>NC_064825.1:27101979-27726979 GCF_024166365.1 Elephas maximus indicus | reverse complement strand
TTGCCCTGTTTTTCCAGGTCTCACAAGTTTTCCGCCTTTGACAGGGAGCAGTCTTACTGCTTTAGTGCTATGTATTAGTGGGTAATATTTGAGTTTTCCTTCTCTGACAGGTGCCTACCTTACACAGGTTCTGACTTTCGCAGGTTTTGTTGTATACCAAGGAACTTTCTATTAGCTGGCCACTCTCTTTTGAGAGCTGGAAGGATGTCTTGGGTCCTTGAGGTAAGAGTTACGTCAGAAAAAGACTAGGTGCAAAAATGAGAATGACAGCTTTCCAAAGAAACTCTAACTTGTTTCTCCAAATGAAATATAGGCTCATTGAGGGAAAACTAAGTCTTACATTTCACATTCTCTTGCTGATTATGTCAGTTTACTACTTTTAAATCAGACTCGGCTGAAAAGAGTATGTATTTGATGACTTTAAATGTATCACAGTACTCCAATCCAAACTAAAAACTTTTCATGAACCAACAATTCCATCTTTGGTAACTAGCTCCAAAGAGTCTCTTGTACACATGCAGGAATGATCACAGCATCACTTTTCCCAGTAGCAAAATTTTGAAGCAATCCAAATGCCCATTCAGAGAAACATGGATGAATATTCATTTAGTGGAATATGGTTGTATTCAGCAGTAGAATACGGCAGTGGAAATGAATGAACTGTAATGAAATGCAAAAATACAGACAAATTTAGCAATATAATATTAAGTGATGAAATTATAATCTAAAAGATTACATACAGTATGATTCCATTTTTATAATAGTATAGAAACGACTTAAATGAAAAAATGTACTTTTTAAAAATACATATCTATGCAAGAAAACATGAAATTCAGGGTGATGTTTTCCGGGGAGGGGAATGCAGGCAGGGTATCTGATTAGATGTAGGTAATTGCAAGGATGCAGCTTTTATTTTGGTAGGGGGTGGGTGCATGATGTTTAGTACATTATTATAAATGAAGAAATGAATAATTTGGGGCCATACAAAGATCAATGATGACAGTATGTCATAAACCAAAGATTTATGATTAATTTTGATTAAAGGATGACCATACTTAATTTGAGCCTTTAATGTTACTCAAACTTTCAGTATTACCCAAATACATACCTTTGGCAAGTACTCTAACCTGGCCCACTCATCTCCCATTCTAACCCCCTCTTAGCATGTAGATGCTAAAAAGCTAAAAACTACACTGCTCAGACTTCCTTGCAGTTAGAGTTTCACCAATCGGATATACCCAAAGGAGGCTGGTTTTGAACAAAGCCATCTGGGAAGAGAGACAGGATTCACACTTTTTTGCTGGTGTGGATCGATGCAAAGGCAGAGAGGCAGCATGGTTCAGGAGCAGGCTGCCAGGATACCAGCTTTCTGGATCTGCAGCCTCCTGACCATCAATCACAGAGGCAACTGTTCCCTTGACCTAGTTCGTCAACAGGTAGAAGTTGTTTTGGGAAGTTCAGCCTAGAGGGCAATTCTTTTATTTATTTATTTGTTTTTATTGTGTTTAAATGTAAGTTTATAATTCAGGTCACTTTCTCATACAAAAACTTATACACACGTTGTTATGCGACCCTAGGTGTTCTCCCTATAATGTGACAGCACACTCCTCCTCTCCACCCAGTGTTTCTTGTGTCCATTCAACCAGTTCCTGTTCCCCTCTGCCTTCTCATCCTGCCTCCGGACAGGAGCTGCCCACTTAGTCTCTTGTGTCTACTTGAGTTAAGAAGCACACTCTTCACCATTATCATTTTATGTCTTATAGTACAGTCTAATCTTTGTCTGAAGAGTTGGCTTCAGGGATCATTTTAGTTTGGGGCCAACAGAGAGTCTGGGGCCATGTCGTCTGGGGTTCCTCCAGTCTCAGTCAGACCATTAAGTCTAATCTCTTTACTAGAATTTGAGTTCTGCACCCTACTTTTCTCCTGCTCCATCAGTGACTCTCTGTTGTGTTCCCTGTCAGGGCAGCCATTGGTGGTAGCCGGGCACCATCTAGTTCTTCTGGTCTCCAGTTCTTCTCCAGGCTAATGGAATCTCTGGTTTATGTGGCCCTTTCTATCTCTGGGCTCATATTACCTGGTGTCTTTGGTGTTCTTCATTCTCCTTTGCTCCAGGTGGGTTGGGACCAATTGATGCCTCTTAGACAGTCACTTGCTAGCTTTTAAGACCACAGATGCTGCTCACCAAAGTGGGATGCAGAGCATTATCTTAGTGGACTTTGTTAAGAGGGCAATTCCTTGGCCCTCCCAAATGGTACAGTAAAGCATAAAATAAATAATTTTTATTTAATAAATTTTACTTAATAAATTCCTTTCTCCTAAGCTTTCTGAGTAGATTCTGTTCTTCACAACTTAACCCTGGCTGATATAAAATTCATAGCAGAATTTTTCCTATTTCTTCATTAGTAAGATAATATTAAAAGAAAAAAAACCGTCTCTGATTAGTCTCTTTTGCTCAAAAGCTTTCACTTATCAAGAAAGACCTTAAGCTTTTCCATTCTTCAGTTTAAACAGAAGTGACACATATGAATTGAAAATATGACAGATGGTTTTTTTATATCTCAGAACCTGTAAACCCATTGCCATCAAGTAGATTCCAATTCATCGTGACCCTAGAGGACAGAGCAGAACTGCCTCACAAGGTTTCCAAGGAGCAGCCGGTGGATTCAAACTGCTGACCTATTTTTAGCAGCAGAGCTCTTAACCACTGCACCACCAGGGCTCCTTGCATCTCAGAGCTCATCTCACTTGAGATAGACAATATATGTCTTAGTGGTTCCTAATTGCTATGCAGCAATCATACCTCTTTATAGTGAAACAATATTGTACTTATTTATTGAGTATTAAAATTCTACAAAGGTAGAAAGGTGTGTGACAGTATGATAATTAAATAAAGTTCAGCTTGCTATCAAAGTCACATCTACTCAGATGTCCTAATACATAACCATTAATGAAGAGGCTTATTACAATCCTAACGTGACAGGAGATGTATGTGATGTGGATACTTACTCAGATAGGTCACTCAGCCAGCAAAAATACTCAGCGGGGTGTCTGTTCATCTTCAGAGAATGGCTTAGTCTCAAGGCAGGAGTACTGCCTGATTACACAATGTGGCTCCTAACTGGGAGACATCTAAATTGAACATAGTATCTGTGAATGGCATTTCCTAAGAAGGAGCCTTCTGTTTCCCATGTGTTGAATATATGGCAAAATGGCAACCAGGGCATGACAAATTATAATAATATAACTATAGTAAGACCATTACTTATTGTTAGGTTCATTCTTCCTATGATTGTTTTCTGCTATGAGTGTAATCAACTCAGATTAAAACATTAGCAGCTCCAACAGAGCTTGCAGAAGGGCTAGCAGTACATACCATGGGGGTTGAAGGGCACACAGGAGTGTGTGTGTGTTTATGAGCGTGTGATTGGGAGTTTAGACACGGCTAGTTGGCTCTATGGTGAACAGCTGACTAGACACTACGGCAGGTCTTCTCAAGAGAGAATGTGACCCCCACTCCACAAAGCATAAGCGGTGGATCTGGTGCCAGGAGTTGGGGCTCGGGACTCTGGAGCCATATGCAAGAGATGAGCAAGGAAAAGACGTTCATGGAGAGTGTTATGGACTGAATTGTATCCCCCCAAAAGTTATGTTGAGTCCTAACCACTGTACCTGGCAATATGACCTAGTCTGGAAATAGGGGTTTTCTTTTGTTGTGTTAATGAGCTCATACAGGGTAGGGCAAGTCCTAAACCTAATTCCTTCTGGGTGGTATCTTAAAAATATAGCAGAATAGACACAGACACACACAGAGGAAAGATGCCACTTGAAGATGCAGGCAGATGAATCTACAAGCATAGGAGCACCAAGGATTGCTGACAGCTGCTAGAAGCTGAAAGAGATACTAAAAAAAAGCTCTCACAAGGTTTCTGCTTCAATGGTCACTATGAGTTGGTATCAACTCAACGGCAGAGGGTAATCACCGTATTGAATCGATAATTATTTCCAGGACCCCATGATGACTTTCATGGGCCCTAGGCATTTTGCATTCAAGGGCCACTTCTTCCATTTAAAAAAAAATCATAAAAATTATGAATTATATTTTATCACTGCATGGGTATAATGACAAATATAATCTATGATGGATTCCTACTATATATTCATCATCACTATAATCATTTTTTCTTCTCATTTAAAAAAAAAAATTAAAACTAAAACATTTTGATGGGCCCTGAGAGCATCTTGGGCCATAAACACTGCGCTTAATGGATAGATCAGCCCTGGGAGTTTCTAATACTTCTGAGGATTAGGCACAAGAGAATTTTGTAAAGTGTAAGTTATAATTTCAAGCTTCATCATTTCTTATAAGACCTCTTCAAATTTTCTTTTAAGGTGAACTTTTTTTCCTTCATGCACATCATTTAAAAATGCATAACTTTTTGTCAGCAGATGCTTCCTCTGCCACGTGCACTTTAAAATGGCTGTCAGTTTTTAAGAGGTTGTCATTTCTATCCTGGGAGTTGATGCATTTACTTTTCTCCTTCACTTGAGGAAGTATTTGACTTTAAACTAACTCACCTCAAGGACTTGATTAGCTTTCCAAAATGTGACTGTCTCCTCAGAGCTTCAACTGAGAAGAAGTATTCAGAGAAGAGATGAAGAATTCATTAGAGGAGATTGCGAAGGACCCAGTGAAAAACTCACAGGGGAACTAAACGGACATGACCAGCTTATTCCAGATTGGATAATTTTGATAAAGTGACATGGCCTATAGAAGTCCAGTCTTCCCATGAGTCCCATTCCAAGAGCTGGTATGAAATAAGTAAAGCCCATTTAGCATTATTTACAAGATGGATAAATAGTAAATATCAATATGACTATTTCTCAGGAATCCTGAACATTAGTAAAACGGTTTTAATTTTTATCTGTTTGAGAAATAATTTTCAATGTTGATTTAAGTTATATTCAGTAATTTAACTCCCCTTTTTTAGTCCCTGACAGATCAAGTAAGACATGATACAGAGGTTCTTAATATTTTGGGGGTCACAGATCCTTTTGAGTACTTGAAAAAAAAAACAAAACTGTGAAACTTCTCCCTATAAAAAGGCACAACAGATCCCTGGAAGGGATCACCCAGGGAGGTATGAGAGCTCAATTTTAAAAAATCTTAGTACAAAGAATATGAATAATTTAATCAGTGGCATAATATAACAAACATATATGTACAGTTCTACATGTGAAAAAAAATTAGAATATAGCACTTTACCTTTTCATATGCCTGTAGGAATATTTATAGAAGTTAATCATATATTAAGCCACAAAGAAAACCTCAAAAAGTTCCCAAAATTAAAAAAGTAGAGAGTTTATCATTGATATTACCTAGCCATCATACAATAGAGGTAGAAATTATCAATAGAAGTATGAATAAAAATTCCAGCTTCCTGAAAATGTTAAAACTGTCCCTGAAGTAACTTTGGTCAAAGAGGAAATCAAACTGTAATTACAAACCACATAGACAGTAACAATAACAACACTACATATCAGATTCTGAGATATAGCCAAAGTTGTACTCAGGTAACTTTGTAATTTTCATTTGTAATGAAGAATGAATGTAAATAGACGAATTAAACGCTCAACCCTCACTTAATGCTTATTTTTTTTAAATCTATGTCTTGTTATCTAGTGCTGCTGTAACAGAAATACTGAGTGGATGGCTTTAACAAAGAGAGATTTATTTTCTCACAGTCTAATAGGCTGCAAGTCCAAATTCAGGATGTCGGCTCCAGGGGGAGGCTTTCTTTCTCTGTCAGCTCTGGAGGAAGGTCCTTGTCATTAATCTTCCCCTGGACTAGGAGCTTCTCTGTGCAAGAACCCTGGGTCCAAAGGATGTGATCTGCTCCTGGCACTGCTTTCTTGATGGTATGAAGACCCCCCCACCCCCGCTGGCTTCCCTTTCCTTTTATCTCTTGTAAGATAAAAGGTGGTGCAAACTACACCCCAGGAAAACTCCCTTTACCTTGGATCAGGGATGTGACATTAGTAAGGGTGTTACAATCCCACCCTAATCCTCTTTAACATAAAATTACAATCACAAAATGGAGGACAACCACACAATACTGGAAATCATGGCCTAACCAAGTTGACACATATTTTGGGGGGACACAATTCAATCTATGACAATCTGTTTGTCCTCCTCTGGCCCTCAAAAAAGATTTGTTGAAGTCCTAATCCCTGTACCTGTGAATGTGACTCTGTTTGGAAATAGGTTCTTTGAAGACGTTATTAATTACGTTAACGTGAGGTCATACTGGAGTAAAAGGTGGGTTCTAATCCTATATGACTAGTGTCATAAAAGAGGAGAAGACACACAGCAACAGGGAGACAGAGGAAGGACACCACACGATGCTGTAGCTACCAGGAGTTAGGAGAGAGGCATGGAACAGATTCTCCCTCAGTGCCTCAGAAAGAATCACCATGACCAACACCATGATCTTAGACTCCCAGCCTCCAGAACTGTGAGATAATAAATTTATGTCGTAATCGTTCTTGTTAGGTGCCATTGAGTTGACTCCAACTAAACACTGCCCAGCCCTATGTCATCTTCACAATCATCAGTATGTTCAACGTGCAATGAATTGCAGCTACTGTGCCAATCCATCTCACCAAGAGTTTCCCTTACCCTTGCTGGCCCTCTGTTTCACCATTGGTGCCCTCCTCTAACAATTAATCCCTCCTGATAACATGTCCCAAACAAGCAAGCCTGGCAATGTTCTGTCATGATCCATAAGGTTTTCATTGACTAGTTTTCAGAAGTAGATCACCAGGCCGTTCTTCCCAGTCTGTCTTAGTCTAGAAGCTCCTCTGAAACCTGTCTACCATGGGTGACCCTGCTGGTATTTGAAATACTGGTGGCAAAACGTCCAGCGTCATAGCAACACTCAAGCCACCATAGTATGACAAGCTGACAGATAAGTGGTGATCTGTTTTAACAAGCCACACAATTTGTGGGTTTTTGTTACAGCAGCCCTAGGAAACCAATACACACAGCACTGCTTTTATAGACAAGATACATTTGGTTCAAGTGTCCTCAATTAGGAAATAAAAAGTGTTCTGCACAGGCAGGACCGTGAAGCTGCCCCAGGGCCGGCTCTGTCTAAATGGCAGGGGAGAATCATGACCCAGTGAATGCACCCTGCACAAGCCCTGCCACTGGAATGGAAAATCACCATTATTTTACAGATGCCATTTCTGAAATGACACACCTCGGGCCCATTTGAGGGTACCTGAAAAGATAACCTCACTTGTGGGAGACTCTTTATGGGGTGATTTGGATCTTCGCTTTCTTCTTTCCAAAAATCTCCTCCACTGACCCACCAAAGGAACTTGATTTCTAGCAAATAACCACACATTAGAACAAAGCTGATAGGTGTGTTCAGGGATCACTTAAATCAGAAAGTTTGAGGCGATTGTTCAAAATGCAACTTCATAGGTCTAGACGTTCATCTCGGAATCTTTGGGGTAGGGAAATCTTCACTTCGACAAGCTCCCAAGTGATTCTTAGAGTGTGGAAAAAGTTTTCGCACGTATTATCCCAGTTAATCCTCATATCGATGCCGTAAGCTTGCCACGATGAGCCTCATTTTACAGATTAAGAAACAGGGACATATTAGTTTCCTAATGATCTGTAACATATTACCACATATTTAGTGGCTTAAAACAACACAATTTATTCTTTCACAGTTCTGGAGGTCATAATCTAAAATCAGTCTTACAGGGCTAAAATCAAGGTGTCCTCAGGGTTGGTGCCTCCTGGAGGCTCCCGGGGAGAACCCATTCCTTGCCTCTCCCAGCTTCTAGAGGCTTTCTTGGCATTCCTTGGTTCGTGGCCACTTCACTCCAATCTCTGCTTCTGTTCTCACACCACCTTTTCCCACGGATTTCCTCCTCCTCTTTATAAGCACCCCTGAGCGTTTACCACATAACCTGGGATAATCTCCCCATCTCAAGACCCTTCACTTAATTACATCCGCAAAGTCCCTTTTGCCATGTAAACTAACATTCACAGGTTCCAAGGATTAGAATGTGGACAATCTTTGGACGGCATTATTCAGACTACCGTGGGCATTAAGTGACTTGCTGAGAGCCATAGCTGGTGAATGGCAGAGCAAGGATGCAAACCAAGAACTACTAATTTCAAATTGAAATCAATTCATTAAACTGTATTGTCCATTGACGCATTATTAAACATTGATTCCTGAAATTAGCTTCTGCCAGCTAGCAGAACTCTGAATTGATTAGATGTATGAGAGGACAACTCGGAACGTAGGGAAAGGCTATGTCCAGGTGGAATGGCACAGTGAGAAGCCTGGGTTTCCATGAGGAAACTTACAGAGGGCACCCAGAATGGTAAAGGGGAATGGAGAATAACTGAAAACTTCAACCATATGCAATGCTGTAACTCCATGGAACTTCCGCATTTACTAGAGATAAGTCCTCTTCAGACTCCAGATTGGAGCACTTAGGGATACCCAGGGCTCCTCAAACTGTGGGCCCCAGACCAGCAGCACTGGCATTTCCTGGGTTCTTGTTAGAATATAGAAGCTCAGGCCCTACCTCAGACCAGCTGAATCATAATCTGCATTTTAACAAGATCCCCAGGCTATCTGTATGCACACTGAGTTTGGAGAAGCACTGGGTTTTGTCACAGCCTATTGCCTCCAGTACATGCAGGACTGAAGCTGTTTATGCATTGCAGGCCCAGGGACTGGTGGTTCTTAAAGCGATACTCTGATACTCAGAACAGCCTGATGGGTGTAAAACTCAGAGGAAAGCTCTGAGTTAAAATAACCTCAAGGTTATCTACTGTAGAATTGGGAGAGATACTGGGTTCATTAAAAGAAACAATTGCAAGCAAGAGAGGACAAAAGTCAAGGACATCCTTTGAACATAGCCTCCATTCAATTTAAGAAATCTGGAAGACATCCAAGTTTGATCTTAGGTCTATAGTCATGCAATGCTAAAAGCCACTTCTGGGTCAGAATAAAGGGAAAATAAATATAAGTGTCACCCGAATATAACAGAAGAATGTATGTCATCCAAAGGTTAGTACATTAATAGAGGAGAAAATGTAAAATACGAGAAATCATTATGAAGCTTTATTCAATTATTTTCAGGAAAATCTATTTCCAGAGCCAAGGCGGAAAAAGTTATGTATGAATTCTGTTCTTATTTGGTTATCCCAGCTTTGGATACATTTTTCATTCAACCTGGAAAATATTTATTGAATCCCTCCTATGTGCCAGGTACAGTGGGTATAAAGACACAGCATTTGCTCTGAAGAAATTCAGTCTAGCAGGAGAGACACGTAAGTTCTTTTTTTAAAGTGCAAGACAGGATAATAACTGCTTTTTGGCACAATCTGTGACAGAGCCAAAGAGGAAGAAGCAACCAAACTGGTGAGTCAAGTACAGTCAGGTGAAAATCTAGAAAATACAAAAAAGCAGGAAGAAGAAAATAGAAAGCATATACAGTTCCACCACAGGCTTTCTCAGCTAAAATTTTGTCGTATGCCCTTTGGGACTTTTTCCCAGGCACATATAACCATCTTGTATTTCTGATTTATGGGCTGAACTATCTAGAGTTGCTCCTTTTTTAGGTCAAAAATGATAAACTATTAGCAACTTCAGATAGTTCAATTTAACACTTACAAAAATGTCTGGGGATAATTGGTGCCTAGTACCACTTATATACCTGCTTTTTTTTTTTTTCTCTCAAGTACTTTCTGTTCTCTTATCAAAAAATACTTGGGGAAAAAAAACCAGACATATAAATTGTACCAGGCACCTGAGATCCATTAGTTACTGCTATTGTATTTTGCACTGTGCCTGTGAGTTTCCTGGCAGCTAAGAAAAAGCGGAACCTATTCCATTATCAAAATTCTTTTTGTAATTAAAGGAAACATGTGGTTCACCTGGAGAAATCGACTTTTCTTCCCAGTGAAACAAAAGGAATTTATTATTTCAAATGCTTTTTTTTTTTTTAAAGACTTTCCATTTGAGCAAAAACTGTAATACTAAATCTTTACTTCGTGATGACGTAACCTAGTTTTGGGAGAGAATTTCAAGAATGTGAAGGGCTGGAAAACTAACAGGTCTCTCAGACTCGCTTTCAGATATGATGTTTCACGTAAGCTTCTAGCAAGTGCCAATTCGTAGTCAAATTATCTCTTGACATCTTGATAACCTCTGATTAAAGAGTATCCCATATGTTCTAAGGACCCCTGGTGGCACGTGGTTAAGCGCTTGGCTGCTAACCTAAAGGTCAGCGATTTGAACGCACCAGCCACTCCAAGGCAGAAAGATGTGACAATCTGCTTCTGTACAGCCGAGAAAACCCCCTTGAGGCAGTTCTACTCAGTCCTATACGGTTGATATGAATTGGAATCGACTCAACAGCAACGGATTAGTTTAGTTTAGTCCATATGTTTTAGGTGTCAGGAATGTTGTCTGAGTTAACTTCCAGCTATGGCAATTTAAGAAGCTGATTCTTAGCCAACCGAAAGATCATTTCTGTGTGTGTTAGGTTTGCTCAGGGAACAAGGCCAAAGATGAGCTCATGTGACTTCTGTGAGGAAATGTCACAAGGTCAAGCCTAATGAAAGCCAGAATTTTGGATATCTTTTATGGGTATTTAGTGTAACCCAGAATTTCTGTGATTTCGCTTTAGCTCTGGTGACACAGCCATCTTCCCATCCTTCCTGGTTCTTGCTAACACCCATCCATTCTCCTAAACTTCTTTTCTCTGTCTTTATTTCTTTCGGAAAACTTGGTGGCGGAGTGGTTAAGAGCTACAACTATTAACCAAATGGTCAGCAGTTCGAATCCACCAGCTCCTTGGAAACCCTATTGGGCAGTTCTGTTACCGGAATAAGGTTCTTGCCTCTCGCTGGTCAAGAATGAGCAGGTAAGGCATGTAGAGTTTTCCACACGAGCAAAGATTTATTGAAGAGGCTTGCAACAGGAGACGAGGAGGGCCTAAAGCAACGCTTACCCCATCTCACAGAACAAGGACTTGCCTGGGTTTTTAAAAGTCCTTGGGCGGGAAAAGATTCGTGTTTATTCATAGACACAGGCGGGGATATGTTAACTACAGTGCTCATGCAGCTACTTTTTAAGATGGCTCCTGTCCAAGAGGCCTCTGGGACTCGTAGCAGGACTTATTATGGGCTGTTGCACCTGTGCAGTCTCTTGCTCCCCAAGTTTGATTCCTGGCTGCTGTTGCTGCCCCTCACTGCCCCTGATGGAACGTCACATAGCAGTCACAGGTGGATGTTCTGTGCATGTCCCTGGGGCTGGTTTTATCCAACTGCTTCTATAAGACAACTTTAAAGAAGTTTGTGGGCTATTTTTTGATACCCTGCCCCATTGTTCCAGGGAATGGCTTTGTTTCTGTACCCTGGCCCATTTCCCATACTTTGCAGATTTGGGGGGGTCCTCTGTTCCCTGTCTTAGTTCTACTCTGTCCTATATGGTCACTATGAGTCGGAATCGACTCAACAGCAAGGAGTTTGGTTTTTTTGTTTGTTTTACTTCTTTCGTATTTAGGCTTCTTGCGTTTTCTCTCATTGTCAATCTCACATTCAAAATACTCTCTAAAAGGAGAGAATTTGATTGAGTCACTAGTCATCCAACATGGAGCACCCCTATTGAATAAAATGAGGCCACACACAAGCTATGGGTAAGGGCTCCAAAGTCAGCCAGGCAGAAAGACCTGAGTTCAAGACCCAGCTCCATTACTTCAAGTTCTGTGACATTGGGTCAGTTATTAAACAGATGGTGTGGTCTGGTGATGAGACAGATGTGTGGAAAGTTGGATAATTATTAACAAGATCTCAAATTCTATCAGAGTATCTCTGTAACTATATGTGTATTATTATTAAAGTGAGTTTAATAATATTCTGACCAATCTCATAGGGCTATTGTGACGATTAAATAAAATAATCAAGCAAGAGCCCCAGGATATGACTCAAAGTAAGTGCGCATTAAATATTCAGTCTTATGTTGTGTTCAACTGTCGATAATTGCCTTTGGCCTAAATTCCTGGCTTAATTAACTCTGGCTAGGTAACAAGGTCACATGACACAAAGCCTGGCAACTTTGGGGGCAAGGGACCGTCTTTCATCCTAAAGGGACTATGAATGTGACATGCATTTGGTGGTTTACACATTGTTTAGGATAATTCCATTTCTGGGTGAAGGTAGGCTGCAGTCAGGCTTGTGGATAGTAGCTAAATATTCCACAAAGCGAGTTTTGAGCTGATCTAGGTACTTAAACAAGCATTCAACAAGAGACAAGCGTTTAGCATCATAAGGTCTTCAAGAAATGATTTGACTTTTAAAAATCAAAGACACTTTCTAAACTGTCCCCTTGACCATAAAAAGAAAGAACAAGTAGAACAATATCCTAAGAGACCCTCCAGGATCTATTATTGCTCCCTAGTTATTTCTTAGACACGAATCTTGATGCCACTGTTAGAGTTCAAGAACAGAAAATCATACACATTTTCATGTGTTTTTATTTCCCTAAATTCTTAGGCAAATGGTTGATTCTCAAATAGCACTTATGACCTGTGTTTTTGAAGACAATTAAACACTTGCTCCTGGTGACACAAAGGTTAAACGCTTGGCTGCTACCCAAAAGATTGGCAGTTCAACCCCATCAGGGGCTCCAAAGGAGAAAAGACTTGTCAATCTGCTCCTGTAAAGATTACGGCCTAGGAAACCCTATGAGGCAATTGTACTCTGTCCTATAGGGTCACTATGAGTCAAAATCGACTTGACGGCGCACAACAACAAGTGGGAATAGCCTATAATTTTCTTTTCTTTCTTCCTTTTTTTTTTTTTTTTTTGCAATAGCCTAGGTGTAATTGGAGTAGGAATCATCTTGTAGTCCCCTGAAAAATACTGTGGACTCACTGCCCTGCATGTCCTTCTCCACTGCATTCATTACATTGGCTTAGCAGATTTCCACAATCATTTAGAGGACAAGAGAGGCCCAGCTCACTTCCATTTTTTATGGCCTCTGCCTTAAAGAAAAAAAAGTCAAAAGAAGGTTAAACAACACAGAAACAACGCTGTATAACTCTGCTCTTCATAAGACAAAAGACTTAGAAATATGAACGAATAAAGGAAGAACAAAAATAATTGCAATGATCAATTTACAATATTTTCTATAGTTTAAAACTTTCTCAAAATAACATAAAAAGAAATAAAAATTACTATAAGATAAATACAATAATTTGCATTGTATGGCAGTTGATGTGATCTGGCAATGAGATATACGTGTTTAAGTTGTATTATCATTGACAACTATTTTGAATCCTCTCAGGTACCTCTGTGACTATATGTACATTATTATTTGTAAATAATATCTTGAGAACCAGGCCAAACGGCCCTCCTCCAGCCCCTACTCCCAGCCCAAACCAAAAAAACCAAACCCATTGCCATCGAGTCGATTCCAACTCATAGCAACCCTAAAGGACAGAGTAGAACTGCCCCATAGGGTCTCCAAGGAGCTCCTGGTGGATTCAAACTGTCAACATTTTGGTTAGCAGGTGTAGCTCTTAACCACTACACTACCAGGGTTTCAACTCCTAGCCAAATGTAATAATTTCATCAGTTTGTTTGGTGGGTATTGTCTACTTGTAGATGCTCAGAATTTGAAGGTCCCTTAGAAGTCCTCTTACCCAACCTGGTTCTCCCACTCAACTTTCTTCTTCTTCCTCCTCCTTTCCTCACTCTGCCAACATCTGCTTTTAATATTCATATGAAAATAAGAGTTAAAAATTTTAATAACCAGCAAAGTGATCTAAATTCACTAAACTTTTAAAATTATAATCTGATGCCTTGCATTCTCAAAATTGTGCGACACAGGGGCTATAGGTTGCCCTTCATACTCCTATGTTGTTGTTGTTGGGTGCTGTCGAGTCGGTTGCAACTCATAGTGACTCTGTGTACAACAGAAGGAAACACTGCCCAGTCCTGTGCCATCCTCAAAATCATTGCTATGCTTGAGCCCATCGTTACAGCCATTGTGTCAATCCATCTCACTGATGGTCTTCCTCTTTTTTGCTGACCCTCTACTTTACCAAGGATGATATCCTTATCCAGGGACTGATCCCTCCTGATAACACATCCAAAGTATGTGAGACAAAGTCTCACCATCCTTGCTTCTAAGGAGCATTCTGGCTGTATCTCGTCCAAGACAGATTTGTTTGTTCTGACAGTCCATGGTATATTCAATATCCTTCACCAACACCATAATTTAAAGGCATCTATTCTTCTTCAGTCTTCCTTATTCATTACCCAGCTTTCCCATGCATGTGAGGCAATTGAAAATACTATGGCTTGGGTCAGGCACACTTTAGTCCTCAAAGTGACATCTTTGCTTTTTAACACTTTAAAACGGTGTTTTGCAGCAGATTTGCCCAATGTAATACGTCATTTGTTTTCTTGACTGTTGATTGTGGATCCAAGTAAAACGAAATCCTTGACAACTTCAGTTTTTTCTCTGTTTATCTTGATGTTGCTTATTGGTTCAGTTGTGAGGATTTTTGTTTTGTTTATGTTGAGATGTAATCTATACTGAAGATTGTAGCCTTTGATCTTCCTCAGTAAGTGCTTCAAGTCCTCTTCACTTTCAGCAAGCAGGGTTGTGTCATCTGCGTTAATGAGCCTTCCTCCAAAACCGATGCTGCATTTTTCTTCATATAGTGCAGCTTCTCAGATTATTCTGCTGAGCATACAGATTGAATAAGTATGGTGAAAGGATACAACCCTGATATACACATTTCCTGACTTCAAACCACGCAGTCTCCCCTTGTTCTGTTGACTGCCTCTTGGTCTAAGTATAGGTTCTTCGTGAGTACAATTAAGTGTTCTGGAATTCCCACTCTTCACAATTTATTCATAATTGATTATGATCCACAGAGTCAAATGCCTTTGCATAGTCAATAAAACAGAGGTAACCATCTTTCTGGTGCTCTCTGCTTTCAGCCAAGATCCATCTGACATCAACAATGATATTCCTGGTTTCATATCCTCTTCTGAATCTGGCTTGAATTTCTGGCAGTTCCTTGTCGATGTACTGCTGCAACCATTTTTGAACTATCTTCAGCAAAATTTTACTTGCATGTGATGTTAATGACACTGATAATTTCCACATTCTGTTGGATCACTTTTCTCGGGAATGGGCACAAATACAGATCTCTTCCGGTTGGACAGCCAGGTAGCTGTCTTGCAAATTTCTTGGCATAGATGAGTAAGCGTTTCCAGCATTGCATCTGTTTGTTGAAACATCTCAATTGGTATTCCGTCAATCCCTGGAACCTTGTTTTTCGCCAATGCCCTCAGTGCAGCTTGGACCTCTTCCTTCAATACCATTAGTTCTCGATCATATGCGACCTCCTGAAATGGTTGAACTTCAACCAATTCTTTTTCATACAATGACTCTGTGTACTCCCTCCATCTTCTTTTGACACTTCCTGTGTCATTCAATATTTTTTCCATTGTTGTTGTTGGGTCCCATCGAGTCAGTTCCAACTTACAGTGACCCCATGTACAACAAAATGAAACATTGCCCAGTCTTGCTTCATCCTCACAATCATTGTTACGCTTGAGCCCATTGTTGCAGCCACTGTGTCAGTCCATCTTGTTGAAGGTCTTCCTCTTTTTTTGCTGACCCTCTGCTTTACTAAGCCTGGTGCCTTTCTCCAGGGGCTGATTCCTCCTGATAACATGTCCAAAATATGTGAGACGAAGTCTTGCCATCCTTGCTTCTAAGGAGCATTCTGGCTGCACTTCTTCCAAGACAGATTTGTTCATTCTTCTGGCAATCCATAGTATATTCAATATTCTTCACCAACACCATAATTCAAAGGTGTCAATTCTTTTTCAGTCTTCTTCATTGTCCATCTTTCACATGCATATGAGGTGATTGAAAATACAATGGCTTGGGTCAGGTGCACCTTACTCCTCAAAGTGATTTTTTTCTTCAGTTCTTTCAGCTTAGGAAATGCTAAGTGTTTTCTTCCCTTTTGGTTTTCTAATTCCAGGTCTTTGCATATTTCATTATAAATAGTTTACTTTGTCTTCTCGAGCAGCCGTTCGAAATCTTGTGTTCAGCTCTTTTACTTCATCATTTCTTTCATTCACTTTAGCTACTCTATGTTCAAGAGCAAATTTCAGAGTCTCTTCTAACATCCATTTTGGTCTTTTTTTTTTCTTTCCCGTCTTTTTAACGGTCTTTTGCTTTCATGTATGATGTCTTTGATGTCATGCCACAACTTGTCTGGTCTTCGGTCATTAATGTTCAAATCTATTCTTGATGTGATCTCTAAATTCAGGTAGGATATACTCAAGGTCTTATTTTGGCTCTGGTGGACTTGTTTTAATTTTCTTAAACTTGAACTTGAACTTGCATATATGCAGTTGATGATGTGTTCTGCAGTTGACCCCTGGCCTTGTTCTGACTCATGATATTGAGCTTCCCCATTGTCTCTTTCCACAGATGTAGTCGATTTGATTCCTGTACATTCCATCTGGTGAAGTGCACATGTGTAGTCACCATTTATGCTGTAGAAAAAAGGTATTTGCAGTGAATAATTTGTTGGTCTTGCAAAATTCTGTCATGCAATCTCTGGAGTCATTTCTACTACCAAGGCCATATTTTCCACTACCAGTCCTTTTTCTGTGTTTCCAACTTACATATTCTAATCACCAGCAATATCAATGCATCCCAATTGCATGTTCAATCAATTTCAGACTGCAAAAGTTGGTAAAAATCTTCAGTTTCTGCATCTTTGGCCTCAGTGGTTGGTGTGTAAATTTGAATAATAGTTGTATTAACTGGTCTTCCTTGTAGGTATATGGATATTATCCTATCACTGACAGTGTTGTACTTCAGGATAGATCTTGAAATGTTCTTTTTGACAATAAATGCAATGCCATTCCTCTTCAAGTTGTCATTCCCGGCACAGTAGACCATATGATTGCCTGATTCAAAATGGCCATTAATGCATCCCATTTGATGTATATGCATTCCATTTCATTTTTGATGATTTCCAATTTTCCTAGATTCATACTTCATACATTTCACATTCCAATCATTAATGGATGTTTGCAGCTGTTCTCATTTTGAGTTGTGCCACATCAACGAATGAAGATCCCAAAAGTTTTACCCCATCCATGCCATTAAGGTCATTAAGGTCCCTTATTGATATGCTCCCGTAGTAATTTTTAATCCCCTTTATCTTCTATGCCAAAAACCTGGAGTGCTTATCTTCTACCTCTTGTTTTATTAAAGTATTGATTTTTTTTTTCTTTTGGATAATAGATCCCTACAGAATACAATCTATTGGGTGGTTACTTTGTGATAGGTAGTTCACATTATTGTTGTTGTTTTATTATTATCATTATCACCAGAAGGTTAAGTGACTTGTCCAAGGTCTCACAGTTAGTAAATGATAGAGATAGTATTTTAGCCTAGATTTTGTAACTTCAAATTCAATGATTTTATAATACTATTCTATAGTTCTCCTTGAGAGGTTAGTAAAACCTGTATAGCTTGTTGTGCATAGAAAAATATTCAGGTTGACTACACATGAAGTCTAAATTTGGAAGTTCACAAATCCTGAAGTTTATCTTTGTACCCCCTAAAAAGATTCTTAGATCAGAGATTTAAAAAATTTGTTTTAAACTATTTCTTCATTTCATTTTTTTTCTCTGTATTCCCATTGTCACCACCCATGTCCAGGTCCCCCATAACATATTTTTTCAGCTTGCATCTTTCCTTTTAATCAATTCTGCTGCCAGCTTAATTGTTCTAAACACTGCTTTTGACGTATCATGAATCTGTTCAAAATATCCATTACAATTGTGTAGATAATCTTTGCACATTTTGATCATTTACTTATCTATATCTTTTAAGATACTGATTTGTTCACTATTATAGACCAATTCCTAGGTACACAATAAATATTTGTTGTCTGATTAGTTTTTTTGGCATTCTGCATTCATAGTGGGAATATAAATTGCAGAGAAATTTTCCAATGTACTTATATGCATAGAAAAAAATTGCTAAAGAAACACAAATATGTTAACGGTAGATATATCTGAGAATCGGGGTTAGAGGGCTTTTATTTTCTGAACAATTAGGAGAAAAAAATCTTAAACGTTTCCCCTTAAGCTACTTAAACATATCTTTTTCTTTCTCCCTTTTTTCCTTCCTTCAGCCTGTCTTTTAAAAGGTCCTTCAAAGTCTGAACCCATCTTACTAGATCTCCCACTGGTCTCTAATTAGATAGCTCTCCTCCAGCTAAGTAATTTATCCATCCATCCTTATAAAACATATTTATTGAGAATCCATGACTTGCCAGGCACCACAGGATAGCAAAAACAGACCCAGGAACAATTAATTACAATACAATGTGGTTGGTTAAGCGCTGCGTTAGAGACACAGACAAAGGGTTGTGGGAGTACAGAGGAGGAGGTGATTGACTTTTGCCCAGGTTCCAAAGGAGGTAGGAGAAGGCTCTGGACAAGCAAACCATATTTGATCTGGACCTTGAAGAGGGATTTGGCCAGGCAGAAGAGTAGAAAAAAATTACACCAGGCAGAATTAGCGGCCCGTGAATAATTCCATGAAGCCTATTTTGGAAATGACATGGAATAAAATCCTGTGTGCCTGGATCATAGGAGTTCACAGGCAGGAATGACTATCCAAACTCAAACATCTCCAGTCCTGCTTCCTCCAGTAGGCCTTCCTGGATACTCTCAGCCCCTGTGACCTCTCCCTTCCTGTAGTCCTCTTGCCCAGTTATTTGGCATTTAATTATAGACTGCCTTTTATTATTCCTTGATATTTTCCCATTTAGTTTGAGTCCATCTTAAGAGCAAAGACTATGTTTTATGGCTGTTTCTCTTGTATCTAGTTCAGTGACTGATTAATGCCCCCTTTGATGCATAGGAAATACTTGCAACTAATTGATGACTGATAGGTAACTCTTTAGCTTCTGTGTTTTCAGATATGAGGCTGCCTGAATAGCCACATACAAAATAGTTAATCCTAAAGATGACTGGCTGGAGCATTTTGATATACCTTTGGGCTAAGTACTGGTGTGCAATCACCCCAAACCATATTTTGAATTGTCTCTCAAAAAGGGCAGACCCACCACTGGTGCAGAACCAGAGTTTCTATAAATAAGGCCTGCTGTGGCCCCATTAGACATTTCAATACTGACTGAAGTGCTTGCAGTGTTTACTAAACTCCTGAGATCACTAAAGTATGAAGTAATCTCTCATGCCTCATTAATCACCACTGTTTGAAGTAATCGCTGATGTGTAATAAATCTCTAGTCTCTGAAAATTTGAGCCACACAGATATGTTGGTCCAGATGAATAATGACAGACAAGATTTTGCCATTCAGTCATTCAACCCACACTTAGGGAATATCTACCATGTTCAAGGCACTTAGCTAGGTTCTTTCCCTGTGACCCACACTTCTGTGCCCTAACTGCTCTATGTCATAATTAAAAAGAGACTATTGCACTCAAAAAAAAGTATAGTGGGCTGGAAGTTCTATGAATCAAAATTAAGCGTTTATTTTAGTGTTCAAATAGACCAAGGGAACTTTTCCCATGGACTGCCAGAAGAGCAAACAAATCTGTCTTGGAAGGAGTACAGCCAGAATGTTCCTTAGAAGGAAGGATGGCTATGTCCCATGTACTTTGGACATGTTATCAGGGAGGATCAGGAGGGTTCAGTCCCTTGAGAAGGACATCATGCCTGGTAAAGTACAGGGTCAGCCAAAATGAGGACAACCCTCAATGAGATGGATTGACACAGTGGCTGGAACAATAGACTCAAAAGGAGCGATGGTTTTGAGGATGAAGCAAGACCTGGCAATGTTTCTGTTGTACATAGGATTGCTGTGAGTCGGAAGACTTTGCAGCACCCAACAACAACTGTATCTTTGAAAACCTGGTTTATATCTCTTCAACCTAAGAAGTCGTCTCTTTCTATTCCTAATGCTACTGGGCACTCCTTTCTCCGGGCCACTGTAGTCCCTATCCAGGCTTTTATATTGCAATTACCACATGATATCATCATGCCAAAGGGCAGAGCCTATGTCTTATTCACATGTTCTGTACGTAGCACAGTGCCTGGCCTATAGCCAGCACTTTAAAATCTTTGCTGAATAAATAAATGAAAAATATGTTGAGGCAATGCTCCATAAACTCCAAAGTATTAAGCAAAATAATTTATTATCATCACTATGCTTCCCAAACAAGACTCAATTCATTTTTATAAAATATAAATTTTGTTTTGTCCTAATTCTTCTATGTAACTATGGTGGACATTATGCTGTTTACTAATATATCTGGTTCTCTTCTCCAACTGAGCATGTAGGAAGATTGCACTTCCCCACCTTCTGGAAGGTAGCATAAGCACTTTAGCCAGTGAAATATGTGGCATGGGTCACTTCCACGTGGAAGCATGTAACTGGCACTGCATAACTTCCCAGCTCTCTCTTTCCCACCTTGGTGACTGTGGCAGGACATTTTGACATGGAGGTGTCCTAACATGGAAGCAGCCTTGTGTGGTAGCTTTGTACTAGATGAAGAAAAGCTACTCTCAGAGGCAACTAGACGTATAGGGGACTTGGTGTGACTAAGAAACAAATGTGTATCCTACTAACCCTCAGAGATTTGGGCATTATTTATTACCATAGTATAACCTAATTTATCCTGACTGATACATTCACCAACTCACTTCCAGAAAAATTATGACAATTTTTTCAGAATATTAACGTAGCCATAATTAAAATCAAAAGCATAAACAAAAAACTTGTCCAAGATTATACATCTGAGCGTTTAACCATAATACAAAAGATCTGTTACTTTATGGAGTTGCTCAAAATCTCTTTAAGAGACTTGGTAGCACAATGGTTAAGCACTCAGCTGCTAACCAAAAAGTTGGCAGTTTGCACCCACCCAATGGCTCCACAGGAGGAAGACCTGGCAATCTGCTTCCATAAAGATTACAGTCTAAAAAATAGTACTAATAAAACATAAATAATTTTTTGTTTTTTTAATTTACAGCCCAGAAAATCCTATGGGGCAGTTCTATTCTGTCACATGGGGTTGCTATGAGTTGGAATTGACTGAACAGCACCCAAAGACAACAAATCTCTCTCGAGTCTCCTTCCCAAGATCTAGCAAAATTTATCCTGTAGTCAGGACAAAAAAAAAAAGGACAGGAAGAACCAGATACAGTCAAGTTGATTCCGACTCATGGTGACCCCATGCGTGTCAGAGTAGAACTGTGTTCCACAGGGTTTTCAATGGTTGAATTTTCAGAAGTAGACCTCCAGGCTTCTTTTTCCAAGGTGCCCCCAGCCATGAGTCAGCCCTAAAGCAGGGACCAAATCTCACACTTTTATCAGAAGGAGATTTTATGAAACAAAAATATTTTTTGAAACAAGGCATTTGGCATAACTTGTTTCAAAGAAGCATGCATGGGACCTTCCACCAACATGCTCACTACTGACGTGGTCTGTTCACTACATCCCTTCCCTAACCGTGAACAGTAATAAGGAAATTCTCATGATTTTCCATTCATGTGTGAAAAGAGGAAAACGTTCTTTTATATATTTAGTTTCGTTTTCACTTCTTTGTTTTATTATGAAATGCTTATATATATTTGCATATGTATATGTGTGCAAAATGCACATTAAACATGTATTTACAGTTTAACAAAACAAATTTAAAGTAAAACTGATATATCTCTACTCAGGTCAAGAAATAAAACATTGCCAAGACTCCAGAAGACCCCTATGTATTCCTTCCCCAGGAGATAACCAAGGGCTTGACTTTTCTGATAAACATTTTCTTAATTTTCCTTATGGTTTTACCACTGTGCCTATTTTTTTTAATTTTTTAAATAATATTTGTTGAGGCATAATTTATATACAATAAAATGCATCCATTTTAGAGCAGTTTGGTGAGCTTTACAAATACACACACCTGTGTTACCATCTCTCCATTAAGATAGAATTTCCATTGCCCCCAAAATTTGCCTCACATCCCTTTGCAGTAAACCCTCCCATCCTCAACTCTAGGCAAGCTCTCATCTGCTTTTTGTCACTATAGGTTAGTTTTGTACAGAATTTTATATAAATGGAAGCATATAGTACATACTTTATTGTGGCTGGCTTCTCTCGCTTAGCATAATCTGTCTGATTTTGGACTGTATATAAACAGAATCATAATGTATGTTATGATTCTTTTGTGTCTTGCTTTTTTGTTCAACATTGTTTGTAAAATTCCTCCATAAACTTGCATGTACCTATAATTCATTCATTTTTTTGCTGCATATAAGCTATGTATGACTATAGCCTGATTTATTTATCTACCCTGTTATTAATAGACAGTTGGTTTGTTCTACAGTTTCCCTGCTGTCATATATTGATTTCGTAGTTTGATTTGTATTCACCTAACTTACTACCACTTCTTATTAATAATAACAACTTGTCTGTAGATTGTTTTGGATTTTCAGTGCATGTATTCATAGCATCTGTGAGTAGTGACAACTTAATTTCTTCCCTTACAATTCTTATGCCTTTTATTTCATTTTCTTGTTTTACTGCTTTCACTAGAACCTCCAGTACAAAGTTAATAAGAAGTGCTGATAGTGGCATCCTTGTATTATTTTTATTTCAAAAGAAAAGCTTTTTAATGTTTTATTATTAGGTATGATATTTACTGCAGGTTTTTGTTACTATTCTTTATTAGAATATTCTTTATCTGAATGAAGTTCTCTTTTATTTTAAGAAGTCTTTGGGAGGGGAAATCATGAATGGATATGTTAGCTTGCCAAGAGATTTAACACGACTAGAAAATTAATTTTACCAAATCTTTTTCTGCATCTTTTGAGATTATCATGTGATTGTCTCCTGTTTAATGAGGCAAACTACTTTAATTGATATTCTATTATTAAACCAATCTTCCACCTTTAGATAAACCCACTTTGTCATAATATATTATCCATTATATATTTTGTTTAATTTTTTTGCATCCAAGTTCATGAGTAAAATCGGCCTGTAATTTTCTTTTCTCATACCCTCCTTGTCAGGTTTTGTTCTAAGGTCTTGTTAATCTCATAAAAGCATAGACAGTGTATCCTCTTTTTCTATTCCAACATTGTATAAGGTTGGACTTATTTTTCCCGTGATTGTTTGGTAGAACTCACCAGGGAAGTCATCTGGGTCAGTGTTTTCCTTTGCAGAAAACTTCTCATCATACATTTAAATTGTGAGATTTTTAATTTTTATTCCTTTTTCAGTAAGTTTGGTAACATTTTTTCTAAGATTTTTTCTATTTTTTCCAATTTTTTTAATTAATTAATATGAAGTTCTTCATAAAAACCACTACGTTTAGTATCTGTAGCAAAGATATTCTGCAGTGTTCTATATACTTTGATTACATTGAGTTTGTTAATTGTATTATACAAATATCATGTATTCTCCATTTTTCTGTCGGTTGGTTGGTTGGTTGATTTACTCATTCATTAAGAGAAGCAGGTTAAAATTGCCCACTGCACAAGATAAGAAGGCAGAAAGATACAGGAGCTGGTTGAATGGACACAGGAAATCCGGGGTGGAAAGGAAGAACGTGCTGTCATGTTATAGGGAGAGCAACTAAGGTCACATAACAATGTGTGTTTAAATTTTTGTATGAGAAACTAACTTGAACTGTAAACTTACACTTAAAGGACAATTAAAAAAAAAAAAAAAGATTGTATTGTGTCTTGAGGCAATCTCTTGAGATATAAAAAGGGAGAAGCCAGCAGAGAGACAGGGGGACCTCATACCACCAAGAAAGCAGTGCCAGGAGCAGAGAGTGCCCTTTGGATCCAGGGTCCCTGCGGGGAGAAGCTCCTAGTCCAGGGGAAGATTGATAAGAAGGCTGACAGCGAGAGAAAGCCTTCCTCTGGAGCTGAAGCCCTGAATTTGGACTTTCAGCCTACATTGCTGTGAGGAAATAAATTTCTTTTTGTTGAAGCCAAAAAAAAATTGCCCACTACGGTTGTGATTTTGTATATTTCTCTTCGTAGTGCTACAATCTCAGCTTTATGTATTTAGAGGCTATGTTCCAGTTTGCCCTGGGTGGGTTGAAACCACTAGCGTTTTGGTGAGTAGTTGAGCACTTAACTATGTGCACCTCCCAGGGACTCCTTTCTAAAGTGCATATAAATTTATAAATGTTTTATGTTCTGGAGAATTTAATATTTTTATGATTATCTCTACCTTTAGTAGTTGTTTTGCCATAAGGTTTTTTTTTTCCTTTCCTGATGTTAATGTTAAGCACGATTACTCTTCTTTGTCTTTAGGAAGATTATTTTTAATCCAGCACTTAAAATTCAAGGAGGAGGGTTGGCCAAATAACCTAGCTGGCTATCACTAAAAATTGAAGTTGGGTACTAGTATTTATATTGAATACCTACTCTGTGCCAAAGATAGTACCATGTGTTACATTATTATAATATATTGTTGCTGTCAGGTGCAGTCGAGTCAATTCATGAGGACCCCATGTGACGGAATAGAACTGCCCCCATAGGGTTTTCTAGGCTGTAACCTTTACGGAAGCAGATCGCCCAGTTCTTCTTCCACAGACCTGCTGGGTTGGTTTGAACTGCCAACCTTTTGGTTAGCAGCCGAGCTCTTAACCATTGCACTACCAGGGCTCCTTATTATCTCATATAACTAACCAGAATTTAAGTAAAGGATGTTTGTTTACTAGGCAATCACTGAGCATTTATTACGTCCTTGTTAAGTAGGCCTTTGGTGAGGTACTGACGATTCAACAGTAAACAATATTAGCTCAGTTCATGCCTTCAAAAGGCAAAAAGTCTAGTGTGAGATACAGACACCATTGCAGAAAAGGATAGTACAAACAGAAAATGAGCACCTACCCCTGGTTTCTATGTTCTAGGCTTCCTGCTAAGCCTTTACATACACTATCTCATTTAATTCTTACGGCACCCCTAAGAACTAGGAATTAGTATTCCTAGTTTTACAGAGGGTGACCTTAAATCTCAGATTTAACTGCTTGGTGCCTTCGAGTTGGTTCTGACTCATAGCAACCCTATGTACGACGGAACGAAACACTGCCCAGTCTTGCACCATGCTCACAAACGTTGTTATGCTTGAGCCCATTGTTGCAGCCACTGTGTCAATCCTCTTTTTTGCTGAGCCTGTACTTTACCAAGCTTGATGTCTTTCTCCAGAGACTGACCCCTCCTAATAACATATCTAAAGTATATAGACATAGTCTCGCCATCCTTACTTCTATGGAGCATTCTGGTTGTACTTCTTCCAAGACAGATTTGTTCACCCTTTTGGCAGTCCATGGTATATTCAATATTCTTCACCAACGCTGCAATCCAAAGGCGTCAATTCTTCTTTGGTCTTCCTTATTCATTGTCCATCTTTCGCATGCATATGAGGTGATTGAAAATACCATGGCTTGGGTCAGGCGCACCTTAGTCTTCAAGGTGACGTCTTTGGTAAGTAAGTGGTAGAGCTCAAATGCAAAGATCAGGTATGTGCTCCAAAGCATATACACCTGGGTTCCTAAAACAATTCTGTGAATCAAGTTGACTCGAGGCAAAATTTTCATCATGAATAAAGAAAACAAGACAAGAGTGAGTTTTCTATTTTTTTTTTTTCTAAATGTATTCCATTAGTGAAGAAAACCAAACCAGCTACCATCTAGTTGATTCCGACCCATGGCCACCTTTTGTGTATTAGCGGAGAACTGTGCTCCATAAGGTTTTCAATGGTTGATTTTTTGATAGTAGATCACCAGGTCTTTCTTCCAAGGCACTTCTGTGGACTTGAACTGCCAACCTTTCAGTTAGCACCCAAGCGCTTAAATGTTTGCAGTACCCAGGAACTCCATTTCACTAATAGCCCGTTCTGCATACTGCGGTTTGTCCCTTTTACAGGCTGCTAATTTTTTTTTTAACCAAATGTCGGCAATTCAAATCCACCAGTCACTCCCTGGAAACCCTATAGTGCAGTTCTACTCTGTCCTATAGGGTCACTATAAGTCGGGATCAATTCAACAGCAACAGATTTCGTTTGGTTTTTGGTACCAATTTTTTTCCCCCTCTTATGAACTGATTGAGATAATAAATGGTAGTTGACACTTTTTTTTTTTTTTTAAGGATCCCAGCATCTAAACCCTATTCCTGTGTTTGGAAAATTCTGCACTTTATAAATCTCAGTGGGAAGCACAGCCTGCCGCCGACCATGGAAACCCACTTTCCCACCTTCCTCACAGCTAGCATATGAGCCCCCGAGCTAAGCTCTGCTCATGATAAGGCCCCTCCCAAACTCTGAATCAGAGGTTGGTATTATGAAGAAGTCAGTGCTATCTAGAATCCATTCTGCGGACGCATGGTGGCAGCTGTGATGGCTATAACCAGGCTCCAAGGGCCATGTGTCAGATAGTGGTGCCACGCAGCTGGCAGTGTTGAGGGTGTTAGCAGTGTAACTTTTGGCGTCTACTGCTTAGGGGCACTAGTAGTTGGAGTGATGTCTTCATCACATCAAAGATTTGGGGCAGTGTCCTTGGTAACTTGGCCCTAAGTGTACAGCCCTCCTGGTGATTCTTTGAATGACACAAAACCCTCATCATAAACTCCTTCCTACTTAAGCCGGTCAGAATTAGTTTCTGTTGCTTATAGCTAAGAACCCTGCCTGAAACTGTGGTTGTTTGGTTGTTTGTTTTGATGCTCTTTCTTGACAATGCAAAAGGTGGAAACATTAAACAATCCCTCAATTTAAAAAAAAAAAATTATCTGTGAAAGAAAATGTCTAGGAACCATGTCTGTATATTCTATAATGCCTTAGGCTGTGCATTCAAGACTCTATCTAATGAATAACTAAACTGACCTTAATAGAATTGATTTTCTCTTGAGCTAATATAATTACTAAACATAACTCTGGATACCTATGTGGTCTGTGTTATTTAGTTGTTAATATGGTTTAAGTAACCAGACTGGCTCTTGCAGCAAGCCTGTCTTCTTAGCAAACGAAACAGATTGACTGTGTATCTACACAATTGCTTTCTCAGCGGTTGTTGAGTTGATCCAGTTAACAGTATAGATCAGCTCCCCTTTTTAAGAAATTAAAACAGCATGTAATTAACTAATTAATGCATTGATTCGTTACATTTACTGAGCATAACTATAGGTTTTCACCAAACAAGATGCCTGGTGCGTGCAAAAGACACAGCTATAAGCCAGTCTTTCCATCCCGCCTGTTATCAACATAGTGGCCAATCTACTAAGACCTCTTGTCTAGACATTTGTAATTACTCCCTGGCTAATGTCCTTTCACTCTTGCCCTCTGCAATCCATTTTCCACTGAGAAACTAGGCCATTCTTTAAAAGCATGCATTGGGTAGTATTACTCTGCTATAAACTCTTCAATAGCTTCCCAATATGCTTAGCTATAAATCCAAACTTCTTAACCTAGCCTGCAGACCACCATGATTTGCCTGCATTTCTGATCTCATCTCATGCCTCCTACGCACCCCCTACCACAATGCCCCAACCATATTGTTTTTCTTTCAGATCCTAAAATGGTTAAATCTCTTTCTTGAACTCAAGGCCTTTACATATATTATTTCTTCTGCCTGGAATATTTTTTCTTCTACCAATCACCTGACTAACCTCTGCTTCTACTTCCCGAAGGACAGCTTCTCTGACCACCCAACTTAAGACAGACCCCTGATTTACTCATTCCAAGCATCGGATAGTTTTCTTTCAGAGGTCTTATTACAATCTGTAAGTACATATGTATGTTTGTTTAGTTGTCTAAAATCTGTGTCCTCCTCACTAGTCTGTAAGCTTCAAGAAGACAGGAACCATGCCTGTTTTGTTCACCACTTAGCACGCAGTACCTAGCAAAGTACCTTGTGTGGGCATCTTTAAATATTTGTTGAATGAATAATGAATAAATTAAGCCAAGGCTTATACAATTCCAGGTAAAAATAATGTTCTAGGCAGGAGGTGCTGTGAAAGCAAAGAGAAGAGAGAATTTTGAGGAGCCTGGAAAGGTAAGGAAAGGCTCCTGGGGAAGGTGGCACTTCAGCTACACCCTGGAGGATAGGTAGGATACGAACAGGCTCTGTTGAGACCTGTGGAAAGGAGATTCATTGCTCAAGGAATGGGCGGGACCAAAGGAAAGGTAGCTACTTAGCAGGAGACAGTCTGAGGGGACCATACCTGGGCATCAGTGAGTAACCAGCTTCCAAGTAGACAGTGAGGCCATGAGGGGGACATTTTCTTATTAATCCATTTTTTTTTTTTAAGTAAACACGTTTATGCAGTGAAATTACTCAAGACAAGGACCACTGGGTATGTGAGTAGGCACCTTGACAGTTACTGCAGGCTAGTTCTCTCGATGCTGTGCCAAACTCTTGCAAGGGTGTGCTTGCTGCATGCTGAGGTTGGAAGTTCAGACTACAACCCTAGACTCCCTTCAGTTCGAGTTTTGCACCTGATATAGACTCTGTCAGGCAGGTACATCCATGCCAGTTTTGCAAAGAAATGAACACTGGGAGCAAGGGACCACACACCCCGGCTGCTTCTATTAGCAAGTACAGTAGTCAAGGCATTGTTTTCCTGCAACAGCTGTAGCAAAGATCCCAGATCTAGTCACTAGCTTTCTGGTTATTGGTGGCATGGCACTGAGGTTCCCTTCTGCTCATGCAGGTCATGGCCAAGGTAAAGTAGCTCCAGGTTGAAAACTCCTGGAGAGCTCATGATTTGTCAGTCTCTCTTCACTAATAAAAAGCTGAAAAGTCACTTTAGAAAGCAACCAAAAATCCATTTTCAAGTCAATTCTGACTCATAACGACCCTATGGGACAGGGTAGAACTACCCCGTAGGGTTTCCAATAAATGGCTGGTGGATTCAAACTGCCAACCTTCTGGCTAGCAGCTGAGCTCTTAACCACTGTGCCACCAAGGCTCCTTAGAATGCAAACTTGGTGTCAGTTCAATAACTTAAAATGTTCAGCCCCGGATAACTATTAAAACACCAAATTTAAAGACAAAGTCTCTCCTTTCACAACTAAACTAGGGCCTGCTATAGGCTGGCTATTTGCAAGAGGACTATGGGAAATGGTCCTTTCTTTCCCTGCTCTTCTTTTTCTGGATTGCTTTCCAGTTTTTACCCTCCTGAGGAGAATTAAAAGAAAGGGGTGCAGAAGAGTTCTCATTGGACTGGTACACTTTCTGGATACAGCAGATATTTAAAGTTGACTCACTTTTGGGGGTTCATGGTTGTTAGCTGCCAGTGAGTTGGCCCCCAACTCATGGTGATCCCATGCACAAGGGAAGTAAACGCTGCCAGATCCTGTGCCAGTGCTGTGATTGGTTGTGGACAAGACCATTGCGATCCACAGGGTTTTCACTGGCTGAGTTTTGGAAGTAGATAACCAGGCTTTTCTTCCTAGTGTGTCTTAGTCTGGAAGCTCCCCTGAAGCCTATTCAACATCACAAGCCTCTAGTAATAGACGGGTGGTGGTTGCGCACAAAGTGCATTGGCTGGGAATTGAACCCAGGTCTCCCTTATGGAAGGTGAGAATTCTACCACTGAACCATCACCGCCCTCTGCTCTACCTTTAGACTTCCTATTAGAAGAGAAAATAAACATCCCTATTGTTTTTTTTTTTTTATTATTTAGCCAGTTTGAATCAGAGTTTCTGCTACTCACAGCCAAAAGCTAATAATCTGCTATAGATTCCCTGTGGCTGGTCATGTGCCCACTCCTAAACCATTCATGATGGAAAACATTGATTGGTGTAATATCAGTCACTAGTCTCTTCCCTGGAACTATGGTTAGAAGTGACTTTCCAGGAACCAAAGGACTCCCCTTATTTTGAGAAAAAAAAAAAAAGGGAGAGGTAAAGGTTTACTGGCTAGGCAAACACCCCACAAAGACTATAGGCAAAAACCTTTTGAAGTAACTTCTGAAACCATTCTCTTTTGTGGCAAGGAATTAGGCTGCAATTTTAAGGTTCCAGTTGCCTGGGTGCTGATTAATAGCACTGGGCAGTTAATGCTATTAGAGATAATTGCTTCACGTGAGTTGCAGAAGTCCACTGTGGTTGATTATTTCCTGCACAGCTGAATTTTTAACCTAAATTTTATTAATGTATGAGGCTAGTATTTTGGTGGGAAAAAAAAAACCCAAAAAAACCTCCAAATGTATTTTATAGGAAGGTACCAAATCAACATGTGAACTTCTGAACTTCATTTTTAATTAAATAAATGTCTTTATGGGAAGTTGCTGTTTCCAGCCAACAAGGCTCTTCAGTTAACTGTTTTGTTTTTATTCTATTAGAGCACTTAATTCTATCGGTTTGGTGAATTACCTATGTACTCTGTATACTTCTGGGAAGCTCAGAATCTCTTTGTGAGTATTTTGATGCATTCCAATGCACATAAATATGACCACGCTATAAGCAACGCTGCTTTGCTTCTAGCTACCTATAGCTTCAGTGATAAAAATAGACAGGAATGAGGTACTTAGGATGGCGTCATCTGTGTTATGGTCCGAGAAATGATCAATAACTTCTGAATGTCCCTTGCAGCTCCCCCTGCCTTTCTATTTCCTCTCAACCACTTTACTTCAGACTTTCATTATCTCCCTGCATTACTGAAAAACCACTGAAGTGGGTATGCTTTTAATCTCCTTTCCCCTGGCCAGTCCAGCCTTCACACTGTTTCCAGATAAATCCGAAAGAATCACAGCTCCCATCGTAACACTGTTTCGCTCAAGAGCCTTCAGGAACCCTCCACTGCTGGCCGAAATCAATGGCATTCTGAGTGTCCTGGTGTTCAAGGGCCTTAACAATGTGACCTAAACATACTTTTCCTTTTTTTTTTTCCCCCTCAATCTTTCCCTTCATATATGCTATGATTCAATCAACTGGACTGTTAGCTAGTCCCCTAATGCCCCTCACACTCCCACTCTCCTGAGCCTTGGCTGTGATCATCCTCCATGATGGCTGTTCCCCAAGCCTGCCACTTCACTCCAGTCTTGCCTATTCTTCCTCATGGCCCTCTTCTAGGTAAATCATTCATTCCACACACTTATCAAGCACTCACTCTATGCTATGCAAAGAGGATAGAAAGATCAGTGAAGCCCATTTCTGTCTTCAAGGGGTGCATCACCTAATAGGGCAATTTCCTAAACTTGACTAACCATAAGGATCACTTAAGGAGGTTGCTAAAAAATACAGATGTCTGGGCATCACCTCATACCTTCCAAATCTGAATTTTCAGAGGAAGGTTGGGAATCAGCATTTTTAACTAGCACCTTATGTACTTCCTATGATTAGATGAGGTTCTGGGATGCTCATGTAAGGAACATGTAAGGAAATGGTTGCAACACAGTGAATTAAGTGCTATGCAAGACATGTGGTAAAGGGATGGTGGTGGTCAATGAAGGGTTTGCAGGAAGAAATGTCTAAGTTGCTTCCTTGACAAAGAGGGAAGAAAGGCTACCCCAGATAGAGGGAAGAATGTGTGAACAAAATTTTTTTAATTTAAAAAGATCCAACATATATCAAACAGTTCATGCACTGGGCACTGTACTCTTTATACATTATTTCACTTAACTCTTATAACTCTACAAAGGAAGTTCCAATTATTATTATCCCCATTTCACAGTTGTGGAAACTGATTATAATAGTGAAGAGCATGGAATTTGGAGTCAGACAGACTTGTGCATCAATCTTACCCTCTCCATTTAGTAGCTCAGTGACCACATTTGTGCGTAGTTTATGCTATTGTTACTGTCAGTTTTTCCTGTAGTATTTTTCCTCTTTGCCTCAACTCACACAGGATCTCTTCACTTTCCTCCTCAACTTTTCTTTTTGCCTGTTGTCGTTGTTAGGTGCCATCTAGTCAGTTCTGACTCATAGCTACCCTCTGTACCACAGAACGAAACACTGCCTGGTCCTGCGCCACCCTTACAATCCTGGTTATGCTTGAGCCCATTGTTGCAGCCACCATGTCAATCCACCTCATTGAGGGTCTTCTTTTCTGCTGACCCTGTAACTTACCAAGCATGATGTCCTTCTCTGGGGACTGATTCCTCCTGACAACATGTCCAACGTATGCGAGACGCAGTCTCACCATCCTTACTTCTAAGGAGCATTCTGGTTGTACTTCTTCCAAGACATATTTGTTCGTTCTTTTGGCAGTCCATGGTATATTCAATATTCTTTGCCAACACCACAACTCAAAGGCGTCAATTCTTCTTCAGTCTTCCTTATTGATTGTCTAGTTTTCACATGCATATGATACAATAGAAAATACCATGGCTTGGATCAAGCGCACCTTAGTCTTCAGGGTGACATCTTTGCCCTTCAGCACTTTAAAGAGGTCCTTTGCAGCAGATTTACCCAATGCAATGTGTCTTTTGATTTCTTGACGGCTGCTTCTATGGCTGTTGATTGTGGATCCAAGTAAAATGAAATCCTTGACAACGTCAATCTTTTCTCCTTTCATCATGATATTGCTCACTGGTCCAGTTGTGAGGATTTTTGTTTTCTTTATGTTGAAGTGTAATCCATACTGAAGGGTGTGGTCTTTGATCTTCATTAGTAAGTGCTTCAAGTCTTCTTCACTTTCAGCAAGGAAGGTTGTGTCATCTGCATAACACAGGTTGTTAATGAGTCTTCCTCCAATCCTGATGCCCCGTTCTTCTTCATATAGTCCAGCTTCTTGGATTATTTGCTCAGCATACAGATTGAATAGGTATGGTGAAAGAATACAACCTTGACGCACACCTTTCCTGACTTTAAACCAATCAGTATCCCCTTGTTCCATCCAAACAACTGCCTCTTGATTTATGTACAGGCTCCTCATGAGCACAATTAGGTGTTCTGGAATTCTTATTCTTCACAATGTTATCCATAATTTGTTATGATCCACACAGTCAAATGCCTTTGCATAGTCAATAAAACGCAGGTAAACATCGTTCTGGTATGCTCTGCTTTCAGCCAGGATCCATCTGACATCAGCAATGATATCCCTGGTTCCACGTCCTCTTCTGAACCTGACCTGAATTTCTGGCAGTTCCCTGTCAATACGCTGCTGCAGCCACATTTGAATGGTCTTCAGCAAAACTTTGCTTGCATGTGATATTAATGATATTGTTCGATAATTTCCACATTCAGTTGGATCACCTTTCTTGGTGATAGGCATAAATATGGATCTCTTTCAGTTGGTTGTCCAGGTAGCTGTCCTCCATATTTCTTGGCATAGATGAGTGAGCACTTCCAGTACTGCATCCGTTTGTTGAAACATCTCAACTGATATTCTGCCAATTCCTGGAGGCTCGTTCTTCCCCAATGCCTTCAGTGCAGCTTGGACTTCTTCCTTCAGTACAATCTGTTCCTGATCATATTAAATGGTTCAACCTTGACTAATTCTTTTTGGTATGACTCCGTATATTCCTTCCATCTTCTTTTGATGCTTCCTGCGTCTTTTAAGGTTTCCCCCATAGAATCCTTCACTATTGCAACTTGAGGCTTGCATTTTTTCTTCAGTTCTTTCACCTTGAGAAATGCCTAGTGCGGTTTTCTCTATTGGTTTTCTATTTCCATCTCTTTGCACATGTCATTATAATACTTTACTTTGTCTTCTCAAGCCACCCTTTGAAATCTTCTGTTCTTTTACTTCATCATTTTCTTTCTTTTGCTTTAGTTGCTCAAAGTTTGAGAGCAAGTTTCAGAGTCTCCTCTGACATCCATCTTGGTCTTTTCTTTCTTTCCCATCTTTTCAATGACCTCTTGCTTTCTTCATGTATGATGTCCTTGATGTCATTCCACAACTCATCTAGTCTTTTGTCATTAGTGTTCAACACGTCAAATCTGTTCTTGAGATGGTCTCTAAATTCAGGTGGGATATACTCAAGGTCATACTTTGGCTCTCGTGGACTTGCTCTGATTTTCTTTGGTTTCAACTTCAACTTGCATTTGAGCTATTGATGGGCTGCTGCACAGTCAGCACTTGGCCTTGTTCTGACTGATGATATTGAGCTTTTCCATCGTCTCTTTCCACCGATGTAGTCGATTTGATTCCTGTGTATTCCATCTGGCGAAGTTCATGCGTATAGTCGCTGTTTATGTTGGTGAGAAAAGGTATTTGCAGTGAAGAAGTTGTTGGTTTTGCAAAATTCTATCATTCGATCTCCAGCATTGTTTCTATCACCAAGGCCATATTTTCCAACTACCAATCCTTCTTTGTTTCTGACTTTTGCATTCCAATCACCAGTAATTATCAATGCATTCTAATTACCAGTAATTATTGTATGTTTGATCAATTTCAAACTGTAGAAGCTAATAAAAATCTTCAATTTCTTTATCTTTGGCCTTAGTGGTTGGTGCATAAATTTGAATGACAGTCGTGTTAACTGGCCTTCCTTGTAGGCATATGGATATTATCCTATCACTGACAACGTTGTACTTCAGGATAGATCTTGAAACGTTCTTTTTGACAATGAATGCAACACCATTCCTCTTCAAGTTGCCATTCCCAGCATAGTATGATTGTCTGATTCAAAATGGCCAAAACCAGTCCATTTCAGTTCACTAATGCCTAGGATATCGATGTTTATGTGTTCCATTACATTTTTGATGACTTCCAATTTTCCAATGATTCATACTACATTCCACATTCCAATTATTTAATGGGTGTTTGCAGCTGTTTCTTCTCATTTTGAGTCATGCCACATCAACAAATGAAGGTTCGGAAAGCTTGACTCCATCCACATCATTAAGATTGACTCTACTTTGAGGAGGCAGCTCTTTCCCAGTCGTCTTCGAGTGCCTTCCAACCTGGGGGAGGGCCATCTTTTGACTCTATATCAGACAATGTTCCACTGCTATTCATAAGGTTTTCACTGGCTAATTCTTTTCAGGAATAGACTGCCACGCCCTTCCTCCTCATCTGTCAAAACCTGTCCTCCATGGGTGACCTTAGTGGAATCTGAATACCGGTGGGATAGCTTCCAGCATCACAGCAACACACAAGCCCCCACAGTATGACAAACTGACAGACACGTGGAGGTCCTTTTGCCTAACACTAATTATTTACCAGTGATATAAATTTGATATAATCCAATGATATATGTTTGTTTTCAGGTTAGCTGCAAGTATCGAGGATCTAAAACAACAGTGGTTCAAACAAAATAGAAGTTAATATCTTTCTTACATAAAAGAGGTAAGCAGTCCTTATCTAGTGTGACAAACCTGCTCCAAAAGTCCTCAAGGAACCAGTTTTCTATGTTCATCTGTGCATAGCCTGCATTTCCAAGGTCATTTTATATTCCAAGGTGGCTGCTTCAGTTCTGGCCATCTTTTGCATTCCAACTAGCAGAGAGGAGGAAAAGACAAAGGAACAAGGAGGAAGAACAACGGATGAATGAGAACGGTCTTTTAAAAAAGGTTCCCAGAAGCTGCTACAAGATACTTCTGCTTATCTCCCCATTGTCTAGAACTTAGTCACAGACCAAACTAACTGCCAAGTGTAGGTAGGAGTGTTGTCTGTATTCTGGACAACGATGTGTCAAACTAAGTTCAAGGATTTTACTCCTATGAGAGTAGAAGAGAATGGTAATGGAAAATAACAACAGTCAGTGCCATAGCAACCGTTTGTAAGTTTAATTAAGTAGTAAACATTTGCAATTTAGGAGGTATTCCACCAAAGAACAAAACTTATCCTTTAGAATTATAAGCTAGAGAAGAGCAAAACCAATTTGATTGGTGATGGCTGTACTTCAGAATAGAGCTTGGAGAAGCAATTGTGGCTCAAGCAGAGACATAAAGTTAGTCTACTGTGTTTTTAGAAGAGCTCAGCTGCTAACCAAAAGGAATCCACCAGGTGCTCCTTGGAAAGCTATGGGTCAGTTCTACTCTGTCCTGTAGGGTCGATATGAGTTGGAATCAACTCGATGTCAAGAGGTTTGGTTTGGTTTAGAGGCGAAATCCCAAATGAATCCATTTGAATAGTAGCATTCCAGGTGTCACTCTAATCAATGTTCAACACAAGATAACCTAAATTAAAACCAAGCTGTTACCCTGTATAGTGAACCACACGAATAGTGCCACTTAATGACTACTGTGTATATTGTTTTCACGAAAGGACTTCGCTTCAGAATGGAAGAGACGAAAGTGATTGGACAAAATGTGCTATTCTGCTGTAGGGTGGTGTATCATTAGAATTGTTTATGTAATCACAATTTTAAATGCCCATCATTTATATTATTCTTTACAGGCTATATCATCTTTAGCATAGGAAGTCCCTACAATTTGGAACTCTTTTTCTAAAGTTTATGTCCAGAGTTGATAAATACCCCAATTATTTCTACATAAGTACAGAAGCACAAAGTGTGTTTATAAAAGTTAAGGTTTTAGCATATTAGGAACTTACAAGTCCCATAATAAGTTTCTGGAACCAAAAAGAAAAACCCATTGCCATCAAGTCAATTCTGACTCAGAGCGACCCTATAGGAAAGAGTAGAACTGCCCCTAGGGTTTCCAAGGATTGGCTGGTGGATTCGAACTGCCAACCTTTCGGTTAGCAGCCAAGCTCTTAACCACTGCACTACCAGGGATCCACAGGTCATAATATAAGATTTTAATAACAACTTACACTCTCTAAGCTATTTCCTAAGTTAATTCGGAGAGCTACTTTTAGTAGTCTGATGCTTGATTTCTAATTTTTTTGTTCAACAAATATTTATTGAACACCTACTATGTGCCAGGCACTGGGCCAGAACATGGGGATATGACAGTGAACAAGTCTAATGTGGCTGATGCCTTAATGGGGCAGGAAGTGATGAGGTCAAAAAGCTACCTGAAACATTTCCTCTCAAAATGGAAGATTCTGACAAGGTAAGGCAGACAGGGTAGCTTGTTGTTTTATTTTCATTGGGTCTGGACTCCCCTGAGGTTGGAACTGTTTGAATCCTATTGGAAATTCAGCTGGAGAGAAAGTGCTTTTTTGAGGAAATTGATAGATGTATACGCATGTCACTGGTCTAAGGATTTGAACTTAAGCCAGGGTCCCTGATGCATCTCAAGGAGGCCAGTCCGTGGCGTCACACATTTTGGCTTATCAAAATATTCATTTGACCTTGAAAACATTCTTGTTGATGCTGTGTGGGTAGAAAACAAATAGAGTATTTGAACCAACTGTTTGCATCAGTGATTCCAAATTGACACAAATTCCGTAGGCTGTCTGTGATGAGAAAGCTCTCTAAGGCTCATTTTATTTCGTGCCTGCAGTGTTCGCTTATTTTCTGCATTCAAGGATGACAGGCAGCATGTTAATTAAAGAACTGACATCCTTCAATTTACTCCTTCCTCACTACTGGCGATATTCCTCTACTGCCCCCCATCCCCACTCCTTCCATTCCCAGAGAAGTGTAAATGAAAGGTTTCACAGTTTTTCCATGAATCATTTTGAAGCAGATACTGTTCTTCTCGTCAACCACTTTACAGTAAAGTCAAATTATGTGCCCTGTTATGTTAAATTTTGATCTTTTTAGCACAGGAAAAAATCATTTTGATAAAGGTTAATGCTTCCTTAATATATATACACTTGAAGCATATTGAAAATACATTTTTAAATTCTGAAATCTTGAATTAATATGACAACGTACAAAGACTGTGTGGCACCATTTGTAATTCATTAGCACATACTTTACGATATATTAGCATTGAATATGAGCTACTCTGTCATGGTTCTGGCAAGTCTTTGCGTTTCATACTAGTCTACTCTCTAGCACTTTAATTTTTTGACGTGGATGTCCAGTGACAATTCCAAATGATTCTTGCAGATCAAGAATAAATTAATTTATCCAGCAACCTCCTAGGTACGATATATTACCTCAAGAAACATGCTTACCTAGCAGCCACCCAGGATATGTTCATCTAGCTTCGAGCAGATTTTAAACACCAGACTGCCATAACATGAATGAATTGCAACGTGATCCTGGTGAATTGGAGACTGTGTCTGCTGGAGTGCACCTGGCACTGGGGCTGCTCACATAGTGAGTCTGCAAATGATTAGCGGTTCATACAATTCCCATCATCTTGAAATGGCACCTAGACAACCCCACATGCATTATCAATGGCTCCTGAAACAGCTGGAAATCTAACAGTGTCATAGATTTCATAAGTTTGTTCTTCACTAATGCCAACACCCTCTGGAGTATTTATTTTAATGACCAGTTCACCTGGGAATTGGAAAACCAGTCTCTGACTAACAGAAACACACGGTATCCAAAAGAGTAATTTAACGGCTCTTCTTAGGTTGACTATAATCTCTAATATTTAAGTCTCCAAAATACCCTTTGACATCATTAAAAAAAAAAAAAAATTCAGAGTTCCTTTGAGCTTGGCAATGTTTGTAAGGAACATAGCACGAGAGGTTAATAAGTAAAAATATTTGTAAGAACGTTCATGCTTTTAGTATTTAAGAGAAACCTGAATCACCTGAATTTTGGAAATGACAGAATCGCTTCATGCTTAAAACTGCACTATACTTTTAACTCATTGTGTGGTGTGCCCAGAGCCCCTGGGTGTTGCCAACAGTTAGTGCGCTTGGCTGCTAACAGAAAGGCTAGAGGTTCTAGAGTCCACTCAGAGGCTCCTCAGAGAAAAGCCTGGTGATCTGATTTTTAAAAATCAGCCACTAAAAACCCTGTGGAAAGAAGTTCTACTCTGACACACATGGGGTTACCATGAGTCAGAACCAACTTGATGGTTGGTTGGTTGTTGGTGCGTACACTTAAGTGTATGTATGTGTGTGTGCGTGTGCGTGCATATATGTACAGAGCTTTATGGAACAAACCAAATGAACTAGTAAGTATCTGAGCGCACTCTTATCTTTGTAACTATTCTTGCTTCCTCCCTTTGAGCAATAACAGATTCGCTCTCAGCTCATTCCTGCTTGCTGTTTCATCTTTCCAGGACTGTATTAAAAAACCCAGTGCCATCAACAGGACTTTATTAGGGACTGCTAATTTCTTCCTAATATCTCTTTTATCCCCCTCTGTGATAATAAATCACCACCCCATCTATCAATTTCTCCTGGTGGCATAGTGGTTAAGAGCTATGGCTGCTAACCAAAAGGTCAGAAGTTCGAATCCACCAGGTGCTCCTTGGAAACCATATGGGGCAGGTCTACCCTGTCCTATAGGGTCGCTGTAAGTTGGAATCATCTCAACAACAACAGGTTTGGTTTTATGGTAATAAACCACCACCGCATCCATCAATTTGTCCTATTGTGGTGGTTTGCATTTTGCTTTGATGCTGAAGCTTTGGTACCAGTATTTCAAATACCAGCAGGGTCACCCATGGTTGACAGGTTTTAGTGGCACTTCCAGACTAAGACAGACTAGGAAGAAAGGCCTGGCAATTTATTTTTAAAAATTAGCCGCTGAAAACCTATGGATCACAACAGAATATTGTCTACCTAGCTTGCTCTGGCCACATCATCAGAAGAGATCAATTGCTAGAGGAAGACATCATGTTTGGTGAAATAGAGGACCATTAAGGGCAAGAAAGACCCTCCATGAGACAGACTGGCACAATAGCCACAATAATGGACTCAAGTGTGCCAGTGATCATAAGGGGCAACATTTTGTTCTGTTGTACATATAAGGTCACCATAACTCTGAGTCAGCTCAACGGCAGCTCTCTATTTCTATCTATGTTAATAAAACCTTAGGGTTTAACTAGATACATTGCCGACTACTCAAAAAATTACATTTTCCAGTCTTCCTTACACCTAGATGTGGCCACACGACATCTATTTAAACAATAAGACATAATTGGAATTCTGTGTAGTGCATATATTATCCTTCTTTGACCCTTTTCATCAACCTGATGCCTGGAACACCAACTCAGTGGCTTGTGCTCCTGTTGCCATCTTGTACAAATATCAATTGAGGTCCACACAGTTGAGCTGGAAGAAGCCTTGTTCTCTGTTAAATAGGAGACCTCACCAGCCTTGGGCTGTCTATCTTCACATTAGTTTATGGAAAAGAGAAATAAACTCTATTTTTAGGCATTGTTTTTCCTGTTGTTGTGTGCAGAGGAACCTTCTTTTAATTGATACACGTGCCCTGGCAAGGTCTTCCGTACCTACTTTTGGTATCGTCTGTTCCCTGCTCTGAGCCTTTCCATTCATATCCTCTTCTGTGCTCCCTAGAACCCCTTACTGCCTATCTAATATCCTCAACTGATCATATCAGGCCTGCAAAGACCTGATGACAGCCTCGTTGTCCAGCCTTACATCTGCCATTGCTTCCAACCTTCAAATTCCATGTTTCAGCGATACTGCCTCACATCCTCACATGTGAGGTTTGTGTTTGTTCTTTCTATCTGGAATGTTCCATCTGTGCTCAACATCCTGGGGAATTCAACTCTTAGTTCAAATGCTACCCTTTTTTCAAATCTTCCACAATTCCCCCAGAGTAGGCTTATGTGTCCTTTATCTTATGTGCCCCCTGCACTGAGTACCAAAAAACCCAAACCAAACCCAGTGTCGTCAAGTCGATTCCAACTCATAGCGATCCTATCATGCTCCATTTATAGCAACTAGCTAATTGAATTGAAGTCCTTTGTATATCCATCTCCATGTTAAACTAGAACCAGTACCCACTCTAGTCAAGTCAATGCCAACTCATGACAACACTTATGTATCAGAGTAAAACAGTGCTCCATAGGGTTTTCAATGGCTGGTTTTTTTAAAGTAAATCACCAGATTTTTCTTCCAAGGCACCTCTGAGTAGACTCAGACCTCCAGCCTTTTGGTTAGCAGCTGAGCTTGTTAACCATTTGTACCACCCAGAGACTCCAGCTTCTAGAAAGCAAGAACTCAATTATGTATTCCTTGTTTATCTTGTAATAAGCACATTATGGCCACTCAATATAGTATGTTAAGTGAAAAAAATAATGAATGAATGATTCTTCTAGGATTAGTGGGTGGGTCTCCCACCCACCCTTTAAATAATCTAGTTTCAACACCTTAGTTGCCTATGTGACAAAGGGCCTGAATTGTTTTTTTAAACCATACTAGAATCTTCTATATTATCTTTTTTTTTTTTTTTTTTGGTCTTCTTCATCTTGAATCTTTTTAAGGGAAGAAATATGGCATAAAAATGTAAATACATACATTTTATATGTAATTATTTTTCATAATATTTATTGTGTATTTATCATCTTACTGTGCCACCTTGGTACTGTCAAGCACTGTGCTAAATGTTTTACGTGCTTAATTTTACTTAATTTCTGCTGTAATCCTACGATGTAAATATTGTGTTAGTTGAGACTCTCAGTTGTAAATGATAGGAACCCAAATTAGCCTACCTTAAGCAATGGAGCAATTAGTTGGCTTATGTACCTAAAAGACCTGAGAGTAATGGTTCAACTGGATCCAGAGCTCAAACAAGATTATTAAAATGCTATCCCTATCCTTGTTTCTAACACTGTGCCTATCCCCATCTTTAACTCTCTCTCTGTATCTCTAACTCAATCTCCAACTCCATTCCTTTCTACATTTCTATTCAACTTTTGTCTCAGTCTCTATGTCTAGCCTTTTCCTATCTCTCCAAAAGCCCCTCTTCACATAGCAATTGCAATGGCCAGCAATAGACTCAGTTTTTATAGTCTACCAGTTTAGCAATCCAAGCGTCTTCCCCTAGCATTGGGAGAAAAATCCCAGAGAATTTTCCAATTGGCTACTTTGAATCAACTGCTTCTTTATGAACTCAGACTGATTAAAGGGAAGACTAATGTGGTTGGCTAGGCCCAAGTTATAGGACGTGACTAGGATGAAGTGGGTTCAGCCTCTACCTGAACTAACCACATGGAATGAATGTGCCCACCAGAAAGAGAGATTCCATCACCAGAAGGTGAAAGACCTCTCCCTACAGTTGAGGAAAATGAGCTCAGAGAGATTATTTCATTTTCCCAAAAACATACAGGAGGTAACTGATAGACCAAGGATTCAAATTCAGCTGTGACTCTACAGCCTTTGTCCCTATCCACTCTGCTGAGTTATATTCCTTTATATAGTAATAAAAAGTAAACCTTAAATCCTCAGAATTTAATTGAGGATGAAACCAAAATAAAGAAAAAGAACTAATTTTCCCAAATTTGTGGTCTGTACTGCTGCCATATATGCTACTCAAACAGGTTAAAAATCCTTCCCCCAAAAGGATATTTTTTTTGCTGTGAGTTGATTGCTACTTGTAGTGACCCTATAAGACAGCATAGAACTGCCCCACAGGGTTTCCTAGGCTGTAACCTTTACAGAAGCAGATCGCCAGATCTTTTCTCTCACAGAGTGACTGGCTGGTTGGTTTGACCAGTCAACCTTTTGGTTAGCAGCTGAGCGCATAACAACTGCACCACCAGCGATCCTTCAAAAGAGTACACTTTCCCCTCTTAATACCTTCTCCATAAAAAACAAATAAATAACATGTGAATCACTTCATGCCTTTAGGAAGTCTATTTAATTTTTCCTAAAGCTTTATTCTTTACAGAGTCCCTACAGAGATATTTTCTAAATGGTACTCAGCTTCTTAATATCTTTTTCAGACTAGACATAATCATAACAGTACCCAAATGGATTTCTACTTACTTTGTACCTATCTGATCATTGTTAATAACACTTGTCATGCTTTTTGGTTTCCCAAAGAAAATACAAGCTACCCCTACCCATGCACTTTCTGTGTTTAAACATTCACCCATAAGAAGCCTAAAAGGTATAAGACATGCCACATCAATATTAAGGAAACGATGTTAAGGATCTCTGAACCCAACTCAACTGTCTCTTTTTACAGATGAGGTAAAGTGATTTGCCCAAAATAGCATCACTGGTTTGGCAGAATTTGGGACCTCAAGCTTTCTGATGTTTTGTCTAACATTTGTTCTGCTCCCCATGCTGCTTCATATCTCATTGTTCATGCACGGTTTAGGTCTGCCTCTCCAGGATCTGGGATAAAACCTTGTCTGAGACTTTGTGGGCCTGAAAATTCATGCTGTAAACTTTTGACCTTGTGCACTATGCATGCGATTAATATAAAGATGAGGCAGATACAATCAAATTCCAGGGGCTATGAATGTGTCACTGAAAAATGTTAGAAAATTTTAACAGATGCCGTGCTTGATGGATTTAAGTATGCCTCTTGAATCTTGTACAGAAACTCACTTCATCATAGAACAAATAAAACCACCACTGTAGAGGAGCCCTTGCGGTGCAGTGGTTAAGAACTACGACTGCTAACCAAAAGGTCAGCAGTTCAAATCCACCAGCTGCTCCTGGGAAACCCTATGGAGCAGCTCTACTCTGTTCTATAGGGCCACTATGAGTCGGAATTGACTCAACGGCAATGGTTTATGGGTAGAAGTTGATGTTGTTAGGTTCTGTCAAGTCGGTTCCGACTCATAGCGACCCTACGCACAACAGAATGAAACACTGCCCGGTCCTGCGCCATCCTTACAATCGTTGTTATGCTTGAGCTCATTGTTGCAGTCACTGTGTCGATCCACCTCATTGAGGGTCTTCCTCTTTTCCGCTGACCCTGTACTCTGCCAAACATGATGTCCTTCTCCAGGGACTGATCCCTCCTGACAACATGTCCAAAGTATGTAAGACTCAGTCTCGCCATCCTTGCCTCTAAGGAGCATTCTGGTTGTACTTCCTCCAAGACAGATTGTTCGTTCTTTTGGCAGTCCATGATATATTCAATATTCTTCGCCAACACCACAATTCAAAGGCTTCAACTCTTCCTCGGTCTTGCTTATTCACTGTCCAGCTTTCACATGCATATGAGGTGATTGAAAATACCATGGCTTGGGTCAGGCACACCTTAGTCTTCAAGGTGACATCTTTGCCCTTCAGCACTTCAAAGAGGTCCTTTGGAGCAGATTTACCCAATGCAATGCGTCTTTTGATTTCTTGACGGCTGCTTCCATGGCTGTTGGTTGTGGATCCAAGTAAAATGAAATCCTTGACAACTTCAATATTTTCTCCATTTATCGTGATATTGCTCATTGGTCCAGTTGTGAGGATTTTTGTTTTCTTTATGTTGAGGTGCAATCCATACTGAAAGCTGTGGTCTTTGATCTTCATTAGTAAGTGCTTCAAGTCTTCTTCACTTTCAGCAAGGAAGGTTGTGTCATCTGCATAAACCAGGTTGTTAATGAGTCTTCCTCCAATCCTGATGCCCCATTCTTCTTCATATAGTCCAGCTTCTTGGATTATTTGCTCAGCATACAGATTGAATAGGTATGGTGAAAGAATACAACCCTGACACACACCTTTCCTGACTTTAAACCAATCAATGTCCCCTTGTTCTGTCCGAACAACTGCCTCTTGATCTATGCAAACGTTCCTCATAAGCACAATTAAGTGTGCTGGAATCCCCGTTCTTCACAATGTTGTCCATAGTTTGTTATGATCCACACAGTCAAATCCCTTTGCATAGTCAATAAGCCACAGGTAAACATCCTCCTGGTATTCTCTGCTTTCAGCCAGGGTTCATCTGACATCAGCAATGATACCCTGGTTCCACGCCCTCTTCTGAAACTGACCTGAATTTCTGGCACTTCCCTGTCGATATCTCATTAGCCATTAGAGAGATGCAAATCAAAACTACAATGAGATACCATATTACCCTGACAATAAAGGCACTGATCAAAAAATAGAAAGCAACAAATGCTAGAGAGGTTGTGGAGATATTGGAACTCTTACACTGCTGTTGGAAATGTAATATGGTACAACCACTACGGAAAGCAGTATGGCACTTCCTTAAAAAGCTAGAAATAGAAATACCATATGATCCAGCAATTCCACTTCCAGGTATATATCCTAGGGAAATAAGAGCCATGACAAGAATAGATATGTGCACTCCCATGTTCACTGCAGCACTATTCACAATAGCAAAAAGATGGAAACAAACTAAGCGCCCATCAACAGATGAATGAATAAACAAACTATGGTACCTACACACAATGGAATACTATACAACGATAAAGAATAATGATGAATTCGTGAAACATCTCACAACATAGATGAATCTCAAGGGCATTGTACTAAGTGAAATAAGTCAGTCACAAAAGGACAAACATTATATGAGGCCACTATTATGAAGAGTAAAGAAAAGGTTTACACACAGAAAGAAACATTTTTGATGGTTACCAGGGTAGGAGGGGGAGAGAAGGAAAACTAGAGAATACACATGGTTAACTCTGGTGAAAGGAAAGGTAGTACACGATATAGGGGAAGTCAGCACAACACGACCAAGGCAAGGGAAGAAACTGAGAGGTAGCAAGAATAAAAGATGACGGTAAATACTATAACATATACAACTCTGCAACAACAGTTATAACAAACAATAATTTATGAATAGATATTGAGGTAGATGTGTATGCTGATAGATGTGGGAGGGTGTATGGGAGTATACTCATGTGCACATATAGGTTTGGCCATGGATATTTCTATATACAGATTTGTATGTGCAGCATGTGTATTCATATGTATAATACAATACACAGGGGGCACAGTCATGGAAACATCCTAGACATAACCAAAAACCTCGCTGGGCTGAGTTACTGGGCTCGAAGTCTAAGGAACATAGTCTCAGGGGACATCTAGATTGATTGGCATAACACAATTCAAAAAGACAACATTCTATACCCTACTTAGGGGAATAGCATCTGGGGTCTTAAAAGTTTGCAAGCAGCCATCTAAGATACAACTGTTGGTCTCTTTGTCCAGAGCAAAGGAGAGTGAAGGAAACCAAAGGCTCAAGGAGGCAATTAGTCCAAAGGACTGATGGACCACAGGAACCACAGCCTCCACTAGCCTGAGACCAGAAGAACTAGATGGTGCCCAGCTACAACTACAGACTGCTCTGACCAGGATCACAATAGAATGTCCTACCTAAGAGTGGGGAAAAATATATGTAGAACAAAATTCAAATTCATAAAAGAGACCAGATTTACTAGCCTGAGAGAGACTGGAGGAATCCCCAACTCTATGGCCCTTAGACACCCTTCTAAGTTGGAACTAAAATCATTCCTGGAGAACACCTTCCAGTCAAATAATAGACTATCCATTGTTCATTGCCATCAAGTTGATTTTGACTCATAACGAACCTATACAACAGAGTAGAACTGCCCCATACAGTTTCCAAGGAGCAGCAGGTAGATTTGAACTGCCAACCTTTTGGGTAGCAGGTGATCTATAAAATAAACACCACCACCCATGAGGAAAGTGCTCCTTAGAACAATCATGTATATGAGACCAAAAGGGCAACATCTGCCCAAAAACAAAGATGAAAAGGCAGGAAGGGGCAGGAAAACCAGAAGAATGGAAATGGAAAACTCAGGGTGGTGATGGGGAGAGTACTGACACATTGTGGGGATTACAACCAATGTCACAGAACAATTTGTGTATAAAATATTGAATGGGAAACTAATTTGCTCTGTAATCCTTCACCTAACACACAGTTAAAAAAAAAAAAAAGTGACAACAACTCAAAAGAAGAGGGCGGTGAGTTTATGTTAATGGAGGAGGAACAACTCAGAAAAGGAAGGTGAGAATGGTTGCACAACTCGAAGAATATAATCAATATCATTGAATTGTACATGTAGAAATGATTGAATTGGTGTATGTTTTGCTGTGTATGTTCTCAAAAACAAGAACAAAATAAAAATTTATAAAATGCTTACTTTCACTCAAGTTCAGAAATGCAAGGCTAGGCCTATAAAAGCTTGAGAATTTCTTTTTTTTTTTAATAATTTTTATTGTGCTTTTTAAGTGAACGTTTACAAATCAAGTCAGTCTCTCACACAAAAACCCATATACACCTTGCTACACACTCCCAATTACACTCCCCCTAATGAGGCAGCCTGCTCTCTCCCTCCACTCTCTCTTTTCGTGTCCTTTTCACCAGCTTCTAACCCCCTCCACCCTCTCATCTCCCCTCCAGGCAGGAGATGCCAACATAGTCTCAAGTGTCCACCTGATCCAAGAAGCTCACTCCTCAACAGCATCCCTCTCCAACCCATTGTCCAGTCCAATCCATGTCTGAAGGGTTGGCTTTGGGAATGGTTCCTGTCCTGGGCCAACAGAAGGTCTGGAGGCCATGACCACCGGGGTCCTTCCAGCCTCAGTCACACCATTAAGTCTGGTCTTATGAGAATTTGGGGTCTGCATCCCACTGCTCTTCTGCTCCCTCAGGGGTTCTCTGTTCTGTTCCCTGTCAGGGCAGTCATCGGTTGTAGCCGGGCACCGTCTAGTTCTTCTGGTCTCAGGATGATGTAGTTGCTGGTTCATGTGGTCCTTTCTGTCTCTTGGGCTCATAATCACCTTGTGTCCTTGGTGTTCTTCATTTTCCTTTGATCCAGGTGGATTGAGACCAATTGATGCATCTTAGATGGCTGCTTGCTAGCGTTTAAGACCCCAGACACCACTCTTCAAAGTGGGATGCAGAACGTTTTCTTAATAGATTTTTTTAATGCCAATTGACTTAGATGTCCCCTGAAACCATGGTCCCCAGACCCCTGCCCCTGCTACGCTGGCCTTCGAAGCATTCAGCTTATTCAGGAAACTTCTTTGCTTTTGGTTTACTCCAATTGTCCTGACCTCCCCTGTACTGTGTGCTGTCTTTCCCTTCACCTAAGGTAGGTCTTATCTACTATCTAATTAGTGAACACCCCTCTCCCACCCTCCCTCCCTTCCCCCTCTCTTAACCACAAAAGAATGTTTTCTTCTCAGTTTAAATTATTTCTCAAGTTCTTATAATAGTGTTCTTATACAATATTTGTCCTTTTGCAACTGACTAATTTCACTCAGCATAATGCCTTCCAAGTTCCTCCATGTTATGAAATATTTCACAGATTCCTCACTGTTCTTTATCGATACGTAGTATTCCATTGTGTCAATATACCATAATTTATTTATCCATTCATCCGTTGATGGGCACCTTGGTTGCTTCCATCTTTTTGCTATTGTAAATAGTGCTGCAATAAACATGGGTGTGCATATATCTGTTCATGTAAAGGCTGTTATTTCTCTAGGATATATTCCAAGGAGTGGGATTGCTGGATCATATGGTAGTTCTATTTCTAGCTTTTTAAGGAAGTGCCAAATCGATTTCCAAAATGGTTGTACCATTTGACATTCCCAGCAGCAGCGTAGAAGTGTTCCAATCTCTCCACAGCCTTTCCAACATTTATTATTTTGTGTTTTTTGGATTAATGCCAGCCTTGTTGGAGTGAGATGGAATCTCACTGTGAGAATTTCTTTTTAAACCAAGAATGAAAAATGGTTTTCATCGGAAGACTCAACTCTGATATGCCCAGAAATAGATATTAGGAATCATTGAGAGTCTGTTTCCAGGCTTTGGAGGGAAAAAGCTCTTATCAATTAGTGATGTCTCCATGGTCAAAGGAAGGAGAGGCAGCTTGAGTGCAGTGTATTTGTACTCCATGCGTGGGCCCTGCAAGCTCTCAGCGAGCAGCTGTCAGATGAGTGGTTTTGCCCTTGAACAGGCTGCTTAAGTCAGAGTTCAATCAGAAAAGCAGAAGCACAATGAGTATTATGGAATAAGGAATTTACAGTAGAAAATAGACTACACAATTGTACGAGGAACTAACGATATAAAATTCAACAAGAGGAGTTTGAGAATCAGAGAAAAGTCAATAACCAGCCCCCCTGAAGCACTAGCACAGGTCGATAAGTCACAGTTCTCGCCTAACATCTGATCATAAGTCTACAGTTGTTGTCGGCACAGTTGGACAGTTGGGGAGAAAGGCTTGACAACAGGACATGGAGCTGGGAAGAAGAGCAAAGACAAATTAGAACCCTCTGGCACCTCTGTGGAGTCTCTGGGTGGTGCAAACTGTTCATGTATTCAGCTGCTAGCCCAAAACATTGGTGTCTGAGTCCACCCAGAAAAGCTAGGAAAAAGGCTATCAATGTACTTCTGAAAAATCAGCCATTGAAATTTGTGCCCATTACAAAGAAAAGTGATCCAACAGAATACAGAAATTATCAAACAATAGCATTAAGATCACACACAAGTACAATTTTACTGAAGATCGTTCAAAAGCTGTTGCAGCAGTATATGGGCAGGGAACTGCCAGAAATTCAAGCGGGATTCAGAAGAGGACGTGAAATGAATGTCAAATGGATCTTGCTGAAATCAGAGAATACCACAAAGATGTATGCCTGTGTTTTACTGACTATGCAAAGGCATTCAAATGTGTAGATCATAACAAATTATAGACAACATTGCAAAGAATGGAAGTTCCAGAACACTTAACTGGGCTCATGAGGAACCTGTACATAGACCAAGAGGCAGTCATTCAAACAGAGCAAAGCGACACTGCATGATTTAAAATCAAAAAAGGTATGCGTCAGGGTTATATCCTTTCACCATACCTATTCAATCTGTATGCTGAACAAATAATCCGAGAAGCTGGACTATATGAAGAAGAATGTAGCATCAGGATTGGTGGAAGACTCATTAACAACCTCCGTTATGCAGATTACACAACCTTGCTTTCTGAACTCAAAAAAGACTTGAGGCACTTACTGATGAAGATCAAAGACCACAGCCTTCAGTATGGATTACACCTCAACATAAAGAAAACGAAAATCCTCACAACTGGACCAGTGAGCAACATCATGAAAAAGGGAGAAAAGATTGAAATTGTCAAGGATTTTATTTTACTTGGATTCACAATCAACAGCCATGGAAGCAGCAGTCAGGAAATCAAACTGTGCATTGGGCAAATCTGCTGCAAAAGACCTCTTTAAAGTGTTAAAAAGCAAAAATGTCACTGTAAAGCCTAGGGCAGGCCTGATCCAAGCCATGATATTTTCAATCGCCTCATATGCATGCAAAAGCTGAACAATAAGGAAGACCAAAGAAGAACTGACACCTCTGGTGAAGAATGATGAATATGCCATGGGCTGCCAGAAGAACAAACAAGTCTGTCTCGGAAGAAGTACAGCCACAGTGCCTCTTAGAAGCTAGGATGGTGAGACTTTGTTTTACATACTTTGGACATGTTATCAGGAGACCAGTCCCTGGAGAAGGACATCATGCTTCACAGAGGGTCAGCGAATAAGAGGAAGACCCTCAACGGAAAGGGGTGACACAGTGCTGCAACAATGGGTTCAAACACAACAACGATTGTGATAATGGCACAGGACAGAAAAGTGTTTGTTCTATTGTACATAGGATTGCTGAGTCAGAACTAACTCAACAGCCCCTAATAACAAAAACATGCCGCAGAGTTCTACTCTGACAAACATGGGGTTGCCATGAGCCGGAATCGACTCCATGGCAACTGATTTGGCTTTTGGTTCGGCATCTCTCTCTCTCTTTCTCTGTGTCTCAGTACTTCTTCTGATCCTGAGAAGTAAGGGCTGCTGCTTCACATTTGCCTTTCAGATTTCATTGTAAGATAATTGAATAGAATATAGCTGTTTCCTTGGGAACTCTAACTGTCAGCATTTTGCATTGTTTGGGTTTTATCATTTTTCTCTTGGGCTGATCACTTTCCTCAGAGAAGAATCCTCCAACACCCTGCCTGCACATTTGGCTGCCAAACTTGAGTCATGAAAGAGGTTGTTTACAATAGAGACTTGCATTCAGTTCCTTTATTTTGATACCTCTGGCACTGGGGTTGGGTCCTCACCTCGGCCAATGTTCTATGTCTAGAGTTCTTCTGTTTGACATCTTGAGAGAGTAAACCTCTAGTTTTCTACAGATTCAGAAGGAGCAGTTGCTCAGTTGTGTGGGCCTGGGGAGAGGATCTGGAAAATAAACTGCCATCATATGTAGACTTCCCCCCATGCGCCTGTCAGTTTGTCATACTGTGGGGACTTGCGTGTTGCAGTGATGCTAGAAGCTATGCCACTGATACTCAAATACTGGCAGGGGACAAGTTTCAGCTCAGCTTCCAGACTAAGACAGACTAGGAAGAAGGATCCAGCAGCCTACTTCTGAAAAGAATTAGCCAGTGAAAATCTTACGAGTAGCTGTGAAACATTGTCTGATACAGTGCCAAAAGATGAACCCCTCAGGGGGGAAGGCACTCAAAATATGATGGGAGAAGAGCTGCCTCCTCAAGGTAGAGTCGACCTTCATGACATGGATGGAATAAAGCTTTTGGAACCTTCATTTGCTGATGTGGCATGACTCAAAATGAGAAGAAACAGCTGCAAACATCCATTAATAATCGGAATGTGGAATGCAGGAAGTATGAATCTAAGAAAACTGGAAGTTCTCAAAAATGAAACGGAAGGTATAAACATCAATATCCTAGGCATTAGTGAGCTGAAATGAACTGGTATTGGCCATTTTGAATTAGATAATCATATGGTCTACCATGCCACCAGAGCTCCTAAAAAGTAAGTAAAGCATATTTCAATCTACCATGTTTCCATTTTAATCAGAAGTCCTTTGTTTTATGTTTTGTCTTGAAATGTTGTCAACAATTAACCTCTAGTACAAATAGAATTGAAATTATGTTTTTCACAATTTACGTGGTTGGTTTTATCCACTTTTAAAATTCAGATTTTCAGTAGTAACAAATTGGTTCCCTCTTGGACAACTGGTCATAATGTTGAGATGTGGGGAAAGGCATAGCCTCATCTCCATTCTCTTCCAATCCCAATTTGAAGTTTATAGCTACAAGTTAAGTCTCTCCACTAATATGCTCAATTACTCCTTCTAATTATGAAAACAGTACGTGCTCATTTTAGAAAGTTTGGAAAATGCAGAAAAGCACAAAGAGAAAGTAAAAAAATCACTCATAATTCTCTCTTTTTCAAAGTAGTATTAAAACTCACTCTTCTTCAGTCTCACTAGGTCCGTTTCCAACCACCTACCGTAACTCTGTAAACACTATCAACATTTTCTTCTGTGGGCTTCTAGAAATTTTTATGTTTATACCTACATATAAAAGGTTAGTTTTTTTCCTCACAAATATAGAATCAAGCTATATATATAGTTATAAAGCTTGTTTTGTTTTTTCAGTATATGATACATTAATAACATTTTTCTAAGTATTTATTGACATACCTCATTATTTTTAATGGGTATTGTGGTAATTGTAGAATATATCCATAAAATAAAATAAGATTCTTTGATCTCCTCTTTGCAAAAGGTAGAGCCTAATGCCCCTTCCTGAGTGCAGACTAGGCTTTGTGCCTCACTTCTAATAGAAGATGGCAGATGACAGTGTGTGACTTCTGAGATTAGATCATAAAAGGCATTGCAACACCCTCCTTGCGCTCTCTCAAATAACTCACTCTGAGAGAAGCCAACTTCTGTGTTGTGAAGACACTCAGGCAACCCTATGGAAATGGCAAGGAACTGAGGCCTCTAGCCAAGAGCCAGTGAGGAACTGTGGCCCTCTGCCAACAGCCAGTGAGGAACTGAGGCCCTCCGCAAACAAACATGAGAATGAGCCATCTTGGAAGTGGATCCTCCAGCCCCAATGAAGCTGTTAGATGACTAAAGCCCTGACTGCCTATAATCTCTTTAGAAACAGTGAACCAGAACCACCCAGCTAAGCTGCTGCCTGAATCCTGACCTACAGAAACTGTGAGAATATATATATTGGTTGCTTTAAGCTGCTAAATTGTGGAGTAATGTGTTACACAGCAATGGATACATGATACAGACTTTGGTACCTGGAAGTGGGTGTTATCACAACAAAATACCTAAAAATACGGGAGTGACTTTGGAACTAGGTAGTGGGCAGAAGCTAGAGGGGCTTTGAGGAGCGTGTTAGTAAAAGCCTTAAAAAAAATGTTAATAGAAACCTCAGGAACGTATGCAGGCTGTGACTGAGGCCTTAAAGTGAGCTAAAGCTTATCAGAGACTAGTGGGAGGAGAATCTTTGTTATGTAGTAGCAGAAAGTTTAGCAGTACTGTCCCCTGTGTTAATGTGGAAAGTAGAAAATATACTTTATGAACTGGGTGGTCTAGTTAAGGAGGTTTCTAGGCAAAATGCTGAAGGTGTCACCTGGTTACTTCTTGCTACTTTAATAAAATGTGACAGGAAAGAGGTAAATTAAAGGAAAGATTGTTAAACATAAAGATCCACAACTTGATGGTTTTGAAAATTCCCAGCCTCTCCAGAGGACAAACAAGGCTAAAACTAAGAAATGGCTTCCCAGCAAAGATCAAAACCAGGGCAGTACCAGAAAATTTGATCTAGAGATGAAGCTGATGATGTGGCTATAAAATATCTTGTTAAGACCCCAGAAATATGGAAGATGGTACATTGGAGAACTGTTCAGTCAAACAGTAGGCCTTCTAAAAGCTTAAGGATGTTTCCCCTCCACAGCCTTAGCAGAAGCCCAAGATAGAAGCAAAGGTATCTTGAAGTGATTTGTACGTGTGGATTTTGTCTAATGGAGTTAACTCCAATAAGGTTTACAGCAGACCCATAAAGTTTTTTTTTTTTAATAGACTTTATTCTGGAATAATTTTAGATTTACAGAAAAGTTATAAAGATCTTCTAGAGAATCCCCGTATATTCCTGCCGAGTTTCACTTTCACGTGTTATCATTTTGCAGTATCACAGTACATTTGTCAAAATTAAGAAAGCAACACTGTAAACCCTGGACTTTTGTTAAGATTTCCCCAGTTCTTACATTAATGTCCTCTTCCTGTTCCAAGATAAAATCCAGAGTGCCACATTGCATTTAGTCATTAGGTCTCCTTAGACTCCTCTGGTCTATGACAGTTTCTTACACTTCCCTTGTTTTGGCTTTTTAGAAAAAATTTTATCGTGGGAAATATATATATAACAAATCATTTGCCATTTCAACCTTCTGCACTTGCGCAATTCAGTGACCTTAGTTATGTTTATCATGTTCTTCAACACTATCCCTAAAGTTTTTAATAATAGTTATGTCTACAGAAATATAATCAGTTTGGGCTGAAGGGAACAGAGATAGTACAGAATAAAAAGATACCTTTGGACCCCCAAAATTCTACTGGCAGGAAGAAAGCTGAGAAAACTACACAGCTCCAAAATAGGCTACATTTCAAGGCAAACAGAAGAAGGGATCAGAGGAGGGAACTAAGAGCCCAGACAGTGGAACCACCCAGCAGAGCCACTCCTGAGTTCCCGACCCATAAAAACTGTGACATAATAATTGTTTGTAGTTTTGAGCTCCTAGTTTTTGGTGTCATTTGTTGTACAGCAATATATGACTAATATACCTACTTCTCACTTAATGACTATCTCGTTATTTGACATTTTGCATTTATGACAACAGTAAAAAAAATCTGCTACCCAACTACTTTGCAAATTAATGATGTACATCTAGCAGTAAAGAATGCCAAGGTGAGAGTAATGCTGACAGTGACAGTTAAGGTTATGTGTCAACATGGCTGGGCCATGATTCTCAGTGGTTTGGCAGTTATGTAATGAGGTAATTTGGTAGTTATGTAATGATGTAGTCATTCTCCATTTTGTGATATATTTGGTCATCCTCCATTTTTACATAATGCCAATTTTCCCATAACAACCTGGCCTTTGGAGCCCAACCATGTCAATAAGTGAGGAGTGGGTATAGTATAGTTATACAGTATTCTCCCCCGCCCCTTTGGTATTATAAGCAATGCTGCAACAAACCTCTTTATATGTACATCTTTATACTTTCATATTATTTCTGTATGATACATTTCTAAAATTGGGATTGCTGGCTATGTACATTTTAACTTCCAAAAATAATTGTCCCAAACAGTGAATGAGAGTGTCCCCATATCTTTGCCAATTTTAAATATTACTAACCTATTTTTTCTCAATCCAATGAGAGGAAGTATCTCATTATTGTATTAATTTATATTCCTTAATTATTGGTTGAGGGTGAGCATTTTTTTGTATGTTTATGGTTTGAAAAAAGCACCTTGCTTATTTCATGTGAAATTTTCTTTGCATCCTCCTATCCATTCTTGATTTTTCCTCTTCCATGATGCCTAGCATATAATTCATATTATGTAAATGTCTAGTTTTTGAATGGACGAATGACTGAATAAATAAAATTCACACAGGCATAAAGTCTTTATTTAACCTTATAGGATTGATTGACTTTGGCTGAGAAAAAAATACCTTAGCAACCAATTAATTTAATTACCTTTTCTTTTCCCTTTATCAATATTCAATTACAGGTATTCCCTACTTTTTGAAAGTTCACTTTACACCACTTCACTTTTACGAAAGGCCTACATTAGTACCTGTTTCCGCCAACCAAAAGAAATCTGAAGGGGATTGTCTTAGTCACCTAGTACTGTTATAACAGAAACCCCACAAGTGGGTGGTTTCAATAAACAGAAGGTTATTCTCTCACAGTTTAGTAGGCTAGAGGTACACATTCAGGGTGTCAGTTCCGGGGGAAGGCTTTCTCTCCCTATCAGCTCTGAGAGAAGGCTCTTGTAATCAATCTTCCCTGGTCAAGGAGCTTCTCAGTACACGGACCCTAGGTCCAAAGGACATGCTATGCTAAATTTGCTTCTTTCTTGGTAGTATGAGGTTCCCCACTCTCTGCTTGCTTCCCCTTCCTTTTATCTCTTATAAGATAAAAGGTGATGCAGGCCACACCCCCAGGGAAACACCCTTTACATTGGATCAGGGATGTGACCTGTGTAAGGGTGTTACATCCCACCCTAATCCTCTTTAACATAATCTAATCTTGCCTCATTAACCACAGGCAGAGATTAGGATTTACAACACATGAAAATTACTTCAATCACAAAATGAAGGATAACCACACAATACTGGGATTCATGGCCTAACCAAGAATTGGCACATATTTTTGATGGACACGATTCAATTCATGACAAGGATTTTCACTTTTACGAAAAAGGCAAAAAGTGGAAATAGCCTTCAACATTTGTTTTGCAGGGAGCTGTTAAAGAGGTAGCGAGCACCCTGAGCAGTGACAGTGGCATTGCCAAGCTTCTTGCCTGGTGTAGTGGATTCAAATTATGTGTCAACTCTGTTAGGCCATGTATTGTTGTCCTCTATTCTGTGATTTTCCTATGCGTTATAAATCATAATTTCTGCCTGTGGTTAAAGACGATTAGGGAAGGGAAGGGAAAGGAAGGGGAGGGGAGGGGGGAGGGGAGGGGGGAGGGGAGGGGGGAGGGGAGGGGGGGGAGGGGGAGGGGAGGGGAGGGGGAGGGGAGGGGAGGGGAGGGGAGGGGGGAGGGGAGGGGGGAGGGAGAGGGGAGGGGAGGGGGAGGGGGGAGGGGAGGGGGGAGGGGAGGGGGGAGGGAGAGGGGGAGGGGAGGGGGAGGGGAGGGGGGAGGGGGGAGGGAGAGGGGGAGGGGAGGGGGAGGGGAGGGGGGAGGGGAGGGGAGGGGGGAGAGGGGAGGGGAGGGGAGGGGAGGGGAGGGGACCTCACACCACAAAGAAAGAAGAACCGGGAGCAGAGCACGTCATTTGGACCAGGGTTCCTGTGTGGAGAAGCTCCTAGTCCAGGGGAAGATTGACGAAAAAGACCTTCTTCCAGAGCCAACAGAAAGAGAAAGTCTTCCCCTGGAGCTGACGCCCTGAATTTGGACTTCTAGACTACTAGACTGTGAGAAAATCAATTTCTCTTTGTTAAAGCCACCCACTTGTGGTATTTCTGTTATAGCAGCACAAGATAACTAAGACACCCAGGAACTACAATTAGCATCTCAGCATCACGCTGCCGTAGCTAGGCTACCAGGGCTACCATAATCACCACCACCACCTCTCATCCTTCCAGTGTGCTGTCTTCCCAATTCTGGTGAGTGAAACTACACTGTACATACACTAATTCTGCTTTATATTTTTGTTGTTGTTAGGCGCTGTCAAGTCAGTTCTGACTCATAGCAATCCTATGTACAACAGAATGAAATACGGCCAGTCCTTCACCATGCTCACAATTATTATCATGCTTGAGCCCATTGTTGCAGCCACTGTGTCAATCCATCTCCTTGAAAGTCTTTTTCTTTTTCATTGACCCTCTACTGTACCAAGCATGATGCCCTTCTCCAGGAACTGGTCCCTCCTGATAATATGTCCAAAGTATGTAAGACAAAGTCTTGCCATCCCTGCTTCTAAAAAGCATTCTGGCTGTACTTCTTCCAAGATAGATGTGTTCATTCTTCTGGCAGTCCATGGCATATTCAACAGTCTTTACCAACACCATAATTCAAAGGCATTAATTCTTCTTCTATCTTCCTTATTCATTGTCCAGTTTTCACATGCATATGAGGTGATTGAAAACACCATGGCTTGGGTGAGGTGCGCCTTAGTCTTTAAAGTGACATTTTTGCTTTTTAACACTTTAAAGAAGTCTTTTGCTGCAGATTTGCCCAATGCAATGAGTCTTTTGATTTCCGACTGCTCCTTCCATGGGCACTGATTATGAATCCAAGTAAAATGAAATCTTTGACAATGTCAATCTTTTCTCCATTTATCATGATGTTGCTTATTGGTCCAGTTGTAAGGATTTTTGTTTTCTTTGTATTAAGGTGTAATCCTTACCAAAGGTTGTAGTTTTTGCTCATCAGTAAGTGCTTCAAGTCCTCTTTGTTTTCAGCAAGCAAGGTTGTGTCATCTGCATATTTCAGGTTGTTAATCAGTCTTCATCCCATCCTGATACTCCATTCTTCTTCATACAGTCCAGCTTCTCAGATTATTTGCCTAGCATACAGATTGAATAAGTATGGTGAAAGGATACAACCCTGACACACACCTTTCTTGACTTTAAACCACGCATATTCCCCTGTTCTATTCGAATAACTGCCTCTTGTTCTAGGTACAGGTTCCTCATGAACACAATTAAGCATTCCGGAATTCTCATTCTTCACAATGTTATCCATATTTTGTTATGATCCACACAGTCGAACATCTTTCCCTAGTCAATAAAACACAGGTAAACATCCTTTTGGTATTTTCTACTTTCAGCCAAGATCCATCTGACATCAGCAATGATATCCCTTGCGAACGGACCATCAACTGCTTGTATCCAAGTTCAAGCTGAAGCTGAAGAAAATTAGAACAAGTCTGTAAGAGTCAAAGTATGACTTTCAGTATATCCCATGTGAATTTAGAGACCATCTCAAGAATAGATTTGATGCATTTAGCACTAATTACCGAAGACCAGACAAGTTGTGGAATGACATCAAGGACATCATACAAGAAGAAAGTGAAAAATCATTTAAAAGACAGGAAAGAAAGAAAAGACCAAAATGGATGTCAGAAGAGACTCTGAAACTTGCTCTTGAATGTAGCTGAAGCAAAAGGAAGAAACAATGAAGTAAAAGAGCTGAACAGAATATTTCAAAGGGCAGCTCAAGAAGACAAAGTAAAGTATTATAATGAAATGTGCAAAGACCTGGAGTTAGAAAACCAAAAGGGAAGAACATTCCGGCATTTCTCAAGCTGAAAGAACTGAAGTAAAAATTGAAGGCTCGAGTTGCAGTATTGAAGGATTCTATGGGCAAAATATTGAATGACACTGGGAGCATCGAAGGAAGATGGAAGGGATACACAGAGTCACTGTACCAAAAACAATTGGTAAACATCCAACCATTTCAGTAGGTAGCTTATGATCAAGAACCAATGGTACTGAAGGAAGAGGTCCAAGCTGCACTGAAGGCATTGGCGAAACACAAGGCTCCAGGAATTGAAGAAACACCAATCGAGATGTTTCAGCAAATGGATGCAGCGCTGGAAGTGCTCACTTGTCCATGACAAGAAATTTGGAAGACAGCTACATTGCCAACCAACTGGAAGAGATCCATATTAGTACCCATTCCAAAGAAAGGTAATCCAACAGAATGCAAAATTATCAAACAATATCATAAATATGACACATAAATAAATTTCGTGAATATTGTTCAAAAGAGGTTGCAGCAGGACATCGACAAGAAACTGCCAGAAATTCAAGCTGAATCCAGAAGAAGACATCAAACAAGGAATATCATTGCTAATGTCAGATGGATCATGGCTACTTTATATAAAAAAAAAATATATAGGCTGTGTATTTATCATATCATTCCTGCTTTTACTATATGTTAGTGTTACTTTAGGTTTTATGTGTTATTTGGTATGATTTGGTAGGTTATTTTTTGTTTCTGGAAATGCTCAAAAAAATTTCCCATGTAAATTAGTGGTAGTCATGTCTTTGCTTTACACCATTTCTGCTTATGAAAGATTTCATAAGAACACTCTACTTTCAGACAGTGGGAGGAATCTGTATTATTCAAGTGTTCTGTGACTGAGTTCCCTAGTTTTACAACTTGTTCAGGCTAATCTTTTTCTAAAAGTGGCCATATACTTTCTCATCTTTGAGTATTTTAAACACAGCTGAATAGCTTTATAACAAATAGTAATAATAATTACAAGAAGAATACTAGTAATAACAATAATAATGATAATTGCATTTATTCTTAGATACCTACTATGTGACAAGCGCATTAGGTACATAACTGACCTCATTTAATCTTTACTACAGCCCTGTAAGTTAAGTGTTGTTATCCACACTATGGAAACCCTGGTGGCTTAGTGGTTAAGTGCCACGGTTGCTAACCAAAAGGTCAGCAGTTCGAATCCACCAGGTGCTCCTTGGAAACTCTATGGGGCAGTTCTACTCTGTCCTATAGGGTCGCTATGAGTTGGAATTGACTCGAGGGCAATTAGTTTATCCACACTATGGAACCGATATTCAAAGAGATTAAGTAAATAGCTATTAAATAGTAGAGTTGGAGTCAAACCTTTGTTTCTGTGAATCAGAGCCCATATTCTTTTTACAATGCTCAGCTTACTTTCTTAGAAATAAATCATATGCATAGTGGTCTTCTCATATTGTATGTCCAAAGAAAAAGGAAGGTTCAAGAAAAAAAAATCCCACAATTTTATATGATGAACTTTGGAATTATATGTTTGTTTTCTGCCTCAGAGGCCAACTGCTTACTACTATTGATTATTTTTCAATAACTGCTAGAAAGAAAAGAAGTTTAAATACAGAAGAATGAACATTTTCCTTTCTTTCATGGTTTGCAAACCTAATTCAGCTATCGGTATGTAAATGATTTGTACCCAGTTAAAATGAGAAAATGCAATTGAAGTTTAACTATGAAAACAGAAAAAAATAAAAGGAAATGTGGTTTCTTGCTACAATGATCTCTACTATCTGAGGCTTTATGTCAAGCTGAGAAAATTCTCCCAGTTGGTTCAGAAATAGGACTGCATAATGAATTTTAACATAACACCATGAGAATGAGATTGATGCCTTCTTTAGAAAGCAATTTACAAACTTTCAGAGATAATTTGGGTTTCCAAATGTTGAGGTCACCACAAGGCTGGCGGTGAGTATGCTTTTCAGGTGATGTTCCAAAATGTTCCAATCAGAAGCATGTAAATTTATTTTTTGGAGGCAATTACTCCCCTAAATTGTCAAAACTCCTTTTCTAACAAGGCTTGTACAGAATCACAGCACTGCAAAAATGTAAGCATGTGGAGAGTAAATGCACTCTACATAAGGGCGTTACGAACTAGATTTCCTGTTTAAGGATTTTGCAGCTTCCTTTTCTGAGAGATGTCTAAGAGTGTTCATAACTTTATTCCTGAAAAAGGAAAAGAGAAATTGTGTTTTTTCTACCTACTGAATGTGACAAAATTATGTTCCCTCAGTGGTGAACTCAGATACTTCCTAGAGTGATGTCTTATTATAGGTATGACAACTCATATTCAGTAGCAACAAAACAACGTTAACATGCTTTATACCAGGCACAAAAAAAGACATAATGGTAGCAACACGATGGGTAGTCTTGCAATACAAACCCAAGTAACGAGGGTACTGGGAGTCATTTTTCTTCAACCTGCATGTTGTTCTACACGATCGTTGAAGGTTGACACTAAGATGGATAAAACACTGGTATCTCTCTAAAACAGGCACTGCAGTCTCTCATGGTAATGGCAGAATGTTTATTCGTTAATATTTGTTTGAAGTACTTGTTCATGTTTCCATAACTCAGTTTTATTCAGTGAATTGCACTTTAACCATTGTTTACAGAGTAAACAGAGAACATGGGACTCAGAGATACACAGAAAGTAATTCTCAATTCATGGAAGTCATTTCAATAAACTTAAGTAACAATAAAAATAATAATTGAATTTCCAAGTACATTTTGAAGATATATTCTCTTACTCTATAAACGGCTACATTGTGTTCGTTAGTTTTTCCCTAAGCTCACAATTTGTAGCAAATGGGATCCAATCTTGAAGCATTATCTATTTAACGCACTCATAATTTTTACCCTTCCTGTTTCCAAAAGGAAAGATCTGAGGGAACTTAACAAAAGACACACATATATAATGGAATATGAAAAAAATTAAAACAATGTAGAAAGGACTTCCACTCCTGGTAGCAATTTTAACTTAACATCGATTAAATTTTATCCCCCCAAAATATGTATTGGAATCCTAACGCCTACAGCTGTGGATGTAATCCTGGTTGGAAATAGCATTTTCTTTGTTATATTAATTAGACCACACCCAAGGAGGGTGAATTCTAAATCTAATCACTCCTGTGTTATTAAAAATAAGCAGATCAGACACAGATACACACGCGGGAGGGAAGAAAGATGCCTTGTGAGGATTCTACAAGCCAAGGAACCAAGGAATGAATGCCTGGGACTACCTACAAGGAAGGAACTGGCATAGCCAAGACCCTGATTTGGACCGTTAGCCTCCAGAACGGTGAAAAGTAAATTAATGTTCTTTAAAGACACTCATTTGTACCATTTCTGTTACAGCAGCACAAGAAAACTAAGACAGACACCCTGATCAACTCTCATGATTAAAAAAATCCGGTATTACAGTGAAGCCTGTGAGAGCTGGAACTCGATGGGACTGCCTTGCTTTTCTGGATCTCCCAAGTTCTCTGCTTTTGACAAGGTGCAGTCTTATGACTTCTTGATTGCTTTCTGTTAGTGGAAAATATTTTAGTTTTCCTTCTCTGACAGGTTTCTGCCTTACACAGTTTCCAGCTTTTTCAGGAACGAATACATACAAAATTAAATACATGTACATACATCTTATATATACATACATATTTATATATATGTATATATAAAATTAAATACATTACTGAGTTGAAATGAAAGAAAGGGTCCACAGGCTCCAAATCCTAAGTGAAAGCAAGAATGCTAAAAAGGGAGTGCGTGGTAAAAGAAGTTTTGTCCTGAATGTTTCTGCTTACACTTGAAGGCTAAATGTTGAAGGCCAATGAGGTATGAAGCTCAGAACCAGTCCAGATAAGGATTCCAACGGAAGACTTCTGTATGGAACTAGGACCGCAAAAGGCTTCCTGACCATAGAAGTAAATAAGATACAAACGATCCATTGCCGTCAAGTTGATTCTGACTCATAGCGACCCTATAGGACAGAGTAGAACTGCCCCGTAGGGTTTCCAAGGCTGTAATCTTTACGGAAGCAGACTGCCACATCTTTCTCCCACGGAGCAGCTGGTGGGTTCGAGCTGCTGAGCTTTCGGTTAGCAGCCAAGTGCTTAACCCCTGCACCACCAGGGCACCTCAAGTGATAAATACTGAAACTTAATATATGCAAATTAAAAAAAAATTATTTAGGAGGCTGGAGTATCCCAGAATGGAATGCAGTCTCGCAAACAGTTTGGCACTTCTTCAAAAAGTTAAATAGAGAATTACCATGTGACTTAGCAATACCATTCCTAGGTGTTATATACCCAAGAGACCTGAAAGCAGGAACTCAGATACATGTACACCAATGGTCATTGCAGTATTATTCACAATAGCCAGAAGGCGGAAATGACCCAAGTGTCTATCCACAGACAAATGGATATACAAAATGTGGTATATACACACAATGGAATACTAGTCATAAAGAGAAATGAAGTTTTGATGTATGCTACAACATGAATGAACCTTGAAAACATTATGCTGAGTGAAATAAGTCAGACACAAAAGGACAAATATTATAAGGTCTGACTGAAATGAAATTTCCAGAATAGTCAAGTGCATAGAGAAATGTCTGTGTTTGCTGGGGTTGGGAAGAGGAAGGAATGGGAAGTTATTGCTGATGGGGTACTGAGTTTCTGTTTGAGGTGATGAAAGGTTTGTGGAAATGGATAGTGATGATGGCAGCACACGTGGTGAATATAATTAACATCACTGAATTGTATACTTAAAAATGGTTAAAATGGCAAACTTGGTTTTTAATATTTATTTTTACCACTATAAAATTGAAACAAGCAAACAAAAAACGAGTTCACCAGAAAAGATCTAATAATAGGTACATTTCAGTGTGAATCCAAGTCTTTGCAGCTACTTCTTGGTGTGGGGGCATGGCGGGGGGACAATCTCTGCATTTTAGCTCTCGTCTTGAATTGAAAGCCTTTATTCCTATTGAATTGAATGGTGTGTTTCCATTCTGCATTTAAATTTTCTGAAAATTCATCACAGTATGTGTTCTCTCACACACTTATATTTTTTAAGCCTTGCCAGATTCATTCTTTCTTGTGAAAATGTAGCTTTAAATGTCACTTTGAGGGCTAAGATGCACCTGATCAAGCCATGGTATTTTCAGTCTCCTCATATTTTTCATATGTATGTGAAAGCTGGACAATGAATAAGGAAGACTAAAGAAGAATTAATGCCTTTGAATTATGATATTGCTGAAGAATATTAAATATGCCATGGACTGCCAGAAGAATGAAGAAATCTGTCTTGGAGGAAATACATCCAGAATGCTCCTTAGAAGCAACCATGTAGAGACTTTACCTCATGTACTTTGGACATGTTATCAGAAGGGACCAGTCCCTGGAGAAGGCCATCAAGCCTGGTAAAGTCGAGGGTCAACGAAAGAGAGAAAGACCTTCAACCAGATGAATTGACACAGTGGCTGCAATGGTGGGCTCAAGCATAACGATGGTGAGGATGGCACAGGACCAAGTTGTGTTCGTTCTGTTGTACATAGGGTCACTATGAATCACAACCATCTCAACAGCACCTAACAACAACACAGGTACTTCTGCAAGTTTCTCATTGCTAAAAGAAACTTTGGGTGAAGCTTTACTGAGCAAATTAGTTTTCCTTTCATAGTTTACACAAAAATTGCTCCATGACAGTGGTTGCAATCCCTATGATGTGTCAGCACTCTCCCCATTACCACCCTGAGTTCCCCATTTCCATTCTTCCAGGTTTCCTGCTCCTTCCAACCTTCTCATCTTTGCTTTTGGTCTCATGTAGGTTATTGTTCTAAGGAGCACCTTCCTCATGTGCGCTATTGTTTATTTGTAGGCCTATTATTTGGCTGAAAGGTGATCTCTGGGAATGACATCAGTTCCAAGTTAGAAGGGTGTCTAAGGAATATGGTCTCAGGGATTCCTCCAGTCTCTCTCAGACCAGTACATCTGATCTTTTTTATGAATTTGAATTTTGTTCTCATATTTTTCCTCCACTCTAACCAGGACCTTCTATTATCCTGGTAGCCGGGCACCATCTAGCTAGTTCTTCAGGTCTCAGGTTGGTGAAGGCTGTGGTTCCTGTAGTCCATTAGTCCTTTGGACTAATTGTTTCCTTGAGTCTTTTGGCTTTTTTCACTATCTTTTGCTCCAGACAAAGAGACCAATATTTGTGTCTTAGATGGCTGCTCACAATATTTTAAGACCCCAGGCACTACTCACTGAAAAAGAAGTAGAACGTTCTCTTTATGAACTATGCTATGCCAATTGACCTAGCTGTCCCTAATTTTCAAGTCCAGTTAACCCAGTCCCTCAAAATGTTTGGATATGTCTAGGATGTTTTCGTGACTGTGCCTCCTGTGTGCTGTATTATATATATGAAAATACATGCAGCACATACAAATGTAAATGTAGAAACATCCAAGGCCAAACCTACATATATATGTCGTGTACTCCCATAAGCCATTCCACACCTACACGGCATGCCTATCTACCTATGTATATACCCACCCATAAAATATTGTTTCTTATTACTGTTGTTGCAAGATTGTGTATGTTACAGTATTTACCTTCATTGTGTGTTATTCTTGTGTACCTCTCCCTGTCTTCCCTTGCCTTGGTTATGATGTGCTGACTTCCCCCATATTGTGTACTGCCTTTTCTTTCACCAAAGTTAATACGTGTCTATTCTCTAGCTAGTGACTTTCCCTCCCTCCCCCTTCCATCCCTAGTAGCCATCAAAAGTGTTTCTGTCTGTGTGTAAACCTTTTCTTGACTATTCGTAATAGTGGTTACATACAATATTTGTCCTTTTGTGATTGACTTATTTCACTCAACATAATGTCCTCAATGTGAGATTCACCCATGTTGTGAGATGTTTTTCAGATTCATCATTTTTTTTTTATCATTGCATGGTATTCCATTGTGTGTATGCACCACAGTTTGTTTATCCATGCATCCATTGATGGCAACTTAGGTTGTTTCCATCTTTTTGTTATTATGAATAGTACTACAATGAACATGGGTGTGTATATGTCTATTCTTGTCACAGCTCTTTTCCCTAGGCTATATATCTAGTAGTGGGATTGCTGGGTCATATAGTATTCCTATTTCTACTATTTTAAGGAAGCACCATACCATTTTCCGTAGTGGTTATACCATTTTACATTCCCACCAGCAGTGTATAGGAGTTCCAATTTCTCCACAACCTTGCCAGCATTTGTAGTTTTCTGGTTTTTTGATCAATGCCGTTATTGCCGAGGTGAGATGGTGTCTCATTGTAATTTGATTTGCATCTCTCTAATGGCTAATGATCAAGAGCATCTCTATGTGTTTCTTATCTGCCTGAATGTCTTCTTTGGTGAAGTGTCTGCCCATGTCCTTTTCCCATTTATTAGTTGGTTGTCTCTTCATTATTGAGATGTTGAAGTTTTCTATAAATTTTAGAGATTAGACCGCTGCCAATTATGTTGTAGCTCAAAATTGATTCCCAGTCTGTAGGTTCTCTTTTTATTGTCTTGGTAAAGTCTTTTAACAAGCCTAAGCGTTTGATTCTTAGGAGATCCCAATTATCTAGTTTATTTTCTGCTGTTTGTGCATTTTTAGTTATGTTTGGTATTCTATTTATGCCATATATTAGGGCCCCTAGCATTGTTCCTGTTTTTTCTTCCATGATCTTTTAGGATTTCAGTTTAGGCCTTTGATCCATTTTCAGTTAGTTCTGTGTATGGTGTGAGGTTTGGATCTTGTTTCATTTTTTTCTGCAAATGGATATTCAGTTTTGCCCACACCATTTGTTATAGAAACTTTTCTTCAATCCTTTGTTGAAGATCAACTGTCCATAGGTGGATGGATTTACTTCTGGATTGTCAGTTCTGTTCCATTGGTCTATGTGTCTATCGTTGTACCGGTAATACCAGGCTGTTTTGACTACTGTGGCCGTATGGCAGGCTCTGAGATCGGGAAGTGTGAGGCCTCCTACTTTGTTCTTCTTCAGTGATGCTTTGCTTATCCAGGGCCTCTTTTTGTTCTACATAAAGTTGGTGATTAGTTTCTCCATCTCATTAAAGAATGTTGTTGGAAGTTGGTTGAAGATTGCCTTATATTTGTAGATCACTTTGGTAGTTTTCTTTGTATGTCTTTTATATTCCTAGTTAGATTTGTTCCTAAGTATTTTACCTTTTGGGGGACTGCTGTAAATTGTATTGTTTTCCTGGTTTCCCTTTCAGAGTTTTCTTTGTTAGTGTAGAAGAATCCGATTTTTTTTGTGTGTGTGCTTTAAGTGAAAGTTTACAAATAAAGTCAGTCTCTCATACAAAAATTTATATATACCTTGCTATACATTTTTTTATACACTCTTATATACTCTTAGTTACTCTCTCCCTAATGAGACAGCACACTCCTTCCCTCTACTTTCTATTTTCATGTCCATTTGGCCAGCTTCTGATCCCCTCTGCCCTCTCATCTCCCCTCCAAACAGGAACTGCCCACATGGTCTCATGTGTCTACTTGATCCAGGAAGCTCACTCCTCACCAGTATCGTTTTCTATCCCATAGTCCAGTCCAATCCCTTTCTGAAGTTGGCTTTGGGAATGGTTCCTGTCTTGGGCTAACAGAAAGTCTGGGGACCATGACCTCTGGGGTCCTTCTAGTCTCAGTCAGACCATTAGGTCTGGTCTTTTTATGAGAGTTCGAGGTCTACATCCCACTGCTCTCCTGCTCCCTCAAGGATTCTCTGTTGTATTCCCTGTCAGGGCAGTCATCGGTTTTAGCCAGGCACTATCTAGCTCTTCTGGTCTCAGGCTGATGTAGTCCCTGGTTTATGTGGCCCCTTCTGTCTCCAACTGACTTTTATTTGTTTATTTTGTTCCATGCCACTTGCCTGAATCTTTGGATTAGTTCCAGTAGCTTTCTTGTGCAGTCTCTGGGATTTTCTATGTATATGATCCTATCACCTGTGAATAGGGATAATTTTACCTCTTCCTCATCAATTTGTATATCCTTTATTTCCCTTTATTGCCTTATTGCTCTAGCTAGGACTTACAGTATAGTATTGAATACAAGTGGTGATAAAGAGCATCCATTCTTATTCCCTTTCTCAAGTGAAATGCTGTCAGTGTTTCTCCCTTGAGAATAATGTTGGCTGTTGGTCTTGTATATATTCCCTTAGTTATGTTGGGAAATTTCCCTTCTATTCCTATATTGTTGAGAGTTTTTATCATGAATGGGTGTTGGACTTTATCAAATGCCTTTTCTGCATCAATTGAGATAATCATGTGACTCCTATTCTTTGTTTTATTTATGTGGTGGATTGCGTTGACTGATTTTCCAAAGTTGAACCATCCTTACATATCAACCTTACTTGTTTTAACTTTTTTTAAATTGTGCTTTAGATTAATTAGTTTCTCATTTAAACAATATTACACATATTATTTTGTGACCTTGGTTACCAACCCTATGACATGTTAACACTCTCCCCTTCTCGACTTTGGGTTCCCCATTGCCAGCTTTTCTGTCCACTCCTGCCTTCTCGTCCTTGCCCTTGAGTTGGTGTGCCCAGTTAGTCTCATTTTATTTTATGGGTCTGTCTAATCTTTAGCTAAAGGGTGAACCTCAGGAATGACTTCATTACTGAGCTATAACGGTGTCCAGGGGCCATACTCTCAGGGTTTCTCCAGTCTCTGTCAGACCAATAAGTCTGGTCTTCTTTTTTTTTTTTTTTTTGGTGAGTTAGAATTTTGTTCTACATTTTTCTCCAGCTCTGTCCAGGACTCTCTATTGTGATCCCTGTCAAAGCAGTCAAGCTCACTAGCCAGGCATCATCTAGTTTTGCTGGACGCAACCTGGAGGAAGCTATGGTAGCTGTGGTCCTTGGTTTTCTTCATTCTCCCCTGCTCCAAATGGAGTGGGACCAGTGGAGTGTCTTGGATGGCTGCTCACAAGCTTTTAAGACATCAAACGCTACTCACCAGAGTAGGATGTAGAACATTTTCTTTATAAACTATGTTATGCCAATTGAGCTAGATGTCCCCCGAGACCACAGTCCCCGGCCCTCAGACCAGTAATTTGGTCCCTCAGGGAGTTTGGATATGTCTATGAAGCATCAAAAACCTTGCCTTTGTCAAGTTGTGCTGGCTTCCCCAGTATTGTGTACTCTCTTACCCTTCACCAAAATTACCACTTATATATAGTTTATTTAGTGTTTTTCCCTTCCCCCCACCCCGCGATAACCATCAAAAAGTGTTTCTTTCTCTGTGTAAACCTTTTCATGAGTTTTTATAGTAGTGGTCTCGTATAATATTTGTCCTTTTGTGGTTGACTTATTTCACTCCAGATTCATCCATGTCATGAGATATTTCACAGATTCATCATTGTTCTTCATGTTGTATAGTATTCCGTTGTGTGTATGTACTAGAGTTTGTTTATCCATTCATCTATTGATGGGCACTTGGGTTGTTTCCACCTTTTTGGTATTGTGAATAATCCTGCAGTGAACATGGGTGTGCATATGTCTATTCATGTGACGGCTCTTATTTCTCTAGGCTATATTTTTAGGAGAGGGGTTGCTGAATCATATGGTATTTCTATTTCTAGCTTTTTAAGAAAGCACCGTATCATTTTCCAAAATGGTTGCAGCATTTTGCATTCCCATCAGCAGTGCATAAGAGTTCCAATTTCCCCGCAGCCTCTCCAACAATTGTTATTTTTTATTTTTTGGATTTGTGCCAGTAATGTTGGGGCGAAATGGTATCTCATTGTGGTTTTGATTTGCATTTATCTAATGGCTAGTGATCTTGAGCATTTCCTCATGTGTCTGTTAGCTGCCTGAATGTCTTCTTTGGTGGTTTGTTCAGATCCTTTACCCATTTTTTAACTGGATTAGGTGTCTTTTTGTTGTAGAGATGTTGGATTTTCCTAGAGATTTTAGAGATTAGACCGTTGTTGAATTTGTCGTAGCCAAATTTCTTTTCCCAATCTGTAGGTTCTCATTATACTCTTTTGGTGAAGTCTTTTGATGAGCATAAGTGTTTAATTTTTAGAAGATCCCAGTTATCTAGCTTACCTTCTGGTGTTTGTGTGTTCTTAGTTATGGTTTATGTCATGTATTAGGACCTCTAGAATTTGCCCTATTTTTCCTTCTATGATCTTTATAGTTTCGAGTTTTATACTTAGTTCTTTGATCCATTTTGAATTAGTTTTTTTGTGTGGTGAGAGGCATGAATCCTGTTTCATTTTTTGCAGATGGACACCCAGTTTGCCAGCACCATTTGTTAGAAAGACTGTCTTTTCCCCCATTTAATGGATGTTGGGCCTTTGTCAAAGATCAGGAGACTGTAGGTGGATGGGTTTTCATCTGGGTTCTCAGTTCTGTCCCATTGGTCAATGTGTCTGTCATTGTACCAGTACCAGGCTGTTTTGACTACCGTAGCTGTATAGTATGTTCTGAGGTCAGGTAGTGCAAGTCCTTCTACTTTATTCTTCTTCTTCAGTAGTGCTTTACTTATCCGGGGCCTCATCCATTTCCATATAAAGTTGATGATTAGTTTTTCCATCTTGTTAAAGAATACTGTTGGTATTTATGTCGAAATTACATTGTATTTGTAGATTGCTTTGTATAGAACTGACAGTTTTCACAGTCTACCTATCCAGGAGCATGGTATATTTTTCCATTTATGTAGGTCTCTTTTGGTTTCTTGCAGCATTTTGTAGTTTTCTTTGTATAGGTCTTTTATGTCCCTGCTTAGATTTATTCCTAAGTATTTTACTTTTTTAGGAGCTATTATAAATGGTATTGCTCTCCTGATTTCCTTTTCATAGTTCCTTTTATTGTCAAACTTATTTTTTAGACAGAGTTTGAAGAGCACTAGATTTGGAGTAAGGAGCCCTGGCGATACAGTGGTTAAGTGCTTGACTGCTAACTGAAAGGCTGGTGGTTCAAACTCGCCAGCCGCTCCATGGGAGAAGATGTAACAGTCTGTTTCCATAAAGATTACAGACTTGGAGACCCTATGCGATAGTTCTACTCTGTCCTATAGGGTTGCTATCAGTCAGAATCCACTCAACAGCGGTGGGTTTGATTTTGGTAGATTTGGTGTTATATGACCTGGGTTCGTATCTTAGCTGCACTTGAAGTAGATATATCATCTTGGACAAATCATTTATTCTTGCTAAGCCTTGGTTTCCTAATAACACCTGTTACATTTGCTTCATGAGTACTTTTGAGCACCTGAGGAAATAATGAATGTGAAAATACTGACCAATAGTAAAGAGCTACACAAGCACGAGTGACCTTGGGCATCCTGAAACTTCATTAACAGCCCTTGCCAAGTTCCATTTTTTCTTCCTCGGGTCAAGAAAAATACATCGATCCATTTAGTTTACAAAAGAATAAAAGAACATGACTAGGATTTTCAGAATAATGTTAAGATGAAATGATCACTCTCTTCATTCAATCATAACATATGTGCTATGAAACACTTATTTAAAACTAATAACCTGAGTTACTTTATACAGTTCATCTATGAGACTCAATTTGTTAAGAAGCAGCAAATGGTTTTATGAAATTGAAATGGAACCTGGATGGAGGAATGTGGGAGGATATTAAATTGATAACCATATTAAATAGCAAATTAATGTTAATGTTATGAAAGTAGAGTGCAAATAAAAGATTTTAAGGACTAGAAGTTAATCAGCTAGATGTATTAGAAAGGAAGTCTGTTCCTCAAATAGATACAAGAATATTTTTCAAACAGAAAATCCAAGCGCTTAAGTCTTCTTTAAGCCAAACAACAGTTTAGCTTAATTAGTAAAGAATGTCTGCCTTGAGTATTGTGCTCTTTTAAAGAACTATCTAAATGGATCGAATTGACAAAAACAACAGTAAAGGTTAGATAGGAAGCTTAGGGGGCAGTGAGTTTATGTTAATGGGGGAGGGACAATTTGGAAAAGGAGGGTGACAACAACCTGAAGAATGTAATCAATGTCATCGAATTGTACCTGTAGAAATTGTTAAATGCTGTTTATATTTTCAACAACAAAAAATAAATTATTTTAAAAAAATCTCTCAAAGTTAGCTTTGAGAGATAATGTTATAGCTACAGGCTATGACATTATTTCCTGTCATTTCCGCTGTGAAATGTGAAATCAAGACAGTGAGACAGCACTTGTATCATCACTCTTGGAATTTGGTGGAAAAGGAAAGAATCTGGAATCAGTCATCCTGGGTTCCACCCCAGGTCCCCCCACTTAGCAGTTACTTCCTTCTCCTTGAATGGGAGACAATACTATTTGCTTCGCCAACACGCAGAGTTGTTCTAAGGACCCAGTGGGAAAAAAAAAAGACAGGTACAAATGCTGCAGTTACCGCGACCAGAGTACTGTGGACTAAGCAACACAGTTAAGGAAATCCAGCCCTTCCGGGCTGAAAGACATTTTGGTGAAAAGAGAAAAAGCCAGCTCTGTTCACTCTGTCCTTGATCACGTTTCAGTTTGGGACAGGTGAGAGAACGGTCAGGGAAATTTAAGGAACTTGAGTGCGGAACCCCCAGCTGTTTACTCTTTGTTCCTTAGTTATTTCATTCTTTCTGAGCCCTTGTTTATTGCCGGTCCCTGCTTTAGGCACTGGAAGCCACAAAGAAAAAATGACTCAGAAGGTGCTCTCAGGGAGCTCTGCGTCTAGCGAGCTGACACTAGCCACACAGCAGCGGGGCAGCGAGGTCGCACTCGCCTGGGCTGAAGTTTCGCGCGGCCCGAGACGCCCCGCGGCCACCGCCTCCCGCCGATCCGCCCGCGCCTCCGCCGGGCACTCCCTGCCACCCTCACCCCCACCCCCACCCCGACGGCCGCGAGTTCGGGCCGCGTCCCCATGGCAACCAGGAGCCAAGCGGCGGACCGCGGTAAGCCGGGCGGGAGAGGCCGCAACGGCCTAGGCGGCCGCGCGGCGGGCGAGCCCGGACGGCGGGAGCGCGGCGGCGGGTGGCGAGGCCCTCGAGGCGGGGCGGGAGGGAGGCCCAGGCGTTCCTGCTCCCGGAGCCTCAGACCTCTCCGGCGGGCGCCGCGCAGCGCAGGTAACCCGGCCCCAGGCCTCCCCGGTCTCGCTTCGCGATCTGACCCTCGTCCCCCGGGTCAGGCGCGGGTGACCCTTGCCGGGGGGGGGACCCCAACAGGCCGGCTGCTCCGGGGAGACTGGGCCTGAGCTGTGCGCGGGTTGGGGCGGGGGTCGGGGTCAAGGCTGGGCAGCGCAGCGGGTGGTAGGACCGAGGGATATAAGAGCCGCCTTTGCAGAATCCAGAGCAGAGATTCTCCCTGAGTTAGAAGGCCTAGGTTCTGGTTGTGTGGCCATGGACAAGTCACTTAGTATGTCTGTGCCTCAGTTTCCCTGACATTAAACTGAGGGATTTGAGAGCCTACAAAATCATTCATCCCTTCATCCTGGTCAAGCTTTCCATTCACTGCCCCTACCCCTTGCCCCACCCCTCCACACACAATTCCAGGACTTCTCTTAATTTCCTTTGATTTGATAGTGGAATGAGCCCGAAGCCTTCTTCCTCATCCTACTACTTCGACTGCTGTTTGACTGACTTTTATTCAGTGATGCGGAGGAGTTGAAGTCCTTTTTCAATACTTTGTCCATTTATCCTCGTAGATTATTTTTCACTAAAACTTTGTTGCTGGGAAAAATCTTTTGCTTTAGGCAAGTACTGATATCTCTATTTTGTCAAGAGGATGTGCCAGTGCCCATGGAACCATTGAGGAATGGTAAGATTTATATTTTTAGGCAATTCTTAACCTTTTTTGTCCTAAATTTCGTAGTATATTCATTCTAGCAAAACTCAGAAAGGACTAAAGAAAGAATTTGCTCAAAGGTAAACCATTTAGGGGATCCACATGAAAGAAAAGTTTGTGAATATCCAACTGGAGCTCCTCTTGAGTAATGATTCTATTTTACTCATCCTCATGTACTGAGCATAGTACCTGGTGCTGAGCTATTGTTCAATAAATAGTGAATGAGCGCTCATTTCAGTCAGTACCACATATTTCAAGTTATTATTAATCAATATCATAGCTGCATGGGACACCCTGCCAAAAAAAGCCCAAATTTCAACATTTTGTAGAATCGTGAGCTACTCCGCTCAGAAAAACTAACCTCAAATGGTTTGCTGATAGCAAAATGTTCATATTTTGTGGGTTAATTAATGTAAGCGTTTTAGGACTCTAGATAATTTTTTCTCCTAACAGATTAAAAATCAAGAACCATAAACCAGATTCAGCAGCTTCTCAACATGGAGAACCAGGCCCAAAATACAATGGGGTAAGTGCTAAGAAACTTCTGTTTAATAAGCTGACACTTAACAATGCCAAAAACTCCCTGGTGATACATGAGTTTTAAAATTTAGCTTTAATAGCCTACCTACTATCCTACGGCCGTTGAGTAGATTCCGACTCATAGCGACCCTATAGGACAGGGTAGAACTGCCCCATAGAGTTTCCAAGGAGCACCTGGCGGATTCGAACTGCAGACCTTTTGGTTAGCAGCAGTAGGACTTAACCACTATGCCACCAGGGTTTCCAGCATTAATAGAAGGATGTGGAAATTACTTTTGGTGAGGGTGGGGGGAAATTTCAAGTGATTATAATTAAGAATCTATAGTGTGATCTGTGGATCTGCGCTTGAAAATCACAGCTTTCCAACTTTTAGCGACTTTGTCTGGTGTCTTGGGTGATGGGTGCCTACGCCCAGGGCACTGACACTGCTGGCCTCGTGCACTCTTCGGTTCTTACAGTGCAGCACCTCCTGGCCATTTTGCTCCCGTCTTGCTGCACCAGGTGTCCCACACTTCCCTCTACTCTTGCACTTAAGACTCAACTCAGCACTTCAACACAACCCCAAAATAGATCCAACTCCACAAAACAAGGATGGATATTAAACCAAAAATTTCATAGAGAGCTAAGGAGTAGAATTTGTATAGCATCCCCTATCATAGAAATTTAACCAAATTCCTTTTCGTAAATATCTGTCCCTACTTCCCTGCCACCAGCACCACGAAGTTTCCTCTTCATATTGTTTCATTAGCCAACTGGCCACTGGCTGATCCCAGAGCCAGGGGTGGAGGTGAGTGGGGATGTTACTGTAGTGACTGATCTTGACCGTGGCTGACTTCGCTCTAGTCAGCCACTTGAGGTGTCTCACTTTTAGCTCTTCTGTTCAGACCTGCTTTAACTTTTAGCTTTTCTACTCAGACCTGCTTTAACGTCTGGCTAAAGGAAAACTGCCCAAGTCTGGATAATAATAGCATCAATTTTTTACTCCTACTGCATATTCCTCTTTACAACAGCCCTACTAGGAATTCTCATTTTACAACTAAAAAAACTGAGTATATTAGTTATAGAGGAACAGTGGTGGCACAGTGGTTAAGCGATTGGCTACCAAACGAAAGGTCGGCAGTTCAAACCCACAAGCCACTCTGAGAAAGATGTGACAGTCCACTTCTGTAAAGATTACAGCCTTAGAAGCCCTATGGGGCAGTTCTGTTCTGCCCTATAGGGTCGCTACGAGTTGGAATTGACTCAGTGGCAATGGGTTTGGGTTCTGTTTTTGTTTTTGGATATTGTAACGAAGAGATACTAAAATACAGTGCCTTAAGATGGAAGTTTATGTCTGTCTTACATGATAGAGTAAGAACGTTCCTTTTAGTATGACCCGAAAGTGGTACACATCATTTCTGCTCACTTTTCTTTAGCCAGAACTGAGTTACAGAGTCATAACTCGCTTGCAGGGAAGGCTAGGGATTGTGGTCTAACTGGGCAGCCATATGGCCAGCTAAAACTTAAACCCAGAACCCAGTGCCGTCGAGTCGATTCCAACTCATAGCGACCCTATAGGACACAGCTAAAGCTTAGAAGTTCTAAAATAAATAAAGAAGAGTGCATGTTGATGGAAAACTAGCAAAGCCTCTGCCACATTGAGGCTCAGAAAGGTAGAAAGAAAGAAAGCAGGAATTTACCCGAGAATACACAGCTGATTAGTACAGGAGGTAGGATTTGAGTTCAGGTTTGCCTGGCTTCAGTCCCTGCATTCCTTCTTTCACTGGAAATGGATTGTGATGAGATGCAGGGAACAGTCTGCTGAGTATCTGTAGCCAGGTCAGGATTCTGGATTGAGCAGATGTTGGATCCTTAGCGTAACAGTAGCACCAAAGGCTAAGATGCAGATTGAAGGTCTCAAATCTAAGGCTGGATACAGATATCGCTTTATTTCTGCAAAAAAGCCTCCAAGGTCACGGAGGTTGCTGTTTCCCTTTACTTTACTCATTATTTTGGAAAAAAAAAAAAATTGTGTACTGAGTATGTATCAAACAGCAACACTGACCCAGCTGTGTGGTTCATACAAAGATCGTTAAGAAACAGACCCTGTCCATAAAGAACTTAGAATTTAGTAGGCAACCTTAGAGCTTGTTTGGGTACAACTTAACTACGAACAAGTTATAAAAAATGACTGGAGGTTTCCATGTGGAACCATTCCTCTCACCTCAGCAGACATGGGACCAGACATTGTCTACCATGGTCTCCAGAGCACCAGGAGCCCAGGTTGGCTTTGACTCTGTCGCACATGCCATTGGGAAATATGTAAAAACTAGATAGTGAATACCATGAAACGTCATTCATAAGGGATTTGTTATGTAGCTTATCAAACCATGTCACCTACACACACAGAATGAAAAAGAACCTTCATTCATCAAATATTTATTTAGGGTCTATTATGTTCCATACATATATATATATGTATATATATGTATTCCTCTCAGAGCCCTGGTGGTGCCAGTGGTTAAGCATTTGGCTGCTAATCAGAAGGTTGGCAGTTCAAATCCACCAGGTGCTCCTTGGAAACCCTACGGGGCAGTTCTACCCTGTCCTATAGGGTTGCTATGAGTCGGAATTCCACTCACTGGTCTAGGCATTGGAAAGATAAAAACAACCCAAAGATAGCAGTGAACAAAACAGGCAAAAACGCTCCCTCGATGGGCCTATGTGTCAGTGAAAGAGACAAATAACAAACATATAAATATGTATCATATAATGATATGAAGAAAAATAAAGCAGGAAAAGGATGAAAGAAAAAGAGTGTGAATGAGGTGGTCAAACAAGGATTTTCTGGTAAGGTGTCATTTGAGCAGAGACTCCAAAGAAGTGAGGGATTGAGCTATGTGGCTGTCTGAGCAAAGAGAGTACCAGACAGTGCGGACAGAAAGGCACAGGGTTAAGATGGAAGCTTTTTACACAGGACAAAGTGAGTGAATCATTATTCTCTACATCACTGTGGTAACAGGATTTGCTTTTAATTTATCCATGATTTCTCTCGATTACAGGTGTTTGTATTTGTGCCATAATAATGAGCCTAAACTCCTAATCGAAACAGTCATGTTTATGTGTGTTTGTCCTTTTTATTTGTTTTTAGAGTGTGTGCCCAGAACAAATAATTATGGAATGAATAAATGATGTATTTTATTGATCTCTTTACAGAGCCATCTAGATTTTGTTTTACTTTGCTTTTGTTTTCCCATTCATGAATTTCTACTATTTATTCATTTGCCCTTTCATCGTTTATTTTATTTATCTTGTTCTGGTTTTTGAGTCGAATGTTTTTGGTTCAGTTATTTTCATGATTTCTTTAAATAAATGCATTTAAAGCTAAAGTCTCTCCTGAGCACAGATTTGCACCTGCCATTTTCTTAACAATCTCTTATTTAAAATTTTATTTTCTCTTTGACCCAAGAGATATTTAAGAAGATATAATTTATAGGAGATTTTAATTGTATTTTTATTATTACATTCTAATCCACCTACCACCATGGTCATAGAATATAGACTATATGATTTGTACTCTTTCAGTTTCATTAGGAAACCCTGGTGGCGTAGTGGTTAAGTGCTATGGCTGCTAACCAAAAGGTCAGCAGTTTGAATCCACCAGGCGCTCTTTGGAAACTCTGTGGAGCGGTTCTACTCTGTCCTATAGGGTCGCTATGAGTCGGAGTCAACTCGACGGCAATGGGTACAGAGTTTCATTAAGATTATTCTTGTCATCTATTACATAATCAACTTTTCTAAAAGTCCTTTGGGCATTTGAAAACAAATGTATATTCTCTCCTGGTTGAGTAAAAAGGTTTAAAAAGTTAGATAATTGAGCTTTTTAATTGTTGCTATTATTACTATGTTTATATTATTCAAATCCGCTGTTATTTTTTGTCTGATTTGTCAAGTTTTAAGAAAGATCTTTTCTGCGATTGTGCTTTTCTCCCACTCTTGGATTTCAAACTCTTTTTGTTTGACATATTTCAGTGTTCTGCTTCTCAGTGTGTTTTTGGATATTATACCTTCTTAGTATATTATATGATTTAGCATTATAAAATATCTCACAAGTATAACTTCATGTTTCTGTTTGAATTTTACTTCGTCTGATATTACTATTGTCATCCCTGCTTTCTTTTTGTTTACTTTAGTCTATAATATCTTTGTTCAAGCTGTTTTCAACCTTTTTTTTTTTTTATCGTATTAGCTGTGTCTCTTGCAAATGGCGTAGAGCTAAATTAAAAATATGTAATTTCAATTGGAAAGTCTTTGCCATTAAAAAGAGTATTTTATGGTCATTAATACATTACTGTTTGACCCTTTTTACTTTCCTAACTTTTGTTAGTCTAGTTTTCTTTACCCTCTCTTTCTTATGGAAGTTCTAGATCCTATTTTATAAGTTGTTAATTTACTTTTTTTACAAACATTGTTAATATGTATTTTTCTTCTCTTATTTTGAATTTTAACTGTAACTTTGACCTCCGTTGACTCTAATAGGACTTCATCTTTAATAATGTTTTGGCCTCCCACTGTCTTATCCCATCTCCAAGGTTCTATTGAAATATTCTGGATTGCTAGTTCCTGATTGTTATTAATTTTGTATTATTCCCTTTTTAAGACTCCTTTTTAAGACCTGTAAGTTTTACTGATTACATTGTCATTGTTATTTGATACAAAATCTCCCCTTTCTTGATTAAAAAAAAGTCTGATTCATTTCTAATTTGACTTAAGTACTTCCTTCAGTATTCTTTTCATAAAAATGAACATAGGTAGCATACTTCTTAGCTTCTTAAGTGTTTGCCCAAAATGCCTTAATTTTCATACTCATACAGGAACTCTGTAATTCTACTTCCATTGTTTTGAAGCATTGAGTCTTAAAAATTAGAAGTCCAAGTGCCAGCCAGTGTCTATACCAGGCTCTTTTTTTTTTAATTATTATTTTTTTAACATCTGCAGGCTTTTAGCTGTTAGGATTTTCTTTTTTTTCCCCTTGGAGTTTATAAACCTACCAGGGTAACTTTATTAGGTATGGATCCTTTTTCAGTAATCCTGCACAGCACTTGGTGAGCACTTTTATGCTTAAGATTCAAATCTTTTCAGATAAGTGAGATTTTCTTCCATTTCTTTCTTTCATAATTCTCTACTGTCTTGCTTTATTCTTATCACCTAGAACTCCTATGTCTTGTATTTTCTCTCATAATTTTCATCATTACCTTTTTAATCCTACACTGTGGAGGAATTTCTTGAGTTTTCTAATTTTTATTTCCACAGTGATCACATTTCATTATTTATTGCTGCTGTTGAGATCCTTTAGCTTTGGGAATCATGTTTTCATTTCCAAGAATTTCTTTTTTGTACATTTATTTCATTGCTACTTTTACATAGTAGATAACTTTTATTTTATCAATGCAGTATACCTTTGACTCATTAAACATGAATTAGAAACGTTTGAAGTTATATCTTGCTTCCATATTAATGCCCATACAATCAGTCATTGTGTGGGTATGGCTCAGATGTATTTCCCTACATCCTTCAATTTGTGCCTCTCCACAACCCCAGCAGCTACTCCATGGCCCAACCTTTCTCCCAGCCTCTGCTACTCTAACAGAGAAATCTGTTAGATTTTCTAGAGAAATCTATACAACAATCACAATGCAACATCACCTCCCTGAGGAGCTGCCAATGTGTTATGCAGTCTGATATACTCAAGGTTATTAAAGTTAACGTTTAATGAATTTGTCTCTGAAAGTCAGTTTCAAATAGGAGTTCCACAGATGCACTAAGCAATTCTAAGGTCAACGAAAAAACTGCATAGATTCTCCAAATGTATGAGTTCTGAGATGTTGTTTTTAAAAATGTCATTATCCTTGCATAAGTGGAGGCATATAGTATGAATTACTGCTTTAAAATATTTTTCTCACTGGAAAATAACTTTTATCCAGATCTTTCTTGACTTAGTTACCTATACACATAGCTTGAAAAGTCATCTGGCTCTTCAATATTGTTAGCAAAAAACCCCAGCAATTTCTTGTTCCCTCTCCAATTTTCTACTCCTGTAATGGAAACCACTTTCAATTGTTTTCACTGATTCTTTTGTGATTTACCTCGTATCTCTAAATAACATGCTTATACCACTACTTCTTGATTTATCAGTCTTAGGCATTACCTATTGACTTCCATAATGAAAGTGAAAATGTAGCCCTTTTTCATGCCCCATCTGTCCCCACTCCCCTACACACACACACACACACACACACACTTCCCATTCCTCCATCCTCTATCCAATCATAATTTTGGTTGGATCAATATTCCATTTTGCTTGTTATGACTATAAATACTGTTCACCTCTGAGCCATATAATAATCTGTGATTTCTTTTCCTGCACAACATTTTGTTTTTCCTGGAGTTAATAACTGTCTGGTATTTTTCATGTGCTTATCCTTCTGTGTACTTATCATCCTTTAGTTGCACAACCCCAAACCGTGCTTTGCTGCCCAGTTGTATAACTCTCCTTTTAATTTGCTCTAACACATGCAGTATTCTATTGAAGTCAGTCTTGTCGAAGCAACCCTGCATACATCTCACCAGCTAAGTTCATCCTCATTACTCTCTAAGCCTACTGCACAGCTCTTGCCTTATCTTTCTTTATATCCAAGGAATTTCTTTTGCCCCTTTCTGGTGTGTTATACCCACTGTTTATTGGCCCACATGTCTTCCTGTTTCTTGGCTTATTCCCTTGTATAGGTGAAACACTTCTACTCGCAATATGAGAAAGCGTTCATAGGGTGTAATTTTTTTTTGAGGTTTTGTATATCTTAAAATGACAGTTTAAGTCCATTTGCCCGTATATTCAATTGATGGTTTAGTTGAGTGTTGAATTTTAGGTAATAAAATAATTTTTCGTCAGAATTTTAAGGATATCACTCCATTATTTTCTAGCTTCCATTGTTGCTGTTGAGTAGTCTGATGCCATCTGATTAATGATCCTTTTGTAGGTGAACTTTTTGTTTATGTTTTTTTCTTTCTGGGAGCTTCTGAGATTTTTTTTTAATAATTTTTATTGTGCTTTAAGTGAAAGTTTACAAATCAAGTCAGTCTGTCACATGTAAGCTTACATACACCTTACTACATACTCCCATTTACTCTCTCCATAATGAGTCAGCCTGCTCCCTTCTTCCAGTCTCTCCTTCCGTGACCCTTTTGCCAGTTTCTAACCCTCTCTACCCTCCCATCTCCCCTCCAGACAGGAGATGCCAATACAGTCTCAACTGTCCACCTGGTACAATTAGCTCACTCTTCATCAGCATCTCTCTCCAGCCCATTGTCCAGTCCCTTCCATGTCTGATGAGTAGTCTTCGGGAATGGTTCCTGTCCTGGGCAAACAGAAGGTTTGGGGACCATGACTGCCGGGATTCTTCTAGTCTCAGTCAGACCATTAAGTCTGGTCTTTTTATGAGAATTTGGGGTCTGCATCCCACTATTCTCCTGCTCCCTCAGGAGTTCTCTGTTGTGTTCCCTGTCAGGGCAGCCATCAGTTGTGGCCGGGCACCATCTAGTTCTTCTGGTCTCAGGATGATGTAAGTCTCTAGTTCATGTGGCCCTTTCTGTCTTGGGCTCATAGTTATCGTGTGACCTTGGTGTTCTTCATTCTCCTTTGATCCAGATGGGTTGAGGCCAATTGATGCATCTTAGGTGGCCGCTTGTTAGCATTTAAGACCCCAGACGCCACACTTCTAAGTGGGATGCAGAATGTTATCATAATAGAGTTTATTATGCCAATTGACTTAGAAGTCCCCTTAAGCCATAGTCCCCAAATCCCCGCCCTTGGTCCACTGACCTTCGAAGCATTCAGTTTATCCTGGAAACTTCTTTGCTTTTGGTCCAGTCCAGTTGAGCTGACCTTCCCTGTATTGAGTATTGTCCTTCCCTTCACCTAAAGTAGTTCTTATCTACTAACTAATCAGTAAATAACCCTCTCCCACCCTCCCTCCCTCCCCTGTCTCATAACCACAAAAGAATGTGTTCTTCTCAGTTTATACTATTTCTCAAGAACTTATAATAGTGGTCTTATACAGTATTTGTCCTTTTGCATCTGACTAATTTCACTCAGCATAATGCCTTCCAGTTTCCTCCGTATTATGAAATGTTTCACAGATTCGTCACTGTTCTTTATCAATGCATAGTATTCCATTGTGTGAATGTACCATAATTTATTTAACCATTCATCTATTGCTGGACACCTTGGTTGCTTCCAGCTTTTTGCTATTGTAAACAGTGCTGCAATAAACATGGGTGTGCATGTATCTGTTCATGTAAAGGCTCTTAAGTGGGATTTCTGGGTTGTATGGTAGTTCTATTTCTAACTTTTTAAGAAAATGCCAGATAGATTTCCAAAGTGGTTGTACCATTTTACATTCCCACCAGCAGTGTATAAGAGTTCCAATCTCTCCGCAGCCTCTCCAACATTTATTATTTTGTGTTTTTTGGATTAATGCCAGCCTTGTTGGAGTGAGATGGAATCTCATCGTAGTTTTCATTTGCATTTCTCTAATGGCTGCTGATCGAGAGCATTTTCTCATGTGTCTGTTAGCCACCTGAATATCTTCTTTAGTGAAGTGCGTGTTCATATCCTTTGCCCACTTTTTGATTGGGTTGTTTATCTTTTTGTGGTTGAGTTTTAACAGAATCATATAGATTTTAGAGATCAGGCGCTGGTCGGAGATGTCATAGCTGAAAATTCTTTCCCAATCTGTAGGTGGTCTTTTTACTCTTTCGGTGAAGTCTTTAGATGAGCATAGGTGTTTGATTTTTAGGAGCTCCCACTTACCTGGTTTCTCTTCATCATTTTCAGTAATGTTTTGTATTCTGTTTATGCCTTGTATTAGGGCTCCCAACGTTGTCCCTATTTTTTCTTCCATGATCTTTATCGTTTTAGCCTTTATGTTTAAGTCTTTGATCTACTTGGAGTTAGCGTTTGTGCATGATGTGAGGTATGGGTACTGTTTCATTTTTTTGCAAATGGATATCCAGTTATGCCAGCACCATTTGTTAAAAAGACTACCTTCTCCCCAATTAACTGACACTGAGCCTTTGTCAAATATCAGCTGCTCATATGTGGATGGATTTATATCTGGGTTCTCAATTCTGTTCCATTGGTCTACGTGCCTGTTGTTGTACCAATACCAGGCTGCTTTGACAACTGTGGCTGTATAATATGTTCTAAAATCAGGTAGAGTGAGGCCTCCCTCTTTCTTCTTCTTTTTTAGTAATGCTTTACTTATCTGGGGCTTCTTTCCCTTCCATAAGAAGTTGGTGATTTGTTTCTCCATCACTTTAAAAAATGTCATTGGAATTTGGATCGGAAATACATTGTATATATAGATGGATTTTGGTAGAATAGACATTTTCACTATGTTAAGTCTTCCTATCGTGAGCAAGGTATGTTTTTCCACTTATGTAGGTCCCTTTTAGTTTCTTGCATTAGTACTTTGTAGTTTTCTTTGTATAGGTCTTTTACATCTTTGGTAAGATTTATTCCTAAGTATTTTATCTTCTTGAAGGCTACTGTGAATGGTATTAATTTGGTGATTTCCTCTTCAATGTTCTTTTTGTTGATGTAGAGGAATCCAAGTGATTTTTGTATGTTTATCTTATAACCTGAGACTCTGCTGAACTCTTCTATTAGTTTCAGTAGTTTTCTGGAGGATTCTGTAGGGTTTTTTGTGTATAAGATCATGTCATCTGCAAATAGAGATAATTTTACTTCTTCCTTGCCAATCCGGATGCCCTTTATTTCTTTGTCTAGCCTAATTGCTCTGGCTAGGACCTCTTGCACAATGTTGAACAAGAGCGGTGATAAAGGGCATCCTTGTCTGATTCCCGTTCTCAAGGGAAATGCTTTCAGGCTCACTCCATTTAGAGTGATGTTGGCTGTTGGCTTTTGCCCTTTATTTGTTGAGGAATTTTCCTTCAATTCCTATTTTGCTGAGAGTTTTTATCATGAATGGGTGTTGGACTTGGTCAAATGCCTTTTCTGCATCAACTGATAAGATCATGTGGTTTTTGTCTTTTGTTTTATTTATATGGTGGATTACATTAATGGTTTTTCTAATATTAAACCACCTTGCATACCTGGTGTAAATCCCACTTGGTCGTGGTGGATTATTTTTTTGATATGTTGTTGAATTCTATTGGCTAGAATTTTGTTGAGGATTTTTGCATCTATGTTCATGAGGGATATAGGCCTGTAATTTTCTTTTTTTGTGCCGTCTTTACCTGGTTTTGGTATCAGGGATATGGTGGCTTCATAGAATGAGTTAGGTAGTATTCCATCATTTTCTATGCTTTGAAATACCTTTAGTAGTAGTGGTGTTAACTCTTCTCTGAAAGTTTGGTAGAACTCTGCAGTGAAGCTGTCCGGGCCAGGGTTTTTTTTTTTGTTGGGAATTTTTTTTGATTACCTTATCAATCTCTTTTTTTGTTATGGGTCTATTTAGTTGTTCTACTTCTGATTGTGTTAGTTTAGGTAGGTAGTGTTTTTCTAGGAATTCATCCATTTCCTCTAAGTTTGCAAATTTGTTAGAATACAATTTTTCGTAATAATCTGATATGATTCTTTTAATTTCAGTTGGGTCTGTTGTGATACAGCCCATCTCCTCTCTTATTCGGGTTATTTGTTTCCTTTCCTATATTTCTTTTGTCAGTCTGGCCAATGGTTTATCAAGTTTGTTAATTTTTTCAAGAACCAGCTTTTGACTGTGTTAATTCTTTCAAATGTTTTTCTGTTCTCTATTTAGTTCAGCTCTAATTCTTATCACTTGTTTTCTTCTGGTGCCTGATGGATTCTTTTGTTGCTCGCTTTCTATTTGTTCAAATTGTAGGGACAGTTCTCTGATTTTGGCTCTTTCTTCTTTTTGTGTGTGTGCACTTATCGATAGAAATTGACCTCTGAGCACTGCTTTTGCTGTGTCCCAGAGGTTTTGATAGGAAGTGTTTTCATTCTCGTTGCATTCTATGAATTTCTTTATTCCTTCCTTAATGTCTTCTATAACCCAGTCTTTTTTGAGCAGGGTATTGTTCAGTTTCCAAGTATTTGATTTCTTTTCCCTGATTTTTCTGTTATTGATTTCTAGTTTTATTGCCTTGTGGTCTGAGAAGATGCTTTGTAATATTTTGATGTTTTGGATTCTGCAAAGGTTTGTTTTATGACCTAATATGTGATCTATTCTAGAGAATGTTCCATGTGCACTAGAAAAAAAAGTATATTTTGCAGCTGTTGGGTGGAGTGTTCTGTATAGGTCTATGAGGTCAAGACGGTTGATTGTAGCAATTAGATCTTCTGTGTCTCTATTGAGCTTCTTACTGGAAGTCCTGTCCTTCTCCAAAAGTGGTGTGTTGAAGTCTCCTACTATAATTGTGGAGGTGTCTATCTCACTTTTCATTTCTGTTAAAGTTTGTTTTATGTATCTTGCAGCCCTGTCATTGGGTGCATAAGTATTTAGTATGGTTATATCTTCCTGGTCTATTGTCCCTTTAATCATTATGTAGTGTTATTCTTTATCCTTTGTGGTGGATTTAACTTTGAAGTCTATTCTGTCAGAAATGAATATTGCTATTCCTGCTCTTTTTTTATTGTTGTTTGCTTGATATATTTTTTTCCATCCTTTGAGTTTTAGTCTGTTTGTGTCTCTAAGTCTAAGGTGTGTCTTTTGTAGGCAGCATATAGACGGATCGTGTTTCTTTTCCAGTCTGAGACTCACTGTCTCTTTATTGGTGCATTTAGTCCATTTACATTCAGTGTAATTATAGATAAGAATGTGTTTAGTGCTGTCATTTTGATGCCTTTTTGTGTGTGTTGTTGACAATTTCATTTTTCCACTTACTTTTTTGTGCTGAGACGTTTTTCTTTGTAAATTGTGTGTTCCTCATTTTCATAGTACTCTAATTTATGTTTGCTGAGTCGTTATGTTTTTCTTGGTTTTTATTTTGAGTTACGGAATTGTTAGACCTCTTTGTGGTTACCTTAATATTTGCCCCTATTTTTCTAAGTAAAAACCTAACTTGTATCATCCTATATCGCCTTGTTTTCCTCTCCATATGGCAGTTCTATGCCTCCTGTATTTAGTCCCTCTTTTTGATTATTATGATCTTTTACATAATAACTTCAATGATTCCCTGTTTTGAGCATTTTTTTCTTTTTAAAATTAATCTTAATTTGTTTTTGTGGTTTCCTTATTTGAGTTGGTATTGGGATGTTCTGTTCTGTGACCTTGTATTTGTTGTTATCTGATGTTATTGATTTTCTGACCAAACAATTTCCTTTAGTATTTCTTGTTTTTTTTTTTGTTTTGTTTGGTTTTTGCAAATTCGCTAAGCTGTGTTTATCTGTAAATGTTTTAATTTCACCTTCATATTTGAGAGAGAGTTTTGCTGGCTAAACAATCCTTGGCTAGCAGTTTTTCTCCTTCAGTGCTGTATATGTGTCATCCCATTGCCTTCTTGACTGCAAGGTTTCTGCTGAGTAGTCTGAACTTATTCTTATTGATTCTCCTTTGTAGGAGACCTTTCTTTTATCCCTGGCTGCTTTTAAAATTTTCTCTTTATCTTTGGTTTTGGCAAGTTTGATGATAATATGTCTTCGTGATTTTCTTTTTGGATCAGTCTTATATGGGGTTCGATGAGCATCTTGGATAGCTACCCTTTTGTCTTTCATGGTGTCAGGGAAGTTTTCTGCCAACAGATCTTCAACTATTCTCTCTGTATTTTCTGTTATCCCTCCTTGTTCTGGAACACCAATCACATGCAAGTTATTCTTCTTGATAGAGTCCCATGTGATTCTTAGGGTTTCTTCATTTTTTTAAATTCTTTTATCTGATTTTTCTTCAGCTATATTGGTGTCAAATGTTTGATCCTCCAACTGCCCCACTCTGCATTCCAATTCCTTGATTCTGCTCCTCTGACTTCCTATTCAGTTGTCTAATTCTGTAATTTTAGTGTTAATCTTTTGGATTTTTGAATGCTGTCTCTCTATGGATTCTTGTAGCTTATTAATTTTTCCACTATGTTCTTGAATAATCTTTTCGATTTCTTCAACTGCTTTATCAGTGTGTTCCTTGGCTTTTTCTGTAGATTGCCTTATTTCATTTCTGAGGTCATCCCTGATGTCTTGAAGCATTCTGTAAATTAGTTTTTTTATATTCTGCATCTGGCAATTCCAGGATTGTATCTTCATTTGGGAAAGATTTTGATTCTTTAATTTGGGAGTTGTAGAGCAATCATGGTCTGCTTCTTTGTGTGGTTTGATATCGACTGTTGTCTCTGAGCCATCTATAAGATATTGTAATGGTTTATCTTATATTTGCTCACTGAGTCTTATCTTGTTTTGTTTTCTTTCAATGTATGTAGATGGGCTACTAGATTGCACTGTCTTGATTGTTGTAGGCTTTGAATCACTTATGTCCTATTACCAGCTGGTTTGGGCTGTTACCAGAAATATAAGCCTAAGAGTCCATTCACTATTCTTGAGTAGAATCTGATTTTGGGTCACCAGGTGTGTGGGGTAGACTGTCACCTATTTGCTTAGAGGAGTAGTGGTGATAGTTGTGTGCACCAGATTCTAGTAGCAGCAGGGGTCACATTCCGGGGAGGGGGCAGGATACTGACAGGCTTCCCCCAAGTGCCAGTGAGGTAGGTGTGTCTCTATTCCTGATGCACTTTGGTGGGTAGGCTCTGCAGCTGTACCTTAGGCACCCAATGCATGTACCTCTACAGATTGGTAGATATCACTATTCTCAGACCCCTATGAAAGGAGGTTAGGTGGTTTGGGTGGAGCTTCAGCCCTCAGGTCCCTGTTGTGGGTCAGTGAGGGCTCTGTTTAATAGGTAGAGATATCAGACCTGGGAAACTTGTCTTTCCAGTAATCCGCTAAAACAATTACAGTCAGATCCCTATGAGAATTGCCTTTGCATTATAATAGCCACCTTGTTCCCTGTAGGGATGAAAGCCCAAGACTGTGGATCTCAGATGCTTGGCTGGAGCTTGTTCTGTATTTTTAGTACAATTTTGGGAAGTCAGAGAAGGATTCTTGTTCCCTGGGTTTTTTGTAGTTGCTTCTCTCAAGCCAGGAGAACAGATTAGGAAAAGACAAAACAAACAAACAAAGAAAAAAAACCATAGAGCACTTCACTCCCTGGCCCAGGTAATTCCAAGCTTAATGAAGCCACCTGGGAAGGGGAGGGGAGGGATCAGATAGCACCCTGGAATATAGCCAAAGTTACTTATCTTGCTTGGGATGACTGTTTTATCTGAGATTCCCAAGGGGCGCGTCAACTGTGTGCGCTGGCTGGGTAAAGATTGCCCCCGAGGGTCAGGCCTGTGTCCTGTGCTTGTGCTGTCTCAGAAGCCGTGATTAGTTCCTCCGCTCCCAGTCCAAAGCCCAGCGCCAAGGTTACCCGGCTGGTACGCCTCACTCCTGGCTCCAAAACCAGTTGCTGCCTCCCGGTGACTTCTCCTCCTGTCAGCCGCATCCCTGCGAGGCCATTTCTGGGGGCTAGGGCTGCGTCCCGCATTTGCGCCATCTCAGGATGCCGTGCTTAGCTCCCCTGTGCTCAGTCCAAAGCCCGGCACCAAGGTTTTCTGACTGGGACGCTGGCTCCAGGCTCTGAAAACAGTCGCTGCTTCCCCGTGGTTGTTCGTTCTCTCGTTAGCCCCTTCAGTGTGCAGCCTGCTTGCGCTGGCTGAGTCTCTACGGAGGTTACCCCAGGGGGCTAGGGGTTAGGGCTGTGTCCCGTGCCTGCCCTACCTCAGCAAGCCACAATCAGCCCCGCCACTCGGCACCAGGGAACCGCCGGGGCTCAAGGCTGTGGGGTGGGTTGTGGGTTCCAGAAGCAGTCGCTGGTTCAGGATGCAGCTTTTCGCTCACCTGTCACTCAGGTCAACTGTTTAGATCTGTGTTTGATGGTCAGGGTTCGTAGATTGTCATGTATGTGATCAATTCACTTGTTTTTCCAAGTCTTTGTTGCAAGAGTGATCCGAGGTAGTGTCTGCCTAGTCAGCCATCTCGGCCCCCCTCCTCACATAACACTTTAATCAGACACTTTGTCAATCATTTCCTGGCTGTTCTTTCTAACTTTTCTGCCACCTTATTCTTGAGGTTTTTATCCCAACCACTCTTCAATACAAAAGATTGCACTTAGAGGCATGGAATAATCTCTCTTTTTTTTTTTAGTCATACTTTGTGTGGATATTCTGGTCCCCCTCAGTGAACCCTGTTAATCTGGAAACTCATGTCTTCGAACGTAAGAAATTTCTTGAATTATTTCTGTGATGATTTTCTCTCTTCCATATTCTCAGTTTTATCTTTCAGGGATTCCAGTCGTTAGGATGTTGGGCTTTCTGGAATGGTCCTCTAACTTTCTTATCTTTGATATTTTTCATCTTTTTTAGCTTTTAGCTCTGCATTTTGGGAGATTGACTCAGTTTTTCTTCCAGTTTTTCTGTTGCATTTTTAATTTCAGCTATTGCAATTTCTAAAATTCCTTTCTGTTCTCCTTATATTCTTTTTATAGTATTTGTTCTTGTTTTTGAGCCCTGGTGGTGCAGTGGTTAAGAGCTCAGCTGCTAACTAAAAGGTCGGCAGTTCGAATCCACCATTCACTCCTTAGAAACCCTTTGGGGCAGTTCTACTCTATCCCGTAGGGTTGGTATGAGTCAGAAACAACTCAACGGCAACAGGTTTGATCTTTTGGTTCTTGTTTTATGAATGTAGTTAATAAAGATATTAATCATGCATTTGTGAAGTTTTTTTCTTTCTGCAGAGTTTATTTCAAAAGATGTTTTTCTGTTTGTATTTGACCTACCTTGTCTGTTTTGTGAGCTGCTCTCCTCAAATGACTGTGATCCTTGACTGCTTGCTTCTGTTTGAGAGTGACATATTAGAAAGCTGATGGAAAGCTCTAGAACACGTGTGTGGTGCTTGTAGATCATAGGCTTCACTGTATGGTAATCAGGCTAGGCTATTTTCTTGTAGAACCCCATGTCAGTATCTTTCAGTTTTCTGTCTCAGAGTGATAAGAATTCAGAGAAAACACTTCTAGTATTCTGCCTAGACAGGGTATAAATTGGACTACCATCATTCTGGGAGCTGAGGAGAAGGAAGAGACTGGAGATTTAGACATGCACTATGCAACCTTCATTTACTCCCCTGATTTCCACTATAGTGCTCCTGCCCTCTACTGTGCCCAATATTCCCCAGTCCATAGTTTTTCTGGTGTACCTTCTCTAGAAAATATGCCTTTAGTCTTCTGTCAGTGAGAGGTCTAGGTGTCCAGATGCTTCTTAGCCAACTCTTCTCTTTCTAGGCTTATGTTTACCCCCTACTTCCAGAAATACTTTGTCAGGTTGCTTCTTGGCTTATCCGCTGCCAGCTTAGGTTCCAGCTCCCATTATTTTTGTCCTTGTAGGTTTATACTTTAAAAACCATCACTTTGGTCACTTGAGACTGTGTTGGCATCTCCTGTCTGGAGGGGGGATGGGAGGATAGAGAGAGTTGGAAGCTGGCAAAATTGTCATGAAAGGAGAGACTGGAAGGGCTGACTCATTAGGGGGAGAGCTAGTGGGAGTACGGAGTAAGGTGTATATAAACTTATATGTGACAGTCTGACTTGATTTGTAAACATTCACTTGAAGCTCAATAAAAGTTAATATAAAAAAAAATCACTTTGCTTATTTTAGTAGGATCTGAGAAGGGAGCAAACTGTTGTATTCATTCATCTTCAACCAAAAGTCTCATTTTTCTCTACTGAATCTTTTGGTCTACCTTTTATTTTGTGACTTACACCTTAGCCATTGATCTTGCTCATAGAATCTCATCAAATGCTTTCTAAAAAAATCTCAGTATTGCTTCATGATCCACCAAATCCTTCTTATCTGCCACAAGACGTATTTTCAAAGAACAAAAGCAGATGAATATTAAAGCATAACTTTTCACATCTGAATTCAGAAAAGGTCCTTTAAAACAGTGCTCTTCTGTGTGTCCATCTTTCTTACCCTTAAAGGGTCATTTCCTGCTGAGAGATATTAATTTGGAATCACAATTTTACTTGCTAGTTTCTAGATGAGTTAAATATAGTTTGTAAAAACTTCTAAATATTCTGATACGTCAGTATATTGGTAGTTGAGTAAATTGTGGTGCTGTATTCTTTGGGCACATTGAAAATCCTTTTTAATTTGATTGAATCTCTTACCTCCTGGATGGCCCTGACTATACCTCCTTTAGCCTCCCTCCACCATACTTTATCGCACACAGAGTAATAAAATTTTACAAGTTCTTCCAGTTTCTTGTTTCTGTGAAAAGAAACAAAGTGAAATAGACCTGGAGTAAAATCCTGGGGTGTCAAACTCGAAGGTAAATTTTAAAATCTTAGTACACTGTGGAGTGATTATAGGAATTCAATGAATGATTTTGAAAGGAGGGAAGGAAATGAGGCTGAAAGGGAGGGAGAGAGGCAAGAGAGGGAAGGAGGGAAGGTGGCGGGCTTTCTAGGGAATTCAAGACCCAAGGAAAGACAAGTTGGTGAGTTTCCTCCTTGTTTCATATTGCCCAGACCAGGTACTAGAGAAGCTGGCAACCCAGAAACACCAACAGATACAGGTTAAAAAAAAAAAAAAAATCCCCAAGAAAAGCCTTGTCTCTCTAGTAAAAAGAACAGGAAAGGGGAAGCCTAGTGAGAAAGAACACTTGTAGTCAATAACTGCTCTATTCTAGCAAAACATCACATTAAAAAAAATGTAGCCCTACCTCCACCCCCACCAGTAAAGGCCAAGTGGAAAGTCTAGACTTCTATTCTTGCTTTCCAGGTTGTATCCAGATCCTTTGACCCACTGGTGCTCCTAACACCCCTTCCAGGAGCATCAGAGAAAGCCCAGTGGGGAACTAGGACTTTCATCCCCCTAGGGTATTAACAAGGCTCTCTTTCATCTGTGGTGTCAGTGGAGACCATGTTGGGAGCCTGGACTTCTACATTCACCCCATTGTAATAAGTAAGGCACCTTTCTGGGGTAGCATCAGAGGAGGCCTAGTGGAAAATCAGGACTTTCACCACTGCTGAAAAGTAATGAGGCCACCCACTTCTTACTGGTGTCACTGGAGGCTACATAAGAGGCCGTAACAAGGCACCTTTTCCCCTACCAGCCAGGGTGGTATTAGCGAAGGACTAGTGAGGAGCCTGAACTCTTTCTTACTTCTACCCAGCAGTTATGCGGAGCCCCTCCCCACCAGGTATAACAGAGTCTGAGTTGAGAACCTGCACTTCCACCACCAACTAGCAGTAAATTCCCCTACCAGAGCATTGTCAAAAAAGGCCTGCTAAAAAAACAAGATTTAAATAAGATCCAGGGTCTCGTAACACGATACTTAAAATGTCCAAGTTTCAACTGAAAATCGCTTACCATACCAAGAACCAGGAAGACATCAACCTGAATAAAAAAAGACAATCAGCAGACAACAACGCTGAGATGAGGATACACCAAAAAACCCGTTGACATCGAGTCAATTCTGACTCGTAGCATCCTAAAAAAAAAATCTAACATTCGTATCATTGGAGCCCTAGGAGAAAAGAAAGAGGATGGGGCTGAAAGTGTATTTCAAGAAATAATGGCACAACTTTTTCACAAATTTCAAAAATGGCATAAACCTATAGATTCAAGAAGTTGAGCAAACTGTACTACAGGATAAACTCAAAGAAATCCATGTGAAGGTACATTATAATCAAACATCTGAAAACTAAAGACAAAAAAATTGTGAAAGCATCAAGAGAGAAACAACACCTTACCTATAGGGGAAAAAATTTCAGATAAGAACAGAGGACTCCAGTGGCAAAAGAAGGCACTCAAGCAGAGAAATGAAGGCTCTAACCACTGCAAATCAGGCCAGTGTGCCTGAAATGGTAAGTGCAAGGGTTGTGTAGGGCACCAACAGCATCTGCTCTGGCCCTTGTTTAAATAGCTTGACAGCAACTTGCACTTGATTTCATTGGTCAGACTATGTTACATGGCCATGCCAAGTGCCGAAGGCAGCTTGGAAAAGTAGTTGTTTTTTTCAGCTGGGCACATCTCTCTGAATAAAATCAGAGTTCTGTTAATATGGAAGAACAGAGCAATGGATATTGGATAGGCAGCTTGCCACACGGGGTAAAAATGGAAGCAGACAACAGATAAGGACGACTAAGACCATAGTTTTATCACTGGGTTATAATGAGAAGTGGTCAGAATTTAGAATATATTACTAGAGGTAGTGCCAACAGGACTTACTGTCGTATTAGGGTTTGAGGGAAGGTTAATCTAGGACCGTATAGGGTTCTTATCTTGAGCAACTGGGAGCAATGGTGCCAAGTAAAGAGATGGAGTGTACTGGGTGGAGGGCAAGTGTGTGGTGCAGGGAGTCAAGTGCTCTGCTTTGGGCATGTGAAATTTGAGATGTCTATTAGACATCCTATGGGAATGTCAATGTTGAATATGTAGTTGGACATAGAAATCAGAAGCTCAGCAGCTCAGGCTACAGATAACTACAGATTGGAAGTTATCAGGACAAACTGTCATTAGAACATTCACTAGAAATTTCTGAATCTAGAAAACAGTATATTTCCTTAAAATTTTTCTGATCTTGAAAAAGCTGATTTTGGCAATGCTTGCCTGATTCTTCACTGTTTGTTAGGATCCAGTGAAACAAATGGTTCCAGGTTTAAACAGAAAAAGGGTAAAATGATTATCCTCACGTATACTAACACTGCAGTCTCTCATCACCTAGACCTTTTGGCAAGAGGGAGTTTTAATTGTCTTAGCGATTTCAAAGGGGCCACATGTTAATTGGTAGTTTACAGAACCCAAGCTAATGTATTTATTATTAATTGTACCATGTTTATGTGTGTTAGTATGAAACAGAATTCTAGATATATGTTTATGAGGACAGCAGAACTGTTTATCTTTCTGACCTAAAAAACCATTTATCTTTCTAAATGATTGTAATTATCATCCTGGGGAAAAAGGGTTTGTGCTTGCTAATATTTCAGTACAGGTAGTCCCTGACTTATGGAGTTCCGTTCCGATGACTGTTGTAAGATGATTCTGACATAAGTCAAATATCCCATTTTTCTGTTGTTGTTTTCATTACTATTCCCTTTTATTATCAGCATCTTTATAAATTCAATCTTTATTTGTCTCTGGGGGCTAGAAACATTACATATATTTACAGATATATTTTAATACATAAAAAAATACACAAATCATAAAAATTTACTCTGACAATGAAGAAGAGTTTGACGTCGTTGGCATTTTGTCAGCTGTGGTAATAACTCCACAGGTGGAAAATTCTGGATCACCAGGCCTATTCCTGGGAATAGGGGTGGTGTTTCTAGTGAGAAAATGAGTGAGTGTTGTCTGTGTGGTCCTTTCCTTCAGATATTTTGCAGTAACATATCACTGCTTCCCAAATCTGCCTATAGGCTTTAGCAAAGCTATCAGCGTTTGGCTCCATGCTTTCAAGCAACTGAAGCCCCTGATTTAGTTTAGAAAACTGAATCGATACGGCAGTATCCCGCCTGCCCCCCCCACCCCAGAAACCTCATGATTTATTTCACAAATGTATGCAGATTTTGTATTTTAGTCCTTTAATGATAATTTTTTTTATTGTGTTTTAGGTAAAAGTTTACAGAGCAAATTAGTTTCCCACTTGATAGTTTGTACAGAAAGTGTTTCATGACCTTGGTTTCATTCCCCACATTGTTTTAGCACTCTCCTCATTTTTGCCCTGGTTTCCCTATTTTCTTTCATTCTATCTATCTATCCCTTCCTGCCTTATCAACTTGTAATTGATTGTTCTAAGGAGTACATTCCTGTTGAGTGCTATTGTTTATCTGATGTGCTTGTCTATTGTTGGGCTGGGAGGTGGTCTCTGGGAATGGCTTTATTTCCAGGTCAGAAGGGTGTCTTAGAGCCATAGTCACAGGGGTTCCTCCAGCCTCTATCAGACCAGCAAGCCTGAACTTTTTTGTGAATTTGATTTTTTGTTCTACAATTTTCTCTCCATCTGCCCAGGACCTTCTGTTGTGATCCCAGTCAGTGTAGTTAGTAGTAGGTAGCCACACATATATGGCAGCGTTTTGAACAATAAATCATGAAATAGAACATCTTCAAGGGAGCATTTGAGAATGATAACATTAGCAAATTACATGCTGCAACATTGTACATAGTACATATACTAACAATAAGATGTCCAAAAACAAAGGACAGTCGTAAGCACAGTTCATCATAACTCAAATACGTCGTAAGTCAGAGACTACCTGTCTTGTCTTACCTCATTCAGTTTGTGGAACAAGATGTTTTTGGAATGTGAAAAGCTATTACAAAAAAAATTTTCAAGAAAAAGTTGATCTATAGTGTGGGCATTTTAACAAATCATTCACTCTTTTTAACACAAAAAATATTTTAATTTGTATGTGCTTTTAAATTTTTTTCTGGTAAAAGCTTAACATTGGTATGATTTGCATTTTATTTCTGTAATTGTCTTCCTTTGATGATTATGAGGAACGCTTTAGGATAAGGCCTTATAGATATATGTAAACACACTTTCTTGGAATAGTGAGGTTTTTCTTCTTTCATGCACCAGCATTATGCTTATTGCAAACGAGAGAACAGATTGGAGTGAATATGAGACACCATGTCAATTATGCAGTAAAACCAGGCATTGTTAATGCTGCTCAGTCAACAAACACTAATGATGATAGTAAATAACATTTTTTGGCCAACAAGAAAAGTGCTTGAGTAAACATTAACATATGTTTCAATAATTAATTTTGAACAAGGGTAGCCATGAAACCATGACCCAAAAGGTCATAATCTATCTTTCACTTTACTGTTTTAGGAGAGACAATCCACTAAAGAGCAGGCTGGCATCAGAGACATGTCTAAGAAAGTGGGCGCTAGGATTTTATCCTGGAATCTCTCTCCATTCTGGCCTAGTTATGTTTATGGTCTGTGGACCACCATGGGAAAGTTAAATTATATTTACTATATCACTGAAATTGTACATGTAAAAATTGTTAGATTGGTGTATGTTCTGCTGTGTGTATGCTCAACAACAAAAATAAAATAATAAAAAATTATATTTAGTACAGCTTATTAACTGAGGCAAATAAGAACGTGATACATTTTAGGATTAATTTTATTCAAATAGTTTTAAAAAGTTAAGATCTAATATGATTACTCATCAGTCCTTTGGAAACTCATTTTCTTGGACTATTCCATGTTGCATGAAATAGTTTCCTTTCTCTTCCCTTCCCTTCTTCCCTTTTTCCCCATCCCTTTTTCCTGTCCCTTTTTCCCTTCCCTTCCCTTTTTCCCTTCCCTTTCCTTCCATCAGTGATGGGTGGGCTGACCCTACCTCCTAGTTTGCCCAGAACAATTACTATTTATGCCTCTTATCCTATCATATTTATTATTAGTGCCCCTTTCACTTTCAAAAGTGTCACAGTTTAGAGCAGAAATTATAAGGTCATAGCTTTTTGTCTGATGAAGATCTGTCCTTTTAAGAACCAGCACGTAAGCCCATATGGTAAAGGACTTTGGGGTGAGAAACCCCTGGCTGTGAAACTTGCTCTGGGCCATCCCCATATATGTCCATGCATCTTATCCTGGCTCTTTGTACTCTCTCCTCCATTTCCCTGCCCCCTCTCCCAACATACCTGCTACCACTACCACCATTTATATCATCAATTTTGTGTTTTGCTCCCTCTTCATCTCCAAATTTGGCATCTTGATATTTTGGTTCTAAGCTTCCCAGACTGTTATGACACCCTGCAGCTCTCAGTATGCCCTCCTCCCTTCTGGCTTATGCTTTGAGATCTCTCTTACCCCATGATCCCTCTTTTGTGAATTGCTCCCAAGGATAAACCCAATTATAAGGACCAAGATTTGCATGTCTTAAATAGTTCTGTTTCAGACACAAGCTACCCAGTCTCCAAAGCTGGAAAACTCAAAGGATTTTTTCTTATAACTCCTCAACTTCTGTTTGGATAATATCTACTTTATGGAGATCCATGACAAGAAGTATAGGAAAGTACTTGCCATAGTGTTAGTCAGCATTTGACTTGACTAAAGGAAGAAAGCCAGGAACTCCTTGGAAACTCTATGGGGCAGATCTACTCTATCCTATAGGGTCGCTATGAGTCGGAAGTGACTCGACGGCATTGGTTTGGGTAAAGGAAGAAAGGAAACTCTAAACAAATAATGTTAGTGCCCAATTATGTGAAGGAAGCTAGACCAAGCCTTTTGTATTTTATTTTAAAGCGCACTAGATTTAGGAGCCTATATTGATGCTAGGAAGACAAACCCATTGCTGTTGAGTTGATTCCGACTCATAGTGACCCTACAGGAAAGTAGAACTGATCCATAGCATTTCCAAATAGTGGCTGGTGAATTTGAACTGCCTATCTTTTTGGTTAGCAGCCAAATTCTTAACCACTGCACCACCAGGGCTCTAGCAAGACAACTAAACTGCTATTAATTATCTCTGAGAACAAAAGATTGGATAGTTGAATTTAAAAAGGAAAATTAATTTTGACAAAAAGCTGAGTTTGACGTAGAACAGAGTTTGACTAAATCTTAGGTAAGAATCTGGAAGAGGAGGAGGGGCCAAGATGGCGGAGTAGTCAGACACTTCCGGTGAACCCTCTTACAAAAAAGACCTGGAAAAACAATTATATTTATGACGAGTGAGGAGCCCTGAACATCAAAGGCAGAGTTAGAAAATGGACTGAGCGGCAGGGACAAGGATAGATGGTTCAGAACCGGAGAGCAGTTGCCAGACTTGAATCGCCTGTAAACCTCAGGCACCATTCCTGGAAGCAACAGTGGTGGACTGGTGGTAGTGTTCAGCCACGGTTTCCTCAGGGAGAAGGAGCCAGCCGCACAGCCTACTCACACCTCCAGAACCAGAGAAGAATGGCACTCTCAGCAAAAGCTAATTACTTGCGTATGTTTTACCACGTTCCCTGCCCCCAAGCTGGCATTAGTGGCTATCGATTTCCCTGGGCCTGAGATAAGTTCTGCTGAGTGCTCTGAGCCATTCTCCTGGCCTTGGAGAAGTAATAAATTCACAATTGGGGGAAAAGATAATCTGCCAGCTCCACTGACCTGGGAAGCTCAGGACAGAAGTGACTCTTGTCCAGGCATAAATGGCCCATGGACGCTGAATACCTTTCCCTACTGCATGGACCTGTGTGGACCGATTTCAGGAAAATAGGCCTGTGTTGGCAAACTGCAATTGTTTCAGCTGTGTGGCTGACAGGTGGGTGTTTGATGTTGTCACCGCTTTGCCTATTAAACAGGGTCCTCACCTACCCACATCAGGGGCCTAAGGACTGGTGGCTCCATTCAGGTCACCCAGCCACTCGCAACAGTGGTCCAAGGATAACTGGTACCTCCCAGTCCTTACAGCCAAAAGTATTGGGTGCCCATGGTCCATCTGCAGAACCCACCCACCTGTGTGCTTTAGGGAACAGAGATGCACTTTCCTCATGGACACTTAGGGGACAGCTGTCAGCCCCCTGCCTTGTTCAGAGCATGACCCCCTGCTGCAACCAGATACAGGTACATACATCAATCACCCTGCCCCTCTAAGACTGTAGGACAGAACCTCTACCATACACTTGATAACCAACTACCTGGAAACCTGAGCTGAATCCATATAACAAAAATGAATAGACTCTAGGCTGATATACCTGATAATAGCTCTAGCCACATGATGACAGGATATTAGAGCTTCAAAGGTGAAAATAATCAAGCTAACTCACTCAAGCAACCTATCTGGGGAGATCAAAAGAAAACAAAGCAAGAAGCTAGGATACAGTGAGCAAACATAAAATGAACTAATACAGTAACTTATAGATGGCTCAGAGACAGCAGTCAATATCAAATCACATAAAGAGGCAGACCATGATCACTTCAGCAACCTCTCAAAACAAAGAATCAAGGGATCTTCAGGATGAAGGTGCTTTCCTGGAATTACTGGATGCAGAATACAAAAGATTAGTATACAGAACTCTTCCAGACATCAGGAAAGAGATCAGGCAATATGCAGAACAAGCCATAGAACACATATATAAAGCAGTTGAAGAAATTTAAAAGGTTATTCAAAAACATAATGAAAAATTTAATAACCTGCAAGAATCCATAGAGACACAGCCAGAAATTCAGAAGATTAACAATAAAATTACAGAATTAGACAACTCAATAGAAAGTCAGAGGAGCAGAACTGAGCAAGTGGAAGGCAGAATTGGTGAGACTGAAGATAAAGAAAGCACTTGGCATCAATATATTTGAAGAAAAGTCAGATAAAAGCACTAAAAAAAAAAAGAAAAAACCCTAAGAATCATGTGAAAATCTATCAAGAGAAATAACCTATGAGTGATTGGAGTACGAGAACAAGGAGGGATAAAGAAAATACAGAGAGAATTTTTGATGATTTGTTGGCAGAAAACTTCCCTGATATCGTGAAAGATGAGAAGATATCTATCCAAGATGCTCATTGAACTCCACATAAGGTAGATATTAAAAGAAAGTCACCAAGACATGTTATAATCAAACTTGCCAAAACCAAAGATAAAGAGAGAACTTTAAGAGCAATTAGGGGTAAATGAAGAATCACCTACAAAGGAGAGTCAATAAGAATAAGCTCGGACTACTCGGCAGAAACCATGCAGGCAAGAAGGCAATGGGATGACTTACATAAAGCATTGAAGGAAAAAAATTGCCAGCCAAGAACCATATATCCAGCAAAACTGTCTCAAATATGAAGGTGAGGTTAGGACATTTCCAGATTAACAGAAGTTTAGGGAATTGGTAAAAACCAACCCAAAACTACAAGAAATACTAAAGGGAGTTCTCTGGTTAGAAAATCAATGATATCACATATCAACCCAAGACTAGAACACTGGACAGAGTAATCAGATATCAACCCAGGTAGGGAAATCACAAAAATAAATCAAGATAAAAAAACACTCAAAACAGGGAAACAGATGTCATTATGTAAAAGATTAAAACAATAAAAATAGACTAAGAAATGTAGTCATAGATCTTTCACATGCGGAGGAAGACAAGGCGAGATAAAGCAATAAAAGTTAGGTTTAAACTTAGAAAAACAGGGGTAAATATTAAGGTAACCACAAAAGAGACAAACTATCCTACTCATCAAAATAAAATACAAGAAAAACACAGATGCAGCAGAAACAAAATCAACAACAAATAAGAGGGAAAGACAGTATACAAACTACTCAGCACAAAAAATTAAGTGGGAAACTGTCAATAACACACAAAAAAAGACATCAAAATGACAGCATTAAACTCGTATCTATCCATAATTACGCTGAATTTAAATGGACTAAATGCACCAATAAAGAGACAGAGTGGCAGAATGGATAAAAAACACAAACCGTGTATATGCTGCCTACAAGAGACACACCTTAGACTTAGAGACACAAACAAAAACTCAAAGGACAGGAAAAAATACATCAAGCAAACAACAATCAAAAAAGAGCAGGAGTGCCAATATTAATTTCTGACAAAATAGACTTTAAATCCACCACAAAGGATAAGGAAGGGCACTATATAATTATTAAACGGACAATATATCAGGAGGATATAACCATATTAAATATTTATGCGCCCAGTGACAGGGCTAAAAGATGCATAAAACAAACTCTAACAGCATTAAAAAGTGAGATAGACAGCTCCACAATTATAGTAGGAGACTTCAACACACCACTCAATAAAGACACAGAAGATCTAAATGCCACAATCAACCAACTTGACCTCATAGATATATACAGAACACTGCACCCAATAGCAGCCAAGTATACTTTCTTTTCCAACACACATGGAACATTCTCTCGAATAGACTACATTTTAGGTCATAAAGCAAGCCTTGGAAGAATCCAAAGCATCAAAATATTACAAAGCATCTTCTCTGACCATAAGGCCATAAAAGTAGAAATCAATAACAGAAAAAGCAGGCAAAAGAAATCAAACACTTGGAAACTAAACAATACCCTGCTAAAAAATGACTGGGTTATAGAAGACATTAAGGATGGAATTAATCCAATGAGAATGAAAACAGTTCCTATCAGAATCTTTGGGACACAGCAAAAGCAACGCTCAGAGGTCAATTTATATCAATAAATGCACACATCCGAAAAGAAGGGCCAAAATCAAAGAATTATCCGTACAACTTGAACAAATAGAGAGCAACAAAAGAAATCCTCAAGCACCAGAAGAAAGCAAATAACAAAAATTAGAGCAGAATTCAATGAAAAAGAAAAACAATTGAAAGAGTTAACAAGACCAAGAGCTGTTTCTTTGAAAAATTTACAAAATTGATAAACTATTGGCCAAACTGACAAAAGAAAAACAAGAGGAAGCAAATAACCTGAATAAAAAATGAGATGGGTGATACCACAGCAGACCCAACTGAAATTAAAAGAATCATATCAGACTACTATGAAAAATTGTACTCTAACAAATTTGAAAACCTAGAAGAAATGGATGAATTTCCAGAAACACACTACCTACCTAAACTAACACAAACAGAGGTAGAACAACTAAATAGACCCATAACAAAAGAAGAGATTGAAAAGGTAGTTTAAAAACTCCCAACAAAAAAAAAGCCCTGGTCTGGACAGCTTCACTGCAGAGTTCTACCAAACTTTCAGAGAAGAGTTAACATCACTACTACTAAAGGTATTTCAGAGCATGGAAAAGAACGGAATACTCCCAAACTCATTCTATGAAGCCAGCATATCTCTGATATCAAAACCAGATAAAGATACCACAAAAAAGAAGATTACAGACCTATATTCCTCATGAACTTAGATGCAAAAATCCTCAACAAAATTCTAGCCAATAGAATTCAACAACATATCAAAAAAATAATTTGCCATGACCAAGTGGGATTCATAACAGGTATGCAGGGATGGTTCAACATTAGAAAAACAATGTAATCCATCATATAAATAAAAGACAAGAACCACATGATCTTATCAATTGATGCATAAAACGCATTTGACAAAGTCCAACACCAATTTGTGATAAAATCAGCAAAATAGGAATAGAAGGAAAATTCCTCAACATAATAAAAGGCGTTTATACAAAGCCAACAGGCAACATCATCCTAAATGGAGAGAGTCTGAAAACATTCACCCTGAGATCAGGAACCAGACAAGGATGCCCTTTATCACCACTCTTATTCAACATTGTGTTGGAGGTCCTAGCCAGAGCAATTAGGCTAGATAAAGAAATAAAGGACAACCAGATTGGTAAGGAAGAAGTAAAAGTATCTCTATTTGCAGATGACATGATCTTATACACAGAAAACCCTAAGGAATCCTCAAGAAAACTACTGAAACTAATAGAAGAGTTCAGCAGAGTATCAGGATACAAGATAAACATACAAAAATCTGTTGGATTCCTCTACACGAACAAAAAGAACATTGAAGAGGAAATCACCAAAGCAATACCATTTACAATAGCCCCCATGAAGATAAAATACTTAGGAATGAATCTTACCAGAGATGTAAAAGACCTATGCAAAGAAAACTACAAAACACTACTGCAGGAAACCAAAAGAGACCTACATAAATGGGAAAACATACCTTGCTCATGGATAGGAAGACTGAACCTTGTAAAAATGTCTATTCTACCAAAAGGCATTTATAGATACAATGCAATTCCGATCCAAGTTCCTACAACATTTTTTAATGAGATGGAGAAACAAATGACCAACTTCATATGGAAGGGAAAGAGACCCCAGATAAGTAAAACATTACTGAAAAAGAAGAACAAAGTGGGAGGGCTCACTCTACCTGATTTTAGAAACTACTATACCACCACAGTAGTCAAAACAGCCTGGTACTGGCACAACAGACACATAGACCAATGGAACAGAATTGAGAATCCAGACATAAATCTATCCGCATAAGAGCAGCTGATATTTGACAAATGCCCAAAGTGAGTTAATTGGGGAAAAGACAGTCTGTTTAACAAATGGGGCTGGCATAACTGGATATCCACCTGCAAAAAAAATGAAACAAGACCCATACCTAACACCATGCACAAACACTAACTCAAAATGGATCAAAGGCCTAAATATAAAATGTAAAGCGATAAAGATCGTCGAAGAAAAAAATATGGACAACACTGGGAGCCCTTATACATGGCATAAACATTATACAAAACATTACTAACAGTGCAGAAGAGAAACTAGATAACTGGGAGCTCCTAAAAATCTATGCTCATCCAGAGACTTCACCAAAAGAGTAAAAAGATTACCTATAGACTGGGAAAAAATTTTTAGTTATGACATTTCTGAGCAGCGTCTGATCTCTAAAATCTACATGATACTGCAAAAACTCAACTACAAAAAAGATAAATAACCCAATTAAAAAATGGGCAAAGAAGACATTCAGGTATCTAACAGATACATGAGGAAATGTTTAAGACCATTAGCCATTAGAGAAATGCAAATCAAAACTACAATGAGATTCCATCTCACTCCAACAAGGCTAGCATAAATCCAAAAAACACAAAATAATAAATGTTGGAGAGGTTGTGGAGAGACTGGAACTCTTACACACTGCTAGTGAGAATGTAAAATGGTACAACCACTTTGGAAATCGATTTGGCACTTCCTTAAAAAACTAGAAATAGAACTACCATAGGATCCAGCAATCCCACTCCTTGGAATATATCCTAGAGAAATAAGAGCCTTTACACAAACAGGTATATGCACACCCACGTTCACTGCAGCACTGTTTATAATAGCAAAAAGATGGAAGCAACCAAAGTGCCCATCGACAGATGAATGGATAAATTATGATATATTCACACAATGGAATACTACACATTGATAAAGGACAACGATGAATCCGTGGAACATTTCATAAGATGGAGGAATCTGGAAGGCATTATGCTGAGTGAAATTTGTCATTTGCAAAAGGACAAATATTGTATGAGACCACTATTATAAGAACTGGAGACACAGTTTAAACAGAGAAGAAAATATTCTCTGCTGGTTACAAGAGCAGGGAGGGAGGGAAGGAAAGGGCTTTTCACTAATTAAATAGTAGATAAGAACTATTTTAGGTGAAGGGAAAGACAACACACAATACAGGAGAGGTCAGCACAACTGAACTAAACCAAAAGCAAAGAAGTTTCCTGAATAAACTGAATGCTTCAAAGGCCACTGTAGTAGGGGCAGGGGTTTGGGGACCATGGTTTCCCGGGACATCAATTGGCATAATTAAATTTATTAAGAAAACATTCTGCATCCCACTTTAGAGAGTGGCGCCTGGGGTCTTAAACACTAGCAAGTGGCCATCGAAGATGCATCAATGAGTCTCAACCCACCTGGAGCAAAGGAGAATGAAGAACACACCAAAGACACAAGGTTATTGTGAGCCCAAGAGACAGAAAGGGCCGCATAAACCAGAGACTACATCAGCCTGAGACCAGAAGAACTAGATGGTGCCCTGGCTACAACCAATGACTGCCCTGACAGGCAACACAACAGAGAACCCCTGAAGGAGCAGGAGAGCAGTGGAATGCAGACCTCAAATTCTCATAAAAGGACCAGACTTAATGGTCTGACTGAGACTAGAAGGGCCATGGAGGTCATGATCCCCAGGCCTTCTGGTAGCCCAAGACAGGAACCATTCCCAGAGCCAACTCTTCAGGCAGGGATTGGACTGGACTATGGGATAGAAAATGATACTAGTGAGGAGTGAGCTTTTTTGATCAAGTAGACACATGAGACTATGTGGGCAGCTTCTGTCTGAATGGGAGATGAGAGGGCAGAGGGGGTCAGAAGCTGGCTGAATGGATGTGAAAATAGAGTGCCATCTCATTAGGGGGAGAGCAACTAGGAGTATATAGCAAGGTATATATAAATTTTTGTATGAGAGACTGACTTTATTTGTAAACTTTGACTTAAAGCACAATCAAAATTAAAAAAAAAAAAAAGAAGAATCTGGGAGAGATTCTTAGTGGTTTGTGAGCAACCAGAAGAAAAATCAGTGGCCCCTGGGGCTCAGGGTAGATGCCCCTGACCATTCCATACTAGACCAGCCTCATTTCCCAGGGTTCTGTACTGATGCATCAGGGAAACATAATAGTTAAGAGTTGTATTTGGGTTTTGGCATGCTATTTCACAGGGCTTTTCATATTTTCATGGGAAAGAAAGAAAAATGCAAGATTAAGTGAATTAGTATCTGATTATAATAACAAATAACCAATGAAGAGCTCTACTCTGACCATGAAGAGCTTGGTACTGGAATGCCATAAGGCTCTGTCCTCCACTCTGTACTTTATGGCATCTTAACAATGACTTGGATGAAAACAATATATATATAATATTTTGTTTTATATATATATATAACAGTTAGTGCTTATCAAGTTCATAGAAGAGACAAAATTGAGAGATAAAGTGAATATATTCTGACAGAAACAGGGCCCCAAAATATAAGATGTTATCTCCTTTAGGAAAGCTCCCATGATAGCCCACTTCTCCAAGTCTGTATTCCCTAGCCCTCTTTCCCCCAAATAGCCTGCATTTATTTAGCAGTCTCTTCTTGTGCCTGTCCGCCTTGCAAGTCTCTGCCTGTGCAGGAGATTGGTCTTGTGTGTCTATTTCCTCATACCTCACACAGTGGAGTCAGTTGCTGAATGAATGTTTGCTGCAAGAACTAGTGATGATGACCCAAATTGAAAGGCTGAAACTATGAAATATTTAATAAGGATAAATATAAAACCTTGCACTTGGATGCCCTGCAAAAAAAAAAAAAAAAAATTGAATACATACAAGATAGTGAAGAAGTGACATCCATGAAAAAGAAAAGGTTTTCACTATCTTTACCCACCCCCACTCAAAAGATATGAGAGTCCCCCTCTGAGCTGATTAGGCCGTCCCTGTTGTATAATGTTAAAGTTGTGAATGGTACATTTCAAGGAGGGAATTGACAAACAGAAACTTGCTCAGAGGAGAGCCACCAGAATTATGAAGGACCTGCAGATCTTACCATTGTCATTCATTTCTTCATTCACTCAACAGATACATATTAAGCATCCAGTATTTTCCAGGCAGTGTGGTAGGTATTGAGTATAGAGTGGTGGGGACGGGGGGAATAATCTCTAGAAGCACTGAAGGAAATAAAGATGTTTGTGGAAATAAATAAGTGAGAACAAAGGAAGGCTATTTATTCAGAGCCTTCTATAGAAAGGATGTCAGCCACCACCACTTACATCTGGCAGACTCAAAGGCAGGCAGGGGGAGTGGGAAAGCTTTAGAATAAAAGAAATAGAAGGCTTTAGGTATACTTTGACTTAGCCTGCTGAAGGCAGGCTAAGCAGAAGCAGGGTATCTTACATGGTTTGTTTGGGGAGCATATTTGGCCTTTTTCTGGTTTGTCCTGAGTTGGAAGCAGGGGCAAAAAACAGGAAGCTGGTAGTCATTGACCAAGTTCTGACTGTTCTGCAGGGGTTGTGATTTGGCTTCCCAGGCTGGTTGCTTAGAGGTTGTGAGTCAGAGTTCTGTTGTGATATATGGTCTAGTTGTTGTCCATTTGTATATTCAGCACCTCATATTGAACACTGAAAAAAGAAGATTCAGGAAAGAGTCAGGAGGTACATTGACAACGGTATTCAGCAGATTGGTAATTGTATTCAGGTACTTGAAGGTCTCCCGTGTTGGATAGGCATTTGTTCTGCATGGTCTCAAGGGATCAAATTAGGACCAGTGGCTTGAACAAGGAAAAGCCTTTCAATTCAATGTAAGAAGAGCTTTCTCAACTCATTGCTATCTCAGACAGTGGTTACCTGCTACTAGAAGAATTCAGACCTAGGCTGCATGACCTCTTGACAGTGATACTGCAAAACAGCTCATAAACTTTAGCATGTATCAGAATCACTTGATACTTAATATTATTGATGAAGAATCTTGGGCTTTGTCCTAGAACTACTGAATCTGATCAATAGGGTATGGCAAATGATTCTCTTAAGAAACATTTGGATGGGTGGTTGGATTAGATGGCTTCTAAGATTATTTCCACTCCAAGAGTCTAAGATTCTAACTTTTGCATAACATAGTCACAACAGGAAATAAACCATTCATTTATTTTACAATATTGATTGAGTAGCTTACAGTATGCCCACATTCTACTTGTGGTCTACATTTTAATTCCATTAGTATGGTGCATCCCTGCATGCTGAAGAGATAGGAATAAAAATAAGGTATTCATTCTTCAAAGATTTATCAAGCATCTACTATGTGCTGGAGCATTGTGCCAGGCTCTGGTAAGATGGTGATGAACAAGACTGATATAGTCCTTGTTCTTTCACAGCTTACATTTTAGCAGAAAAAATAGACAAACAGTATTTACAGTAAAGGGTGGTACATGTTGTTATGAAAAAGAGAAAATGGTGAGAAAACACCAGGTCATAGTCCCCCCCCCCCCCGCCCCCGCCATATCATAGCTCCAATTAAAATTCAATTAGGTTGTTTATAGAGAAATTAGTACTTCCTTTCCTCAAATTTGCTTTAGTTTTTAAGTAAAAATTGAGAGACTCTGGACCTTATTCTAGGAATGCTGGGAGAAAGCTTCAGAATGGTACTTTATACTTAAAACCTCTTTAATCAAAACTGGCAAGTCTACGTTGAATAAAAGAATCAAAGGGACGTTCTTTATTCAGGTTGGCTCTGGGTATCTTAGAAAGTGATTCTGGGAATTCAGGATTTTTTGGGTCCTATTGCAATGGAGATAATTTATACTTTATTTTCCAAGCGAGTTCTTATTCAGAATACCATGTCTTTTGTTGTGTGTATGCAGGAAGGAGCATAAGATGGGAAGCAGCTGCCTAGGATCTAGTTCTGGCTCTAGTTTGGCTCTTCTACTAATTAGCTATATGACCTTGGACTTGTCTAGGCTTTAGTTTTTTTCAAAACGCTAAATGATCCTTAATTAGCACTAGAATTCTGATTTGGTAGAACTATATGGAGGAAATGATGTCATTTTGCACCTGTCTCTCCCTCCTGCCATCTCTTAGCCACAAAAATATATTAGAAGCCCCATCACTACTGTTGAGTGAATGCTAAAATAACTTGCTTTTCTAATCTGGACATCTGTGTGCTGAAGTGGTAAATTTCAGTATCCACCTCTTTATCCCATCTGAGTGACTGGACTTAATGCCAGGTCCCTAGGGAAAGAATAGTTCGGCTCCTTTGAAGGAGAACCTTGACGTAGGTAGTAATTCTAGCTGTTACCAAGGGTCTTGATTCAAACACAGTTGACCTTCCCAACAACAACAACAAAAACTACAAACTAGCTTCTGTTGAGTCATTTTCAACTTGTGGTGACTGTACACATGTCAGAGTAGAACTCTGCTCTATAGGATTTTCAGTGGCTGATAGGGTCGCTATGAGTCGGAATCGACTCGAAGGCAGTGGATTTTTTTTGGGGGGATCTTTTGGAAGTAAATCATCAGGCCTTTTTTCCAAGGTGCCTCTGAGTGCGTTAACCATTTGCGCCACCCAGAGACTCCATAGATCCTCCTTATTGTTGTTGTTCCGTGCCATGGAGTCAGTTCCAACTCATAGTGGCCCTATGTACAATAGGACGAAACACTGCCCAGTCCTGCACCATCCTCACAATCGTTGTTATGCTTAAGCCCATTGTTGCAGCCACTGTATCAGTCCATCTCATTGAGGGTCTTCCTCTTTTTTCACTGACCCTCTACTTTCCCGAACATGATGTCCTTCTCCAGGGACTGATCCCTCCCTCCTGAATCTAAGATATTGTTACTTATCTGGTAGTATCTCCACTGCTTAAACACTCATACTGTGCCCCCACCTGCCTGATCAAATTCCTCCGAAACTGACACCAGACAGATCATGCCACGTTCCCCTGCTTGAGGAGCAGCGCTATAACCCACTTAGCACCCTCGGGTCTGGTCTTACCTCACCCAGGCTTGCCCTTCTATCCCTGCTAGGCCATGATGGCAATGCCAATTAGCCTGCAGTCAAATGTCCTCCAGTTAGGATAGATGTGGGTGCATGTATATTTATACTTAAGAGTATCATCGGCCCTTAAACTGTCCTACCATTTTTCATAATTATTTTCCCTAGAACTAGCCAACTGTAAAAAATATTATTTTGAAAAACTAAATGTATATACACTGTTGGCACTGAAATTAGCTTTTAGTTTTAATTTTTAAAAATTAACCTGTCGCCTTCAGACTTCTTCCTATTCAACTGATTGACCAATTTGAGGTAATAATGATCAAGCTATTCAATCAAGGGAATAATTTTTCTTGCCCTCACATTTCACTCCTTTTTAATGTATTTTATTTTTCTACAATTCCAGAGCTTCTCCTTGTGAGGCTGAGCTTCAGGAATTGATGGAACAAATTGACATCATGGTGAGCAACAAAAAATTGGACTGGGAAAGGAAGATGCGGGCTTTAGAGACTCGATTAGACCTTCGGGATCAAGAGTTGGCAAATGCACAAACTTGTTTGGATCAGAAAGGTCAAGAGGTACGTACTGAATACATGTGTTAACAAATCACTAATTCCTCAGACTTTTATAAATAGTATTTGTTCTATCAGAATGTGTTTTTCATCATACATACTTTTTATCAGACATCAGCAGCAGCATTTATTTTTTGAAATGTCTGTCAGCAAATAGTGTGCTAAATGTGTTCCATCAAAGAATCGACAGCCAGAGCCTAAACCCACAGAAATTTGCTGATGCTGACAGACATATAGAGTCAATTCCATCTAGAAAAGTAAACACACGTTTAATGTAGGTGTGAAATAAATACTGTTTGCAAGCAAAGATGTAAGTGCTTCTGCTGCTATAGAATCAAAGAAGTAGTCATCAAAGCTGTGTCTTCGGACAAGGTGGCACTCAGGAACGTTTGTGTCTTCTGCTCGGAAAATATTTCCTGAAGGAAGTAAAATGCCAGAAATTGATTATAGGACAAAGGAAAAAAGAGTTTGATAAAGGTGTGTGTGTAACCCCAGACCACCCACTTTTAATTTGGCTCTCTGAGCCCTTTCTAGGCTGCTCACTGCCAAGCTGGAGATCACAGGAGAATGTATGCATATTCTCAGGGCTGTGAAGAAGTTCAGGAAGACCATCTGCTTTAAATAATGTGGATTTTTGTGTTTGTGAATTTTTCTTTTGTGCTAGTCATAAATGTTTACTAATCATATACTAAAACAATAACTCGCTCATCAACCATGTGCCTATTGTTACTGTTTCTCAGTGGAACTTAGGGTCCACAGGAATCAAGTACTTGGCATCTATTTTCTCCTCACGGTGGAGCTGTGTCATCAGACCTGACATATGCAAGGATCTGTTCTTTCACCTCTATACCTGAAATGACACAGATGTGCAAACAGGTGCCTCACCTGCTTTTTAAGCAGACAAATGCTACAAGCCAAATCCTTAGACATTCTTTCATATGTTAGTAATTAGAAAAATGTAACAAGTATTCCGTAGCACCACCAAAGCAGAGCTCTCATTGAAGGTTGTTATTGTTAGGTGCCGTCAAGTAGATTTCAACTCATAGTGACCCCATGGGACAGAGGAGAACTACCCCATAGGGTTTCCTAGGGTGTAATCTTTACAGAAGCAGACCTCCAGATCTTTGTCCCACACACAGAACCACTGGGTGGGTTCGAACCGCCAACATTTGTTAGCAGCTGAGCACTTAATTGTTGTCCCACCAGGTATCCTTCCCATCGAAGGCAGTAGGGCCTTGAAAAACACCTGAAATATGTCAGTAGAGTAATGATGTCAGATACACCTCCCAAAAAGACAATACAAAGCAAATTCTAATCCTTAATTTAAATGTAACGATGGTAAGGATCTTTGGTTCAGCGCCCATACTGTGCTGTCCCAGTGTGTACCCAGTGGAATAGTGCAGGCAATGTTCAGTTTTTGTGCACTTAATTATTAATAGCTTATTTCAGGAACTGCAATACAAATATTTATTCTGGTTTGGTACAGCAGTTTTATTTGAATTGCACTCCTCTTTTGTACATTTTCTGATTTTGTCAGGCAAAATTTAGAAGCAGCAAAATCAAACTTCATTCTTAATGCAGGTGGGGTTACTTCGCCAGAAGCTGGACAGTCTGGAAAAATGTAACCTAGCAATGACTCAGAATTATGAAGGACAACTTCAGACACTAAAAGCTCAAGTAAGGAAACTTCTTACAATTTAATATCACAAATTTCGATGTGTGCCATTGACCTGTAAATGATGTTAATTTTATTTAAATGATTGTTTTTAATGCAAGCAAAAGTTTTTGTTATTTTAGTTACAGATGACGGGTTTGATCTTTTCCTTCATTGTTTTAGATGTAATGATTTTTGTCTCTTTTACTGGATTGCCAATTTTGTATCCCTTTAACTGGTAGCACAGCGCTAGATTACTAACTCTATGCTCTCAGGAGACCTGTGGTTAATTAAATGATAATAATTTTGCTGAAGATCATTCAAAAATGGCTGCAGCAGTATATCAACAGGGAACTGCCAGAAATTCAGGCCGGTTTCAGAAGAGGACGTGGAACCAGGGATATCATAGCTGATGTCAGATGGATCCTGGCTGAAAGCAGAGAATACCAGAAGGATGTTTACCTGTGTTTTATTGACTATGCAAAGGCATTTGACTGTGTGGATCATAACAAATTATGGATAGCATTGTGAAGAACAGGAATTCCAGAACACTTAATTGTGCTCATGAGGAACCTTTACATAGATCAAGAGGCAGTTGTTCAGACAGAACAAGGGGATACTGATTGGTTTAAAGTCAGGAAAGGTGTGCGTCAGGCTTGTATTCTTTCACCATACCTATTTCATCTGTATGCTGAGCAAATAATCCAAGAAGCTGGACTTTTTAAAGAAGGACAGGGCATCAGGATTGGAGGAAGACTCATTAACAACCTGTGTTATGCAGATGACACAACCTTGCTTGCTGAAAGTGAAGAAGACTTGAAGCACTTACTAATGAAGATCAAAGACCACAGCCTTCAGTATGGATTGCACCTCAACATAAAGAAAACAAAAAACCTCACAACTGGACCAGTGAGCAACATCATGATAAACGCAGAAAAGATTGAAGTTGTCAAGGATTTCATTTTACTTGGATCCACAACCAACAGCCATGGAAGCAGCAGTCAAGAAATCAAAAGGCGCATTGCATTGGGTAAATCTGCTGCAAAGGACCTCTTTAAAGTGTTGAAGGGCAAAGATGTCACCTTGAAGACTAAGGTGTGCCTGACCCAAGCCATGGTATTTTCAATCGCATCATACGCATATGAAAGCTGAACAGTGAATAAGGAAGACTGAAGAAGAATCGACGCCTTTGAATTGTGGTGTTGGCAAAGAATATTGAATATACCATGGACTGCCAAAAGAACGAACAAATCTGTCTTGGAAGAAGTACACCCAGAATGCTCCTTAGAAGCAAAGATGGCAAGACTGCATCTTACATACTTTGGACATGTTGTCAGGAAGGATCAGTCCCTGGAGAAGGACATCATGCTTGGCAGAGTACAGGGTCAGTGGAAAAGAGGAAGACCCTCAACGAGTGGATTGACACAGTGGCTGCAACAATGAGCTCAAGCATAAGAATGATTGTAAGGATGGCTCAGGACCGGGCAATGTTTTGTTCTGTTGTGCATAGGGTCTCTGTAAGTCAGAACTGACTCGACAGCACCTAACAACAGCAACAACAATTATGTGAACAAAATACAAAAAACAAAATTACCTTTTGGGATCATCACTCCCTAATAAGGATGTCCTTTAGTCTGTGGCAATTTAAAATATCAAAGTTTGCTATTATGAAATAGTGAACTGAAAAAATAAAACTATCTTTTATTAACTTGACACTTCTAGAACTATTTCATAAATGATAAGGTGTTTCTGAATATGTGATGAGAGGGATACTAATTTCTTTCTTATTTATCCCTCTACCTCCGCGCTGGGCTGCAATTACCACTGCACATGGAGCAGTAATTATCTAAGCATCTCAGACTCAGTAGATGTTATAATTTTGCTTAACTTGGTAAATGAATCAATGGGAAATATGGTTTATTATTATGCAAGGTTTAGTATTGTTGTTGTTGTTAAGTGCTGTTGAGTTGGTTCCGACTCATGGTGACCCTATATACAACAGAACAAAACACCGCCCAGTCCTGCGCCATCTTCACAATCGTTGCTATGTTTGAGCCCATTGTTGCTGCCACCGTGTCACTCCATCTCATTGGTGGTCTTCTTTTTTGCTGACCCTCTTACTTTACCAAGAATGATGTCCTTCTCCAGGGACTGGTCCCTCCTGATAACATGTCCAAAGTACATGAGACAAAGTCTCACCATCATCGTTTCTAAGGAGCATTCTGGCTGCACTTCTTCCGAAACAGATTTGTTCGTTCTCCTGGCAGTCCATGGTATATTCAATATCCATCACCAACACCATAATTCAGAGGCATCAGTTCCAGCTTTCCCATGCATATGAGGCACAGGGCTTGTGTCAGGTGCACTTTAGTCTTCGAGATGACATCTTTTCTTTTTAACCCTTTAAAGAGGTCATTTGCAGTGGATTTGCCCAATGCAGTACATTGTTTGATTTCTTGACTGTTGCTTCCATGGGCATTGATGGCGGATCCAAATGAAATGAAATCTAAGGATTTTTGTTTTCTTTATGCTGGGGTGTAATCTATACTGAAGGCTGTAGTGTTTGGTCTTCATCAGTAAGTGCCTCAAGTCCCCTTCAATTTCAGCAAGCAAGGTTGTGTCATCTGCATAATGCAGGTTGCTAATGAGTCTTTCTCCAATCCCTATGCCATATTCCTCTTCATATAGTCCAGCTTCTTGGGTTATTTGCTTGGCATCTATACTGAATAAGTGTGGTGAAAGGATACGACCCTGATGCACACCTTTCCTGTTTTTAAACCACACAGTATCCCGTTGTTCTCATCTTTCTGGTATTCTCTACTTTCAGCCAATATCCATCTGACATCAGTAATGATATACCTCATTTCACATCCTCATCTGAGTCTGGCTTGAATTTTGGCAGTTCCCTGTCGATATACAACTGTTTTTGAATTATTTTCAGCAAAATTTTCTTGTGTGTGATGTTAATGAGTTTGTTCAATAGTTTTTCCATTCAGTTGGATCACCTTTCTTTGGAATGGGCACATATATGGATCTCTTCCAGTCAATTGGCCAGGTAGCTGTCTTCCAGATTTCTTGGCATAGATGAGTGAACATTTCCAGCATTGTATCCGTTTGTTGAAATATCTCAGTTGGTACTCTGTCAATTCCTGGAGTCTTGTTTTTTGCCAATGCTTTCAGTGCAGCTTGGGCTTCTTCCTTCAGTACCATCGGTTCTTGATCGTATACTACCTCCTGAAATGGTTGAACATCAACCAGTTCCTTTTGGTATTGTGACTCTGTGTATTCCTTCCATCTTCTGTTGATGCATGCTGCATCGTTCAATATTTTGTCCACAGAATCCTTCGCTATTGCATCTCGAGGCTTGAATTTTTTCTTCAGTTCTTTCAGCTTGAGAAATGTCGAGCATGTTCCTCCCCTTTGGTTTTCTAACTCCAGGTCTTTGTACATTTCATTATAATACTTTGTCTTTTTGAGCCGCCCTTTGAAACCTTCTGTTCAACTCTTTTACTTCATCATTTTTTCTGTTTGCTTTAGCTAGTGTACATTCAAGAGAAGTTTCAGAGTCTCTTCTCACATCCATTTTGGTCTTTTCCTTCTTTACTGTCTTTTTAATGACCTTTTGCTTTCTTCATCCATAATGTCCTTGATGTCATCCCACAACTCTCCTGGTCCTTAGTTATTAATACTCAATGCATCAAAGCTTTTCTTTAAATGGTCTCTAAATTCAGGTGGGATATACTCAGGATTGTACTTTGGCTCTCTTGGACTTATTTTAATTTTCTTCACCTTCAACTCGAACTTGAGTATGAGTAATTAATGGTCTGTTCTGCAGTTGGCCCTTGGCCTTGTTCTGATTGATGATATTGAGCTTCACCATGGTCTCTTTCCACAGGTATACTTGATTTGATTTCTGTGTAGTCCACCCAGTGAGGTCCATGTGTATAGCCACCATCTATGTTATTGAAAAAAGGTATTTCCAGTGAATAAGTTGTTGGTCTTGCAAAATCCTATCATATGATCGCTAGCGTTGTTTCTATCACCAAAGTCATATCTTCCAACTACTGATCCTTCTTTGTTTCCAGCTTTCACTTTCCAATCACCAGTAATTATCGATGCATCTTGATTGCATATTTGATCAATTTCAGATGGCAGAAGTTGGTAAATATCTTTAATTTCTTCATCTTTGGCATTAGTGATTGGTACATAAATTTGAATAATAGTCATATTAAAACTGGTCTTCCTTCTAGTTGTATGATATTATCCTATCACTGACAGTGTTGTACTTCAGGATAGATCTTGAAATGTTCTTTTTGACAATGAATGTGATGCAGTTCCCGATCAATTTGTCATTCCTGGCATAGCAGACAATATGATTGTCCAATTCAAAATAGCCAGTACCAGTCTATTTCAGCTAATTAATGCCATCCCCCCAAATTTAATGTCTATCTGGAACCTCAGAATGTGACCTTATTTGGAAATAAGGTCTTTGCAAATGTAATGAATTAAGATGAGGTCCTACTGAATTACTGTGAACCCTAAATCCAATAACTGGTGTCCTTATAAGAATGCCATGTGAAGACATACACAGAAGAAGAAGGCCATTTTGAAAATGGACACAAAGATTGGAGTGATGTGTTTATAAGCCAAGAAGCCCCAAGGATATCTGGCAACCACTAGAAGCTAGGAGACAGGCACGGAACAGATTTCTACTCAGAGCCTCCAGAAGGAACCAACACTGTTAACACTTCAGTTTCAGACTTCTGGCTTCCAGAACTCTGAGAGAATAAATTCGTGTTGTTTTTGTTCCCCTCAAAATTACAACAACTCTAAGAAACTAATCCAGTTATGAATTTTTATTTTATAACCAACTTTTTTGGAGTGTAAGGATTCCATAAATGGTAATCTAGTTAAAGAAGCCTAATGTAGTTAATACCCTTCCTTAAATACCTTTTTAGGGAGGGGATTCAGCCACTTAGTTAGGAATCTGAAACATGTAATGCCCAAGTATGGTGTTGTTACAAGAATAGCTCTTAAGTTTATCCGGACATTTTGCCTGCAATTCAGGTAACCAACACTAGATGGCAGCCAGCTTGGATTATGAAACTTTAAATGGTTTTTCCTAACTGAAACTCCAAGCATTTAATGCTTAAGTCAACAACCTTATTTTTTCAATAAAGATAAAGCTCTTTACTAAAATACTAGCTAAATATTTAATCATTGTAGTTTTTCAGTATAAACAAAGAGATCACATCCGGACTAAGCTTGTAAAAATAAAGAAATCTAGATACAAGTAGATAACATCTGATTTATATTTCATTAGTTCAATAATTGCTTACCAAATCTCAATTTTCTTTCTTTTTCTTTTACTTCTGTTTTTATAAAGTTTTGGACCTAGTTTACAGATGTTGAGTAGTCATTTAATGTATGAATCCTTGCCATTTGATGCTTTGCAAATCTGACTGTTTTTATTACTTGGCTGCTAGATGGTTTTTAATGCTAACCAAAAATATTTTTATGGAAATTTCACAACAATTTTTCTGTGGAACACTAATACTGAGAGCTTGAGAAATTCTGTTTACTTTTTCTTCACTTTTGGAGATTGACAGTGCACATTAGCATATTATAGGCTTTGAGAAATCCTGCATTTAAGAAACACATGTAATCATTTTACAAACATATTTGACCATAGACCCCATTTTGTTTTTTAAACTGAAACCTACTAATACCCTGTAACAGGTATTCCATGGAATATAATTTAAAAATACTACGTATTTGTTTAGAGAACTGCCACCTGCTTATATTGTGGTTTTCTGCCACCTTTCTTTCTGTCTTTGCTTCTTTATTTTTTCTTCACTGGATAAAAGGAAGGCAAGAAAGGAGTTAGTGAAGGAGGGAGGAAGAGAAAAATAAAAAGAAAAATTCTATGTATTTGACTTTGTATGGTGGAAAACCTAGATTTCTACCCTCATTAGGCCCAAACCCCGCCCTCCAGACCGCCACAACCCACTGGGGCAGTGTCAGAGAAGGCCTGTTAGGGAGCTGAGACTTTCATCCCCTGGGGGCATTAACAAGGCCCTCTTCCACCCATAGTATCACTGGAGATTATGTGGGGAGCTTGGAGTTCCACCTTTACCTTGTATTAATGATGCACCCCTCCCCATTCCCACTGGCCTAGGGGAGAGTCAGGATATTCACCACTCCCAATAGTAATGAGGCCATCATATTACATGGTGCTGCTAGAGGCCATGTGGGAAGGAGTATGAGGCATCCCTCCTCTCCCAACCAAAGTGGTATCAGCAAAGGACTAGTGGGGACCCTCAATTTCTACCCAGGAGTAATGAGGAGCCCCTCCCCCTAGGTGTCACAGAGGCCAAGTTGAGAACATGGACTACCACTACCACTTGTCAGTAATGAGGTGGCACCTCCACTCCTCCTGCTGGAGTATTGTCAGGATAAATCCAAACCAAACCAAACCCACTGCCGTTGAGTCAATTCCGACTCATAGCGACCCTATCTAGGACTGCTAAAATACAAGATTTAAATGAGATCCGGAATCTCAAAACCCAATATCCAAAATGTCCAGGCTTCGCTAGAAAAGCATGCATCATACCAAGAACCAGGAAGATCCCTAGGATGAGAAAAGACAATCAACAGATATGAACACCAAGATGATACAGATGTCAGATTTATCTGATGAGAATGTTAAAGCAGCCATCAAAAATATTTTTCAATGGGTAATTAAAATATGCTTTAAACAAATGAAAAATTAGAAAGTCTCAGCAAAGAAATAAAAGATATAAAGAAAAATCCGTTGGAAATTTTAAAACAGAAAAATTCAATGACCAAACTAAGAAACTCAATAAATGAACTCAGTAGCCTAATGGAGAGACCTGAGGAAAGAATCAGTGAGCTGGAAGATAGACCAACAGAAATTTGCCAATCTGAACAAAGGAGGTAAAGTAAAATGAAAAAAGAAAAAAAAAAAAATGACCAGAACCTCAGGGACATGTGGGTCTATAACAAAACATCTAAAATTTGTGTCATCAGAGTCCCAGAATGAAAAAAAGACTGAGGGTGGGTATAAAAAAAGCATGCTAAGAAATAATGGCTGAAAAGTTCCAAAATTTACAAAAGACATGAATCTACAGATTCAAGAATCTGAGCAAACCCAGTCAGGATACACTCAAAGAAATGCACACCAAGACAAATCATAGTCAAAGATCTGAAGCTAAAGAAAATTTAAAATCTTGAAAGCGGCAAGAGAAGATGACGCTTTATGTATAGACGAAAAACAATTCAGATGTCAGCAAATTTCTCACAGGAATCCACGGATGCCAGAGATAGTGGCCCAACATTTTTCAAGTTCTGAAAGAACAGAACTGTCAACCCACAATTCTATACTCAGAGAAAATGCCCTCAGGAATGAAAGGGAAATCAAAACAGAGCAACCACTAAAAAGAATCTGTGCAAAGAGATACACTCAAAATACCGACTGCCACTGAATCAGTTCCAACTGAAAGCAGCCCTATAGGACAGAGTAGAACTGCCCATAGGGTTTCTAAGGTTGTAAATCTTTAAGGAAGCAGACTGCCACATATTTGTCCCACAGAGTGGCTAGGGGGTTTGAGCTGCCAACCTCTCGGTAGCTTGGTCACGGCTGTGGTCACACAAATCTACGTTGTAGTAGGATTCCGAACCAGCAACCCTACAGGACAGAACAGAACTGCCCCAAAGGGCTTCCTAGGCTGCCGTCTTCACAGGAGCAGATTGCCAGTTCTTTTCTCCTGTGGAGGGGCTGGTGGATTCAAACCACCGACCTTTTAGTTAGCAGCCAAACACTTAACCATGGCACCGCCAGGGCTTCTTTATGAATCTACATAGGTGATAAAATGGCATAGAACTATACACACATACTGTATTTATGTCAGTTTCCTGGTTTTGATATCGTACCACAGTTACATAAGATGTACATATTGGGGAAACAGGATGAAGGGGACACAGAACCTCTCTGTAATATCTTTGCAACTTCCTCTGAGTCTATAACTACTTCAAAATAAAAAGTTAAAAAAAAATTGGAAAGAGTTATATAGAAATTTCCTAACAGATGTTGATATATTATGCTTCATTTAATCCATTATTTAATCCAAGAAATGGGAAAAAATACAGAATATAACTGATAAAAAGAATTATTGGTAAGAAAAGGATTAACTAATTTTTTATTTAAACTTGTATCTACATATTATTTACATCATTTATATCTTTTAAATTAAGTTTTTGTTTTTCTTGATTAATGTATAACCCATTCCCATTCCCATCGAGTTGATTCCAATTCATAGCGACCCTATAGGACAGGGTAGAACTGCTCCATTAGTTTCCAAGGTGCAGCTGGTGGGTTCCAATTGCTGACCTTTTTGTTAGCAGCCAGACTCTTAACTGCCGCACCACCAGGGCTCCATATTAAAGTATAAGCAGGGTATTTTATAGATCAAGTTACCGAAATTGACATTGTCAACACAAGATGGCACTAAATAAAAGCAAGGAAAAAAAGTGTTTTTTTTTTTTTTAAGTGTGAGCTTTGCTACATATGGTTAAAACAAAACTGAACAGAACATTTATCAAGTGGGTCACTGTTTGACTGTGCAGTTAATGAAGTCCCAAATTTACATGAAAGCTGAATCGTGCTCAGCTCCAATAATTTAGTTTTAATAACTGGTTCTATCTTCACTAATTGGAACATTTAAGCTTTAGTGCATTTTCTAATCATGACTTAAATTTTCAAAGAGGTATACAAAAAAAGAGCTATAGTGAAGTCAAGTTAGAAATAACTGGTAAGACTAAAATGTTAACACTGTCTATTTTTTACAGTTTTCCAAACTGACAAATAGTTTTGAAAAGCTAAGGTTACACCAGATGAAACAAAACAAAGTTCGACGAAAAGAATTACCGAACCCCAAAGAAGAAATCCCATTTGAACTGGGCAGTTTGAATGAGAAACTAGAGGTGAGATATATTTTCTTAGTTTCTTCATGTGTATTAGAGATTGATTTTTACTGTTGTTGTTGTTGTTTGGGGTTATTTGTCTTTAGTGCACACAATGGTTTGTACAGCTGTGGTAACAAACACCATTAAAAATCAACTTTTTATTGAATATATTTTCTTAGTGCACCTTCCCTTCAGGCACTTAGTGAATTAAAATATCACTTTGATTTATACATCTTGTATATATCAGCATTTTGGGAGTGCCAGAAAAAACAGCTCAAAGAAACTGCAGATGTTGAGTGAAATTGAAGGACACCCCTGGGGTCCGTTAAAGCGAAAATTTAATAAATCTTTTAATGGCGCTTTAACTATTAGATTGTTAAATCCCAGTGAAGCGTCATAACAGTTTTCAGAACAGGGCTTGAGGTTTCAGGGTTTTTTCTTTAAAGAGGTAGTGACACTCCAATTTAGGTACCCCGTATCACCCAGAATTTCTAAAATCTCAGTCTCTTAAAAAGTTATACTATGTCGTGGCTGTCCTTCTTATCTTCTTAACTTTCCACTGTTTCTGACCTTGAGAAAAACAAACTAGCTATTTTTCTTCTCTATGTTCTTGAGTATTCCTGTCTCAAGTCATGTAACAGCAGATAGAAAAACCAAAACCAAACCCCTTGCCATCAAGTCGAATCTGACTCATAGTGACCTTATGGATTCTGCAATAAATTCCTATAAATTCTGCCAGCAGATAGATTCTACCACAAATCCCTATTATCCAACCTTATCCAGGTCCCCAGTGCTGCTCAACTAATATTTTTAATTGACTGTTATCTATTCAATTGCTTTCATTCTCCAGCCCTAAAGCCTCGCACTCCCCCTCTCCCAGCCTATGATTTCAGTTTCTTCTAGTTCATTGAAAGGTAATGATTCTGTACCTCCCAACTGCCCCAGCTAGAAACCTCTTGGGAGTATTTGGTCTCTTCTTTCTCTTACTCCTCATGTCCAGTCCAGAGTTGCCCCTTCCTCCTCCTATCTAATTGTCATTGCCCTGTCTCATTTGTCATTATATTCTCTAACTTTTCCTCTAAGAGATCTTTAAGAGCTGGAAAAAAAAACAAAGTTTGGATCACAGCCCCAAAACAGCCTATTATGGGAACTTCCTAGGAAGTTTTGTGTTTTATCTTTAAAAATCCTGCAATTTTTATATTCTGCAGAATTACATACAGTTTTTAAATACAAAATTACTACCACTCAGTAAAGTTGACCTTCTAGGATAGTGCACCGTGTGGCACCCCTGTCTCTTGCAGTGGGGTAACCAAACTCTTCTCAGAGATCTGCTGATCTGATAAAAGATGACCAAAGCTGTGCATCATCACACACGTGTGCTTTCACTGGAAATGCAGAGATCAACCAACTCGTTTGTCATTTGACTGACTTTTCATGGTAGGGGTTTTGCAGGAAAACCATGTTCATATACATTTTTCAAACCAGAAAAAAAAAAAAAACTTTAATTATAAATAGTTTGTGTGTCTAGGAAACTGAATATTTCCATAAAATATACCTCATGAAATTTTAGTGAAAATTAGTTGCAAAATATGATTTGATATCGTAAGGACTTCATATAAAAATTTTAAAACACACAACATATAGATACAGTTTAACCTGTGTAATTATGGAGATTCTTCATGTCCCTGTTTTTACTTGTAACCATCAGAAAAATTAATGTGGAAGAGATGGACTGTCCCAGTTTTAGTCTACTTCTAATCATGTTTTTTCTTTGGGACAGATATTTATACACTGGCCTAGTATTAGAGCAATGGAAAGCAGCATGTAGTAGTGGAAAGAACACTACAATTTATAACTTAAAACGGGCCCTGACCAGCTCATTTATTTGCCCTGTGACCTTTAGGCAAGTTATTAGCCTTATAGAGCTTCCATTAGTAAATGGAGTTTAAAATACCTTATAGGTGACATTGTGCTTATGGAAGAAACACACACAAACACACACACACATACATGTATATAAATTTAGATGCATACTTGAAATATTTAAGGGTAAAAATATACGAGGTCTGGAAATTGCGTTAAAATACTCCAACAAAAAAGGATAGGAAGATAGGTAAAATAAATACCAAAAAGTTGATGGTAGTTGAAACTGAGCAAAGGGTACATGGGGGCTTCTTTTACTCTGTTTTTATGTAAGTATGAGAATTTTCATATAAAATATGAAAAACTCCTACAGGAGTGGAGGTTTTGTAGAGTTCCTGATGTACAGAAGTTACTCAAGAAATGTTACTTGTACTCAATATTTTGTGGAGGGATTTTTTTCGTATAACATAGCTTCTATTAGAAACTCTAATTTTTAATGACCCTGACCCATTTTCAACCTTAAAGACCCAGAAAAGGTTTTCCAGCCATGGAGAACTTATTTGGAGCTTTAAGGCAAGCCTGCTGACCCTCAGAAATGTGGGCTGAACCCCTAGTCTATACGGAAAGCTTTATGAAGCTCTCTAAGTTTTTGCATGGCCCCATAGCTACTGGATATATTGTGCTGGCTTCCTAGTCTTGAAACCAATACATCTGTTAAGGTCAAGGAAGCTGGGACTGTTATACACCTGCTGATGTGTCTGTGACATACATTTTTAGCCTTGCTTGGCCTCATTCTTGGCCTCATTTCTACCTATTATAGAATTTGTAAGAAGTTGAGGTTAGTACTCCTGCGTCCTCCAAAAGGAATATTTATTCTCAAGACTATTTGAGGTTGTTGGGTGGGTGATACTAAATATTAGTATCTTCCGAAAGTTATGAACTGCTTAAGTCAACCTTGCCCATGTTTTAACTTCTGACTCCAAGGACTCCTGTCTAAATTAGAAGTAAACAGAAATTATTTTTTGATCCAGATTATGTTGATTTAAAAATGTTATCTATTTTCTACACAGCCTAGTTGTGTAAATTTGTCACTCTTGAGGATCTTGTTTTCATATACCTAATTTTTATTTTGAGTGTCAGAATCAAGGTCAATAACTTTAAAAGAACTGTCTCCATTTAGCCTAGTAAACATCATTTCTTTATCATAAGGTATTATTATATATTTAAGAGGGGGGTCTATCCATGTTTCTCCAACCTTATTACTGTCACTCAATTTCAGGTCACCTTTAATTACTTATGAAAGCCTCCTAATTTATAGCCTTCATTCACTAATTGTTTTGGGTCTTGTGGATTTATAAAATGAAAATTTCCTCAAATGTTCTTTAAAATAATTTCTGTACAGAAAATATGAAATGCCATGTTGTTCCCATTTTAAGCAATATGTAGCTTTCATTCTCTGAATCAGTATATTTATTTTCTAGTCATAGCCAATCTGGTCATTTCAGCCATCTTCAAAATAATACAAATCACCTGGGCCAAATGAACCATCTTCCAATTTTACATATTATCACGATGGCTGAAATAATCACACCATCCCCTGTATGCCTTTTATGCGATACTATGTTTGTACTTTTCATACAGTAAAATTATTTGTTTATAGATACATTTCCGCTACTTTACTATATATGGCTTTTTTTTTTCCCTTTCAAAAATGGGTTCTTTTCATCACAAAATATTTCCAAATTGTCTTCCTTCCTAGCTCTATCACAGTGCCTGGCGGACACAGGCTCTGGTTCCTAGTGGACAAATTGTGCTCAATAAAAATTATGAAATTGATGATTGGATACAATTTATGCCATGTATCTATATGCAATAATATATGACCATGAACTTAGTAGCTATGGAATTTATTTCAACTGTGTTTTCTTTGCAAAATTTAGTGAGAAATGTTTAAATTCTAGGAAATATTAGTACCACGCTTTTGTTTTTTATATTCAGGTTATATAAGTGGTACCTGACACTTTGCCAGGCACTGTGAGCAATGCAAAAGCAATGCTGTATCCAGGTTGCTTATAGCCTGGACAGAAAGATAAGATATAATGACCAGCCCTCAACAAAACTGGGAAGCAGTGAAGTTTATTTTTGGCATCCTCCAAGCCATGTCTTCTGTTATTAAGGTGCGAGCTGATAATCATGCCCCGTGAATACACTCCTTGAGCAAAAACTTAACTTAGTATGCTGCATTGAGCCAGTTCCACCTCTTCCTTCCCAGCTGAGCCTGGTCCAGTTGAAACTGCCTCAAAGAGGGCTGAGATGGTTCTTCTGTTCCTGAGACTGAGTTGACTTTGGCTTCATACTGGATGGTAGCTTTGAAAGGAACAAACTCAGTGAGTGAGTGTAGAGAAGAAAAGGAAGGGAAACACTTCTGTTATCAGCCCCAGGAAATAGAAGGAAGAACTGGTTGATGCAAAAAGTGGTTTGAAGCTCCTTCATTAGCATTCAGCATTTGTTATCAGAGGGACTTTTCACATTTTTAGCAAAGAAAATATTTAAGTACAAATTCTATATTTTCCTAACATAACTTAAAATGTATATTTAGTAATAAATTCGAGATGAGCGAATTAATACTTTTTTTGTTTCCTAATGAGGAAAGAATAGACTTACTTTTTCCTCAGAATGTGACTGTGCAAGGGAAAGAAGCCCCATTCACTGTGCTTTAAAATAAATACTTCTCTTTATGTTTGTTCCCCTCTTTTAAAAGGAATTTAGAGCAAAGTCAAGAGAATGGGACAAGCAGGAAATACTGTATCAGACACATCTGGTTTCTTTAGATGCTCAACAAAAATTATTATCTGAGAAGTGTAATCAATTTCAGGTACATTATCTAACAATATCTCTAAATAAGAAGAAATCAAAGGTTGAATATTAGTATCTTTGCCTTTCCACGTGTAATCTAATTATAGACAGAAATACCAGCTAAGGGAAATACCTAATCAGAGCAGGACCAAAACTGAGTTTTTACTTTGTTTATTTAGTTAGTTATTTTGGTCATACAAACATTTTGAATAACTTTTTATTGAATTCATCATTTTCTGCCTCTTAGAGCTTCTAGACTTTCCTTCTTACTTAATAAGACTTCCCTATGCCTTTCCCCTTACTCATACTCTGCATGTTTGCTCTGAGGTTATACAAATATATTTTCTCTTTAAGATATCTGAGATTACATTTTTAGAACAAAGACAAAACTGAATTACAAAGCACCAGATTTTATCTAATAACATATTAAGATGTTTTCCCTAATTCTTTTCTGTCGTTCTTGAGCTTTATATAAGCTTCTATATGGTATTCATTTAATTTACCTGGTTTTCATATTTCTCAGAAACAGGCACAGAGTTACCAAATTCAACTAAATGGTAAAAAACAGTGCATAGAAGACAACAGTTTTGAAGTTCCTCGGCTGATATGTGAATCAGATCCTAGTTGTGAAACCAGTGAAAGAGATGAGTTCATTATTGAAAAATTAAAATCAGCTGTGAGTGAAATAGCATTAAGCAGAAATAAGCTACAAGATGAAAATCAGAAGCTCTTACAAGAACTGAAAATGTACCAAAGACAGTGCCAGGTGAAGTTCCCGCCCCCCCCCCCAACTGATATTGCACATGAATTGTATAATGCTGACTGAACAAATATATGGGTTGGAAAGCTAATTTTCTATTACATGTGTGAATTCAGTTCATATTTCCTTAGTAAGTAATTCTCACTTGATAAATAAGTTCAGTAATCCCATAAGTACTTTAGCCTACTAGAATGTACTTTGGTTCTGCAGGAGCATAATAATAAAGTATTACCAGTGCAGTGTAGCAGCACTCACTTTCAGACCTATGTGTCTAAAAGCCACAGCCACCCATCAGCCTCTGTCCCCACTGTTCTCTGTCCTTGTTTCTCTTTGACTCACAGGAACCCTGGGTTAGAAATACAGGAAATGATTAAGGGCTCAACAATCTGATAACCTCCAAAGAGAGGCATGAGGGGTCATTCCCTATGATTTATCATTGCTGCCCTTATCAGAATCATTTACCAAGTAGTAACCTGAAATTTTGTGGGTAACTTCCACTTTGGCAGATGTGACTGATGGTTTTTCCAAGTGTTAATTTTTTCCTAACCCAATAATCATTTTTCTTTTTTTCATCTCTCTACTTCTTAGAATCATTAGAAAGGTTACACAGCATTCATTAAAGTTGGTCATCACCGATTTCTTTACTAAATATATATTTTTTATTGATGGATATCCCAGTTACTTGAGACATATGTCCGCATTCTAGGTTTTATCTCCCAACTCTAAACATTTGGCCTCTCTCTACTAATTCCTCTGTGACAACTGGCCCATCTCTTGGCCCCTTCTTTTCTCTCCCTGTGCTAAAATACACTTTTTGAGGTGACTATCTAAGCATGGAGCCCTGGTAGCACAATGGTTAAGAGCAAAAGGTTGGCAGTGGGAATCTACCAGCCACTTATTGGAAACCCCATGGGGCAGTTCTACTCTGTCCTATATGGTTGCTATGGGCTGGAATTGATTTGATGGCAGGGAATTTGGTTTTTTTTTTTTTTTCTTAAGCATATTTGTTACTTACCTGGGGTACCCCCCCACCCCCCAGAATCTTCTGCCACTTAAACTCCCAGGCCAGGGCTGTTTCTTAGTCCTAGGCCAACTCTTCATCCCCCCACCTTGCAGCATTACATATGGATTATCTATGAGATTCGTCCTTTGATCTCTTTCTCTGCTAGCATCTACTCTTTTCTGTTCCTTTTCTCCCAAGAACACAAGGGGACAGAACATAAGGCTCCCAGCTTCTCCCATTTTCTGGTATTTCAAAGGGAAGTACAACCTTCCTTCCTTCATCTCCCCATTTCAAACTCCAGCTTTGTTTGCTGCATGTGTGTGTGTGTTTTTGTGAAGTGAGATTCTGACACATGTAAGAACACAGATCTGGGTAAACAAACAAACCAAGCCAAACCACAAACACTAAACACTAAGGAAGCCATAAAATGTCTGGAAATAGAAAAGGTATTGATGGCGTTTTTTCTGGTTTTGTTATGATATAATCTCAGCCCCTACTCTTCTGCTCTAGAGGTTGTCCAGGTGGCTTCTAGTGTTTATTTTGCCAGCCAGCCCTTCCGGTCCTGTCTGAGCTGGGTTTGCATGGCTACGGGTTCCAATAAGGATCTCTCCTTCCCATTTACCCACCTAGACACAGGTCAGCTGGTCATGCCTTCTGGCCCTGAGTCAAAGAGAACTATATTCTGTAGCTGTGTTTGTCCTGCTGAAGTCTGTGCCAGGATCACGTTCAATAAATAAGGAGATTATTTTGGGGATACTTCCCAAACATTCTCCCCTGGGCTTAAGGTCACCCTGCATTGACTGAGCAGTTCTCTGCTTCGACCTTTCTTCTTGAGGTCTTTTTTAGCTCAGGTTCCTAGAAATCTGTTCTCTGCTCAGATGTATTTTTCTCTGTCCTCTTTAGTTTGGCTGAAACATATTTCATTAGCTAGTCCAGTTATCAAGTCTGGCTCTACCTGTCTGTGAGGTTTAGCTCCTTCACTAACATCAGCTCCTTCTAATCTCCTTGAACAGAATTCTATTTGGACCCATTTATAGTGTCCAAGAACATTCTTTTAGGCTAAGTTTCAGCTTTTGTCTTCTGCTCACTTAGAGAATAAAATGGCTGCTCTTAACACCTGCATTCCTTGAAAGAGCCTCTGTTCATCTTCGTTGGCGGCATTATTGAATTTAAACTAAGAATCTGCATTTTATATTTTACAAAAGAATTACATATGTTAAAAAAAAAAAATCCAAATTATTCTGGAGCATGTTTCACACCACACACATCTATAATAGTCCTAATGAAAAGATTTTTGAAAAATCATTTGGTACAAAAAAATTAAGATATCTAGAAAGGCAAGATTTCTAGTCCTACAGAAACACTAATTATTTTTTATCCATTTAGAAAAAGTTGCTAAAAATAATGCTTTTATTTAATCGTCTCTTTGTTTTACTTCCAAATTTTACTTATATTTTATTTATTTTTTTTGCTTCAAGACAAATACTAACATGAGAAGATACCAATTATTTACTGTCTGATATTTGATTTGAAGGTTTAAAATCACTGCTTCTCTAAACCATTCTGCAAATTTCTAAACAGAGGGGCCTTAAACTTGTTTTTAAAAATGTATATTTTACCACTTGAGAATAATTAGAGGTAAATAATACCATAACCAGTATATGTATTTAGAGTGTAGTTTTCTTCTCTGTTTGCAAAATTGTCATATGACAGAGTATTTCACATCTTGTAGATGAATGCAAGAAGACAACCATTTCAATTCGAATTGCTGTCACTTGTAGTACATAAAATTCTCTCTAGTTTACAACACACTTTTGTGCCAGCTGCTTCTTACTTTTCACGTGAATCACATCTTACTTGGTTTTCTACAACCTTGAAATGTGTCATTATACACATTAATTCCATTGCAGTTATTTACTTACTATGCTACATTGCACACGTTTTTAAAATGTGCAATATTTCCCATTGGAGGTTAATGAAAAAAAAAAAAACTGTTCTGCATTTTTTCTAACATCTCTGCCAAAAAGTTGAATTTCTTTTTGTTTACTATTGTATCGTTAAGATATTAGAGCAATTATTATCCAATAGAAATATAATGCAAGCCACAAATAAATAATTTCTAGTAGCCACATAAAAAATTATGGGTAAAATTAATGTTAATAATATATTTTATTTAACCCAGTATGTATCCAAAATACTATCATTTCAACATGTAATCCATATAAGAATTTATTAGTAACATATTTTACATTTCTTTTTATACTAAGTCTTCAAAACCTGAAGTGTATTTTCCACATACAGCACATCTCAGTTCAGATGCTAAGTATTCATCAGAAATATCTGATACGTATTTAGATTTCACCAAATTTACACTTGAAAAAGGAAATTTGCATACCTAAGTTGCTCCAAACAAACCTGAAAATGTTCCAGGAGCTGAATCAAGTCCTAAAGAATCATCTTTCCTGAATATTCACATCCACATTGGCAAATAACTGACTTGACTTTGAAGCAAAAGCATTATCACTTTTCAAACTACATCTGAGTTAAGTAAACTCACGAATTCTTGCTTTAACTCAGTATTAATAACATTGAATTCAATGGAGACATTGCATAAATCAAAAAACAACTCAAAATTTATCGATATCAACAAAGCCTTCACATTTTTCTTGTATTTTTGTAGCCAATTTACATAATGCTGTCAATTACAATTAAAACCTTACGCATTTTCATACATGTTAGAAAATATGTCAAATCATTATTATTGATTTATATTATGAAAAGTTTCCTTCTGTAGAGATTCACAGCCTTGGAAACCCTATGGGACAGTTCTCCTCTACCCTGAAGGGTCTCTATGAGTCAGAATCTGCTCAACAGCAATGGGTTTAGGTAGCCTGATCACAAAGAAGTTTATCCTTTATTTGGAGCTTCAGATTTAGCTTGTTCATATGCAGTGTGATACTGTTGAAAAAAACACATCTGCTATTTTTTGTCTTTGATTATTGACTATTTGGCTAGCATTCCTTTTGTTTCAGAAAAATATTGAAGTTTACAGTGCAGTAAATGTTTGAAAACTCTTCCATGGCTCAACCAATTACCTTTGGAAAAGAACACATTATTTTCATTGCTTTCTGTTTTTTCAACATTTCCGTGTGCTGCTGATGATTCAAAGCATTTGCACAGGTGTACTGAATGGCTTTACTAACTATATCCATGACACTTTTCATAAAGCCTGCTTCAGAAATCTGAGCACAAATATTGTGAATATATATCACATACTGGAATAAAGCAATAAGGGAACATCAGTTTCTTGTTTAAAATTACAATAAATCTGGGTGTTATGGATTGAATTGTGTTCCCAGAAAAACTGTGTTATAAATCCTAACCTCTATGCTTGTGGGTATAATCTCATTTGGGAATGGGTTGCCTTTGTTATGTTAATGAGGCAGGATTAGCGTAGGGTGTATCTTGAGTCAATCTCTTTTGAGATATAAAAAGAGATTAAATAAATAAGCGAAGAAGCAGAGATGGAAGAAGAGAAATACCAAGCCACATGAAGATCACCCAGAAGAGAAGCTCAGAACAGACAAGGACCTTCCTCTAGAGCCAACAGAGAAGGAAAATCTTCCCCTAGAGCCAGTGCCCTGACTTTGGACATCCATCCTCCTAAACAGGGAGATAATAAATTTCTGTTTGTTAAAGCCAACCACTTATGATATTTCTGTTATAGCAGCACTAGATAACTAGGACATTGGGTTTTTGACCTAACATGCCTACAGCATTGTCCTTCATGATGAAAACTGATTTCTTCATATCTAGCTGAAATTTATTTTCAATTGGTAAAGAAGATTCAAAGATATTTATGCCAGGAATTTGTTTCCCCAGGCCACAAACTGACAATATTTCTTCAGAAATTTGGAAGTCCTTTGAGACCAAACATACCCAAACTGTTAGTTGGGTAGCATTTCTTATATCACATTACTCATGTAAAGCTAAAGAAAAGTACTTGAAATTTGAAATATTTTAAATTTTAAATTGATTTAAATATCAAAGTTAAAATTTTGATATTTTCAAAATTTGATATTGTTAGAAGAAAAGTCTTATAGTCTATGGCCAATTATTTAGTGACTTAATTGGCGGTCTCTCACTTTTTACAAAATATTTGTTTTAGAATTTTCCTCAAATAACTAGATACAAGATTTTCATAATTAAAATATTAATTTATTTTACCTTCTCATCCCTTTACCTGGGTTTTTACAGACCAGAGAAGAACAGTGGTTGCTAGTAAAGAGTGCTGGAACTGAGACTTTAAACCTAGTTCTCAGGATTCTGAGCCCCCGTGTCATGTATGAGATTAAAATCAGTCCTTGAGGACCGCAGCTTTGACTTTCTAGCACTCTATAACTTTTCAGAAGCCATTTAAAATCCATTTGCCATTATCAGAAAATGAAAATATAATAATACCTGCCTCACAATTACCAAGAGTAACTAAATTATTATAAATTGACGAAAGTTTTAAATACTGTGATTATAGAGCAAGCATATCTCATACCTCCTCACCTCTAGTTATACATTTCGAGCTTGAAAGTTAATAAAATCAAAGCAGAATATTAAAGCAAACAGTTTAACAGTTATTTGGACAACATATCAAAAGTAAAGAACATTTTTAATGAGAAATAATGTTCACAACATTTCTGATTCTTACCTCTCCCTGAGCCTCATTTCCACCAGTTAGGGATAGAGGGAAGATGATTGTGGCACATATTACTTGGTAATGAACAACAACAAAACTTGAGAGTTTAATGGTTCATATTTGTCAAAATGTCGTATACCCAATAATAGCATCACTTCTGCTCTTAAGGGGCAGCTCTCATGGTCTACTCCCCCGTGTGATAGCTGCCAGTACTTGCAGAGCAATGTAGTCATTCCTCAGAGAGCAGGTGGAAAAGACTTCCGGCATCTGCTCAAAGACTACCTGGTTTGTTTTTAATGCTTTAGGTTTGCATAAAGTGCTAAATAAAGTAATCCTAGACAGTATTCCTCTGTATGCTTAAATATCACCAAACCAAAAAAAAAAAAAAAAAACCCATTGCCCTCGAGTCAATTCCGACAAAATATCTCGAGTTAGGTAAAAATTCAGACCTACTGAATCAAAGTGTATTGTGTTGGGGGTAGGGGGAGGCAACTTTAAAAAGCACAACAGGTAATTTTGATGCAAGTGATCTGAGTCCAAAATGGAGCATTTCCCCAGCCTGTTTAGAGGAAAACCATTTATCTGTCCCAGGTTCTTAGAAGCTCTGGCTCCCACTGTCACCCTCAGTAGACTCTTCTATATACAATTTCAGTAGACTTTTCTAACTGTACAGTTATCTATAATAAAAAAAAAAAAATTGCCATGGAACAGTGTTTCTCAAACTTTAATCATCTGGGAACTATTAAGATGCAGGTTCTGATGCAGAAGCTCCAGTCTGGGGCCTGAGGTTCTACATTTCTAAATAGTGTTGGTGCTGCTGGCTATTATTTAAATAACAAAGATCTTGTGGTAAATCATTATGAATCACTTCCAGCAATTGTTTTTACTAATACTTACAGTGTTTAGCTTCTTTTCTAAGTCTCCAAACGTTTTTCTCAGGCACTTGAAGGTCTTTGGCTCTGCTTGCAGCCAAACCATCCACTGCCATCAAGTTAATCCCGACAAAAAAGCCAAACCCATTGCCATTGAGCCGATTTCAACTCCTAAGTGACCCTATAGGACAGTGTAAGTCTTTATGGAAGTAGACTGCCACATCTTTCTCCTGAGGACCAGGTAGTGGATTCAAATCACCAACCTTCTGGTTAGCAGCCAAGAGCTTTAATCACTGCACTACCACGGCTCCTTAGCAGATTATTTGTTGGCTACATCTGTAGCCTTAAAACCTTAGAGGTCATTATTTAAATAACAATTGGTTTTCTGTGAAAAGAAAAATATCAAAACGTTTTCTTTTTCTCCCGTGAGGTCGCCATATGTCACTCTTATTTTCTAATAACAGGAAACAAATTTTGTACATTTTGTAGAATTTTAGTTAACTCTGATTCATGGTAACACCACTTTTCCTTGGTGTGGAGATAGAGCCCTTTTGTATCCCAGCCTCCAAGTGAAGGCAGGCCCACTAATCCACATGCACCAGGTAGCAAATTTGCAAAGGCTTCTTCAACTGGCAAGGTACTGGGTGACATTCACTTCAAGTTAGTCTTTCCACTTGGCAATCTATTGTTTCACATTTCTTTTGTTTATTTTGAAATTCTAACCTCATCTGAAAACCTCACTGTTTTAAATCAGGGACTTTATCCAAACAAGTCTTTGGAATCCATATTTTATACCTATTTCCAAGTGAACCATGAAGTTCTGGGGTTAAGGTATTAGAACTAGGTCCTTCCCTAGACCCAGGACTCTTTTGGTCACCTAGAAAACAGTATATATTTAAGGCTTAGCCAAGAAAAAAAATGTATCCTGGAAATTATGTCCTATACCACCTACACAATTATTTTTCTAGGCTTCGTGAATTTTTGGATAAGAATGAATACGAAAACATATGTCTGCACGAAAGCTAATATGTAAATTTTCACAGCACCATTATTCATAATACCCCAAAATTGGAAACAACTCAAATGTCCATCAACTGACAACCAGATAAACAATATGTGGTTTATTCATACAATGGAATAGTCTAACAAACCAAAACCTGCTGTTGTCAAGTCGATTCCGACTCATAGCAACCCTATAGGACAGAGTAGAACTGCCCCATACGGTTTCCAAGGAGCAGGTGGTGGATTCAAACTGCTGACCATTTGGTTAGTAGCCAAGCTGTTAACCATTTTGCCACCAGGGCTCCAATGGAATATTATTCAACCGTAAAAAGGAATGACACACTGATACACACTACAACATGGGTGAACTTTGAAAGCATTGCTAAGGGAAAGAAATTAAAAAAAAAAAAATTGCTGTCGAATTGATACCAACTTTTTTTTTCATAGCAAACCCTAGAACTGTCCGGTAGGATTTTCAGGGAGCAGCTGGTGAATTTGAACTGCTGACATTTTGGTTAGCAGCTCAGCTCTTAACCCCATGCCACCAGAGTGCCAGTCACAAAAGGCCATATATTGAATGATTCCATCTATATAAAATATCCAGAATAGGGAAAGCTATAGAGACAGAACACGGATTAGTGGTTTCAAGCCTTGGTGGGGAGGGGAAAATGAAGTGTGATTTCTAATGGGTATGAGGTTTTTTTGGGAGGTGATGAAAATATACTGGAATTAGATAGTGGTGTTGGTTGCGCAACTCTGAATACATTTAAAACCACTGAATTGTACACTTTAAACAGGTGAATTCTATGGTGTGTGAGTTACATTTCAATAAATCTGTTATATAAAAAATTTTTAATGATTTTTTGCAAATATCTATAAAGTGTTTGTTTTCTATAGCCTTTTTGGCAGAGGAACCTCCTGCTAAACCCCTCAGCATGTCTTTACCAATAAACTACAGATCTGTTTCACTTATTTTGAGTGAAAAATAATTTTGCACCTTAAATGTCCTAGGAGTCAAAAGATCTGGATTTTTCTGCTCCAAGATCTGCCAGTTATGAGCTGTGTGATTTTAAACCAAGCCTGGCCCTCAATTTCCTCCTCTATAAAAATTGGGGTGGATTTGATGACCTGGGTCAGGCACACTTAATAACTACTAGTTTCTCTGTAAAATTCAGTGGAAGGAACCTGATGATGTGGAAGGACTCCTCCAATCCTCCCTCCTGGAGAGCAGCCAAGTATTGCTGGAGAAAATCACACAACAGGCCATAATCACAAACCTCTAATGAGTACTCAACACTGCCCAGCAATACTGTCTTTCTCTAATCAGCTAATTCTCTAACTCTCTGTAATTGCCATTTCAAACCTTCTCCACTCTCAAAAATCACTCCCACACCCCCACCTCCACCTCTGTTTCCACTGGCACCCTATGCCCTTATCTTTTTTCACAAAGAATATAGAAGCCAATAGGCAACCGTTCTCATCTCTCCATATCCTAATGCTAAATGTGTCTACATTGCATCATCCTTCCTGTTGCAAGAGAGGAGCCAAGTCTCTCTTTTACAATAGGTAATTCTTCCACCTGTGCTTTCAGGCCAATCCCACTTGCCTGACACCATTAGTATTATCCCTTCTCTCTCCTAACTGGATCCTTCCCAACAACTTCTTAAACTTGATTAAGCCTCTCCTGCTAACAATAGCAGAAGTTAAGAATATCGGGCTCTTAAGAACCTTTTTTTTTTTTTAAGAACCTGGGTTAAGAATATCTGGTTTGTGTACAACCATAGTTACAAACTAACCCTGTAAAATTAACCCTATTATATTAAAAATTTGAGGGACATACAATAGCTTGTAATAACAAATGGGTGCTACTTTGCGACACGCATCAAAACATTATTATTATTACTGTATTATTATGTTAAAGATGTTTTAATGTACATGGAAGTGCTTAATGTTTTTTTGCATAGCAAGATACCCAAAGCTCCAAAACCAAACCCATTGCTGTCAAGTCAGTTCAGACTCATAGCGACCCTATAGGACTGCGTAGCACTGCCCCATAGGGTTTCAAAGAAGTAGCTGGTGGATTCGAACTGCTGACCTTTTTGTTAGCTGTGCAGTGCTTTACCACTGGGCCACCAGGGCTCCATAGGAAGGTACACTATATGCTATACACTAAGACAAACATTTGACTAACTGACATTAGATATGAACAGTACTTAAGTGTTCTGACTTACGTAGAAATTAGATTTAGAAATGGAATTCATTCGTAATCAGGGGACTGCCTGTTTATAGACATTGAACCTACCTGGTTGTTGTTATTTCTAGTTAGCAGCTAAGTATGGCCACTGATAGGCAATAGTGGAACCACAATATATAATTCACTTTATCGACGAGCTTTGAAATAAGATGATTCTTGGTTAATATCTTTTTTTTTACTTTGGGAAAGATTTGCGTTAATTAAAATTTTATGCATTGATGCTTTATTCATACTTTTATGTTGCACTCTTTCAAATTTATGTACACTTTGGCCATGTTTGTGAGGTTACTGGCTTACTCTTTGTCACTAGACTGTAAGGTCACCAAGGAACAGATTCTGAATCTGTGTCCCCAGCTGAACACATAATAAGAGATCAGTAAATATTTGTTGAATAAATGAATGAAGGAATGGAATTCCATAAGACAGGTCCAGCAGATGACTAAGTATCAGTTCATTTAAAATTAGGCTAGCTTATAGATGTTAAATATTTTTAAATGTATTATATATTATGATATCAAAAATGAGCGTTGAAATTTTTTTATTTTTTATTTAGGCCATGGAGGCCGGACTCTCAGAGGTGAAAAGTGAGTTACAGTCACGGGACGATCTCTTGAGAATCATAGAAATGGAACGATTGCAGTTGCACAGAGAATTATTAAAAATGGGGGAGTTCCAGAACGCTCAAGGAAACAAAAAAAGGTATATATTCTTTATGTTTGACAATCTGAGATAAATTGTTACAACATGATGTTCGAGTGTTTTTTAGAGTTTATATTTGAAACTAGCATAAAAAGCCTATTTGTTTTGTATTTACATGCTCTTAGTGGATAACTTTAGATATTAAAAATAAAATTAATGGTTAATTATTTTATGTTAAAGAGTAATATTTTTACTTACCTAGAAGTTTACATCAAGTTTTGATTTATGGATATTTATGTGTCACAAACCCATTCCATCAAGTTGATTCCGACTAATAGCAACCCTATAGGACAGTGTAGAACTGCCCCATAGGGTTTCCAAGGAGCAACTGGTAGATTCAAACTGCCAACCTTTTGGTTAGGAGCCAGAGCTCTTAACCACTATACCACCAGAGATCATATGTGTCACAACGAGTCAGAAATTCTCTTGAAGCTTTTGTTCTTCAGGACATCGGAAAATATTTTTTATCAAACAGCATTTAATTATGTTGATAAATAAGGCTTATTCTGTATTTTTCAAAGGTTTTCCTTTGATTGCCTAAAAACCTGATGTTAACATTTTTACTTTATAAATGTTATATTTATTTTTGCCTCCAACCTCACCACCTTGTCAGTTCCATTTAGGGTTCTTTGTTAGAAGATTTTTCTTCTTGTTTTAAAATCACACATGTATTATATATTTGATAACCACAAAGGAAATGGAACTGCTGAAGACAATTAAATGTTTATTCTTGCGAGTAGAAGTTTGGCTGCTTTAATTGTTCACTGATGTTCTAATTATCATTAGAACTGGAATCCTTCTCAAAATCAGAGAGCTAATGCTACAACCAAAAACAGGATTTTAAAAATTGAATAGTCAAATGGTGAGGATTATTTTATTGGAAAATGATTATATTGTTTTAAATACAATAATTATTTCTTCAGAGTTGTGAGACCTGCTAGCGTTCTCTGAGGTCTACACTTAAAAAAAATGGCAAATTAAGATCCCTAAAAATGACTTACTTTGTGTCTCAGCAAAGATGGTAGAATGCCTATTAGCCAGTCAGCATTATGGAATACTTTGTATGCAAGCTATATATCATCATCATCAATCATTAACAAATCTATTAGATATTTATTATGTGTAAGGCACTGTTCCAGTGTGGTGACTTGGTGAGAAATGTCTTCACACAAAGAAAGAATTATGTTCCTAAAAATAAAATATTTCTCAGAGGAGCAAACCATTCAGCCAGTGTCTAGCAGTGGTGTTGTAAAGAGCATTGTGGGTCCTTTCCGTAGTGCTGTCTCACAAGGCTAATTAATGCTGAATTCCAAGCAGGCCAGATTTCCCTCAATACATGATTTTATCTAAAATCTTGGTTTATTCACATTTTTTTATCAATGCAATCTTTTTGTTCTGCCTGATTGACATCCTTCATTTAAGTTTGTATTTATTTTGACCTCCAAAATACATTGTTCTCGTTTGAAGGGGATCCTCCAGTTCTAATATTCTGAAATTTGATGAAAACTTGTGTATTTAACTTTTCACAGATTCCATTATATTTTAGGCTTCAGGCATAGTCTTCTCAGTGAAAGTCTTTCTCACTAAAAGTTTCTAATTCTTTTAGTTTATTCCCATGTGAATGCTATTCTACCTGCTTTATTGTTTTGTTTTCTTTCCCATGGACTGTTTCTTCCTTACAGTTGTATTAAGGTGAAGCAGCCCACACTAAGTATTGATGCTCCATAGTTTTACAGAAGTTGTATAGTAATATTTTTATTCATTTTCGGCACCTTTCTCTATAATGCTAAGATTTTTCTTTTTCGTTGTAGAAGTATCTTGGGCTGATATGTTCTGGGAATTATAAAAACAATTCTACCTCCCCTTTCCTACGTGACAACTGATAGTTCCTTTATACATTTATATCAGTGTTTTATGTTAGCATGATTTCATTGGGTTTCTCCTCTGCAGTTGTCCACCTGGAAGTTTGACATTTGTTCCATTCACTCGTTAAACTTTGTAAATTACCATGAGATTTTTACCATTCCGTTCTGCATTCCACTACCTTCAGTTGCTTAGGAAGAATTAAAAAATAGGAAATTTCATTTTTTCACTTCTTCCAAAACATAGCAAATAAAAATATGACTGATCCTGAAATAATGTTTTAGAAGAATACAGGATAAAATGCTCACAATATATTATGAAGTGGGAAACAAAAGGGGTTTTCATAATAATGTGTACAGTGTATTCTGATTATATGAAAAACATTTATTTATACATATATATGCATAAAAGAAAAGACAACTAATATGGGCAAAAATGCTAATGATACCTTTTCCTGAATGATAAGATTACAGGAGTATATCATACTATTCTCTGTTTTCTACAGTTGACATATATATTTAATAACCAGAAAAAAGCAATCTAGACACATGTACCTCAGGGATACCACTACTAATATATACCTTTGAAAGGTCTTTTATTTTCAGTCTTTAAATTTGTTATGTCTCCATGATTGCTTAGACTTTGTTTTGTGTGTATGTGTGTGTGGTTTAAGTTTTTGATGTGTGGAATTTTTTCAAAAGTTCTTTGGAAGTCTAAAATTGCATTCACTGTAAGCTAAGGGATTAACCATTCCTCAAAACACTGGATTTGACTAGATTAGTAAAGCCTGACATCTGATAGAAAACATGCTGCTTTCTCTGCCTGGTTATCTTAAATTCTGTATTTTAATGATTTTTATTTTACCAACTTGTGTTTTTTGGGTTCTGATTTGGAAGTGAACATTATTTGCCTGTAGTTCTACAAATTTCCTATGGGAATTGTACTTTTTATACTGATTTCTGCTTTTTCACTGTAGTTTCCATTGTTGCTGTTGTTAGGTGCCGTCGGGTTGGTTCTGACTCACAGCTACTCGATGTACAGCAGAACGAAACACTGCCCGGTCCCGGGCCATCCTCACAATCATTGTTAGGCTTGAGCCCACTGCTACAGCCACTGTGTCAATCCATCTCATAGAGGTCTTCCTCTTTTTTGCTGACCCTTTACCAAGCATAATGTCCTCCAGGGTAGCTGATCCCTCCTGATAACATGTCCAAAGTATGTGAGATATAGTCTCTCCATCCTTGCTTCTAAGGAGCATTCTGGCTGTATTTCTTCCAAGACAGATTTGTTCGTTCTTTTGGCAGTCCATGGTAGATTCAATATTCTTTGCCAACACCATAATTCAAAGGCGTCGGATTCTTCTTCCGTGTCCCTTATTCAATGTCCGACTTTCACATGCATATGAGGTGATTGAAAACACCATGGCTTGGGTCAGGTGCACCTTAGTCTTCAAGGTGGCATTTTTGCTTTTTAACACCTTAAGGAGGTCTTTTGCAGCAGATTTGCCCAAGGTAAGTCATTTGATTTCTTGACTGTTGCTTCCATGGGTGTTGATTGTGGATCCAAGTAAAATGAAATCCCTGACAACTTCGATCTTTTCTCCATTTATCATGATGCTGCTTATTGGTCTAGTTGTAAGGATTTTTGTTTTCTTTATGTTGAGGTGTGATCCATACTGAAAGCTGTAGCCTTTGATCTTCATCAGTAGATGCTTCAAGTCCTCTTCACTTTCAGCAAGGAAGGTTACGTCATTTGCATAACGAAGGCTGTTAATGAGTCTTCCTCCGATCCTAATGCCACATTATTCTTTAGATAGTCCAGCTTCTTGGATTATATGCTCAGTATACAGATTGAATACGTATGGTGAAAGGATACAACTCTGACACACACCTTTCCTTACTTTAAAACCATACAGTATTCCCTTGTTCTGTTCTATGTACAGGTTCCTTATGAGCACAATTATGTACTCTGTAGTATCCATACATGGTTACAATTCCATTTTATAAATTGAGAAGTCAAAAGAATGGATGTATTTGAGCTCTCTATGGTTAGACTGTCAGATTGAATCATTATTTGATCACTTTTATGGAGTAATTGCTCGCCTAGGACTTCTTCCATCATAGTTCCTTTTCACTCTGCAGAACCAAGTCTGATATATTTCCTTTGTTTTGATGGGTTCCCAAGCTTTTTTATTATAGAAAGCAGTCTTTTCTTCTTATTTAAAAATCTTATATATATAAGCAGTTTCAGTAAATGACTCTGCCCATTTTTAATGTACAGTTGGAATTCCATATTAATTGCCACCTTTTACATTTTTTCGTTAAAACAAGTTGCACTCACTTAAATATGTAAACACTAATGGGATCTGAATGTAATTGAACTTGCAATTTCTGTAAATAGAAATGTTTCCAACAAACTAATGACATAACTGTGCAACCTGCAATGGTCTAAATTGACAGCAGAATCATAACAATTTATCGAGTTAAGCTCAATTTTTGTTCATTATTTTAATTTGTAGACTTGAGTCATCTTATTCACCTTGTATTAAAGAACCAGAAAGGAAAAGGAAAGATCTGTTTTCAGCGGCTCCAGATCAACCAAATCATGAAAAGGAGTTGAACAAGGTATGGAAGATAATGAGCTTCATTCTTCCAGGTGGATGTGAAGTCTCTGCATGTACAGGGGGAGGAACTCTTCCATCTCACTCCCTTCCTTTTCCTTCCATATTTTCTCCTAAGAAATAACCTATCAAGCTGTTGATCCTGACATTCTTCTGTGTGATGCTATAAAAACCACAAACCTTAAGTCATCCCACCACCACCAGAGACTGCCCCCAGAGATTTGGAGGGCCTGTGGCTCCATGAGAAGTGGTTTATAGCAAGGATGTTGACAGCACAGACTCTGGTGCTCAACCACGTATTTAGTGCATAAGCTTGGGGAAGCTGCCTGTGCAGATTGCTGAGGATCCTCATTTCCAGGATGGGGCTAGTTAGTACCTACCTCTTGTGATTGTGATGAGGACTAAATGAGCTATTAATAGCTACCACTTAAATAGCACTTTTACTGCATGCCAGGAACTGTTCAAAGGGTTCAAAGGCTTTAACAAATCCTCATTCATTTATTCCTCATAAACCATCTTACTAGTTAGGCACAGAGTAGTTAAGTAACTTGCCCCAGCATTACACAGCTAAGTGGCAGTTGTCCGATTTGAACCCAGGTAGTCTGGCTCCAGAGTCCATACTCTTTCCTTTGAGATCATGAGATAGTGTTTTATAAAGTGCTTAGAATAGGGCCTGGCTCAGAAGAAGCACCTAGTCAGCGTTGGCCACTATTACTGTTGGTTATATCCCCGTTTTTTCATTGAGCACCTAACATGTGCCAAGCACTCCGCCAGGAGCTTAGGAATACAAGGAGGAGTAAGACCTGGGCAATATCCTTGAAAAGCCTGTGGGTCTCTATTCTCCTACAAAAAAGTGTATTCGCTTCCCCCCACAGCCCAGTAAAATCCAGTAATGCTTTTTTTCCCATGAGTTTATCATAGATTGTATTCTCCTCTCTAGCCTTTGGGTTTGAGGATCAGAGTATTCAATGCTATATAATCTAAACAATTATTAAAAGTAAGAAGAAGCTGGGCATGGCTTTGACTTATGATCTGGTGCCTAGCTCAGTGCCTGGCACATAGTAAGTGAAAATATTAAGGCGAGGTTTTCTCATAATTATATAGGCTTATAGATGGAGTTGTTGTTTGTATAAATTCAACAAACATTTATTTTGAGCATCTAGTAGAACTATAGCTATTCTCCTAATTTTTGTAGGAGACACAATGATGTGAAATACAGATCCTGTCTCCCAAAAAGTAACTGTCAAGGAACTCTTAGAGATTATGTGTAGAAAGATGTTATGAAAAATGATAATCTTCTTTATATTTTGAACACTTTATATCATGGAATTCCATGAAACTGATTTTACTGATATTTAAAAATATAACTTTTTTTTAAAAAGTGTTCTTCCCCGGTGTCCCAGATGAATGCGTTATAATAAAAGATTGATTAAAGCAACCTAAAGTGTAGCTGGCATAGTGGTTAAGAGCTACGGCTGTCAACCAAAAGGTCAGCAGTTCGAATCCACCAGGCGCTCTTTGGAAACCTTATGGGGCAGTTCTACTTCATCCTATAGGGTCACTATGAGTCAGAATCGACTCAATGGCAACAGGTTTTTGTTTGTTTGTTTGTTTTAAAGTATAGTTACACTGTTCTGAACTTCACAGAAACATATATGATAATAAAACTTTGAGTAATATAAAGAACCTACTATTTTGCAAAGTCTTGCTATGGAAGGAAACACTATGAGACACAAATCTCTTTATAGGCTCTTGGAGACCACGAAATTGTACAATGTGGTGCAGAAAAGGTAACGAATGAATTGTGTATGAATAGCTATAGCGTCCAAGAAGTGTTTGTGTGAGAGCATTTTCATTGTCTTGTAATAAAACCAACAAGAGCCATGTATTATGACTCTTGCAAGTGTTTAATTTCCCTTCTCTTTTTCCAGTATAAAGCGATTCTCAGTAATTCATTTTGTGATAAAAATAGGCATTTTTAATAAAGCCAAAAGTCATTTGGAGCTCAGATAAATTAATCTCATTTAGAAAGAAGCTTTGCATTATAGCATGTTGGCTTAATATTGAAATGTTGTAAAAATAATAAAGTTTACTCCTTTTTCATAATAGTATATTTATCTTTTTATACTTTAAAAGTTCTATTTTAAGAGGAACATGTTAAACTACTCCCCTGTCAGGGACCTAGTAGAGGTTAAGTATAGAAAAGGTGTTAGGAATTAATGATTATTTTCCTTACATTTTAAACACTTATTTTTTCCCTGTCTTCTGGCAGAACATACACCAATTCAACAATTTTTCCAAGTACAATTAAATAACATTGATTATACTCTTCATGTATTTTTAATACTTCTTATACCACAGAATACCATGAATCCAGACTGGGACAAACTTTACAAAATAAATAACCCCACTGCTTCATCAAACAAATTGTAAGGAAAAAAACTGGAGATGGAATGGACAGATTAAGGGAGACTCGTAATACTGTCCTTGGGGCTGGAATATTTGGCTCCAGTCTCCTAGTCTTCTCCTTTGCTCTCAGGCTATGAATAATTTAGGCCAGTCACTTTCCTTCCCTTTGAGTCCTTTCTTTTTTTCATCTGTGAAGTGCTGGGATTTGACCATGTGATTTCTAAGGTCATCTCCAACTCTGAAATTCTTTTAAAAAATTTAGTAATAAGAATAGATTCAGTTGAAGGGATGGCGGCCTAAAGCCTGAGGATGGATCAAGTTTGCCTTCCAGACACGTGCACATTCATGTTAGATCATCCCACACTAGGCGTCACTCTAGAAGCCAGCTTTTTTTGAAAAGCAAGCCAGCTTTTTTTGAAAAGCAAGCCAGCTTTTTTTGAAAAGCGAACCACCTTTTAAGGCTCAGCCCACCAGAGGTGGCATAGCACAATAGGTAAGGTCACACTTCGCCCTTAATTTTCTAATCTGCAAAATAGAATGATAATGGCCCTGACTTCACAGAGCTGTTGTGGGGACTAAATGAAATGATGTATGGAAAGTACCTAGAACGGACACAAACACACAAAGAGAGAGATTTTAAAGATATATGAGCCAGTTTCAATGTATGGACCGTATTTAGATTCTGATTCAAATAAATACACTCAAAAAACATTTATTACATTTTGGAGCCAATTTTAAATGTGCATACTGACTGGATATTTGATGATATTAAGGAATTATGGTTACATTTTTAAGATGTGATGATGGTATTCTAGTTTTTTTTTTTTTTTTTAAGATATATACTAAAAGGTTTAAAGATGAAATGGAAAAAGAAATCAATTAACAAATAAGTGCCCTGAGGTAAATTCATATAAATCTCTTTGTGGATGGCCTCTGCTTAGCTCTCTAGCCTTGTTTCTCACAATACTTCTCAGTCCCAGCCACACACTTCAAACTCCTTTTAGTTCACTGAGTGAGCCCTGCTCTTTCTCTCTGCATCCTTTGCCTGGGAGCTCTTCTCCATCACCATCTCCTGACTGACTTTATCCATCTTTCAATATTCAGTTCTGATGTCTTCCTCCTCTGTGAAGTCTATCCTGACATCTTCATCACTATATACCCTTGACATCAATCACTACACTGTGTTGTAATTGTCTGTTTATTTTTCTGTTTCTCTCATTAGACTATGGGTTTTTTTTTTTTTTTTTAGGTCCATGATTGTGTACTTATCCCTGAATGTCAAGAATTAGGAACAGTAAATGATGGGGAGAACAGTTGGAGGTGGTTCTTCAAGAAAAATGATGACAGGCTGGACTTACGACAGTGGTTACAGCAATAAAGAGCAAAGGCCAGATTTAAGAGAGGTTGAAATAGAATGGACAGATTTTGACATCTGATTGGATTTGGGAGGATGAGGGTGGGATGGAGCCCAAGATGATCCAGAAGTTTCTCAAGGTTTAGCCAAGATTAAGAGTATAAGAGACTACATAGGCTTAAGCAGGGGAGGAGGTGATACATTTTTGTGACTACATTAGGGTTGAAGATTATTATAACATGATTCTGAAAAGCATATTTTGTATTCAGTCATAAAGTACGGCATAATTTGGTAAAAAGCACTGAATTCAAGGCCAAGAGTCCTCAGTTCTAGTCCCAGTTCTGTCAGTTATTAGCTTTATGAACTTAAGCAAGTAACTTAACCTCTCTAAGCCAAATTTTTCTCCATAAAAAAGTGTTTGATAATACTTTTTCCACCTTCCTGTTAAGGTAGGCATCAAAAAAATATGTGAACGTGGCCAGTAAAAGCTTTAAGCTGCTCTATAAATAAAAGGATTGTTAATATTTCCTGGAATGTATCTGCTGCAGATAAGAAGCCAGCTGTATCAGGAGGAAGAGTACCGTAGCTCTGAGCAGGAAAGAATGAGGAATGAAATCTCTGACCTAACAGCGGAGCTTCATCAGAAGGAGATCACTATAGCAACTATCATGAAGAAAGCTGCCCTTCTAGAAAAACAGCTGAAAATGGAGTTAGAAATAAAAGAAAAAATGCTAGCAAAACAACAGGTATGCGAGCGGGCAGGACAGCACCTGTCTTAGACGACTCTCCTGCTCAGCGCTGATAATCCCACCCAGCACTGATAATAGCCTTCATTATCGGTATTGCTTTTCTCGGCACTAGTTTCTAAGACTAGCATCACAGAAATGCTTAGTAGCATTACTTATAATGTTTGTGACATAAAAAAAAAAGAGTGCCAGTACAAGATAACTTAATTAAATCTCATTTTAACATTTTCCTGTAGTCAATATTCTGATCACTTCACACAGTATGATCTAGTCAAAGATTTCTTCCTGAATTGTTTTCTATAGCTTCCTCTCCATTGATGTTTTTATCTTTAAAAATCTATATTCCGGCTTTTCTTAGACACTTGCCACTGCCCCATCTCATACTTATTTTAGGATTTTAAAAATGAATGTTGAAACATGAAAATCAGTTCGTATTTACTCAACAGTCACTCAGTGCACAGCATGGCACATGGGGAAAGACAAGCATTGTAACATTCTGCTGTTAAAATACTGCAAGTAACTTCCAAATTCATCAACCATCTTTCCTTCCTTCTTCCCTCTCTCCTTCTTTCCCTCCCTGGCTCCTCTCCTCTTCATCCTTCCTCCTTCCCTTCTCTTTCTTCTTCCTTCATTCTTTATTTCTCTTTCTATTTCTAAATTCTCTCAGTTCCTTACTCATCATCAAATTGGTGAGCTGCTGTTGAAAGCATAGGGTTTATCTGCTTCTTTCCCCCAAATCTAGATGTTTTCAGAGCTCCATTCAATAACTGTCCAGGCATATGAAGATCACTTCACAAATAGCACAGCTATTTAAATCCTCTTCATTATAAAAGCAAAAGAGATTCAGCCTCTGCCCAATTATTAGCTTTAAACTGTGATTAATTCATATAATACACAGGAAAACAGCACAGATAGTGTCTTAGTTATTTAGTGCTGCTATAACAGAAATACCACAAGTGGGTGACTTTAACAAATTTACTTTCTCCCATTTTTAGGAGGCTAGAAATCTGAAATTGGGGCACCGGCTCTAGGAAAGCCTTTCTCTTTCTGTCTGTTCTGGGGGAAGGTCCTTGTCTCTTTTCTGCATCTCTTCCTTGGCTCCTGCATGATCTTCATGTTGGCATGGTATCTGTCTTCCCCCATCTCTGCTCTTTTGCTGCTTGCTTAATCTGCTCTTTTTATATCTCAAAAGAGATTGATTTAAGACACACCCTAAACTAATACTGCTTCATTGTCACAACAAAGAAAACTCATTCCCAAATAGGATTATAACCACAAGTATCGGGGGTGGGATTTACAGCACATATTTGGCGGGGGGGGACACAGTTCAATCCATAATAAACAGGATGTAGCTGCATATAGATATATAGAAGAATATTTTACGTCAGGTGTGAACAATGATCTGGGTAGTTGGAATATGAATGATTTTTACTTGCACCTTTACACTCTTCTGTATTTTCTAGGTTTTTGTCAGTGAGCATGTACTTTATGATTTAGGGAAGTAAATCTTTATAAGGAAAGTATTTTATATGGAAATGAGCCTTGATAAATAAAGTGGTAGATAATACTATGCTGAGTACCATCAAGTAGAAGAAATCAGGAAAGGAAAAGTAAAATAGGAGACAAAATGAAGTAGTCACATTAAAAGAGTTGGAAATTTAACAAAACAAGACTAAAGGGGCACACTAGCCCTGAGCAAGGACTAGAAGGCAGGAGGGAACAGGAAAGCTGGTAATAGGGAACCCAAGGTTGAGAAAGGAGAGTGTTGACATGTCATGGAGTTATTAACCAATGTCATAAAATAATATGTGTACTAACTGTTTAGTGAGAAACTAGTTTGTTCTGTAAACATTCATCTAAAGTACACACACAAAAAAATAATTATATTAAACTTTGCTTTTTCAAATTACAAAAAAAAGAAAGCGAGACATTTGGCAGAAGTACTAAGAAGAACAGAATTAAGCATGAAAGTTGTATATTGTAAAAGTTAGGTAGTGAAGAAATTTAATGAACAGTGTTATTAAAGCATGTTTTAAAAATCATGATCGTCTGGTAATAAAATGCATATAATAGAAAATATCAGTAAGAAATGGAATTTTGGAATTGGAAGTAAAAAAAGTAAATGAGTCATTATTGTCTAAGTATCTGTTTTTAAGTTACCACTGATACAGAAAAAGAGAGTAAAGTGGGGTCTGCCAAAGTGTTACGGTACAAGAACTGAATAGGTATACCTTACCTGATTGGTGATGATCATGCCTAAGAAGAAGAGTATTTCTCTTCACTGACACTTCAGAAATATTTGTATTGACAAAAAAATAATTTGAATAGAATTTAAGTTTTTTTTTAATGAATTTTATATTCACCTTTTACTTACTAACCTTCCTTCAGGTTTCAGATATGAAATATAAAGCTGTCAGAAGTGAAAACACACATCTGAAAGGGATGATGGGAGATTTGGACCCTGGACAGTACATGGTAATATGCTAAAATCATTCAATACATTGAACGAAGGGATTACGTAGTTGGTCGGAATTTACCCAGACATCATTTACTTCCCACGTGTTGTAGGAGCTGGGGTGGCAAATTATCTTGCACTCAGGCAAATTTACTTCAGTTGAATTTCTGGTTTTCACTCCTATGTTCTTTTCTTGGATTGGGCTCAATTCTGATAATTTCTCCAAACATTCCAAGCGTGCTATTTCCTAGCTTTTTCTCTTGTGTTTCATCTGAAAACCTATATCCTAAATGGCCTCATTCAAGTGTCGCACATTCCTTCCATGAAGCTGTCCCTGAAATCCCAGTCAAAATGAATTGTTCTATCCACACTTGGTTTGCATTTCAGTCTGAGCTTGTTGCTTTCCCACTGGATGGTGAGCTCCTTAGGAATGTGAACCGTGTTCTTCCATTAATGTTTATATCACCAGCACCTCACAGCACAGAGGTACAGTATATGTTGATTGAATAAAAAGAGGGATGAATAAATTAATGATTGAGGATAAGAACTTCTGGCTTTAACCAGTGGTTCTACGGGTTTACACAAGAGAACTTACATAGGCTCTATGCCTTTCACTTCAATTTTTGAATATAGTACTCCAGGGGTGATTTTTTAAATACATAAATATGAGAATTTTTATCTATTGAACTAATGAAATATTGTTGGTTGTTAAGCATTTATTTCTCTGAAATAAAATAATTTTTTACCATTTGAGAAATGGAGAGGGTAAGAGATGAGCATGGTAATTACTTAGCCTGGCCTTAGTTTTCTCAGGTGTAAAATGATGGCAATGGATTAGGCACTCTTCACACAGTCCATTCTTAGTCCATGATACTATTAAAAAAAACAAACAGTTGCGGTCAAGTCTACCGCAACGCACAACAACGCAAAACTCCATGTGTGTCAGAGTAGAACTGTGCTCCATAGGATTTCAATGGCTGACTTTTTGGAAGTAGGCTGTCACTGTTATATTGTGAATAAACAGCAATACATACACTCATGCAAAATATATAACTTCTTAACAAATTTAATTATAATTTACATACTGGAAATTTTAGTGCGGCCTTTTTGAAATTTTTGCTTGCTTCCCTTCTCCCCCTTTCCTTCTTCCCTCTACTCACATCATATCCTATCCACCAGATAACCCATGTTAACTACCCGGTATGTTATTTTATACTTTCCCCCTCATACTTATGTGTGTGTTTCAACACATATACACACATGTACATATTTAGGGATATTTTAAAAATTGGATCATATTGTACACACTTCTCTGGTCTCTTTTTTGTTTGCTGAGCAGTATCCCTTGGAAATCCTTCAAAGTGAACTGGTTAAGGTCTATTTCATTCTTTACGATGGCTTAATAATATTCCATAGTATAGAAGTATCAAAAGTTATTCAACCATAATTTATTCAGCCATTTCCAGATTTTTGTCTGAATGAACAACAGTATAAAAATTATCTATCTATCTGATTATTTGTCTTTTAAATTTGTTGTTGAGAACTTTGTTTATGATATCTTTTGAGCATACAAAAAGTTTTAACTTTTATTTGTCAAACATGTCTTTGTTTTGTTTATAGCTTCTTAGTTTTCTTGAATAACAAGGTCCCCCCACCACCATCACTTCCAGATGGTATATATAGTCTCTTAGATTTTCTTCAAAGATTTTTATAGTTTTTCATCTAAGCTTTTTTTTTTTTGAGATTGGCTTTTTCATCTAAGTTTTTAATCTATTTGAATTGTGTTTTTACATAGGTTATAGGAACCAAATTTAAATTTTTATATGAACATTAAACTAGAATTATACCATTTCTCCAGATAACTTCCTGTTGGATTCTATTTGGAACTGAATTAAATTTACATATTCACTTTGAAAGAATTGGCATTTTTATGATAGTAAATTTTCCCATCCAATAATATGACATGACCTTTCATTTCTTTATGTCTTATTTTATGTTCTTCAATAAGATCTTACAATTTGTATATGTTCAGTGCCTTTTTAAATTTATTCCCAGGTATTCTATAATTCTTTTCACAATTGTGAGTGGACTGTTTTTCTTTTTCCATAGCTAGGAACTTATTGCTAATATATATATAAAAGTTTATCTTATTAATTCCAGTAGGCTTTTTACTAGAGTTCCTTTAGGGTGTTTTTTTTAAATAATCATAACAACAAAAATAGTTTTCTACCTACCTAAACTAACACAAATTGAGGTAGAAAAACTAAACAGGCTCATAAAAAGAGAAGAGATTGAAAAAGTAATTTAAAAAACGCCCACCAAAAAAAACCCTGGCCTGGACAGCTTCACTGGAGAATTCCATCAAACTTTCAGAGAAGAGCTAACACCAATACTGCTCAAGCTATTTCAGAGCATAGAGAAGGAAGGAGTACTCCTGAAGTCATTCTGTGAAGCCAGTATAACCCTGATACCAAAGCCAAGTAAAAACACCACAAAAAAAGAAAACTGCAGACCAGTATCCCTCATGAACATGGACACAAAAATTCTTGACAAAATTCTAACCAATAGAATTTAGCAGCATATCAAAAAATAATACATCATGACCAAGTGGGATTCATATCAGGTATGCAGGGATGGTTCAACATTAGAAAATCAATCAACATAATCCACCACATAAATAAAACAGAAGAACCACATGATCATCTCATTTGACGCAGAAAAGGCATTTGACAAAGTCCAACACCCGTTCCTGATAAAAACTCTGAGCAAAATAGGAATAGAAGGAAAATTCCTCAACATAATAAAGGGCATTTATACAATACCAACAGCCAACATTGTTCTGAACAGAGAGAGACTGAAAGCATTCCCCTTAAGAACGGGAACCAGAGAAGGATGCCCTTTATCACCACTCTTATTCAACATGGTACTAGAAGTCCTAGCTAGAACAATAAGGCAAGAAAAAGAAATAAAGGGCATCCAAATTGGTAAGGAAGAGGTAAAATTATCCCTATTCACAGATGATATGATCTCATACACAGAAAACCCCAAAGAATCCACAAGACAGCTACTAGAACTAATAGAAGATTTCAGCAAAGTAGCAAGATAAAGACTAGCATTAAAAAATCAGTTGGCTTCTTCTACACCAACAAAGAGAACTTCGAAAAGAAAATTACCAAATCAATAGCATTTACAATAGCCCCCCCAGGAAGATCCAGTACTTAGAAATAAATCTAACCAGCGAAATAAAAGACCTATACAAAACAGTACTGCAGGAAATCAAGAGAGACCTACATAAGTGGAAAAACCTACCATGCTCAAGGAGAGGAGACTCAACATTATGAAAATAATACTACCCAAAGCAATCTAAAAAAATAATGCAATCCTGATCCAAATTCCAACAGCATTTTTTAATGAGAACTTTATATGGAAAGGGAAGAAAAAAAAAAAAAAAAACCCATTGCCATCCAGTTGATTCCAACTCCAAGCAACCCTATAGGACAGAGTAGAACTGCCCCCATAGGGTTTCCAAGGAGTGCCTGGTGGATTCAAACTGCCACCATTTTGGTTAGCAGCCAGACTCTTAACCACTGTGCCACTAGGTCTCTCAAAAGGGAAGCAGCCCCAGATAAGTAAAGCATTACTGAAGAAGAGCAACAAAGTGGGAGGCCTAACACTACCTGATTTTAGAACCTATTGTATAGCCACAGTTGTCAAAACAGCCTGATACTGGTACAACAGACACCATAGACAAATGGAATAGAATTGAGAACCCAGATGTAAATCTATCCTTCTCTGAGCAGCTGATATTTGAAAAAGGTCCAAAGTCTGTTAAATGGGGAAAAGACAATCACTTTAACAAATTGTGCTGGCATAACTGGATATCCTTCAGTAAAAAAATGAAACAAGACCCGTATCTCATACCCTACACAAAAACTAACTGAAAATGAATCACAGACCTAAATGTAAAACCTTAAACGGTAAGTGTTGAAAAGCAAAGATGTTACCTTGAAAACTAAGGTGCGCATCTGACCCAAGCCGTGGTATTTTCAGTCACATCGTATGCATGTGAAAGCTGGACAATGAATAAGGAAGACCGAAGAAGAATTGATGCCTTTGAATTGTAGTGTTGGTGAAGAATATTGAATATACCATGGACTGCCAAAAGAACGAATAAATCTGTCTTGGAAGAAGTACAACCAGAATGCTCCTTAGAAGGACGGCGAGACTGCGTCTTACGTACTTTGGACATGTTATCAGGAGGGATCAGTCCCTGGAGAAGGACATCATGCTTGGCAAAGTACAGGGTCAGCGGAAAAGAGGAAGGCCCTCTATGAGGTGGATTGACACAGTGGCAGCAACAATGAGCTCAAACATAACAATGATTGTAAGGATGGCGCAGGACCGGGCAGTGTTTCGTTCTGTTGTGCATAGGGTCACTATGAGTCAGAGCTGACTCAACGGCACTTAACAAAAACAACAACAAAACAATAAGGATCGTGGAAGGAAAAATAGGGACAACGCTAGGGGCCCTAACACATGGCATAAATAGTATACAAACTGTAACTAACAATGCACAAACACCATTGTGCAATGAGAAACTAGATAACCAGGAGTTCCTAAAAATTAAACACTTAGGCTCATGAAAAGACTTCACCAAAAGAGTGAAAAAGGGAACCTACAGACTGGCAAAAAATTTTCAGCTACAATATATCCAACAAGGGTTTAATCTCTAAACAAAATACTTCAACACCTCAATAACAAAAAGACAAATAATCCAGTTTAAAAATGGGCAAAGGATATGAACAGACACTTCACCAGAGAAGACATTCAGGCAGCCAACAAACACATGAGGAAATGCTCATGATCATCAGCCATTAGAGAAATGCAAATCAAAACTACAGTGAGATATCACCTCACCCTGACATTACTGGCACAAATCCAAAAAACACAAAATAACAAATGCTGGAGAGGTTGTGGGGAGATTAGAACTCTTATGCACTGCTGGTGGAAATGTAAAATGGGAAAACAATATAGTTTTCCTTAAAATCATATCATTTCCTTAAAAACATAGAAATACCATAAGACCCAAAATCCAGTCCTAGAAATATATCCTAGAGAAATAAGAGCCGTTATATGAGTAGACATATGCACACCCATGTTCATCGCAGCACTATCCACAATAGCAAAAAGATGGAAACAGCCTAAATGCCCATCAGCAGATGAATGGATAAACAAATTATGATACATACACCCAATGGAATACTAGGCAAGATAAAGAACAATGATGAACCTGCAAAACACAGCATGGATGAATCTGGAGGGCATTATGCTGAGTGAAGTAAGTCAGTCACAAAAGGACAAATATTGCATGAGACCACTATTATAAGAACTCAAGAAAAGGTTTACACACAGAAAAAATTCTTTTATGGTTGAGAGGGTAGGGAAGGAGAGGGAGAAGAAATCACTAACTAGATAGTAGGCAAGTGTCAACTTTGGTGAAGGGAAAGACAATACACGATATAAGGGACGTCAGCACAACCGAACCAAAGCAAAAGCATAGAAAAGCATAGACACACTCAAACACTTTGAGGGACCATGTTGCTGGGGCTGGAGGCTGGGAACCATGGCCCCAGGGGACATCTAGATCAATTGGCATAACATAGTTCCTAAAGAAAATATTCTACATCCCACTTTGGTCAGTTGTGTCTGAGGTCTTAAAAGGTTGGTCCCATACCATCTGGAGCAAAGGAGAATGAAGAAAACCAAAGCCACAAGGAAAATATTAGCCCAACGGACTAAAGGACCACATGAACAGAGACTCCACCAGCATGAGCCAAGAAACACCAGATGGTGCCTGGCTACCACCACCAACTGCTCTAACAGGGATCAATCACAATGGAGAGTTTGGACAGAATGGGAGAAAAATGTAGAACAGAATTCAAATTCACGAAAAGAAGACCAGACTTATACTAGTTTGAAAGAGACTGGAGGAATCTCCGGACACTCTGCTAACTCAGAATTGAAACAACTCCCGAAGCCCACTTTTCAGACAAAGATTAGACAGGCCTATAAAACAAAAAATAACACACGTGAGGAATGTGCTTCTTTGTTCAAATATGAGACGAAATGAGCAACTCCTGCCCAAAAGCAAGAGGAGAAGGCAGGAAGGGACAGGAACAGGATGAATGGATACAGGGAAACCAGGGTGGAAAGGGGGAGCATGCTGTCACAATGTGAGAATTGCAACCAGTGTCAAAAAAAAAAAAAAAAAAGTGTATAAATTTTTGAATGAGAAATTAGCTTGAGCTGTAAACTTTCGCCTAAAGCACAATAAAATTAAAACTAGTTTGAGAGCAAAAATAAATAGCTTTGTCTGTTCTTTTCCACTGTTTATATCAGTTATTTTTCATCATTATATTTGCTAAAACCTCCAAGAAAATACTAAATAATAAGTGATTGCTGGAAAATCTGTCTAGTTTCTGATTGTAATTTAAATGAATTTAGATTTTTCTGCCTAGGATAATATTTGTACTTGATTTATGGTTTTTATTACACTTAAGCTGTTTCCTTCTATTCCTATTTTACTTAGAATTTTTATTAAGAATGACTGCTGAGTTTTATCAAATGCCTTTTCAGCATCTATGACATCATGTGCTTTTTCGCATTTAATTTGTCAGTGTGTAATAGACTATGGTTGACAGATTTCCTGATATTGATCCACCTTTGAATTCCCAGAATAAACATTCTTGGTCATACCCCAGCAATTCTGACATATTACCAGATTCTATGTGATAATATTTTATTTAGAACTCTTCTCCCCATATTCCATGGCTTCCATAATCGATCCCACGCTACCTATCCACCTGTTTGCCTTTAGTGACCTACACAAACCCTCTGCTTGAACTAGACTTGTCTTCGTCTCATATGGATACGTGAAACTCATTCTATGCTCTTTCTTGCTTCTAAGCCTTCACACATGCTTTTCCTTCTACCTTAAAATGTCATTTCCCTTCTTCACATGGCTTGGCTCTGTTAATGCTTCAAGTCTCTCAGCATAAACTTTACATGTTACGCAGAATCTTCCCTGATTTTTCTCTGCTCTGATAAGCAGTCCCTTTTTAGAGTCATCATAAAAAAAAAAAAAGACCTATTGCTGTGAGTTGATTCCAACTCATAGTGACCCTATAGGACAGAGTAAAACTAACTGTCCCATAGGGTTTCCAAATGGTGGCTGGTGGATTTAAACTGCTGACCTTTTGGTTAGCAGCCAAGCTCTTAACCACTACGCCACCAGGGCTTCAGAGTCATCATACCATCTTTTAATTACCACCGTCATAGCCCTGGTGGGACAATGGTTAAGCACTTGGCTGCTAACGGAAAGGTCAGTGGTTTGAACCCGCTCTGGCTCGACAGGAGAAAAGACCCAGAGATCTGCTTCTGTAAAGATTACAGCCTAGGAAACCCTGTGGGTTTCTACTTTGTTCAATGGAGTCAAAATCCACTCAGCGGCATACAACAGCATCATAGCACAACTCTGAAATTACCTGTTTACTTGTCAGTTCCCCATCCCCTTGGTGGCAGGCTCATTGAGGGCAGTTATGGTCCCGGGTTTACCATTGTGCTTCAGCCCTTAGTACAGTGCCTGAATATAGGAGACAGTGAAAAATATTTATTAAATGAGTGAATTAATGAATGAATGGATCCATTATATCCTGAATGCTTTCCTTCTGTCCTTTATTTTACCAAATCCTACCAGTCCCTACAGATCTAGATTACGTTTTATCTCCTCCATGAATTCTTCTCTAATTACTCTAAGTCCCATTTAGTTCTTTTTTATATTTCTTTAGCACTGATAACTATAACAATTTAGCACTAAATTTTTTTTTATTGTGCTTTAAGTGAAAGTTTATAAATCAAGTCAGTCTCTCATACAAAAATTTATATACACCCTGCTATATACTCCCAGTTGCTCTCCCCCTAATGAGACAGCACAGTCTGGGGACCATGGCCTCCGTGGTCCTTCTAGTCTCAGTCAGACCATTAAGTCTGGTCTTTTTATGAGAATTTGAGGTCTGCATCCCACTGCTCTCCTGCTCCTTCAGGGGTTCCCTGTTGTGTTCCCTGTCAGGGCAGTCATTGGTTGTATCCAGGTACCATCTAGTTCTTCTGATCTCAGGGTGATGTAGTCTCTGGTTTATGTGGCTCTTTCTGTCTCTTGGGCTCATAATTACCTTGTGTCTTTGGTGTTCTTCATTCTCCTTTGCTCCAGGTGTATTGAGACCAATTGATGCATTTTAGATGGCCGCGTGCTAGCGTTTAAGACCCCAGAGGCCACTCTCCAAAGTGGGATTCAGAATGTGTTCTTAATAGGTTTTATTATGCCAATTGACCTAGATGTCCCCTGAAACCGCGTTCCCCAAACCCCTGCCCCTGCTACACTGGCCTTTGAAGTGTTCATTTTATTCAGGAAACTTCTTTGCTTTTGGTTTAGTCCAGTTGTGCTAACCTCTCCTGTATTGTGTGTTGTCTTTCCCTTCACCTAAAATAGTTCTTGTCCACTATCTACTTAGTGAATACCCCTCTCTCTCCCTTCCTCCCCACTCTCATAACCATCAAAGAATATTTTCTTCTCTGTTTAAACTATTTCTCGAGTTCTTATACTAGTGGTCTCATACAATATTTGTCCTTTTGCAATTAACTAATTTCACTCAGCGTAATACCTTCCAGATTCCTCCGCGTTATAAAATGTTTCACGAATTCATCATTGTTCTTTATTGATGCGTAGTATCCCATTGTGTGAATATACCATAATTTATTTATCCATTCATCCATTGATGGACACCTTGATTGTTTCCAACTTTTTGCTCTTGTAAACAGTGTTGCAGTGAACATGGGTGTGCATATATCTGTTCGTGTAAAGGCTCTTATTTCTCTAGGATATATTCCAAGGAGCATGTTTTTTTAATTGTAGCACTAAGTTTTCAATTATTTTTTTGTTGTTTAATGTATTTCTGTTTTGTCTCATAAATCATAGACTTCTTGAGAACATAAGTGAACTATATATTATACTTTCGTTTCTCACAGAGTTTGGTATAGGGTAGGGCTCAATGAGGTTTTTTTTTTTGGTTTTGGGGTTTTTTTTGAAGGTATTATTGTGTTTTAGGTGAAAGTTTACACAGCAAATTAGTTTCCCGTTTAATAACTCATAGACAAATTGTCCCGTGACATTGTTTACTATCCCCCACCCCCTCCCCCTCCAGTGTGTCAGCACTGCCTTCCCCATTTCCATCCCACCCTGCCTTCCCCGTTTCCATCCCTCCAGTTTCCCTGCCCCTCCTTGCCTTCTCATCTTTGTTTTTGGACAAACGTCTGGTATTGTTGATTATACTAGCTCAGTGAGCCGTTGTAGATTGATTGGTCTCACCTGGAGTCTAAGAGCCATGAGTAAGTTATCCATGGAAACCATTACTAATGCCATTAAAGAGATTGCCAAAACTTTCTCTTATCTCGCTTCCTGCATGACATATTCTTAGTCCCAATAGCTGATGCCATTCATTTATTTCTTAAAAATTGAGTTCATACTAGTTGCTGTCAAGTAAATTCTGACTCATGGTGACCCCATATGTGTCAGAGTAGAACTGTGTTCCACAGGGTTTTCAATGGCTGATGTTTTGGAAGTAGACTCACCAGAGTGGATTCAAACCTCCAGCCTTTCAGTTAGCAGCCGAGCACTTAACCATTTGCTCCACCCAACGACTCCTCTTTCAGTTCATGCTTGGTGCAATATGATTTAACACATAATTATACTTTATATTTTTCATTGTTTTCATGCATGTTATTTTGTCTGTCCAATTTTATAGTATTTCTCATGAAGACATGGTCACTTTTTCATACTTAGATTACCTCTGTAACACTAAGCACATATATATCTAATACATATTTGTTTAAATATTGGTTGATTGGATATCATAAAAATGGAATGCGTTTGGTATATGGCCTTCTATGTAATGCTTATTAAAATAGTATTTAATCATATATTTTTCATGTAGGATTGCAATTCATATAGGAAATCATCTTTATAATTGCTCTCTATTTTTGTGTGTGTGAAGGTTTGGAATTGACTGATAATTGAAATAGTAAAGCCGCTTCCAGAAAAAAAATCTCAAATATCTATTGAATCAAAGAAAAAAGGGTTAAATATAATTATTTACTCTTTAGGAATTTATAATCTATTATGTCACTTATTTAGGACTTATTTATTTAAAAATTTCATGAAGAAAGTGCATATCCTGTTATGTGTTAAAATCCCATAATTAGATCATTAATTCTTTCTGAAATAATTGGAATGGATAAATAGACTTAGAAATTAAATAATTGATGCTGAAATTTTCCCTCAGGCAACAAAAAATAAAATATTTACATCATTATTTTTAGATCTGGTAAAATATGTCACATTTGGATAATGTTAAAATAATTAGTTTTTCCTTTTTAACCCATTGCTGTCAAGTCGATTCTAACTCACAGTGACCCTATAGGATGGAGTAGAATTGCCCATAGGGTTTTCAAGGAGTAGCTGGTGGATTTGAACTGCCAACCTTTTGGTTAGCAGCGAGGCTCTTAACCATTGTGCCATCGGGGCTCCTCTTGATCCAGAAGGGACAGGAATTCTCCAGGAATGAAGTCTGGCTGCCCTGGGAAGGCTTCAGGCCTTTGTACACATTTTCTTGGCCCAGAATGCTTTCTCCCATCCTGGTCTACTTGGCAAAATCTCTCTCATTCTTTAAAATTAAGCTTAGGTGTAATGGCCTCTGGAAACCACCAGGGTTTTGGTTTTCCCTTAACAAAAAGCAAAAAACCAAGCCCATTGCCTGTGGAGTTGATTCTGACTCATAGCAACCCTATAGGACAGACTAGAACTGCCCCACAGAGTTTCAAAGGAGGGCGTGGTAGATTCAAACTGCCGACCTTTTGGTTAGCAGCAGTAGCACTTAACCACTACACCACCAGGGTTTCCTTTAATTACTGGTCTTAAGACGGGTCACTTCTAACTAACTAACTATAGCTTTAAAATTTATCCGCTTGACTAACTGTGGAGCTCTCTGCTCCTTTACACTTAGGGAAAGGCTTTTTATATTTGATGCCTCTCTCTGCCAGTGGTGGGAATAGCAGCCTTGCACTCAGTCATTATCCAGTGCATGCTGGGGGCTATGGCAACTCCCATTTTCTTCTGGAGAATATACTGGTGGGGACTAACCATCCGGTATAAAAATTTTCATCAGATCCCAGTGAGTTACCTAGAATAGTAACAGAACCAGCAAGAGGCTCCTGACTCTGAAAAAGATATGTTTTCCTTGAGATTGTGCAAAAACTTGACTACAAGGAGAAGTGAGGAGTTCTCTTTTATTCAGCTCATGGGTCGCTAAAGAAGAATCAAGTTTATCATGATAATTTTTTGTGATTCCAAATTTACGTAGTCCTTTTTTTATGTTTATTATTCCTTCATTTCAGGAAGTTGTAGTGAAATCAGGTTTAATCAGAACTCAGAGTCTGTGGCAGACTAATTTGCCTTTCACTGTCCATAAAGTTTGCTAGATAAAATAATAACATAGAAAATTTAATATAGAAAGTTTTTAAAACATCAGTTTATATACTAAAAATTTGCATACTAGCCATAAAACATGATAAAAGCCAGCACTCCTTTAGTAATATTTGTTATCCTAATTATTTTGAATGTACATGAATTAAAAAAGAAACACTGTATATACAAAATGATTTTATTATTCACACATTTAAGTAATTCAACTAGCCTCATCTTAGTGTGTCCAAGTAAATGAGCACTAAGAGAGGTTTTGCTATTTCAAGAATACAGAAAAGGAACAGACCCTACAATTTTTAAAGAAATAAGAAATTGAGATAATGGGCCTACAAAAGAATGCATTAGGAACACAGAAGTATAATTTAATCAGTTTGTATTTTCACATGATAAACATATAAAAAAAATATAGTGGGGGATATATTTCTGAAATAACTAGAAAAGTATCCAAGAAAAACATGAGATGGAAGAGACCCAAAAATGTTATTGCCAAGGAAAATTGAATATGTTCTTAAATATAAATCATGAAAATACATTACCTATGTAATTTTTTCAGGTCGTGCTCACAACACTTACTTAATTATGGTATATTTAGGAAAAGAATTTTAATCATTACTATTTACTTAATACCCCAGGCACTGCTTGAAAACTCAGTGGGGCAGTTCTACTCTGTCCTGTAGGATCGCTATGAGTTGGAATTGACTCAATGGCAATGGGTTTGTTTGTTTTTTTAATTTATTTACCTAATTACTTTAAACCAACACTGGGTGAAAAGGAGTCACAGATGAAATCTAATTTTATAGAAAAAACTTAAATTTTCGTTTTAATTGATCTGCAGACTGTAGATATCTTATTAGGAGTCAATTTTTTAATCTTATCCAGCACGTTTTTCAACCAGATGTGCCAATATGGATTTTTTTCTTTTAATGAAGGGCAAAATTTTATAAGACTGCCTCATTTATATTTATCACAAATCTACTTTAATTTTAGAATAAACAATCCTTTCTTTTTTAAAGCAGAAGACCACAGATTGCATTCTTATCTGCACTGGTGTATCTCAAATGAATAAATATTGAGAAATCCTAAAGGCAAGGGCCTAACAAGCAGAGAAATGCCTTCAATGGCCCTTCTTTTCCAAAGGACACGTTGTTTAATAGACATAGAAGCTTATTGGAAAAGATTGCCCTCCTGGAGCATTTTCTTCCATTCACAAATGATATCTTTCTAAATATTTCCCAAATGTCCATAACGCATTAGGCAGTAAACAGAAAATGTAGTAGGCAGGTTTGGCCTTTGGAGCGAAAAAAAAACAAGCATTTTTAATACTTACTGTGTATATTTGTGTATATAGTTCTGCACTTATTTATCACTTTTGCTACTAATATGATAGTGTAGGAATAATTAAAAATGTATAATTAGTAAAAAAAAAAGTTGAAAATGATTTTATGGGATGCCAGCCATAGCTTATCAAATGGCACTCAAAGCTTTAAATTTAGGAACTTCAAAAAGAATGTTCTAAACTATAATCATTTATAGTCTTATGGATTTTGTGCCATAGAAATCTGGAACTTCAAAAGAGATATTTTATTCATGTTGAGCTTTTTGTGCTAAAATATTACCCTTTTGAAAGCAGAGAACTATTGTTTAATCAATAATGTCTGGATATTCAAATCCTAGGACTAGAAAGGACTATGTAGAGTCATTTAAAGCATTTTAATAAGTTTGCATGTGAGAATATATCCTATTTTTTTTTTTTAACTTTAAGAAGAAAAGGTAGACTCTCCCTAGATAACTTCTTCCAGCATTTAATTAAAACAGCATGGAAATCTTTATTCTTGCTCTAAACCTCTCATTTGGTGATTTAAACATGTGTCATATATCTATTCAGAGAAAGTTAAAATTGGATGCTACCTACCAGATAGGAAAACATTGTTACGAAGCTACATTGGTCAAAACTGTGTCATACTGGCACAATTTCAACTGTAAGGTCAATAGTATAGAATGGTCAGGAATTAGACTCCGGTCTATATGAACTTAATATATAATTTGTTGCATGATCCAACATCAGGGATGGATATTTTAATCAATATGGATGTTGGAACATTATTAAATTTTAGTCTCTTCTAGCATTTTTTACCACAATTAATTCCAAATAAACTAAAGAGTTAAATGTAAAAGTAATGAAGTTGTAAAACAAATAGAAGAAAATATAAGTGAATATTTATTACCTTTTAGAATGGAAAGAAAACTGAAATATAAAAGCAAAGAACAAAGGAAAAGACTAATAGATTTCACTAAATAAAAAAAAATTTTAACTCTCTGGATAAAATACACCACACACACTAAAATTAAAACTTAAACATGGAAAAAGGAAGACATTTTGACCTAATTTAAGAGACAACAGATTGTTGGTTGTTAAGTGCCATCGAGTCGGTTCTGACTCATAGCATCCCTATGTACAACAGAAAGAAACACTGCCCAGTCCTGTACCATCGTCACAATCATTGCCATGTTTGAGCTCATTGCAGATTATTATCCCTATTATTAAAAAATTCTTTCAAATTTATATCAAAAGCACAAACACCCTAATGAAAATATAAGCAAAGAATCCAAATAGACAACTGACAAAAGAGGGATGAAAAATTGCCAGGAAACATATAGAAATATGTTTAACTTTACTAATACTTAAATAAAAGTTACTGTTTTATCTATCAATTTAGAAAGTTTAACAGAATGATAATATTAAATGATATGATAGATGAATATGATGGCTAGGCACTTTCATACATTTAGTGGAGGAATTTATTTATTGGCATTTTTTATCAAAGTCTTCAAAAACATTCATACAATTTAACCCAGTGGTCCCACTCCTTGGAATCTATTTATAGATATCATCAGAAACACAGGGCATGATTTGTGTATAAGGAAATCAACACAGTTAAATTTATCATTTTGAAAAGAAACTAAATATTTAATAGTAGAAAAATGGTTAAATAAGTTTATCTCTCTGCAATTCAGTCATTAGACAAGAAAATATTCAAGGAAAAAACAGCTTCCAAAACTTTATGTGCAGTTTTGTACATTACAATTTTGCAAGTATGATTACAATTTTGTAAGTATATCCATATGTTATGTTTTGTGTTGGTTACATTGTATTTCCTATTGATATTTATATTGATAGAAAAAAGATTAGAAAGATATAAACACAAATGTTAATGCAGTTATCCCTGAGTTGTGGTAGTGCAGGAATATTTATTTTGTTGCAAATACTTTTCCATATTTTCTATAACAATGTGTATTATTTTAATCAGAAAAAATATATACTCTTTTAAGATTGAGATGTATGTCACTTCTGGTTCTTAGTCAACACTACACGGTATAACCTATAAACATGAAACACTGTAAATCTAGCCATTTTTGTTCTAGATGCAGAGAACAGTAATGCATAGAATAAATCTTTTCTGTACTGGAGCGTGGGCATATTCACTTTTATTGTAAATGTGTTCAGTGGCAGCTCTCACTGATTATCTGTTGTGAGGAAGTGAGGAGGTGGGAAAGAGTCTTTAGGAGGTTTGCAAGAGTAGAGCCATGTCACTTGGCTGAAATGAAAGGGCCTTTCTGACACACTTGTCTGAATGCATAGAAAATAAGTAACAATTTATTCAGTGATAATTTATTTTCTTCTCTAGAGTATGGCCCTCACTAACAAGGAACATTCAAGGTGTACATCTATTAACAAACTGGAATATGAGAATGAAAGGCTCCGAAATGATCTTGCAAAACTTCATGCCAGTGGAAAGTCAGCATGGACTAATCAAAATATGTATGAAGAAACAGTGAGGCATGGCTATCAAAGTCAAATGAAAATGAAAGAAAATGAAGATAGGTAGGGTGACTCCATTATATAAGAATAGAAATTTATAAACATTTCATTGAAATATATTTTTAAAGCATCCAAATTATAATTTTTATTCTCTTCAGTTCTTTAAAAATTATTTTATAGTGATAATGCAGTAGTCTAGATACATTGTTTTTAAAGAAATTCTTTGTTGCCAATAGCTTTCAAAATGTAAAATTAAACATGGAAAATGGAAGACTTTTTGAACTAATTTAACAGACAACAGATTATTGTCTCTATTATTAAAAAATTCTTTCAAATCTGTATGAAAAGCACAATCAAATATATAACTGTGAAATCTGTAGGGTGTTAAATAAAAATGGGTTTTATTTGTTCCTTCAGATCTTTCTTGGAAGCTATGTATACAAAATATACAAATAAGTAGTATTAATTTGTTTTTTATGTCATAGGAAAGAAAATCAGATTTTAATATGTTAAGTATATCATTCAAACTAAGCAGGAAGATGTCACTTATCTTTTTTTTATAATTTTTTTTTAATTGTACTTTAGATGAAGGTTTACAAAGCAAACTTTGTTTTTCATCATTTAGTACACACATTGTTCTATGACATTGGTTAACAACCCCACGAAATGTCAACACTCTCCCTTCTCAACCCTGGGTTCCCTATTACCAGTTTTCCTGTTCTCTCCTGCCTTCCAGTCCCTACCCCAGGGCTGGTGAGCCTTTTTAGTCTTGTTTTGTTCCATGGCCCTGTTCAATCTTTCTCTGAAGGGTGAACTTCAGGAGTGAACTCATTACTGAGTTGAAAGGGTTTCCGGGGGCCATACTCTCAGGATTTCTCCAGTCTCTGTTGGGCCAGCAAGTCTGGTCTTTCTTTTTGAGTTAGAAATTTGTTCTACATTTTTCTCAAGCTCTGTCCGGGACCCTCTATTGTAATCCCTGTCAGAGTAGTCAGTGGTGGTAGCTGGGCATGATCTAGTTGTACTGGACTCAGTCTGGTGGAGGCCATGGTAGATGTGGTCCACTAGTCCTTTGGACTAATCTTTCCCTTGTATCTTTAGTTTTCTTCATTCTTCCTCGTTCCTGAAGGGGTGAGACCAGTGGAGTATCACCAGTAGAGGGCTGCTTACAGGCTTTTAAGACCCCAGATGCTACTCACCAAAGTAGAATGTAGAGCATATTCTTTATAAGCTATGTTATGCCAGTTGAGCTAGATGTTCCCTGAGATAATGGTCCCCACAGCCCTCAGCCCAGCAATTTGGTCCCTCAGGGAGTTCAGAGGTGTCTATGGAGCTACCATGACTTTGCCTTGTAGAGGCTGGCTTCCCCCAGTATTCTGTACTGTCTTGATGGAAGATGTCACTTCTGACTTACCTTCAATAATACACACTTTATAATGACACCCCAGCAGTGGCAACAAACTCTTAGTCATTGCATGCTCCAGCTCCTCAGAGTTTGAGAAGGAATCTATGGATGTGTAAAAGAGGTTTCTCCAAGTGAAGAGAAGTGGATAGAAAATCAGTATCTGTTGTCTACATTATCTCCATATTCTTTAAGATGTCATAGTTCAAAATTTAAATATGTCAACCATAAAATTAGGCTCAGTTATTCAATTTTAATAAAAGATTTATGAGGCCATACTATCTCTGGAGGCCTGTCACTGTTTTCTCAACCTTGGTAAATGCTCAGCAAAACAAATTAAACATGGCAGGTGGCAGCCAGGCGGCGACCCTCCCCATGCCAGACTGGGGGGTGTGGGACATGGGGCCAAAAGCCAGGCAGCTGGGGGGTGTTTTCAGTTCCGCCTTCAATGGACCATTCCCCTCTTCCTCTCCCAACCCCTTCCATCCAGTTCAGAAGAGGAAAGAACAAAATGTCCCAGACCCCCGGACCTGATGGGGTGTGACCTGGAGCCCCCAGTCCAGGTTAGATAGAGGAGGCAGTTTTCTTAGTGTGGATTCCTGCCTTTGGCAAAAACTCATCAGCCATCTTGCCATTCACTCTGCCAGTTGTGAAGAGACTGCTGGGATGGAAGAAATCTGGGCGTATGGATCTGGAGGAGCAGATGGAGGAGGGCAGAATGGACAGGAAGAAAAGTGGTGTGAGAAAGCAGTTACAAGCTTGGCGAAGAAGCTAAAGAAAACGGGACAATTGGATGAGCTTGAGACAGCCATTGCCACTCAAGATTTTAATGCTAAATGTGTTACCATACCAAACACTTGCTCTGAAATTTCGGGACTGAGAACACCAGATAAGATAGATCAGTGGGATACAACAGGCCTTTACAGCTTCTCCGAACAAACCAGGTTTCTTGATGATCTTCTTCAGGTGTCTTATCAAAAGGATTGCCATATGTTATACATTGCCAGTTAGGGCTCTGGCCAGTTCTTCACAGTCATCATGAACTCAAAGCAATGGAAAACTGTGAATATTTGCTTTTAATCTTAAAAAGGATGAAGTATATGTAAACCCTTACTGTCAGAGAGTTGGGACACCAGCTTTCCCTCCAGTATTAGTGCCACAGCACACTGAGGTCCTAACAGAACTACCATCTCTGGATGATTATACTCACTCCATTCCAGAAAACACTAATTTCCCAGCAGGAATTGAGCCACAGATTAGTTACATCCCAGAAGCACCACCTCCTGGATATATCAGTAAAGATGGAGAAACAAGTGATCAACAGTTGAACCAGCATATGGACAGAGGATCTCCAATGGTACTGTCTCCTACTACTCTTTCCCCTGTTAATCTTAGCTTGGGTTTGCAGCCAGTTACTCAAAACCATGCGTGTTTGGTGCCTTTTATGAATTAAACTGGAGGGTTGGAGAGACCTTCCTGCTTCACAGCCCTCACACACACTGTAGATGGCTTTACAGACTCATCCAATTCAGAGAGGTTCTGCTTAGGTTTACTCTCCAACGTCAACTGAAATGCTACAGAAGAAATAATAAGAAGGCTGCACTAAGTGATAGTGCAATCTTTGTGCAGAGCCCCAATTGTAATCAGAGATAAGGCTGGCCCCCTGCAACAGTGTGTAAAATTCCACCAGGCTGTAATCTCAAGATCTTCAACAACCAGGAATTTGTCACTCTTGTGGCTCAGTCTTTTAATCAGGGTTTTGAAGCCATGTACCAGCTAATTACAATACGTACCATGAGTTTTGTAAAAGGATGGGAAGCAGAATACTGAAGGCAGACGGTAACAAGTACTCCTTGCTGGACTGAACTTCATCTGAATGGACCTCTATGGTGGTTGGACAAAGTATTAACTCAGATGGGATCCCTTCAGTGCGTTGTTCAAGCATGTCATAAAACTTCATCACCAATCAAGTCCCATCAAAAGACTTAATGTAACAGCTCTTCTGTCATAGTATTTGTGTATGGTCCCCATGGACTGTTTACCATCCAAAAATTCAGGAGAGAAAACAGCACTTGGAGTCTCATCAATTAAAACACCTTGTGGAACCTGTTTCTTATATTCGAATATTAGATGCGAAAATTAGTGTCTAGAAATACCCTCCCATAAAGGGGGAAGAGAAGATTTTAAAGACTTAATGGTGTCTTCTTGGGCATAAAACTGAGTGTCTCAAAGGTTTATTAATAACACTAGTAGTTATGTATAAAGGGACTGTATCATGATCCAGTATCACAGTATTAGACTGTTTATAAATGAGGTGTGTGTGTGCTGCTTCTTGTTTTAGGCAAGCCTTTGTAATGTTACAGTACCTAATCTCTTACTCCCACTGCTCCATTATTTTCGTGTGCCTTTTTTAATATATAATATAGATCAAGATTTTCAAATTATCATTTAGAAGCAGGTTTTCCTTGTGGAAAAACTAAATTTCCTGCCTTTTACCAAAAATAAACTAGTGGGAGAAGAAAAGTGGATTAACTTTTAGAAAAAAAAAATGTTTTTTTCATAAGAGTTCTCAAAGCCATTAATATGCTAATAAACATTAGCATTGTATATATAACACATAGCTCCATAAATGTTAGTCACTAACAAAATTATTTTTATAATAATATTAATACTTTTCCATCAATTCACAGTGCCTAAAAAGTATATTTTGGAGGATATGACAAATGCTTGGGTGTGATACTTCCTCAAAGATAGTCTTGTGGCGTAGGGGTGATGCTCAAGTCATCTTTGTAACTGAGCATGCCAGTTCTACAGGTAGATAAATTCATAAATCCATGGGACATAGTAAAAATATGTTTGTTCAACATTTTTGTAAATGTCGTATAGCTCTCTCCTACTCTCACCACCTCAGCTCTCTATGTCTTAGAAGGATTTATTCTAGTCCGATGAAGAGACAGCAATCATTCAAAAGCGCTAAATCAGTAACCCCTCTTTTGGCAGTTAAGGAAGGGAATGAGGGAAGCCTGGCTGCTAGTCCCAAAAAAGGAGTATGGAGGGATGGTGGGGCGGTGGTGGTGGCAGCAGCAGTATGAAAGCAGCATAGGGAGGATGAAACAGGTCCTTGGGCCTCAGCCATGGGCCAGGTCTCTGGTGAATGTACGCCTGTTGACTGGCCAGTAACACTGAAAATCAGGCCAGAGGGGCCTAATCTTGGTGTTGGTGTAAGAATATATTTTCTAATGCATATTCTTTATATTTTCCCACCCTGTGGGTTCAGTTCTCTGTGGGTCGAGTCATGACTCTCATGTTTATAGCTCTGTCATTGTAAAAGAAAATGTGGCCCCAAGGAGACTATAAAGCGTCTTGTGCATGTTAGATGCTGCTCTGTACTGAACACCCATTGTGTGTGCAGAACACTGCTTCCTATTCTTGCATGTTTGGAGCAACTTTGAAAGCCTTAGACAAAGGTACCAGGTGTTGTTATTTAAACAAAAAGATAGCTACCTGCATTTTATTATTTTTGAAAAATGTTTTTATTGTTTGGATTGCCCCCTTTTTTCTCTTTGTCAGGTGGTACAGAATGTGTTAAAAGTGCCTAACAGAAACAAGACAGTAGGGGACACAGACAGCAGCAGAAGAGGTAGAATGCTCAGCAGGAGATTATCTTAATAAGCAGTTTGAACTACTATTCCTGCTGCAAAGCCTTGTGTCCTGCCGGTGTCATTTGTTGAAAGTTTCATGAAATTTGTTTTAATGCCTTGTCTGATTTCAGTGTTCCCCAGTGACCTGATTTTTAAAAGAAACAGCATTTCAAATGTTCTGAATAAATTATTAGCACATAAAACTCACTACAGAGAAGAGTTGTTGAGATACAAGGACACTGTGAACTCACCAGTGTGGAGAACTGTAAGGCAGATACTGCTCTGTTAATTTTGGCAAGTGAAAAATGAAATATTCTTTCTTTCCCTCACAGCATGGTTAAATAGTAAAAGCTATATATATTTGTTAGGCATAAGTTAATCCAAAAATATAAACTAATGTATGAGTTATCTGTACATATTAATGACTCAGGCAATGAGCTTCTTATTTAAATTATGTGGGGAAAGAAAAAAGGTTTCAAGTAAACGCATATGAAGATAATGTTCTACAAATTTCTAAAGTCCATAGACTAATTTTTAGCCACTTCTTTTAACTGAAGGTTTGTACAATATATTATTAAAAGAATCATCTATCTACTTTGAAGCAGTCCAATTTTGTTATTGTTTGACTCCTGTTAGAAGTGAAGTTAAGAAGTTCTTAATGTCCACCGCTTATGCATTTTGGGATATTCCAGAAGATTGGCTTTCCAATGCGACAGTTAGCCAGCACTTTACAAAATTATGAGTAAGATATGATTGAATTTGGTGAGGATGTATTGAATACTGTTTTTAAAAGTTAGAATTTTGAAGTTTAAGGATAATGTGCAAGCTAATTTTTTTTTTAATTTGGACTAGTGATATCCAGAGCTGTTAATAATTTTATGATAAATCAATTTTGTAATAAATGGTGTTTTATCTCTGTATAAGCTACATACTTAAAACTGAATTTATAGTTTTAAAAGTTATATCATGTACTGAAAAGATATTAGTAATCACAAACATTAATCATTAAAATGGCTTCAACTCTAGTTTTAATAAATTAAGTTTCTAATGCTAAAGAAAACCACAAAGTCAGCAGGTTTGTCACAACCACTTACAGGATGCGTTGTCAAAGAATAGTCTCCTAGAAGCAGAAATAAGTTGAGAAAAACTTGTACCATGACATTGCTCAACAAGCAGCAAAACACAAAAGGTTGAACAGTTCTAGACCAGGAAACAACGAGCAGTTCTGTAAAATAGGGAGCATTGTATAGAGTGTTAAGGAGTCCAGGCTGGAAAAAGGTAAGTTAGCATAGTTTGTGAAGGGCTCTTGTTCCATGCTGAGGACATTGTCCTACAGGCCAGGGGAAAATTAATAGAGAGACATGATGAGATACACATGTCAGACAATTCTGGAAACTGTAGAGAGTCCGCTCAAGTCTCAAGTACACAGAGTCGTGCTCCCCCACAAAACAACTGGGTCCTGCCCTTTTGGTAAACGTAGGTGGAGGTCTTAGAAAAAGGTCTGTGGAAGAGCTCATTGAACATCAGCTATGAAGATATACTAAAAAAAAAAAAAATACTAAAAGCCTTCTGAAATAATCTTTGGTAGCTTTTAAACTGATACACTTAGCATTTTATGCAAGGTGGTTTTATGAAGTATTTGAATAGCTATAGTCTAGAAAAAGAACTTGTCAGATATAAAGATGATTTAAAGCGAAGCACTCTACTTCATAATCTAGTCTTTCTTTTCAGTCTCTACATTTTATTGATCTTACAATAAAAAGAATGTTCCTATATAAATTTTAGTAATTAACACCATAAAACTGTATCTATACATTCAAAGCAAAATGGAAAGTTGAGATAATTATTTAGATAATTTAGGATAAATAATACTTTGCCCGAAATCTCTGTATAATTGAGATCACAGAGAGATACATATTTCTTGAATCACTTGGATAATTACCTTATTTTTCCACTGTGCTTTGAGGTGTAGATGGTAGCCTCACTCAAAAGGTTCAGCTAAAGATTATATGCAGATGTATTATGCAACTGTTATAATTCTATTTGAATTGTGGGATGTTTCAGCTTATTGTGCACATCATAAACCATGTTATTTCAATTTAATTTGCTGATCTGTTTCCATGGTAGTTATGGTTTGGGAGAATAGGTAAAAAAAAAAAAAAAAAAAAAAAGATATGTTTCAGGATAAGTAAAATGGAAACATGTTATGTTTGTTTTCATGTACTAATTTACAGATGCCTCACTAACTTTTATTGCTATTTGTATGCATAGCTTTGAAAATGTTTGCATAATAAGAAATAAGCTTATATAGACAGCTTTTGGATAAGAACAGAGAAAAACAATGAATTTTTTTGAACTCTGTCAAATTAAAACATAAAGGCTTTGGAAATGGTTAATACCTATGGAAAATTTGATTGTTATTAAAAATAAACAATTTACATTGGAGGGATTTTTATGTTTTGTTGGTCTTGGATGATTTTGATTAAACTTAAACCCTATGTTCATGAATTAATGTTCAGAAAAATATTTACTTAATCCCAAATAGCCCATATTGTTAGGATTCTTTTGTGTAAAATTTTAGGATAAATTGGTTTGTTTCTTTTTTTGTTGTTTTTGGTCAGCAGACCAAAATTTAAAATTTCAGTGGTTTGTATTTAGTCTCATCTTCTACCCTATATTTTAGTACAAGCAACAACTTCCATATTGTGCCTTTCATCCAAATTATGGGGTTTGAAGTCAAGAAAACCTGATTTGAGTCCAAAGTCAAAAATCACCACTTCCTAGTAATTTATTTTGTTTAAAGAAGCAAATGATTGGGTGAATAATTTAACTTTTAAACCTTAGTTTCCTCCCCTGTGAATAATATCCACTTTGTAGGGTTATTTTGAGGATCAAATGAATTTTAAAATAATAATGCCTAATCTTTATCGAACCCTCACTATATGCCAGGAATTGTGTTCTAGATGTTTTACGTGTATTAATAATTCAGTCCTCATAGCAACCCTTTTTTATAAATGAGAAAATTTAAGTAGCAGAGAGAGAAAGTAACCTGCTTAAGGCCACACTACTAATAAATGGAGGAGCTAGGAGGTGATGTAAATTGAAAACATGGCGTAAATTATTAAGCCCTATAGAAATTAGAATTATTATTATATAAAGCCTTGTTCTAGCATCAAAAAAAGAAAGTATAATTCTATTAAGAAAGCCATGATGTTGTGTAACAGAAAACACAAGGAGAGTATCTATTTAGAACTGTCAAGGGCAGTGGTATTAGCTGTTTTGAGATTTTTCTAAAACTGGTCTTATGTCATTTAATTAAATGGCAGAGATACAAAACACACAGAGACAATACCAATAGCAGAATGTTTTTAACAATTATAAAGTCTTCTGAGGTAAAGTGGAGGTTACTCATCAGGAAAATTATTTTTAAAGAAATACCCAGATGCCCAAGCATTTTGTTGTGTTTTCCCCCAATTAGACGTCAGAAAAATTAAAAACCTTAGCTACATAAACAAATGTGCCTTGGTAGCAACAACAATAACCATTCTCTCTTTTAGACTAAGCCAAGATTGTGAGACAAATAGAAGCACGACACCTCCATTGCCACCTTTGACATTTCAAACCAAAGAAATGGCAAGCCCTTTGGTTAGTGATGATGAAGTATTCCCATTGGTGAGTTGCTTGTTATCGGATCTTTTCCCCCTTTAAGGAGTAATTACCTTACCCTTACCACTGATACCAATATACCGATGTACATACCAAAAACCAAACCCGTTGCCGTTGAGTCAGTTCCGACTCATAGCAACCCTATAGAACAATGTAGAACTGCCCCATAGGGTTTCCAAGAAGTACCTGGTGGACTGAACTCCTGACCTTTTGGTTAGGAGCCATAGCTCTTACTCACTATGCCACTAGGGTTTCCACTGATGTCCACAGTTGTTAGAAAGAAAAAGTCACTCCTGAGTCATCTGGCCATACCTACGTATGAGATCCATAATGTTTCGTGAAGTATTTTGGTCAATGATTATTAATCTCTGGCGCAGACCAGAATCACTGTCAATGTTTTTAAAAATATAAGTGTTCGAGACTCACTCCCAGACATTCCATGTACCCTCAGGAGCTACAAGTGATCTTTTGCACCCTTTTAAAGAAACTTTTTTATTGACTCGGACATACACACAGAAATATGCACAAATCATAAGTAAACCACTAGATAACTTATTACAAAGGGAACACATCAAGGTAACTGCTACCCAGGTCAATAAACGAACATTACCAGCACTCCAGAAGGCCCCTTCCCCCCTACTTCCAGTCACTACTTCCACCCTGCTCCCAAGTAGCCATTCTGCTGACTCCTAACATCATAAATTAGTTTTGTCCACTTGTGAACTTTATGTAAGTAGAATCAGATGCGCTCTTTTGTATCTGGCTTCTTTTATTCAACACTATGTTTGTGAGATTCGTCATCCATATTGTTTTATATAGCTGTAGTTTATTCATTTTTGTTTCTCTATAGTATGCCATGACATATAAATACCACCTACAGTGATACTACAATTTATTTATCCATTCTATTGTAGATAGGCATTTGTGTTATTTCCATTTTGGAGCTATTACAAACAATGCTGCTAAAACATTCTTATCCCTGTCTTTTGGTGCACATATGTACACATTTCCACTGAGTATATACCTAAGAGTGGAATTGCTGGGTCATAGGATATGCATATGTTCAGCTTTGGTAGGTGCTGTCAAACTGTTAAGTGTTTGAGCCAATTAATACCCCGACAGATAGCATGTGAGAGTTCTTGCTCTGTATTCTTTCCAACACTTGGTATTACCAGTCTTTTTAATGTTAGCCATTCTGGTGTTATTAAACCTTATTGTGGTTTTAACTTACAATTTCCTGGTGACTGATGAAGTTCAGCATTTTTTCATATGTTAATTGGCCATTTCGACATCCTCCTTTTTAAAGTGTTCAATTCCCTTGATTAGCTTTCTAGTGGGTTGTCTTTGTTCAGATTGATTTGTAGGCATTCTTTACAGATTCTGGATATAAGCCTTTTGTTTGTTATGTATATTACAAATATCTTCCCCCACCCTTACTTGATTCTTCGCTTTCTTCATAGTATTTCTTGATGAACAGAAGTTCCTAATTTTGAAAAAGAAAAAAAAAAATTTTTTTTTTTTTTTGGGTAGTGCCCAGTTAATCTTTTCTTTTATGGTTAGTATTTTTTGGTGTCCTATTTAAAACACTTTTCTGTGTCTCGAGATTATAAAGATATTATCCTGTATTATCTTCTAGAAGCTTTAGTTCTTTATTTTTCATATGCATATCTACAGTCCACGTGGAACTGATTATTTTGCATGGTGCAGAATGGGAACCTAGATCCCTTTTTCTATGTAAATTTCCAATTGACCCTGCACCATTTATTCCAGTCCTGTAGATTCTTTTGGATTTATCTTTAGCCATAATCAAAATAATGACAGTTTGATTTCTTACTTTAAAATCTTTATGCTTTTTTTTTTCTTACCTTACTGTACTGACAAGCACTTCTAATAAATGTTGAGTACAAAATGTTATTACCAACTTCCTTCTTTAATTCTCAATTGAAAGGGAAATCTTTTAGTATTTCACCATTATGTATGATATTTGCTGTAGATATTTTGTAAATTCTTTTTATAAGATGAAGGAAGTCCCCTTCTATTCCTAGGTTGTTAATTTTTTCCAAAAATACTCCAAAAAAAAAAACCCAGTGCCGTCGAGTCGATTCCGAATATTGAAATTTATCAAATGCTTTTCCTGCGTTTATTGAAGTGACCATGTAATTTTTCTCTTTTGTTCTGTCAATGTGATGTTTTATCTTGATTTTAAAGTGTTAAACCAACCTTGCGTTCTTGGAATAAACCCCACTTGGTCACTGGATTTGGTTCGTCAATATTTTCTTTAGAATTTTTGCTTTATGTTCATGATGGAAATTAGCCTATAGTTTTCTTTTGTTGTGCTTGTTAAATTTTGGTATCAAGATTATGCTGACCTCATAAAACAAGTTGAGAAGTGTTGTTAATTTCAGTTTTTATATTTTTCAGCTCTTGAATTTCCATTTGACTCTTTGTTACACTTTCCAGCTCTCTTGTAAAAGTGATTTATTGTAAGTGTATTCTCAAGAGAAGGAGAATCAAGGAAGCAAGCAAGAGGAGGGGAGAAAGCTAAGCAAGACTGTTGCTCCAGCTAGAGATTAATTTCAGCCAGATCTCACAGGGAGCTTGAAACATGAATTGCATCAGAGTTGGTTCTCCCTGTGTGAATCCATCATTGGCTGGCTGCCTTTTAGGAGGTGTCTTAGTTATCTAGTGCTGCTATTACAGAAATACCACAAGTGGACGGCATTAACAAACAGAAGTTTATTCTCTCATAGTTTTGGAGGCTAGAATTTCAAATTCAGGGCAACAGCTCCAGGGGAAGGCCTTCTGTCTCTGTTAGCACTGGGGGAAGGTCCTTGTCATCAATTTTCCCTGATCTAGGAGATTCTCAGCACAGGGACCCCAGGTCCAAAGGATGCACTCCACTCTTGGCTCCTCTTGCTTAGTGGTAACGAGGTCCCTATCTCTCTGCTCCCTTCTCTCTCCTTTTATCTCTTGTAAGATAAAAGGTGATGCAGGCTGCACCCCAGGGAAACTCCCCTTACATCAGATCAGGGCTGTGACCTGCGTAAGGATGTTGCATCCCCCCAAACCTTTTTAACATAACCTAATTAACCTAAATCCTAATCATTGCCTCATTAACAATAGGCAGAGATTAGGATTTACAACACACAGGAAAATTACATCGGATCACAAAATGGAGAATAACCACACAATACTGGGAGCCACGGCCTAGTCAAATTGACACATATTTTGCGGGGGACACAACTCAATCCCTCACATTCCACCTTTGGCCCCTAAAATTCATGTCCTTGCCACATATAAAACACTTTTACCCCATCATATCATACCAAAAGTTTTAAGTCAACTCCAAGTCCAAATTCCACCCTGGGGCAAAATTCCTCTTCATCTGTGAAATCTAGCATACAATTTATCTGCTTTCCAAAGTACAATGGTGAAACAGGCACAAGGTAGACATTTCCAAATGGGAGAATTGGAGGGGAAAAGGAATAATGGGCACTAAGAAAACCAAGGAGCTTTGATGGCACGGTGGTTAAGAGATTTGCTGTTAATCAAAAGGTTGGTGGTTCAAATCCACGAGTCACTCTTTCAAAACCCTATGGGGCAGTTCTACTCTTTCCTATAGGGTCACTCTGAGTTGAAATTGACTCCATGGCAACCGGTTTGTTTGGTTTTGGTTTAAACAAGTCAGAAACCCAGCAGAACGATTTGTATTTGTTCTCAAGGCTTGAAAATAATCCTTTGTTCGCTGAGACTATCTAGGTAATGGCCGTGCCCTCCAGACTCTGGGTGTTGGCCACACTCTTTGGATTCTGGGTGGAGGCCCCTCAGCTCTGGGCTTCAGCTCCACCTTCCATGCCCACTGGAATGGCAACTCTGCTCCCTTGGATTTGGATGGCAACTCTACCCACTTTGGCCCTGGCAGGCACTGTTCTTCTGCCCCTTGGGCATGGCAGCCTCACCCCCTCAGCTTTAGGCAGCAGATCTAGCCCCATCCCACTGGCACTCATGAATGGCAGCCTCACACTCCAGAACTGAGTTGTTGAAGATCTGAATCTTTGAAACCTAGGAGGCCACAGCCCCACCCTTTGCGACCCAGCAGGCCATGGTTCCACCTCTTGAGATTCCAGAAAGCTTTGCTTCCTGTGTTCCTTGTCTCTTCAGTTTCTGCTTCCTGGTTCCTTGGCCTCTTGCTTCTTCGGCGTCTTGGGTCAGCCCGGCATCTGCTCTGCTCAGGCAAGTGTTACAAAGATCTTTAGCTCTACCCATAAGTGCCTGGAGGCAGCCCACTCTGCTAGTAGACTTCAGCCACAGGGCATTCAGCTCTCTGGCTCTGTGGGTAAGCCTAGCTCCACCAATAAGTGTCCAGAGGCACCCCACTCCACCAGGAAGCCTCTGCCTGAAGGCGCTCAGCTCTCTTGCTCCGTGAGTTGGCTTCTGCACCATCTTGTGCCGGTCTCCTGGTTCTGCTGCTGCTTTTTTCCATCTATGCCATCTCCAGTATTACGACTCTTCTCATTTTCTTCTGAGCCCTCAGCAGAATTGTCTTTAATGTCCATAATTCCACCAACAATCTCTTCAAGACAATCTAGGCTTTTACTATTAAAAAAAAAAAACAACCAAACCCCATGCCGTCAAGTCGATTCCGACTCAGAGTTTTAAAGTGCCTATGGTTTTTTTTAATAGGCTTTTACTATTAGTACTTTAAAACTCTTCCAGCCTCTACCCATTACTCAATTCCAAAACCACTTCCACATTGTAGGTATCTGTTAGAGCAGTACCCCACTCGTGGTACCAAATTCTGTCTTAGTTATCTAGTGCTGCTATAACAGAAATACTACAGGTGGATGGCTTTAACAAACAGAAGTTCATCTTCTCATAGTTTTAAAGAATAGAAGTTGAAGTTCAGGGCACCAGCTCCAGGGGAAGGCCTTCTCTTTCTGTCAGGTCTGGGGGAAGGTCCTTGTCATCAATCTTCCCCTGGTCTAGGAGCTTCTTAGTGCGGGAACCCCTGGTCCAAAGGATGCACTCCACTCCTGACTCTTCTTGCTTGGTGGTAATGAGGTCCTTATCTCTCTGCTCCCTTCTCTCTCCTTTTATCTCTTGTGAGATAAAAGGTGATGCATGCCACACCTGAGGGAAACACTGCACCATGTAACAGCCATTGGTTTAAAGTATATACAGCGTCCTGAAGAATGCCACCACAACCTCACAGAATATCATCTCCAAGCTAGTATCTCAGCTGTGCCTTCAAGAGGCCATCCCAAAGCTCTGGCAGGCTAGCAGCCTCTGGTTGGTGCTGTATGTGGTAGGACCAATGGATACCAGGAGCCCACTCCCATACTTCCATTGCTGTAAAATAGAATCCATTACTATTAAGCAGGGTCCCATATCAGTACATTAGTCACTCTGTGAACTATCAGATAATAGTGCTAGCAAAGGACCCACAGGCAGGAAAGGCAAACTTATACTTAGAATCTACATCAATCCTGGTCAGGATAAAACACTGCCCTTTTCACGGTGTAAAGGGTGTGATGTCATCAAATTGTCACCAAGAAGCTGGTTGGTCTCCTTAAGGGATGGTGCCATATTAGGAGCTCAGCTTTGGTGTTTATAGTAGCAGGTCAGATGTTCTACAGCAACAGTAGCTAGATTACCCTTGGTGAAACGGAGACTGTGTTATTGAACCCATGCATAATTTTTACTGGGTGGCAAAACACAGGCTAGATGATATCCACTGATCAAGTCATCCTGTCTCCTTGTTTACATGCTCTGTCCCTTAGGGCTCAGTAGCATGACAGGAGGTGTTTTGCAAATAGTATGGTTTTCTGCTGCAGATAGCCTGGCCTTTTTCCAGAATCTTAAGGGTGTGTAATACAGCTTTCCCACTGAAGCTTGCCAGAAGCTCCAAAAGGCATTTTTCCCTACCAAAGACTCTCCTAGTATGGGAATTTCCAGGCCATTTGGCCCAAGTAGCAGTACTGCTTGTACACCATCTGGAAACTGCTACAAAGCCCTTTCTTTCTCTGAGCCCTTCTCAAAAAACAGCCTTCTGTATCACCCGATAAATGGGTCAGATCAGTATCCCCAAGTGTGGAATATGCTCCCTTCAAAGCCTGAAGAGATCTACCAAGCATTGTGCTTCTTTTTGTGATAGAAGGTGTAAGGAGCATTAATTTGTGCTTTACTTAGGAGAGGGTGTCCTGTCACGCCTTACACCACTGCACCACTAAAAATGTCGCCAGTGTATCAAGCGCCTGAATCTTTATAGGGTTTATCTCAGCCTCTGGAGTGTGTGTGTATCCCTATGGCCTCTATATTGCCCGTTTTTACTCATCAGGTCTTCTAACCTTATGCTAGTGTTAATACATGATATCCGGATAGTTTAGACCCCTTCAGAATTTACTGTGACAGTAAAATTAACATAACATTGAGACATACTGTTGTCCGTCCATGTGAATACTAACAGCTTCCGATCCACCTTGTTTTGTGGTATTAAAAAGACTTTATTTGCCAGATCAGTAACAGCATACCACGTACCGAAGTCTGTAATATTCTACTGTAGTGAAGATACTAATCTGGCATTGCAGCTACAGCTGGGGCTACTACTTGCCCTGTTTACAGTAATCCACTACCGTCTGTCATGATCCATGCAGTCTTTTTTGCAGGGGCCAGACTGGTAAACTAAATCCCACTACAGCAAGGTTCACCTGTTTACAGATTGTTGCCTCCTCAAACACTTTACGAAGTTCCATCCTACCGACTGAAACAAAATTGAGTAAGAATCCAGAAACCACAGAACCGGAAAGTTAAAATTTCCCCATTTTTTAAAAGTTACTTAAAATTTTTTGTTTGGGAATGAAGCACTGTAAAATTACCTAATATTTACACTTTACTCCTCAGCCACAGGTATTTTTGTTTGTGTGTTTGTTTTTGTAAATAAGCACTAAACAGGTCACAAACAATAAATAGCACCTCCTTTTACTATAAAGGAGGCCTGGTGGTGCAGTGCTTAAGAGCTAGGCTGCTAACAAAAATGTCAGCAGTTTGAATCCACCAGCCACTCCTTAGAAACCCTATGGGGGTAGTTGTACTTGTCCTATAGGGTCGCTATGAGTCAGAATCAACTTGACAGCAATGGTTTTTTTTTTTAATATTTTTATTACTATAAAAGTGGGACTGGGGCACCATCACTATGTCATCAACTGTGACCAGACAGACAAGACACACACCCCCAGTATTAGGGCCTCCCTTTTTTACCCGTATACATAATGCTAACTCCAAGCTTCAGTTAGCACCCTTGTTAAGCCAATTCTTTTTTTTGTTTTTTTAAGCCAATTCTTAATTTTTTTTCTCTTTTTTGCCCAATTCTACTATAATCTTTAACTTTTTGGAGTTTCCTCCTTTCAGATAAGAATCACTGGCTTTGCAAATTAGTGTATATGTTTTAGACAGGTTCCATGGTGATTATATCTTCCTTGCATTTGCAGTCGGACACTATAATATTCATTTCTTGAGCTTTTTAATGTACCGGTGACGCGATGTTTTAGTTGCTTGGGGATTTCATTAGCGTTGACTGCGTTACAGTGGTAGAGAGGGGTCAGTCCAAGATGTACTATTTCATTACAAGTTTCAGCATTTGACAGTATGTCAGGGAAGAGGCATTACTGGAAATATGAAGATTAAAAATGGCTCTGAATCCTTTATCTGAATTTTCTTTATTTCTTTGTTCAGTCTCCCCCAGATATGTCCATTCCAGCTTCTTTGGCTGCACAGCATTTCCTTCTGGAGGAAGAGAAGCGAGCAAAAGAACTTGAAAAACTTCTAAACACACATATCGATGAGCTGCAAAGACATACAGAATTTACTCTTAATAAATACACCAACCTAAAGCACAATAGACACATATAGCTTTTAAACTTTTTTTATTTGCTCCCCCAACCCAAGAAAAAAAAAAGCTCGGGCAAAATATTTACAAAGCTGATTAATGAAACTGAAAAATTTTGTTGTTTTCTTGAGTAAATCACTTCTGTAAGGCAGCTAGAAAATAGTATTTTGTTCGATAAAGCTGTTTGTATTTCTGCATTAACATACTAAATTGTTCTGCTGTAGAGTTACTGTAAAATAAACATGACAACTCCAAAAGCGGTTTTTTCCCAGTCTAAGGGGTGTTTTGGAATTAAATATGCCTTTTTTTCCCCCTGAATCATGTGTATTAAAAACCCACTTCCTCTGTAACAATACAAACGAGGGAAAGGGAAGCGCTGTACTCCAAATATAAACGAAACAAGTGCAGCTCAGTTGTACTAGGTTTGAAAACTCAAGGATTCTTAAAAATGAAAAATACTATCCAAGTATTTTGGGCTATATAAACATTCTAAATTTCTTTAAAAAGATTTAGCTTTATTGTTGCTACGTTCACCTTTGTAATGTCTCTGTTTTTAACTCAATAAAGGACATAGAATGTGCTCTCTACACGCTTGAAATATATGTGCCAAAGATTGATGCTTTGCTGTTAGTACTAATTACCACACAAACACAGAGGCCTATGTGGGGGGGCAGGGAGGCGCCCCATGAAGGTAGGGCGCACGCTATGGGCGCTGAGTGGTGCCCTGGAGGCTGCCTGAGGCGGGGAGCCAATGAGCAGTTTCTATTGGCCAGCACAGTTTCCATCACCAGCTGTGAGAGATCATTCAGCAATTTAACACTTGGGCCCTAGGTGCTATTCTCCATAGAAGGGCCCTGTGATGGACATGAATAAGGTAAAGAAAATATAAACCACTATTGTTGCTACCTTCTCCTTTGTTTTTCATACGATAAAAGGCATGAAAAATTTTATGGACTTAAAATATGAATGTTAAATCTGTATAAAACTGGTAATAGCATAGTACACACACCACCCATTGCCATTGAGTTGATTCCGACTGACAGTGACCCTCTAGGACAGAATAGAACTGCCCAATAAGGTTTCCAAGGAGCGCCTGGTGGATTCAAACTGCGGACCTTTTGGTTAAGAGCCACAGCCTAACCACTATGCCACCAAGGTTTCCAACAGCATAGTAGTGAAGAGTATAATTCAGGTTACAGATACACACCATGATAATTCAATATTCTTTCTTTAAAAATGACCTTTGGGTAAATGTTTCCATTTTGAAGAAAAAAAACGTATATGATTATGAAAAATCCCTGTGTAGTTATTTAAGGTAAATCCTATAGCCTTTATAGCTCCCTTTTTCTCTTTTAAAGGAGCTAAATCTCAACATACTGAAAATAAGTCAAGATGTTTGTAGATAAAAAGTATCATTTTCATGTGAAAAATGTGTAGAACTGTTCACTTTAGGCAGTAGTACCACAGGTATTTGTATAGCGCTTTGCGAAGAGCCTACACATAGCATTGTTCATTTAAACCCAGAACAAGCCTATGAAGTGAGTAGTGCTAGTATCCTTGTCCCTGGGATACATTAAGAAACCTACTATGAATCATGGCAAGCAAGAGTCAGAAAGGGAACCCCTGGTCTTCTGATTCCTGGCTCCGGCTCCTACCACCTCCGAGCATTACGTCTCCTCAGCAAGGGCTGTATCCACTGAAGCCGTGTTTGAAGACTAAACACCGCAAGTGTACAGAGCCTTCACTGCACTCACAAAAGCCTCACGTGAGGAAAATAAGTGCTATGGGTACTTTTTTTTTTTTTTTTGGGTACTTTTTAATTCTTCGGTACTTTCTAGCCTTGACATGAAGGTATATACAATATTTGTCAGTGTTATCTTTACAAAAGGAGAGGGAGAAAAATATGTTTAGGAAGTGTGCATTCTAAAACCTTTATGTCTTTAATGCAAATGCAAACACTGAAAAAGTTTAAATATGCATATCTTTGTATTCCCTGAAGTCTGAATGGTACTTAATTCTCTTCAAGGTAAAAGCCTGATGGAAAATTGTTTGCTGAAGTAAAGATCTAGGTTCAATGTTCCTGGAATTTAGCAGATTCAAGCGAGCATGAGCGTGGAGTAGTCTGACACAAATAGTGATTTTGCCTCTTGGGATTTTTAATTCTAGTCCATAAGAAACTTATTATAAATCCCTAGTTCCTCATTCTACTTAACAGCAGCTTTCTTAAAACAGTGGTTTTCAATTTTTTTTTTTTAACAGCAGGACTCAACGTTCAAAGGGAATCATATATTAAAGCTGCGCTCACGCGAGCGTGTGTGTATCATCAACTAAAACCACCCAAAGCCAACCCCAGTGCCGTCGATCGATTCCGACTCGTGGCGACCCTACAGGACAGAGGAGAGCTGCCACAGAGAGTTTACAGGGAGCGCCTAGTGGATTCAAAGTGCCAGCCCTTTGGTTAGCAGCCGTAGCACTTAACCACTACGCCACCAGGGTTTCTAGCAACTGAAAATCTGTCCAGCACTTCCAGCTCCACCATAACATCACCAGGCACTAAACCCTTAAGGGATAAAACATTCCAAACTGATTTAAGGCTCTTTGTTCCTACATTGAAGCTATAATGTAGCTTAAGGATGGTAATGAATAGATTATGGGCCTATTGAATTCAACTCAATGGCAACGGTTTGCGTCTAGCTGAGGGAAAAGTTTTCATGACCTCCAGGAACTCGTGGACAGAGGTGAGGCAAAAAGGTTGGCAGGACTCACAGAAGTCAACCAGACAGTGTTCAGAAGCAGCCACTCATCACCATCCTCCAACATGGGTCAAGAGGGGTCAGTTTGTAACATGGATGAACACGAGTCAGAATCAGGCAGGCAATTACTGTTATCTGTTGTTCTTAGTTGTGGTCAAGTAGGCTCCGACTCATGGCAGCCTTATGTATAAAAAAAAGAACTAAACGGTGCCCAGTCATGCGCCATCTTATGATCTTTGGTGTGTTTGAGTCCATTGTTCCAGCTATTGTGTTGTGCCTTCCAAACTAGGGGGTTCATCTTTCAGCATTATATCACCAGGCCTTTCTTCCCACTCTCTTTTAATCTGAAAGCTCCACTAAAACCTGTCCACCATGGGTGAACCTGCTGGTATTTGAAATACCAGTGCCATAGCTCCCAGCATCATAGCCACACACAAACCACCATAGTATGACAAATTGACAGATGGGTGGGAGAATCACTGTTAGGGTGACCAACAATCTCATCACAGAAGCAGAATTTCCAGGTAATCCAGTATAGCAAGGTTTCAAACTGGGAAGACTTCAGCAGAGCCAAGCATAGAACTAAGGAGATCCTGGCCCCATGACCTGAATAGTCGCTTTTGGGTCTTAAAGTTTCTTAAACGTTAGGACAGGTTAGATCTGTTGGTGACAAGGGATTCTCCATGCTTTGGCGATGTGACCTTAACTAAGCTTCCATTTCCTTATCAATAGAATAGGGATAGTAATACTACTTACACCAGAGCACTGCTGTGAGGATTAAAGGAGGCAATGTACATAAAGGGTTTAGCACAGAGCCTGGAACACAGTCAGTACTCAGTAATGGTAGCTGAGGCATTATGTCTGAACTCAGAAGATGAACTGCATCCTCAGAGAATAATGGTGTAGTTTACTGATGACCATGTGCCAGTCTCTATACATAAGTTAAACTCATTTAATCTTTAACGGCTTTATTAAGAAATAATATATACCATAAAATTCTCTCATTTCTAGGATACAGTTCAATGATCTTTATTAACAGAGTTGTACACAATTCAATTTTAAAACATTCCCATCACCCTGAAAAGATTCCTATTGCCCATTTGAAGTCACCCCTTGCTCCTACACCCGAGCCCAGGCAGCCGCTAAACTGCTGATTCTCTCTATAAATTCTCATAACTCAAATGAAAACATATGTCCACACAGAGACTTGTACATGAATGTTCATGACAGCTTTATTTATATAAATGGGTTTATAGAATACGTGGTCTTTTGCATCTCACTTCTTTTACTTAGCCTGTGTTTTTGTGGTTCATCGTAATTTATATTAATATATGTTGTAGCATATATTAATATTTTGTTCCTTTTAATTGCCGAATAGCATTCCCCTGTGTGAATAAACCACAGTTTGTTTATCCATTTCATCAGTTGATGGACATTTGAGTCATTTCCCATTTGAGGCTATTATGAGTAAAACTCTTAGGAACATTCATATACATGTCTCTGCGTAGAGTTAAGTTTTCATTTCTGTTGAATAGATTCCTAGAAAAGGAATTTCTAAATAATAACATGTAAATTTTATTTAACCTTAAATGGAAGCTGTCAAGCTGTTTTTCAAAGTAGGTGCGCTAATTTACATTCCCACCAGCAACGTTTGAGAGTTCCGGTTTCTCCACATCCTCTCCTACATTTGTTATTGTCTGTTGTTTTGATTATGGCCATTTGAGTGTGAAGTGGTATTTCATTCTGGATTTAATTTGCATTTCCCTAATGACTAATAATGTTGAGCATCCTTTCATGTGCTCATTGGCCATTCATATATCTTCTTTGGTAAAATGTGTATTCAAATCTTTTGTCCATTTTATAATTGGGTTGTTTCTCTTCCTATTATTGAGTTATGGGAATATCTATTTTGAATACAAGTCCTTTATCAGATGTATGATTGGCAAATATTTTTTCCTGGTCTGTGGCTTATCTTTTTATTTTTTAGCAGTGCCTTTGAAGCACCTAAGTGTTTAATGTTGATGAAATATACTTCATCAGTTTTCTTATGAATTGTGCTTTTGGTGTCATATTTAAGAAATATTTGCCCAACCCAGTGTAATGAAGACTTTTCCTATATTTTCTAAAAGTTTTACAGTTTTAAATTTTACATTAAGTCTGTGATCCATTTAGAGTTAATATATTTGTGTATGGTGTAAGGTTACGAGTTTAAATTCATGTTTTTTTAATATTTATTTTCTTTTATTATTTTTTTAAATAGTGCTTTAGGTGACAGTTTACAGAGCAAATTAGTTCTCAGTAAACAATTAATACACATATTGTTTCATGAGATTTGTTGCCAACCCTGCAACATGTCAATCCTCTACCCTTCTCGACCTCGGTTTCCCATTTCCATTCATTCAGTTTACCTGTTCCCTCCTGCCTTCTCGTCCTTGCCCCTGGGCTGGTGTGCCCATTTAGTCTCACATACATGGTTGAGCTGTGTGTATTATTGTTTGTTTTATAGGCCTGTCTAATCTTTGGCAAAAGGTGAACCTCAGGAGTGACTTCACTACTGAGTTAAAAGGGTGTCTGGGGCCATACCCTCAGGGTTTCTCCAGTCTCTGTCAGACCAGTAAGTCTGGTCTTTTTTTGTGAGTTTGAATTTTGTTCTACAGTTTTCTCCTGCTCTGTCTGGGACCCTCTATTGTGATTTCTGTCAGAGCATTTGGTGGTGGTAGCTGGGCACCATCTAGATGTGCTGGACTCAGTCTGGTGAAGGCTGTGGTCCATTAGCCATTTGGACTAATCTTTCCCTTGTGTCTTTGGTTTTCTTCATTCTACCTTGCATCAGACAAGGTAGGACCAATGGAGTACTTAGATGGCTGCTCACAAGCTTTTGAGATCCCAGACACTACCCACCAAAGTAGGATGTAGAACATTTTCTTTATAAACTGTTATGCAAATTGAGCTAGATGTCCTCTGAGACCATAGTTCCAGCCCTCAGCACAGTAATTAGGTCCCTTAGGCAGTTTGGATGTGTCTGCGAAGCTTTCATGACCTTACCTTAATCAAGTTGTGGTGACTTTCCCAGTACTGAGTGCTGTCTTACCCTTCACCAAAGTTACCACTTATCTAATTAGTGTTTTTCCCTCCCCATTCCTCATTCCCTAGTAACCATCAAAGATTCTTTCTGTGTGTAAACCCTTTCATGACTTTTCATAATAGTGGTCTCATACAGTATTTGTCCTTTTGTGATTGACTTATTTCACTCAGCAAGTGCCCTCCAGATTCATCCATGTCATGAGATGTTTTGCAGATTCATCATCGTTCTTTATCGTTGCGTATTATTCCATTGTGTGTATGTACCATAGTTTATCTATTCATCTGTTGATAGGCACTTAGGTTGTTTCCATCTTTTAATTTCATATTTTTATGTGTGAATATCTAATTGTTCTAGCACCATTTGTTGAAAAGACTGTTATTTCCCCCCTTGTATTTTTTTTGTATTTGGCACCTGTGTTTAAAATCAATTGACCATAAAATTGAAGAGCTTATTTCTGGATTCTTTAATCCTGCTGCATTGATGTATATGTCTGTTCTTATGCTAGCACCACACAGTCTTAATTATTGTAGTTTTGTATTAAGGTTTGATATTGGGAAGCGTGAGTCCTCCAACTTGGTTCTTTCTCTTAATAATTGTTTTGGCTATTTAGGGTTCTTTGCACTTCCATGTACATTTTAGGATCAGCTTGCCAGTTTTTAAAAAAGAGCCTGCTGATATTCTGATAGGGATTAAGGTGGCAGTTCTCCCCAAATTGATCTAAAGATTCAATATTGATCAATTTGAGAACCGCCATCTTAATAATATTGAGTTTTCCAATCTCTGAACGAGAATTTCTCTTTACGTCAATCTTCTTTAATTTCTCTTTGCAATACTTTATAGTTTTCGAAGTGCAAGTCTTGTATTTCTTTTGTTACATTTATTCCTACATATTTTGTTTTATTTGATGTTCTTGTGAATTGTTTTCTTAATTTCATTTTTAGATTATTCATTGCTAGTTTATAGAAACACAATAGGTTTTTATGTATTGGTCTTGTATCCTTCTACCTTGCTGAACTTGTTTTATTTGGTAGTTTATAGAAACACAATAGGTTTTTATGTATTGGTCTTGTATCCTTCTACCTTGCTGAACTTGTTTTATTCTAGTAGGGGTGGGTGTGTGTGTGTGTGTGTGTGTGTGTATTCCTTAGAATTTTCTACAAACAATCATGTTGTCTGTGAATAAAGACAGTTTTACTTCTTTTCCAATCTCTATTTTCTGGAAGAGCTTGTGAAGGATTGATATTATTATTTTTTAAATATTTTATTGTTTTTGGTGAAAATTTACATAGCAAATTAGGTTCCCATTGAACAATTTCTATACGTATTATTCAGTGACATTGGTTATACTTTTCACAATGTGTCAGCATTTTCATTATTTCCATTCTGATTGTTCTGCTTCCATTAATCTAGCTTCCTTTTCCCCCCTTACCTTCTCATTTTTGCTCTAGGGTCAATGTTGCCCGATAGGTCTTGTTTAGATGATTATTTAGAGGAGCACAGCACTCACAGGTAATATTACTTATTTTATGAGCCACTCTGTCTTTTGGCTGACAAGTGACGACCGGGAGTAGTTTGAATTCTAAGTTCTAAAGGGTATCCCAGGGCAATAGTTTTGGCATTCCTCTAGTCTCTTCTAGTCCAGAAAGTCTGGCCTTTTTCAGGAATTTGAGTTTTGTTCTACATTTTTCTCCCATTCTATCCAGGACCATCTATTGTGTCCCTGGTTGGAATGCCTGGTAATGGTAGCCAGGCACCATCTAGTTCTTCTAGTCTCAAGGTTAAGTGAGGCCATTGTTCGTGTAGTCTCTTAGTCCTGTAGACTAGTTTCTTCTTTGAGTCTTTGGTTTCCTTCTTTATCTTTTGCACCAGACTTGTAGAGACCAATAGTTGTATCTTAGATGGTTGCTCACAAGCCTTTAAGACTCCAGATGCTACTCACCAAACTAAGATGTAGAACATTATTTTTATAAGCTATGTCATGCCAGTTGACCAAGTTGCTCCCTGAGACTATGGTCCTAAGCCCTCAAACCCAGTAAACCAATCATGCAAGGTGTTTGGTTATATCTAGGAAGTATCCATAACTGTGCTCTCTGTGTGCTTTATTATATATATGAATGTATATGCAGCACACACAAGCATGTGTATACATTAGCCTACAGAAACACCTATAATACCTATAATAAAAACCTGTATATTCATATGTGCTTACCTATACATATATAAGCATACATATCTACCTATGTAAACACACACATATTTTTTGGTTATTATTACTGTTGCAAAATTGTATATATTGTGGCTTTTACCAAAATTGTCACTTATTCTTGTGTACTTCTTAGTGTCATCTTTTACCTTGGACAAGTTGTACAGACTTCACCCTTAGACAATATTGCTCTTCCCATCACCACAACTAACAAGGGTCAACTATCTAGAAAGTGATTCACCCTCCCTCCCCTTCCCATCCTCAGTAACCCCGAGACTGTTGCTTTCTGTATGTATACCTATTACTGTCTTTTTATAATAGTGAGATCATACAGTATTTATCCTTTTGTGATTAACTTATTTCATTCAGCATAATATCCTCCAGGTTCATCCATGTTGTATTTTGAATACTCATTTTTATTCTTTATGGCTAAATAGTATTCCATTTTGTTTATGTACCACAGCTTGTTTATCCATTCATTTGCTGATGGGCAGTTAGGTTGTTTCCATCTTTTTGGTTTTGTGAATAATACTGCAGTGAACGTAGGTGTGCATATGTCTGTTCATGTCAGTAGTTTTATTTCTCTAGGGTATATACCTAGGAGTTGGATTGCTGGAGTTGGATTGCTGGATCATAGGGTGGTATTAATTCTTTAAATACCTGTGAAATTCACTGGCAAAGCCACCTGATCCTGGGCTTTTCTTTGTGGGAAAATTTTAGTTATTAATTCAGTGTCTTTGTTATAGGTCTGTTAAGATTTTCTATTTCTTCTTGAGTCAGTTTTGATAATTTGTGTTTTTTTAAACTCATTTAATCTTTATAAAAAACCCTTAAAAGTACTAATAGACCATTTTATTACCATTAAACCACTTAAAAGAGATTAAGTTATTTATCTCTAAGGTATTTGTCTCAAGGTCAAATATCCGGAAAATGGTCACTCCGAAGTCCGTGGTGCTTTCACCAAGACACACTGACTCTAAGGAGACAGGGGGCTTTTTTAAGGAAGAGGTGACCTTTACATGGACTCTGCTAGAAACAACCCTCTTATGTGAGTGCCTAATCCATCCATATTTGTTTCCTCAGTAGCTTATATATACTTCCTGGAATCTGAGTTGCTAGCAGTAGGGATGCCAACAAGGCCCAAGCCTGGTTCTCCTTACTTTAAAGGCCATTGAGATTTGCTGCCTTAGGAGACCCAGCATGATGTTCATAGGCAGACCCTCCTGGGAAGGCACCCAATGATAGAGGCTGCATTTAGCAATTTAAACTGATACACACTTTACTCCCTTGACTGCCAAGGAGGGGAAAACTGTCAAAGGACCTAGGTGGTTGGAATGAACCACATGTGTTTTACTATTGACCTTTGACAACTGATAAGGAACTGCTGGATGAGGAGAGTCAGATGTGTGACTCCGTAATGATGCTTAGTCACACAGAAATGAAATGGTTGGTCTCCTAACAGGAAGAACCCATCAGAGATAAAACTTGCTTGGTTCTGAGTGCTTCACACAAAAAGTAAAGAATTAAGCTTTTCGCTTATCTGGTCAAAATGTCTTTTATCAGGAATGGTGAGCTGTCTAAAAGATTATCCTAGAAGATGAGACCAACGACCCTATACTAAATACACTTTATGTTGTACTTGAGGTGTGCACAACAAATCCTTCTTTATTACAAAAATTTTTTTACAATAAAATAGGTAAGAACTGAGCTATCATTCCCATTTGGTATGATTTCTTTGTTTCTGAAAAGAAGAACACTGCTAGCTATGAAACTCCTCCTTTTCATCAGCTTGAGGAAAACTTTCCAAAAGACAGTGTCATGGATTGAATTATGTCTCCCCAAAAATGTTTCTATCCATTTGGCTGGGCCACAATTTCTAGTATTGTGTGGTTGTCCTCCATTTTGTGATTCTAATTTTATGTTAAAGAGGATTAGGGTGGGATTGTAACACCTTTACCCAGGTCACATTCCTGATCCAACGTAAAGGAAGTTTCCCTGGGTATGGTCTGCATCACCTTTTATCTCTCCAGAGATAAAAAGGAAAGGGAAGCAAGCAGAGAGTTGGGGAGCTCATACTACCAAGAAGGCAGCACCTGGAGCAGAGTGCATCCTTGGAACCCGGGGTCCCTGCACCTGAGAAGCTCCTCAACCGGGGAAGACTGAGGACAAGGACTGTCCTCCAGAGCCGACACAGAGAAAAAGCTTTCCCCTGGAGCTGATACCCTGAATTTGGACTTTTAGTCTACTTTACTGTGAGGAAATAAATTTCTCTTGGTTAAAGTCATCTATTTGTGGTATTTCTGTTACAGTGGCACTAGATGACTAAGACAGACGGTATAGTACTGTTTGAGCTCAAACTTTTCCAGTCACAAACATATCTCTTGGCTGAGGTAAATTATTGGACAAGTCATTCCCAGGTGATTTTGATTAATAACATTATGAGCAGCCAAACTAAAACAGTTCTTGCACTTCAAATATAAAGTTTGCTAGTATGGAGTTAAAACCAAAGATTTTTATATTGATAACACCTGGAGAACATATACACACACACATATGAAACTGAAAATAATCATCAATAAAAAATGAGTCAAGAATAAGTCTCAGAAAATTTGACCCCAATACCACCCAGCATGTTTTCTCATTTTTCAAAAAGGGGCAACTGATAAACCTGTAAGTTGTTCTTCCTCTGCCTGCCTCCTTCACATACCTCTGTTAATGACTTTGTTTTGACCAAATGTTAATGACTTTGTTCTTTGTTTTAAACTGTTACAAATAACCTTTTGTTCTGTCCGGACTACCGGTAGTATACAGCCCCCACAGGAAAGTTGGAGCCCAGGTATCAGATATGTATGTCTTTAGCCTAATAAAGAAATGTCTGCCAGGGGACTACAAAGACAGTGTTAACCTTTGTAAGATTGTGTATAAGCTCTAATGTAAAACTGCTCTTTGGGACTCCACAGAGACAGCCCGTGTTGCTGCCGGGTCCTCGGTGATGTATGCCTCTCCTTAATAAGCTTTCTCACTCTTTCTGACTGCGAGTATGTTTCATTGGCTCGACTGCTCCAGGGCACGGACCCTAATCGGGTAACAGAAAACAAAGGCTTAATGGCCAGACATAGTAGCCTCATTTTGAAGAAAATGTATCCATTTAATTGAAGAAATTGTACTAAATGCATAAAAAAAAAAAAAAATGCATAAGGCACCCAAAATTTTGGGAAGAACAACTCGTTTCGTATGTATTTATAAAATATATCAAAGAATATAGTCTAGGAAAGTAGCCAGAAGAAATACATGAATTAGAATAATGCCAAGTAGAAAATTATAAAACTGCTATAAGAGTAATGCACTTAAAAGTTCTTGGAAGAGAGTGAGATGAACACATGAGGTAGTATTTGAGCTGGGCTATAAAGAAGAAGAGATGGAAAAGAGGTGAATGAGGGAGGCAAGAGTAAGCAGATGCCCGTGCGTGCTTGATGCCTGACTCATCGCTCATTTCACGGACGTTTATGGAGAGCCTACTCAGGGTCAGGCACTGGCCCAGATGCTGGATGATAGTCCACAGTCTCTCATAAACGTGGGTAACATTTTTCAGTTTTATGTTCACTGATCTACCAGTGAACATAGGTTTGTTTGTTTGTTGTCTTCCTATTTAGACACAAGTAAATTTTAAAGACTGTTCAGAGTTGTCAGGCTTTGCATAATTTGTAACAACATTTCCTTGTGGAAAAGATGGGGGAAATGGGAGCAGGGTTACTTCACTAGTTTGCCATTTCCTTCATTCATGCCGTGGTCAGGCCAAAAAGTATTTATTGACTGGTTTTTTTTAAAGTAGAGGGTCAGTAAAAAACAAGGGAAACCCTCGGTGAGATGGATTCACACAATAGCCACAACAATGGACTCTAACATGCAAATGATCATGAAGATGGCACAGGACTGGGCAACGTATCATTCTGTTATACATGAATAAGGTCGCCATGAGTCAGAGCTGATTCGACGGCAACTACAACAACAAATTACAAGCCAGGAGGTGCTAGGTTTTAGAGATATTAAACTGAGTAAGAAACCATTTCCGCTCTCAAGGAGCTCTGAAATCAGCAACAAACACATAAACCTTATTTAAAAAGAACATAAACTATTAGAGGTACGTGCATAGCATTATGGGAACACAAAGGAAGTTAACTAACCTAGCTTGGGGTTTGTATATTTGGGGAGGGGGTGAAAAATAAGTCATCTAAGAAAGGCTTCCCAGAGGAAGTTATGCCAAAGCTGACACTTAGAAGCTATCAGTGAAATTAGGATGAGCGGGGCCAGGTTCAAGGGCATGTGACTGACCTCCCTTCCTTCCTTCCTTCCCGCCTGCCTCCTTCCCTTCCTTCCTCTTTCTCTCCCTTCCCATCCATTTATCTATTCATTCATCTTATTTATTCTTCAAGATAAAATTAGAATTTTCTATCAAATTCCCACTTCCACAAATCCCAAAATTACTCTAGTGTCATAATTGAAGTTTAGTTAAATATATAGTTTGGGGAGAACTGACAATTTTATAATATTAGGTTCCCATCTGGAAACATGGTTTCTCTACTGAAATATGTTATGTACCTAGTAAAGTGTTCTGGAATCTTTTGTATAAAATCTGAACAATTCTTGTTCAATATTTGCCCAGGTATTTTAAAGTTTTGTGGCATTATAAATTAGATTTTTTTTTCATATTTTCTACCTGGATTTAACTGATTAAATCCTATTACATATTGTATGTTATATATGAAACCCTGGTGGCGAAGTGATTAAGAGCCAAGGCTGCTAACCAAAAGGTTGGCAGTTCAAATCCGTTACACAGTATACATTTCACACTGTATTTTTGCACACATCCCAAATGAGCTCTTTGTTCTTTTTGCTTTCTTTTCATTTTCTTGGATTTTTCAGGAAGACAATCGTATCATCTCTAACTATGACAATTTGTGTCCTACCTTCCAATATTTATACTCCTCAGGCTTTTTTTCCTATTATATTGGCTAGAATTGTCTAAGCAATACTAAATATTGTGCTAGATACTTGACCAATAAGCCACATCATGAAAAACAGAGAAAAGATTGAAGTTGTCAAGGATTTCATTTTACTTGGATCCACAATCAACACTCACGGAAGCAGCAGTCAAGAAATCAAAAGGCGCATTGCATTGGGCAAATCTGCTGCAAAAGACCTCTTTAAAGTGTTGAAAAGCAAAGATGTCACATTGAAGACTAAGGTGTGCCTGACCCAAGCCATGGTATTTTCAAACGCATCATATGCATGTGATAGCTGGACAATGAATAAGGAAGACTGAAGAAGAACTGACACCTTTGAATTGTGGTGTTGGCAAAGAATATTGACTATACTATGGACTGCCAAAAGAACGAACAAATAAATCTTAGAAGTACAACCAGAATGCTCCTTAGAAGCAAGGATGGCAAGACTGCATCTTAGATACTTTGGACATGTTATCAGGAGGGATCAGTCTCTAGAGAAGGACTTCATGCTTGGTAAAATACAGGGTCAGTGGAAAAAAGGGAGACCCTCAACGAGATGGGTTGACACAGTGGCTGCAACAATGGGCTCAAACATAACGATTGTAAGGATGGCACAGGACTGGGCAGTGTTTTCGTTCTGTGATACATAGAGTCGCTATGAGTCAGAACCGACTTGACAGCCCCTAATGACAACAACGGATATTTGAATTAGCTCTCTTACCATCTTTCTATTGAAGATATTTGAATGCTAAAGACTATATTTTCCAGATTCTCTTGCAGCTAGAGATCCAGATGTGAACTAAATTCTGCCATTTAGATGTACTGTGTGAGATTTGGAAAGCAAAAGAGAGGATGAGGTGGTCTTGCTATGACTTGTGGCTATCACCACTCGTTATGGAGGTCATGGTGTCACCTGACAGGTTGCAGCAGGTTGCAGTGTTCAATCTCCAGTTTTCCTGGTGTCAAAAAATATTGGCAGTATGTTCTAACTTTGATTTTGAATCCTTGGATTACATTTTCAGGTGTCGATTCCCAGACTTCTCAGGGTCCAGAGGCTGTTGTGGATGTCAGCATCTCCAGATCTAGGTTAGCATAATTCCAGCAGCAGCCTCAGAGAGCTCTCCTAATGGGTCAGTTTTTGTGTTGTTTTGGAAGCTATTCTAAAAGGTTTAGTCTAGTGTCTGCTCCTTTATTACTCAAGTCTCTATATTAAATCCCTTCCTGCTTAAAATACATAGTATTTGTGCTTCCTGCTCTGATTCTTGACTAGTAATGATGCACTTCTCTTCCTCATTCCTTTTTAAATGGGAATGCTTTGATTTGATATGATGTTGGTTGTTCATACCAGACATTCATCACCTTAAGTCCTTCTGATCCTACTTTACTACAACTGAGGTTGTTTTTTTAATCAGGAAAGGATATAGATAGAACACTATCAAGTGCATTTTTGGGTCCATTATAAAATTTATGTCAAGATGATTATACTTTTCTATTTTCCTACTATTTTGATGAATATCATTAAAAGTTTTTTTTTTTTTTTTTGTAGTGATAGATAACCCTGTATTACTGGCAACTAAGAGGTTTTTTTGCTTGCTTGTGTACTTTAACGAGAAAATTTAACCCATTCATATTTATTATACTCACCATGTTTGGCCTTCTGTCATTGTTTTCCATACTTTCTGAGCTATTTTATGCTTCTTGTTTATATATGGAGTCCTTGGATGATAAAAACGGTTAATGCGCTCAGCTGCTAATTGAAAGTTTGGAAATTCAAGTCCACCCAGGGGCACCTCTAAAAAAATGGCCTGGAAATCTATTTCTGAAAAATCAGCTATTGAAAATCTATGGAGCACAATTCTATTCTGACATACATGATGTTGCCATGAGTCAGAATTAACTCAACAGCAACTGTGTGTGCATTTTTACTGGTTATTAAAATATATATACATATGTATATACATATATATAGGTATCTGTGTGTGCATATCATATTTTTACACAGATGACATGCACCTTCTACATTTGTTTGCTAACCATGACATCCCCCTGTGAGGTATTTTCATAAATGCACTGATACTTTTTTTAAACCAACATGTAAAAAAAAAATTGGCATAGCAGCTCTTATGAAAATATCTCGTGGGGGGAAGGCTTTGAAAAGGCATTTGATAAAACCTTATGGAGAAATCACATGATTTTTTCCATTTTGCTCAGTTAATATGGTATGATGGTTAATGATATGTGTCAACTTGGGTAGGCCACGATTCCCAGCATTGTTTAACTATCTTCCACTTTATGTGCTGTAACTCCTAAACCTCTATATGTTAATGAGGCAGGATTAGTGTGGGGTGTATCTGGAGTCACACCCTTACTCAAGTCACAGCCTTACTCAATTATCTGATATAAGTGGAGTTTCCTTGAGAATGTGACTTACATTCAATATATACGGATGCTCTGGCAAAGCTCGCTCTTGCGCTGGATCCTGCATCCAGCTCATCATCTGACCTCCAGTTCTTGGGACTTGAGCCTATCGTCTGATCTACTGATTCTGAGATTTGCCAGCTTCCATAGCACTGTGAGCCAACAGCCTATCATCTGACCTGCCAATTGTGGGCTCATCAGCCCATGCAACCAGATTAAGTCAGGAGAAGCATCCAACCTGATGCCTGACCCACAGATTTGGGACTTGCCAGCCTCCACAAATGGCATGAGCCATTTCCTTGAGATAAATCTCTCCCACCCACCCACCCCTCCGCCACTGTCTCTCTCTCTCTTTCTCTCTCTATGTATACGTATAATGCTTTGCTGGTTTTGCTTCTGTAGAGAACCCAGTCTAAGACATATGGCAAATTTCATTAACATAGTTTTTAGTTCCTACTATGAAATCATTCTTTTATTTCTAGAAGAAAAAAATTACAATTTGTCATGGTGTATTATATGTTGCTGGATGTTGTCTGCCTATATTTATTTAGGGTTTTATGCCAGTATACACAAATAAGATTTGTTCAGGTGTTTGTTACCTTTATTAGATTTTTGCTATCATTTTGTGACTTTATAAAAGACTTCTCAAAAGTTCCTTCTTTTTCTACCCTGCAAGTTAAAGAAAAACCCTTGAAATTACTACTAAAAGACTGATATAATTCACCTATGAAACTACCTGAGCTTGGTGAAAGGAAAATCTTGTCAAATCTTTCTTTCTTCTATGGTAAATAGCCTATTTAGATTTCTTCTCTTTATGGCAGTCAGTTTTGGTAATTTGTATCTCCTTTAAAAAATCATCACTTTCACCCAAGTTTCTCAACTTTATTCTTTTAATTTCATTTGTATCATTGGATATTTCCTCATTCTTACTGTTTTTTTTTTTTTTATAAAAGTGCTTTTTCCATTTTTTTCCAGCCTAAATTACCTAGAGGTTATTACTTTTACCATTTTTTTCCTCAAAGAACCAGCTCTTATGTTTATTAATATTAGCATTTTTTGTTTTCTAAATCACTAACTTCCACTTTATAAATCATCTGCTCTCCTTGTTTTTTTTCCCCAAACAAAAGGTCTTACATATTTATTAGTGAGTCAAGCCATTAATGTGGGAGCATAAAAACAGAAGAAAAAATACGAATTTTTCCAATAAAACAAAGCTCTGGTGGCACGTGGTTAAGTGCTTGGCTGCTAACCAAAAGGTTGGCAGCTCAAACCTACCAGCCGCTCCACAGGGGAAAAGACCTGGCAATCTGTTCATGTATAGATTACAGTTTGGGGGCAGTTCTACTCTGTCTTATAGGGTCACTGTGAGTCAGAATTGACTAGACGATTCTAACAACAACAATGTTCAGATAGTGGCAAAATTTACAGATTGATATGGTCAGATGCTAGTCAATAGAGGGCAAATATGTGTGCCATCACATGTGTGACTACTTTAGACCCAGCTTGGTTCTTCTCCAGTGTCTCCTCTTGGGAGTTGTACCTGATTTAATACCAGTTTTCATTTGTATCCACTGCGGCCAGGAATCTCTTGATCCTTAAAGTCTTGTGAGAAGACATGGCAAGGATGGAAGTTGACCACAGACACTACAAGGGCAGAGAAAGGGAGAGAAGACTTTTCCTTGGGTTTTTATTTTCCTTTTTCTAATTTCTTAAGTGGATGTTCCTTAAGCTAATTTCATTTTTTCATGTTTATTGGTATATTTAAGGCCATGAATTTTCCTCTGAGCACTGCTTTAATGTAATTTATAGTAGTATATTTTAAGTAGATAGGTAGGTAGATGATAGTAGATAGATCAATCTAGAAAATATATCACTATGTAAATTTTTTCCTTGTTATCTCAAAATTTATTTGAGAGGTGCTAATGTCCAAAAAAAAAAAAAAAAAAAATTTTTTTTTTTTTTTTTTTTAATGTCCAGGTAGAAGGGTTTTTGTTTTCTGAGTGTTTTGTTGGTGGTGGCGTTCTTTGAAGTTTCTACTTTTATTTCATTATGATCAGAGAATGTTGAGTGACTATTTCTGCTTTGGGGAATACATTGACTTTTTGTTGTTGTTGCCTGATATTGGCCATTTTTGTAAATGTTTCTGGTACTCTGACTGGTCAGAACTCAATGTCTCCGAGCACTGTGCGGCTCTGGATCTTCATTCAGTTCACAGCCCCCAGTAGCCGTTCTCTGCCAGGCCTTGCAGAATTTCACTCTGCGCAGGTACAGTTTGGTGTTGGGTCAAAACTCAATGGGCTCTCTATGCAGATTTCTAGGAGTCCTTTTCTGCTCGGCTGTCTCTTCCCTGGCTCCCTATGCCACAAACTCCAGCTGCAGCCCTGACCTCCAATTTCTATGTCGACTCTCTAGGCATACTTTCCTGGGCTTCAGTTTGTAAAGTGCTCCCAGGCAGAAAGCCAGATGCGCATGGAGCTCACCTCAAGTGCTTCTCTTAAGGATCATAGCCCTGTGCTGTCTGTTGTCCGATGCCTTAAACCAGTTGCTTCATGTGTTTTGTCCAATTTTATAATTGTTTACAGTCGAGGGTAAATGCAACACTTGTTACTTAGTTATGGACAGAGATACCCTGACACTTGTTTCTATAGTTCTTTTTCCACCTTTTTTTTTCCCTTGTAGTGTCTTTATATAGATTCTGTGCCAGTTATTTTGAATAAGGTAAGACCTTCTGTGACCATCTATTTAAAGGAAGTTCATGTCAGTTACAGGTCAGGGCCATGATCCTGGCTAACAGCAATTTTCTCTGGTTCACAGTGAATTTCCTTCTACATAAGGTATGCATGATTTTGTCAGATTTTACTTCTCCCTAGCCAACAGACCAGTTGCCATCCACTCATGGAGAACTCATATGTATCAGAGTAGAATTGCACTCCATAGGGTTTTCGATGACTAATTTTTTGGAAGTAGATTGTCAGGATTTTCTTCCAAGGCACCTCTGGGTGGACGCAAACCTCCAAGCTTTCCTTTAGCAGTCAAGTTTGCACCACCCAGGGACTCCACACCAGTTGCCTTCAAGTCAACTCCAGCTCGTGGAGACCACCCACTGCCCAGGGAATCCAGGTCATACTAGCATAATAGAATGAATTGGGCAGCTTTCCTCTCATTTCTGGAATAAATTGTTTGAACTCACTTATAAAACCATCTGTTCCTGTGGCTTAACTGGGGGAGGGCTTCTTAAATGTCTATCTTGATGATCAGTCTATCCAAGTTTCTATTTCTTTTTGAGCCTATTTTGGCTTTTTTATATTTTCCAGAAATGTTTCCATTTCACCTAATTTTTCAAATGTAGTAACTTTAGAAAACATTAACTATCATTTTTTAAAAAGTATATTTGTTTTTTATTCTGTATTTGTATCTTCTATGTTGCTTTTTCAGTTTTGTAAGAGATCTAATGTTTAGTCTTTCAAAAAATGAGATTAAGGTTTTATTAGTTTTATTAGTCTTCTCTATTTCTACTATTGTTCCTAAATTTATTTACTTATTAGTTTGCTTTCTTCTTATAATCTGTGGGTTTACTCTGTTATTATTTTCTGACTTTATAAACTGAATTTAGTTCATTTGTTTTCAATGTTCTATTATAACTTATAAAATTATAAGTTCTGTTTTAGCTATGTCCCATAAATGTAGGCGTGTAACGCTTTCATTATCTTTCAGTTCTAAGCATTTTGTAATTTCCCTTATGATATCCTCTTTAACCCAAGGTTATTGACTAAGACTTTTGGTATCCAGATTTACAAGATTTTGAAAAGCTGCCCCTGTGTTTTTTATTTCATTATAGTTGATGGGGAGATTTATTGAAGCTTTCTTTATGGGATATTATATGGTTGATTTTTGTAAATGTTCCATGTGCATTCTTAAAAAATGTGTACTGTCCGTTGAGTGAAAAGTTCTACATTATCTATTAGATCAAGCTTATTTTATTATTCAAGTCTTCTACATCTTTGCTCCTTTTGGCTGCTTTATCTATCCATTTCTGAAGATTATGTCTTAAAAACTCCAATTGAAATTATTGACCTATTTCTTGACATAGTTCTGTCCATAGTTGCTTTATATATTTTGAAGGGGTATTTTTTTTTGTTGTTGTTAGCAACATATTCATGATCATAGTATATTTTTTATTCTAATACTAGTATGTGCCATTTTTTGCCCCTTATGGCATTTTCACTTAAACTTGTTTTCCAGGTGTTAAAATTGCTGCCATGGTTTTTGTTCATATTTGGCTGCCTTGTCTTTTTCCATCGTTTAAAATGTTTAATCTTACACTCTTGTTTTAAAAGTCTTTTGTAGCTATTGCTACATCTTTAAAAATCCAATCTGTGAGTACTGTGTGAGGTAGGAATTTCAATGTCTCTGGGGAATCTGGGTGAATGGAATGGAAGGGTAGACCACTGGGGCCGGTAATGTAGCTGGAGGCAGAGGTATTCCAAGGTGGAGAAGCCTGCAAATGTAATTCATAATGGGTTTTCTTAATTCATTCCAATCAAACGAATTGATGCCTTGGGAGTTAGGTCTGATCCTCAAAGGCTTAATATGCTTTCTGAAAGAGCTAAGGGAATCAGTATATGGCCAGCTGCGCCTTGTTTCAATCAGAAAAGGAAATTTCAAAGGTCAGGCAAAGTTTCCTTCCCAGGAGAGTTCAAAGACAGGCAATCTTCATGAAACACTGGGGAAGTGAATGCCAAAGGAAGGAGAGAGAGACCTTAACCATGACATTACTGAGCATCCACATGCTTCCTCTGGTCTACATTCCTTAAGTTATTACCCAACAGCTCAAGGGATTAAAACCTTTTTGAAAAGACTGGCTTCTTTCCAAAGAACTGGCAGGTGGGTAGACAGCACAGATGACCCACTGAAATACACTAAAGTCAGACATTCGCCTTGTGGAGTAATGAGAAAAAAACTCACAATAGGACAAACTGCCTACTGAATTGCACAAAGACCCGTTAGAAAAAATTAGGGCCTAATAGAGTGGGTGAGGCAAACTTGATGTGCACAATTAATTGCTCTGCTTGATCTTTGAAACATGAGGGAAAGTGGGACAAGGATATAGAGGCTGTGCAAACCCTTTTCTATATTCTAATATAGATATCCCAGGAGGATTTAGAGGAAGTTATTCATACACTGTGAAGAACAGGAACTCCATAATACTTAATTGTGCTCATGAGAAGCCTGTACATAGACCAAGAGGCAGTCGTTCGAACAGAACAAGGGGATACTGAGTGATTTAAAACCAGGAAAGGTGTGTGTCAGGGTTGTTTCCTTTCACTACACTTATTCGATCTGTATGCTGAGCAAATAATCCAAGAAGCTGGACTATATGAAGAAGAATGCAGCATTGGGATTGGAGGAAGACTTGTTAACAACCTGCAATATGCAGATGACACAACCTTGCTGGCTGAAAGAGGACTTGAAGCACTTACTGATAAAAATCAAAGACTATATAGCCTTCAGTATGAATTACACCTTAACATAAAGAAAACAAAAATCCTCACAAATGGACCAATAAATCATGATAAATGGAGAAAACATTGAAGTTGCCAAAGATTTCATTTTACTTGGATCCACAATCAACACCCATGGAAGCAGCCATCAAGAAATCAAATGACATATTGCATTGGGCAAATCTGCTATGAAAGACCTCTTCAAAGTGTTAAAAAGCCAAGATGTCACTTTGAGGACTAAGGTGTGCCTGACCCAAGCCATGATATTTTCAGTCACCTCATATGCATGCAAAAGCTGGACAATGAATAAGGAATACTGAAAAATTGATGCCAATTGGTGTTGGCAAAGAATATTGAATATACCATTGACTGCCAGAAGAACGAATAAATCTGTCTTGGGAAAAGTACAGCCAGAGTGATCCTTGAAAGCAAGGATGGAGAGACTTTGTCTCACATACTTTGGATATGTTATCAGGCTGCACTAGTCCCTGGTGAAGGAAATCATGCTTGGTAAGGTAAAGGGTTAGCAAAAAAGTGGAAGACCCTCAATAAGATGGATTGACACAGTGGCTGCAGCAGTAGACTCAAACAGCAACATCTGTGAGGAAGGCACAGGACCAGGCAGTGTTTCATTCTTTTGTACAGTCCCTGTGAGTCAGAACCAACTCGATGGCACCTACCACCTCATGCATTTCCTTGATCCAAAGATTCTGTATCTGATTTTTAATGTGTAAGCAACTGCCTGTGCCAAATAGTGTGCAGAACACAGAATTAGACACGGTTCCTGAAAAAAGAACTTGCGTTCAAAGTAAGGCAAACATTTCAGGAGATACACTAGGTAGAATATTTTTGAGGCAGAGCTATGAAGGAGATCACGCGCATGCACACGCACACACACACGCAGGGTGGGCGTGGTGGTTCAGTGGTAGAATTCTTGTTGTCCATGTGGGAGACCTGGGTTCAATTCCCAGCAGCCACCACCCATCTACCAGTGAAGGTTTGCCTGTTGCTATGGTCAACAGGTTTCAGTGGAGTTTTCAGACTAAAACAGACTAGGAAGAAAGGTCTGATGATTGACTTCCAAAAATCAGCCAATGAAAACCCTGGTTCGATCTCCAACCTATTATGAGGATGATGCTGGACTGGGCAGCATTTCTTTGCATTGTGCTTAGGGTTGCCAGGAGTCGGGGCTACTTGACATCAGTTACCAACAAGGCTTTCAAAAAGAAAAAGCCACAATTTCATAAAAACTCCTTGTATTTTTGGCCCAGGACACAAACCATTCCCAAGCCAACTCTTCAGACAAGGATTGGACGGGACAATGGGTTGGAGAGGGATGCTGGTGAGGAGGGAGCTTCTTGGATCAGGTGGACACTTGAGACTATGTTGGCACCTCCTGCCTGGAGGGGAAATGAGAGGGTGGAGGGGGTTAGAAGCTGGCGAAATGGACACGAAAAGAGAGAGTGGAGGGAGAGAGCGGGCTGTCTGATTAGGGGGAGAGTAATTGGGAGTATGTAGCAAGGTGTATATAAGTTTTTGTGTGAGAGACTGACTTGATTTGTAAACTTTCACTTAAAGCACAATAAAAATTAAAAAAAAAAAAAAATCCTTGTATTTCTACCTCTAGCAAATAAGTAAACAATGATGTGAGATACTTTTGGGGAAGAGGGAAGGACAATCATCTCTTTAAACTTCCTAACAACCCTGGAGGCAGGTGGTAGCATCTTCTCCAATTTACAGATGTGGAAAGGACGTCAAGGAGGTTAACGACTGACTCCAGGCCATACTGATGTTAAGTCCAAGTCTGGCTGCAGGTTTCCTTCCCATTACCTCACAAAGGGTACATGAAGGAAGAAGTTGCTCTTCCATCTTTGAACTGACCAGGAAGGAATTACAGTTGGCAGCTTCAGAACCAAACACACTGAACTTAGCCTTTAAAGGTTAAGACTCATAGACAGTAGCAGCCACTAAATTCATGGACCTGAGCAGATCACAACGGGAGTTTTGGACTCCTTGTGCGGCTTTAATTCTCAGACCTGTTCCCAGGAGCTCTAAGGAAATCTGTTCATTCATGTAGGTGCTTTGTTAATGCTACATTAATCACAGAACCTCTGGGATAAAAGGGCTCTTACCAGACTCTATGGCCTGACATGCCCATTTTACAGGAGGGGCCTGGCCAATGTCATATTCTCATGAGTGATGAAATTGGATCTGGAATCTTTGCTCTGAGTCTCACACCCCTAGGCTGCAATGATGGATCACCAACATTTTTGTTGACTAGAAAAAGGGCTGGTACAAACACATCTTGGTAACATTTGTTAAAATACATCAAGTGACACCTTTTAAACCAATGTCAATGGTTTCTATTTGTTTCTAATTTGATTCCCCTTTTGGATTTTGTTCTTCAGGAAATGCTAGGCTAGGTAATGAGGACTCTGGAAGCCATGAGTCCCAGACCTTACTGCAGAAACCCCAGCATGACCTATTGAAACTCCTAATCATTCAGTGTTGTCTTGAAGCCACTGAATAACTGGGAATGGTTTGGAAGCTGGCTTCTCAAATCATTACCCAGTACACCGACAGAAAGTGCTATTTACCTGGGGAATTGTTATAATTCTACCTAGCAAGTCCATAGTAAACTGGCATCTCCTCCCTGCCAGGAGGTGGTTCACATCAAAGTTGTGTTAACTTTTTTTTTAAGGCCAGTTAACTGGGATGTCCCATGAAACCATGACCCTCCAAACCAAGGAACCGAATTCCATGAGGTGTTTAGTTGTACATAAGCAGCCTTGGCAGCTACTCTTTTTTTTTTTGGATGTTGTTGTAAATGTAACTATCATATAAGTTTTGCCAATTCAACTTTTTACAGGTGTACAACTTATGGACAGTAATTAGAACAATCAGCTGTGCAACCCTACCCTTAATCAATGTGATTTTTCCATCACCGTTAACCTCCTTCCCCCTCACCCTGGTAACCACTAATAAACTTTGGTCTCTATACGTTTGCCTTTTCTTGTCTTTTTGTATAAGTGAAGTCATACAATATCCGTCCTTTTGTGACTGGCTTATTTTGCTCAGCATATTGTCTTCCAGTTCCATCCATACTGTAGCTGTATCAAGACTTCATTTCTCCTCCTGGCTGAGCTGTAGTTGTACTAACTTTTAAAAGTTCATTGTCAGCCTGCCTTCACCAAACCTGACCAGTAATTGCCTTCTTCTGAGAATCCAGTTCAAATCCACTAAGCCTCCTGACAGACAACAAAGAGGGAAACAGTAGGTAAAAATAAGAGCCAGAAGTACTTAGAGGATCTCTTATACAGAGTGTGATGTTGTTTATCAGTCTGGCAACTAAAGCCTTGGGAGGCAGGTCTTGATTTATGTTCTGTGAGGTTTTTTTATTATTGTACTTTAGGTGAAGGTTTACAGAACTAGCTTCTCATTAAAGTTAATACACATATTGTTTTATGACATTGGTTACCAACCCCATGATATGTCAACGCTCTCCCTTCTTGACCTTGGGCTCCCTATTACCAGCTTTCCTGTCCCCTCCTGCCTTCTAGTCCCTGCCCATGGGCTGGTGTGCCCTTGAGTCTCATTTTGTTTTATGGGCCTGTCTAATCTTTGGCTGAAGGGTGAACCTCAGCAGTGTGTTCTGTGAGGTTTTTGTTTTAATTTTTTTTATTGTGCAGCCAGTGAAAGTTTACAGAGGAAATTCATTTCCCGTTTGATAGTTTGTACATATTCCATGACATTGGTTTCATTCACTACAATCTACTAGCACTCCCCTCATTCCCATCCTAGGTTTCCAGTTTCCTTTTGTCTACCCCTTCCTGCCTTCTCATCTTTGACCTCGTGCAAATGTTTCCCTCATCTTGTATAGCTCTGTGAGGTTCTGAACGCATCAGCAAGGAGGAAGGGAATGGCCATTTATTGAGCATCTTCATTGTACAAGGCACAACATTATGCCCTTTTTCAATTTCAATTTATACTGCCAGCAACATCCTCTAGATAGTAAAACTGACCTCACTTGATAGATGCAGGGCAGCTGCAGCTCAGGGATCCTGCGACTTGACTCAGGTCAGTTGTTAGCAAGTAGCCGAGTGAATATTCACATAGGTCTCTGCTTCCCCAAGCTGATGCTCTTTTCACAACACAATACCCAAGATCTCCTAAGCAAGAATGCCGAAATGTTCTCAATAAGGAACCCCCGGAATAAATATTTCTCCTCTTCCCCTGAGCAACAGATCAGGGATTCAGCAGTGTGTTAGGATGTCCAGTAGGGAGGGCTAAATTCATAGCCTATCATCTAAATAGTCTAAGGTTGTTCACCATAACTGCTACCATGTAAGGCCTTTGTTCAAACACACCTGGGCAGTAAAGGTTTCTTTAGACCAGGCTAGCGGCAAGAAGGAAATTATCGAAAGGCAGTAGGTTGTAATGACAAAGAGCACGGGCTCTGAATTCACACTGTCAAGGTTTAAATCCCACCTCCTATTTTCCTTTAAAACAATCCAGTGCACAGGTGTACGTGTTTGGGTGTTGGAGGCAATATAGACAAACGGGCAAGAATGGCCACGGGTTGGGGTTTGCTAAAGTTGGCCAGTGGGTACACGAGGAATATTATATTATTCTACTTTTATGTATGTTTGAAATGTTCCATAACAAAAGGTTAAACATAAATAAATCTGGGCTCCTCCACTTACTGGTTGTGTGACTTTGGACAAGTTTCTTGGCCTGCCTCAGTTTCCTCACCTATAAAACTGGGTACTAATAGTACCTACCTCACAGGGTTGTGTGAGAAATAAATGAGGTAATATATGTAAAGTACTGAACTACTATTATTATCTATAGCCTAACTATTATGTCCCAGGCACTGGATTTGTCCTTTATAAATACACTGTTTCAATTCACTCCTTTCAGCAATCCTACAAGGCAACAAAACTTCCATTTTTAACATGATGAAATGGACTCTCAGGGGTTCCAGAGACAAAACTGCATTAAAACTCAGATTTGGACCAGACTAAATGGTCTGACTGAGACTAGAAGGACCCCAGAGACTGTGGTGCCCAGACCTTCTGTTAGCCCAAGGCTGGAACTATTCCCAAAGCCAACTCTTCAGACAGGGATTGGACTGGACTATAAGATAAAAACTGATACTGGTGAGGAGTGAGCTTCTTGGCTCAAGCGGACACATGAGACTATGTGGGCAGCTCCTGTCTGGAGATGAGAAGGCAGAGGAGGACAGAAGCTGCCTGAATGGACACAGGAAATTCAGGGTGCAGAGAAGGAGTGTGCTGTCTCATTAGGGGGAGAAGAACTTAGGAGTACATAGCAAGGTGTAAATAAATTTTTGTATGAGAGCCTGACTTGATTTGTAAACTTTCACTTAAAGCGCACACACAAAAAGAATGATTAAAAAAAAAAGAAGAAGAAACCCAGGTTTGCTCTCTAAGCCTTGTTTTCTACTAGATGGCCCAATTCCCTAAAAGTGACTTTAGGGTTCATTTACAGATGTGGGAAACTGAGGCTCAGTGGAGTCAAGCGATCCACAATTCTCTGCGGTAGGCTGAGAGCTAAATGCAGATTCGGCAATTACAAAACACACAAACCCAGCTCTTTCTACTAGACTGGACAGGCTGTCCTCACACTGTCCTCTGGCGTCCACCCTGGAAGAGGGGACTCTCCAGCAGCCGAGTGGCCAGTGTGAAGAGCGGGGATGGACAGGCTGTACTTGCTCTACCTTCACAGCCTCCACTCCTGGGGCAGAAGTGGGAAGAACTCTGCATTTCGGCAGTCCAGTGGCCACTGTAACGTGTGGGGATGGCAGGAGAAGCCCCTCTCTACCTCCCACCCTGATCAAGCAGCTCCTTGGACCAGTGGCCTTCGATGGTTCCCAGACCCACAAGCATTGTGGCTTGTACAACACAGCCAAACAAAGGGGAGGAAAACAGAAACCCAAAAGGCACTTTATTCTAGCAGCCTCTGCACTTGATAAATATTTTAGTAAATCTCTTTCCAGAGCCACTGGCACTTGAGCAAGCCGAAGAGGTAGCGTGTCTCCCTCTGAGACAAGATCTCACGGCATGGCCCGCAGAGCTCTGTCAGCCCTGCTGTTCCCAGGATCTCTGAGCATCGGCTGGAGTCCCTCCTTCCAACAGCTGCTTCTCCTCCTCAGAGATTCACTCCAAGAGGCCCCAAATCCCCAGTAACAGCCTGTGCCATCAGTGAAGGCATCATGCAGCCACAGAGATTAGAGAAGCACCTCTCTTTCCACAAATCTCTCAGTAATCAGCCACGACAGGAGAACAGACACACTCGGAACCCTTAACAAGAAATCTGAGTTTCAACAAGGGGGGAAAACCCGCAACAGCCAGCAGAAGTCATAAAGGTGTCAGGGCAGGCGCCAGGCCCTCTCTAACCATGCCTGTAGAATGGCCACTTTGCACAGAAAACTCAACAGGATGGCCAGCAATTTACATCCTTTTAGCTGAGCACAGAGGGAAGCCAGACTTTTACTTCCAGGGCCCCTTTTGTGTAGCTGTTTGCAAATACAGTATTTAACCAGAAAAAGCTAACTGATATAAAAACCACTTGTGGTCCCATTTCAATCAGAACTTTTTTTTTTTTCTTGCTAAAACAATCCAATTCAAATATTCTTTCTGCCCCTCTCAAGATTCTCTCAGTCTTAAAATGATCCAGTCAAAAAGTGTAATTGTACTGGGAGTGATGAACAGCCAGGAGTGAAGTAGCTGAGGGGAGAGGGAAGTGGAGGGAAGAAAGCCACTCGCCTCCCTGAGCTTCAGGGGTGCCCCACGGAGCAAGACCCCCTCCTGACAAAACAAGATAAACAACCTGTTGAAGGCTATTATCTCCTTTATTCCAAAAATAAATATTTCACTTTCGAGTTGACGTATTTCAAATCACATTAAGCACAGAGAAGAAACACAGGCCCTTTGGAAACTGTGGACAAGTGCAGGAAAGGATCATGTTCAAAACAACAGGGATGGGTGAGCACTGATTCTAGCTGACCCCTGACCCAGAGACCCCCCACCCGCCAGGTGGAGCTACAAAGCAATTTCAGGAGAGAAAAAGACACACACGCTGCTCTGAAGTCTGAAAGGCACATGGACTGGACCCTAAGGTGAATGGCACGTTCACTGATAAAAGGTTTCCTCTTCCCTCCCAAGAAAAGTAGAGAAACTTTAATCAAGTCAAAGACCAGAGAAGACAGGGAGCTCCTGCTTAGAGCCCAGCATCTTGAAAACCCCTGAATACCAGCGCCATTTGTTTCCTGTTGCTTCCCCCCTCCCTGCAGGCAAGTCCCCTGGCCGGCGGCTCACTCGGTGGTAGTGGGGCGCGTGGCCACGTACACAAACACCACGATGAGCAGCACGACCACAGCCAGCGTAGGCAGCACCACCGTGGTGATCTGCTGCCGGGCCTCCTGCATGGCCTGCTTCCGCTCCTTCTTGTCCTTGGACGTCTCCTTCTTGGGCTTCCCTTTGAGCTGCCGCATCTTTCCTGGAGGATGCTAGGAGAGTGCGTCCAGAGAGGCTCTGAAGAAAGGGCCACACTACTCTTGCTGGGACTTCCTGTAGGGAGAACAACTGTGGTCAAGAACGAACAGGGTGAAAAAAAATCATAAGGTTAAAGGCGAATGTAAAGCTAGGAAAAAACCTGCAACTTATATGACAAAGAGTTATGACCGATACAACATACTGGGCTGAGTCCCCTTGGGATCAGCCCCTCTAAGTGGTGGGTCATGGGCACAAACTAGATGTTCCTGGTTCCAGCATCCATCCGTCCTTCCCAGAGAGGGTACACTGTGAACGGAGGTGAGCTGAGATAGGGGCCTCTCAGCTCCAGGGACAGCTGGGCAAGACATGAATATTATCATTTTCTATGTGTGCCATGACGGGCAACGGTGGTTCAGTGGTGGAATTCTAGCCTTCCATGCAGGAGACCCAGGTTCAATTCCCTGCCAAGGCACCTCACGTGCAGTCACCACCCATCTGTCAGTGGAGGCTTGTGTATTGCTGTGATGCTGAACAGGTTTCAGTGGAAGGTCCAGGCTAAGACTAGGAAGAAAGGGCTGGCGATCTACTTTGGAAAATCAGCCAATAAAAATCTTATGGATCACAACATTCCAATCCACAACTGATCATGGGGACGGCATAGGACTGGGCAGTGTTCTGTTCTGTTGTTCATGGGATCACCGTAAGTTGCTGGCCAACTCTACAGCAGCTAACAACATTCTCTTACCACTTCTCTTGTCCCCATATGTCCCCATATGGACCCAGAAACTCTTCTGTATCAGCAATCTTTTTATTGTATCAGTAATGATCTATCATTAAACTTTTCTGTTTCATCAATGATCAGGCAGTTTCTCATGGGTTCGAGAAGACTGGCATTATCACACTGGGATCAATAATCCCACTCAAATGCAACTGTGAAAGTTCAGAACGGCGCCACTTTAGGCAAACGTCCAGATTCCTTAGGCTTTAAAATAACACCCAGAAGTACTTTCTTAAACCCTGACCAATGTAGGAACTTCTGGCCTTACCAATTCTCCTTTTTCAAAGCTTTCAAAGAACTTTCAGACCAATCTGGGTTCAAACCCAGGACATACCACTTACTGGCTGAATGACTTTGGGCAAGTCACTGAGCTTCCTTCCACAGGCCTCAATGTCACCGCCTGAACAATGAGAACAATTTCTGTCTTAAAGGATGTATGAGGATTCGAAAAGGAAATGCATACCTATGTGTGCTCTGCCTGCCCACAGGGAGGCTATACAGGCTGCAAGCTGGCCAAGTCAAGCCAGACAGAGCTGGGTTCTCTCATATCACTGTGTGATGCCTCCTCAACTTAGAACTAAGTTTCAGTTACCACCTGTGAGGTGGTAGTAACAGTGGCGCCTAATCTCACAGGACTGTTTGTTGTTGTTGTTAGGTACCGTAGAGTTCATTCCAACTCATAGTGACCCTACATATAAGAGAACCAAACGCTGCCTGGTCCTTCACCACCCTCACAATAGTAGGTATGTTTGAGCCCAGTGTTGCAGCCACAGTGTCAATTTATCTCACTGAAAGTCTTCCTCTTTTTCATTGACCTTCTACTTTACCAAGCATGACGTCCTTCTCCAGCAACCGGACAGAATTGTGGTGAGGATTAATTAAGCTTCTGTGTAACATGGGGCTTGGCAAACATAAGGCACTCGGTTTGTGTTAGCTGCCATTACAGGAACTTATCCCAACAGTCCTATCAGTTAGGTGAACAGGTTTTACTGCCCCCATTTAATAAATGAGGAAACAAAGGAGCAAAGAGGAAAAATGACCTGCCGACAGTCACCCAGCCTGTAAATAGTATCCAGTGGCTTCTAACAGTGCAATCGTCAGCATCCCTTATCCAAAGCTACGAACCACAGTCCATTCCCTCCCTAGCATGGCCTCTTGAAATTGTTTAAAAAGAAGAGACAAGCTACTAGCAGCACTCTGACTTGTGGCCCTCCCCATGGTAGCTAAAGGCCTGTCAGGTCTGTAAAAGTCAAGGAGGACCCTGTGTTTTCTCTTGCACAGCCCTTCACAAGGCTGGCTGCTGGCGGGCAGCACCATGGTCCCAGAGTTAATAGGTGCCCTGGCCGTGCGGGCTCATAGCACCAAACCTAGATTTCCACCCTGCTCCTTTAGCTGTGGGCAGTTTCCTCCCACAGAGGTACAGTTGACATTCAAAGGCCCCAGCTTCTGTGATGACCAGATCTTGACATTTATGAGATGCACTCAGAAGTTCCTGCAGGCTTGGAAAACGCCTCAAGTTGCTGAGGATGGTGCAGGTCTGGTCAGGATTTAAAGGACAAATATGCCTGTTTGAATTCTGGGTTCTTCATGAGGAGCTACAGTGGGTGGCCTCCCTGCTCTCACTCAGCTGTGGGGTGGGGCTAAACCACAGCCTCTTGGTCTCCTGTGCAGTGGTGGGGGCAGGGGGCTGGTTAGGAAAAGCATCTCTGAGGTGATGATCGAGGCAAAATCCTACTGATGAAAACGAATCAGTTGTGACAAAAGTGGAGGAGGAGGGCCAGGCAGAGGGAAGAGTAACCTGAACAAGGAAGGGGCTACTTAATAAAGGGGGAAAAGGAGATAACAGGGGAGTGACAGGAGATGAACCTGGGTGACGGAGGCCAGGTCACCCAGGGACTCCCGGTCACGGTAAGGTGGGGATTTTATTCTAAGTGCCGTGTAGGCACTTAGAGGCTTTAAGCTGACAGGTATGGGTTTTTTAAAGCTCCCTCTGGATGGTTCACGGGGAATGAAAAGAAAGGCTCTTGGAACAGACCAGGGAGGGGCTTGGGAAGGTCAGTGGTGATGGAGATGAGAATGGATTTGAGTTATATTCTAGAGGTAAAACTAACAGGACTTAGTGACAGACTAGATGGCGGGTGTGGAGAACAGGGAAATCAAGGATGAATCTAAGGTTTGGGGCTTGAGCAGCTGGATGGACATGGTGACCCTGGCTCATGAGATGAAGGAGGATTTGAGAAAGAAAATTAAGAGCCCCGTTTCACACCAACCCATGTGTGAGAATGTCCAGCAGACACTAAGATGGAAATGTCAAAGAGGAGGTTGAATAAATGAGTCAGGAGCTCAGTCTGGGCTGAAGATTTGTATGTGGAAGTAATCAGTCATTGGACTGGGTGAGATCACCAAGGACAAAATGGTTAAAGAAAGTGTCCAAGACTGGGCTGCGCAGCACCAATGTTAGCGGTCAGGTAGGGGAAGAAAAGCAAGCAAAGGAGACTGGGGAGAAGAGGCAAGTGAAGAAGGAGCACAAGGAGCATGTAGAGTCATAGGGAACAACAGTCACGAAGGAGGTCATTGTTTCAAAGCACTACCAAAAAGACAATTAAAATGAAGATTAAGAAAGAGTTACTGGATATGGCAACATGGAGATTAGATAGTGCAATGAGAGGTGAGGCCCCAGCCCTGTGCTACTCCAAGTGTAGCCCACAGACTGTTACTCCTCTGTGAAGAGATAAAGAGCTTGTGACAGGATGTAAACAAGCACACCGCTTCCTTCATCGAGAAAGTTTTGCTATGGAAAAACGCGAGCTGAACTAAAGCATGCTGAATGCACAGCTGATCTACATTCTGCACGAGCTCTTTAATGTGTGGCTATCTGTGATAAATGTTTTGCACACCAGCACTTCAAACAGTACTAGAATAGACAACTGGTTTAAAGTTCTGCTGGAAGAGAACGTGGAGCAAGAGAGATTTTTTTTTCTTTACTAAATAATGAGAGAAACTAGAGGATGTCTGAGGGGTCCAACAGAACGGGAGAAAATCGTGATGCTGAAGAGAGGAGGGTTATCTGCGGGAGCAAGACGAGAGCACAAATGGACTTGCCTTGGAAAGAAGCAGAGGCACAACTTCAAATTCAACGGGAGAGAAGGCAGAGAAGATAGGTCTGTACTTTGGCAGCGGGAACAAGAGGCTTCTACTTTTTCATTGAAATTGGAGATGGCTTCAGCTTAAAGTCTGGGGAGTTGAGGGCCAGGTATGAAGAAAGAGGAGGCATGAATAATCATCTTGGAGGGTGGGAAAGTGAACCTAGTAGAAAAACAAGAGCGCTTATGGTTGATGTTCTTAGGGTATAAATCACTCCTTAATATCCATGACCTGCCCCCTTCTATAGGAACCACCTCCCACAACCCCTTCTGAGTGGCTAAGGACCACCCCCCTATATGTTCAGGCCTCAGCTGACTGGACCAGGTGGCCTCTGGTCACTCAAACTCTGCTACTTCCTTTGAAACATGTGGCTTGTCTCAAAAACATAAGCTGAGCCAATGGGCTTCTATCTCAAGAATCTAAACTGAGAAACACAACGCAACACTGCAGTTGGACAACTGTGTAGACATGGGGGCTGGGAAGGCTGTTGGAGGCCATGTGTAGACGAGAGTAGAGGAAGCCATGGAGGAAAGAGGCGATGGGAGCAGAAGGGAGCACTTCTGAGAGACGGAGTGAGTGGACTTAGCTCTTTTTATCTTTCTAGTCCAGTCCCCATAGGACACAGCTCTGTTCTTAAGCAACTCGGACATGATTCTGTATCTTGATAAACAGCTCTTTTAATCTAAGCTGGCTCCAGTGGGTCTCTGTATCTTACAATGAAAAGAATCCTAACCAAAATTATTACTTCAGTATTACAAACGAGGAATCCTAAATTGTGCCTACTGTTACAAAATTAGGCAGAGGAGAAGGTCAAACCCACATCTGTCTGGCCCCAGAGCCTAAACTCCCACCATTTTCCTGTGTCCATTCCACACATCATCTCCCCTGTCCTTTACCCACTTTTGGGCCACTTCACCCGAAAGTGCTCACCAACCCCCTCACAGGGAGGAAATCAAAGACGAAGCTCACACCCCCCAGTCTGGCTTCTTACCAGCCAGCAGTCTGGGCAGAAGAGAAGCTGAAGCCACCAGCTGAGTTCCAGCTTTAAGACTGTGATTGCCATCCAGTCGCCCCCACTGCCTCTAGCTCCCCCTAACCAGGGAAACAGAAGACTTCACAAACCCTTGAGTTCCACCCAATTCTAATAAAACTCTCCCTGCTATGCCCCAACCCCCACCAAAGAGAACCCACGGCAACTGGTCCGCGCTGGAACATTCCAACTGGCTCCCTAGAGAGAGAGAGCGCACACACGTGTGGCGTGTGGCGTGTGTGTGTGTGAGTGTATGCGTGCGCGAGTGCAGGAGGCTGGAGGGGGGAGCCCATCCTTTCCGGTAGAATTTAAGTTTATAATTTTTCTCTGATTATAGCTTTCAAGAAAAAATACTAGAAATATATGTGTATTTATACATATGTACATTCACACACACTTATTCAGTTGTTTACATGCATTTTTTTTCCACTATGAGGATCCTATGTACGGCATGCAGTGTTGGATTCTATTAGGGAAACAGCCAGGAGCAAAGGAAAGAACACAGGTGTGAAACCAAGCAGACCTAGGTTTAAACTTCAGCCTATTTTGCCACATCTAGCTGGGCAACCTCGGGCAAAACACTTAATCTCTCAAATCCTGACTTTCCAAATTAAAAAAAAAAAAAAAAATTTTTTTTTTATTAACTTTTATTGAGCTTCAAGTGAACGTTTACAAATCCAGTCAGACTGTCACATATAAGTTTATATACAAATACACCTTACTCCGTACTCCCACTTGCTCTCCCCCTAATGAGTCAGCCCATCCAGTCTCTCCTTTCGTGACAATTTTGCCAGCTTCCAACTCTCTCTATCCTCCCATCCCCCCTCCAGACAGGAGATGCCAACACAGTCTCAAGTGACCACTTGATATAATTAGCTCACTCTTCATCAGCATCTCTCACCTACCCACTGTCCAGTCCCTTTCATGTCTGATGAGTTGTCTTCGGGGATGGTTCCTGTCCTGTGTCAACAGAAAGTTTGGGGACCATGACCGCCAGGATTCCTCTCATCTCAGTCAGACCATTAAGTGCGGTCTTTTTGTGAGAATTTGGGGTCTGCATCCCACTGATCTCCTGCTCCCTCAGGGGTTCTCTGTTGTGCTCCCTGTCAGGGCAGTCATCGATTGCGGCCGGGCACCAACTAGTTCTTCTGGTCTCAGGATGATGTAGGTCTCTGATTCATGTGGCCTTTTCTGTCTCTTGGGCTCTTAGTTGTCATGTGACCTTGGTGTTCTTCATTCTCCTTTGCTCCAGGTGGGTTGAGACCAATTGATGCATCTTAGATGGCCGCTTGTTAGCATTTAAGACCCCAGACACCACATTTCAAAGTGGGATGCAGAATGTTTTTTTTTTTAGCACAGGATAAGATCACCTACTTCGCAGCACTATTGAAAAAATTAGAAATGCTGTATTATCTAAAGTATCTAGTACATTAGAAGACTACCCCATGCTCCTATGCTCAATAACTGGCAGGTAGTAACTTGCTATCCAGGGAGATCTGTCCAGTAGAGACCCACATGAGGCTTGGAAATACCTGGAAATTCTCCCTTAAACCAGTTGCTGTCACTTCTTTGCCTTTCTTTCTTCTTCTACCGCCTAGTTCATTGCATAGTGCGTGCGGTCTTAAAAGCTTGTAAGCAGCCATTCAAGGCACAGCAAATTGGTCTCTATTTGCCTGGAGCAACAGAGGAAGAAGGCGAGTTCGGAAAAGGAGGAGGATACGGAATGTGTGGCTAACTGCCTGTATGAGCATCTCCTTTTCCACGAGATCAGAACTGGGTGGTGCCCGACTATCATTACTGGACATTTTGATCAAAGATTCCATAGAAGAAACCTGACCAAAAGGGGGAAGATGCAGAACATAATTTCAAATTCCCATGGACTCCAGACTTTCTGAAGCCAGGGAGGATGGATGAACCCCTGAAACTTGCCGTGAAATAATCTTTAAACCTTAAACCAAAAGTATCCCCTGAAGTCTTCTTAAAACAAACAATACTTTGGCTTAACTAGTAAATAATGTTTGCCTTGAGCACTGTGGTCTTTTAAGATCCATCTCTATGGGATCGAAATTGACAACTTGAAAGATTAGACAGGAACTTTAGGGGGCAGTGAATTCATGTTAACGGGGGAGGGACAGCTCAGAAAAGGAGGGTGAGAATGGTTGCACAGCTCGAAGACTGTCATCAATGTCACTGAATGGTACATGTAGAAACAGCTGTACTGGTGTGTATGTTTGGCTGTGTATATTCTCAACAACAAACAAAATAAGAAGAAGAAAAAAAAAGGGTACCATGCTCTGCCTTCTTACAAACTTTCCACATCACAGTCTCAACTCACAGTGGTGAGGACTTCCCCAGACCATCACAGCCCAGTCCTACTGGATCTTTCCAGCCTCATCACACCCCATATGATCCACTGACACCAACACACCTAAACCCCCCTGCATGCGCCCACCTCAGTGCCTTTGCCAACACAGTAACTCGGCCAGAACGCCCCAGAATGCCTCATACACCTGTTGCAGTCTCTCCTATCCTTGGTCAGCTCCTACACATGGCCCTCACCAGCCTCCCCAGGCAGAAGCAATCAATTGCATCCCCCTCAATGCTGTCTCAGCACTCAGTTTATGCCTTTACTGCAGCTCTGACAGGGGTCTACTGCATAATAGCTGGGCATCGGCATCCCAACTGGACCACATGCTCCTCAGGGACAGCACATGTGTCTTGCTGGTTATAATATTGCCCTTGGCTGGCATGATGCCTCTCACGTAACAAGTGCTCAACAAACATCTGCAGGATTGGATATCAAAGCTGGACTAGTTTAAGACAAGCGATTTATGTTAAGAACTTAACTAGAGAGCTACAGAAGATTCTGTAACAATAAACTAGCTAGCTACCACTTACAAATACTCATTTCCTTCTCACTACAGTTCTGCAAGATTGGTATTTTTATCCCAAATTTACATGAAGAACGTGAGATTCAGCAAAAGTATAGTGATTTGCCCAAGATCAGAGACTTTTAGGGGACCGGCAGAGTCTCAAAGACAGTATAAAACCCACATATGCACTCATTAAATGTTTAATGAATGAATGAACAACTGAATGACCATTTGAGCTGAGGCCTGATACCAAAGCCCACCACCCTCCCTGCATGACCCCACAGGGCTCCCAACCATGTCACAAGCAAGATCAGCAGCTACTGTGTCCTGATGGCTCACTACCTGTCAGATCACAGCCCTCTGCAAACACACAAGCTTCAAGATAGCCTTTATCCCCATCTTGCAAATAAAGGTTCTAAGACTTAGGGAGGGTCCAGTCAGCAGTGCAGCTGGGATTGGAACCCAGCTCTCTGGCTCAGAAACTGTGCTCCTACCACTCCACACAGCTGCATCCGTGGCATTCTAACTACACACCTTGAGGTGGCTGAGACAGTGGAGCAACAGGATACGGTCACAAGTCCGTGCCTGGCTCCTGCCATCAGCTCTGGTGGCTGAGGACACAGGCAGGGAGTGTGTGAAGGCGCATCCCTCCCCCCAGGGGGCTTGTCTCCCTTGGCAAGGGGAAGCTGGTTCCTTACAGTCAGGTTCGCCCTGATTCCTGGAAAGGACTGCTGCATGCCTGCCCTGGGATGGCAGTCGTCCCGAGGTTAAAGATGTGCCACATCCTGCTTGAATCCCCACCGTGGGCCAGGCTACTCCGAAGGCCCCCAGCAGAAGTGCATTTCCTTCCTCCCACCCTCACTGTGCCCAGGGCCAACTGCACCGAGGGCACTGAGGATGTCCCAGGCTGTTGGAGGAGTGCCGGCTGAGAAGAGCGTGTCCTGGCCTGGAGCCGGCATTATGTCTGCTGTGGATTGTGTCGACTACGTCCCCACCATGTGCTCCATGTGAGTACAGTAATCGGGCTCAGGTAGAGGCTTCTCCTAGAAAATGACAGCCAGGGATGGAGGCCAAGAACCGCCAGCCATTCTTAATGCTATCCTGCTTCTCTAAAGCACCGCAGCTCTCCTGTCTGCAGAAAAGGCGGGTTAATGTGCTACCCAGGAAAATGGCTGCATCTTTCTCCTTCAAAATCAGGAACGGAAATGAATAAACTACGCACAAGAAGGGTGTGTGGTAGGGGGATCTCCACCATCTCCTCTTGTAGCTGTGCCATTATCCTAAAATGACGCACTGGAGGGGCTGGAACTGCTCCACACTTTCTTTACTACAGGAGCCCAGGGAAGCCGCCCTGGGTTCAGGGAGACGTAAATTACGCATTTGAAAGCAGCAGCTCTGCGGTTCATCAAGTGCTCTGGCTTCATTTTATGCCCCTGCTATTTAGCCATAATGGGCCTGTGATCACTTCACTCCAGTCTGCCGCAAAGAGTGGGGGCAGGCGGTAGGCGGGCTGCCAGGAGGGCTGTGCAAGACGGGACTCCTGACACCCGTTAAGCACCTGCTGATCACATAAGTGCCCTCCCTGGAACATACACAGGAACAAACAATGACAACTACACACATGCGCACTCCATCACTCCTCACTGCTGACCAGCCAGAGGAGGGGAAGTTCTAGACCTGTGTCCAGAGGGGCTTTGCAAGAGAGCAACAGGGAGGGAGAAAGAGGGAATAAGAGGTAGAGGCAGACAGACATGTACACATACTCCTCACACCAAAGGCAGAAGGAAGAATACGTAATTTAGCCACCAAAACCAAACCCACTGCCGTCAAGTCCATTCTGACTCCTAGTGACTCTATAAGACAGAGTAGAACTGCCCCATAGGTTTCCAAGGCTGTAATCTTTACAGAAGCAGACTGTCACATCTTTATCCTGCAGAATGTCTGGTGGGTTTGAACCACCAACATTCCTGTTAGCAGCCGAGTGCTTAACCACTGCGTCACCAGGCCTCCTTAAAAAAAAAAAAACCAAACCCAGTGCCGTCGAGTCGATTCTGACTCATAGCGACCCTATAGGACAGAGTAGAACTGCCCCATAGAGTTTCCAAGGAGCGCCTGGTGGACTTGAACTGCCCACCCTTTGGTTAGCAGCCGTAGCACTTAACCACTACACCACCAGGGTTTCCAGGCCTCCTTTAGCCACTCTTAAGTAAAAACCTAAAAGCACAAAGAACCTTTGGGTGTGCTGCTGAATAACAAAGACATAAACAGCTAGGGTTCCCAATAAATTAAATGTCGCATTTCTTTGGAGCACTGGGATTTACAAAGTGCTTTCCTATGCATTATCTGTCTCATCCTCACAATAAACTTCATGTTACATATTGTCAGGGACTGAACTGTGTCCCCCAAAATACGTCAACTTGGTTAGGCCATGATTCCCAACATTGTGTGGTTGTCCTCCATTTTGTAATTGTAACTTTATGTTAAAGAGGATTAGAGTGGGATTGTAACACCCTTACCAGGTCACATCCCTGATCCAATGTAAAGGGAGTCTCCCCTGAGTGTTGCCTGCACCACCTTTTATCTTACAACAAATAAAAGGAAAAGGAAGCAAGCAGAGGTGGGGGGGACCTCATACCACTAAGAAAGTGGTGCTGGGAGCAGAGCACATCCTTTGCACCCAGGGTCCCTGCGCAGAGAAGCTCCTAGTCCAGGGGAAGACTGATAACAAGGCTAACGGAGAGAGAAAGCCTTCCCCTGGAGCTGACACCCTGAATTTGGACTTCTAGGCTACTAGACTGTGAGAAAATAAATTTCTCTTTGTTAAAGCCATTCACTTGTGGTATTTCTATTATAGCAGCACTAGATGACTAAGACACATATTACTGCCCTTATCTATTAAGAAAAAGAAATTTTATGGAGCAATTGCACTGATATCAGGGTTTCAGTCCATGTCCTGTTACCTCCAGGGTCTGTGGCCCTAGGCAAGTAACCTTTCAGAGCTCCGATGATTCTACGTGTAAAACAAAGTTTAAAAAAAACCTATCACAGCATCATCCATTCATTCAAATAGATTTTGATGTCAGGGGACATGTTGGGATACAGCTGTGAACAAGACAGGCAAAAGTGGTGCCCTCGAGGAGTTTACAGGGAATGTGGGAGACTGATAATAAACAAGGGAAGAGATTATGTATCAGATGACAGTATGTGCTGCGAGGAAAATAAAGGGGGGAGGGGTGGAGCAGAGCTGAAAATTTAAAGAGTAACAACCTGGAAGGCTTCATGAGAAGGTGACACTAGACTGAAGACTGGAAGGAAGTGACCCATGCAGACACCCAGGAAACCTTCCAGGCAGGGGCACAGCACATGCAAAGGCCCTGGAGTGGAGCATCCTAGAACATCTGAGAAGTAGCAGAGAGTGGAGGGGGTGCGTCTAAGAGGTGAGGTCAGAGTGGGAGCGGGTAGAAGGTGAGAAGGGGGCCACCAGAAGTTCTGCTTCCATTTTAAAAGGCTACCATGTGGACAGTAGACTAGGAGGAGCGACGGCTAAGGCAAGGAAGAGTGCTAATGAATTATCCCTGTGAGATATTGGTGGGTTAGTCCGGGGTAGGGGCCGATTTAGTGAAAAGTGGTCAGATACTGAGCTCACTTTGAAGGTGGAGTCAATGTGATTTACTGACAGATTAGAAATGAAGTGTGATAGAAGAAAACAGATTAAAGGCTCCTTGGCCTGAGCAATAGGAAGGACAGAGTTGCCATTTAGGAAGATGGCGAAGATGATAGCAGGGTGGAAATGGGGGGATTTGGACATCTCAAGTTTGAGGTCCTATGAGACATCCCTAGCAGAGATACTAAGTAGGCAGTTGGGTGCACGAGTCGGTAGTTTCGGCAAGAGAGTTCGGCTGGAACCAGGAATGTGGGAGATGTCGACACTTGAGGACATATGGCAGGTGAGACAGGCAGACAGAGAAGAGGTCCAAGGACCGAGCCCTAGTGCAACCCAATGTCTGCAAAAGGGTTGCTAACGTAAGTCACAGAGTAACCACTAACAGAGACCACAAAGGGGTATCAGAAAGAAAAGCAGGAAGAAGAGGGTGTCTTGGAAGCCACATGATACAAAGTGTTTTAAGGAAGAGGGAGCCAACCATTTGATTTGGTCACTCGTAGGTCATTGGTGACTTTGACAGCAGTTTTGGAGGAGGAGGCAATGATCTAAGTAGGTCCAAGAGAGGATGGGAGTAGAGAGACAGGAGACAGTGAATTGGCAACTATTCTGAAGACTTTTTCAGTAAACAAGAGCACAGAAAGAACTCCAGGGGCAGAGGGCCTGGGGTGAAATTCTAGTTCCACCATTCATCAGCCCTGTGACCTTGGGCAAATTAATCTTCCTGTGCCCTAGATTTCTCATCTGAAAATGAAAATAATAATCATACCTAGTGAACTGGTATGTGAGAATACTTCCTGGTACATATAAGTACTATGTGTTAGCTATCATCACTATCATCATTATAAAAACAGGGTCACAATTAGAAGAAGATATGAAGACAAGAGTTGGTTTTTGGTCTTGTTTGAAAGCATTAAGAGCATGTTTGCATTATAGGGAAAATAGAACAGGCAGACAAGAGAATCTAGAGTTAAAGGAGAGCTGCCCCTAGGGGAGAAGTGATGGAGAACTGAAGGCGGGCTCTGGAGCACAAGCCAGGGCTGTCCCTGGATGGGATACAGGCAGCTTCTGCACAGTGATGGTCAAAAGGCACGGACACAGTGGGGGCCGAATGTGGAGGCGGGAGTCTGTGCAGTTCTCACCTGGCTGCTTCTGTCGCTAAAAACCCACTGCCACCGAGTTGATTGTGACTCATAGTGACCCTGCAGGACAGAGCAGAACTGCCCCACAGGGTTTCCAAGGAGCGCCTGGTAGAATCGAACTGCCGACCTTCTGGTTAGCAGCCATAGCTCTTAACCACTATGCCACCAGAGTTTCCTCTGTTGCTATGCGAAATGGTAAAAAGGTCATCAGCTTAGGAAGCGGGAACAGGAAGTTGGGAGACAGAGTCATGAAATAGCTGTCCAGTAGGGAGATGCGTGAATTAGAGGAACACAATATAACTGCTATAGCACAGGGACCCATCGGCCATTGTTGTTGTGTGCCAGTGAGTCAATTTTCAACTTATGGCAACCCCATTTGACAGAGTAAAACTGCCCCATAGGGTTTTCTAGGTAACAACCTTTTTTTTTTCAATTGTGCCTTAGGTGCAGGTTTACAGAGCAAATAAGTTTCTCTGTAAACAATTAATACACATATTGCTTTGTGACATTGGTTGCCAGCCCCATGACATGTCAACACTCTCCCTTCCTCTACCTTGGGTTCCCCATTTCCATTCGTCTAGCTTTCCTGTCCCTTCCTGTCTTCTCGTCCTTGCCCCGGGGCTGGTGTGCCCATTTAGTCTCATACATGGTTGAGCTATGTGTATTACTATCTGTTTTATAGGCTTCTCTAATATTTGAAGGGTGAACCTCAGGAGTAACCTCAGTACTGAGTTAAAAGTGTGTCCTGGAGCCATACTCTCGGGGTTTCTCCAATGTCTATCAGACCAATAAATTCAGTCTTTTTTTGTGAGTTAGAATTTTGATCTATGTTTTTTTCCAGCTCTGTCCACAGAACTGTACATTTAAATGGTTAAAATGGTGAAATTTATGTTACATGAATATTAATTCAATTAAAAAAATCTTAAAGCAATCAACTTAGGGTGGCACAACTGAGCAGGTGCAGGGACAGAAGAGACAGGGTTGGATTACATGAGATTACAGAAGAAAAGCGCTTGGCATGGCATCTAGTCATAAAACACAGTGGCTGTTCATGCAGCTTAAGTGGCCTCTGTCCACCACCTCCTCCCCCGAACACACAAGAGTTCAGGACTGGAAAACTATTCTGGATTCTCAATTCTGCCCTTTCCACCATGCTACACTGCTCCCTTTTCAGTTCAAGTTACCATCACATTTTTCAGGCCAAGCTGTGCAAGATGACATTCTCCTGCTTGTGAGAATGTTTCAAGGCTCAGAGCTGTCTTGGAGACCAAAGAAGCCCATGTGAGTATAGGCTGGTCCCCCATGTGTCTCTCAGGAACCACCAGCAAAGATGGCTCTTCCAGCCTTGAGGAATCTTGGTTTTCAATGGCCTGCCCTACCATTACGCAAAGCTCTCTAGGAACGACCAATCACTAGAAAAGTAAGGGTGAGGGAAACCTTCCATGAGACGGACTGACACAATGGCTGCATAAATGATTTCAAACATACCAACGATCATGAAGATGGCACCTGACCAGAAAACATTTCACTTTTTTATGTAAGGGTTGCCATGAGTTGGAGCCAATTCAACGGCAACAACTCTAGACGCTCAACAACCAACTCCTCTCAATGAAGAAATGGTGAGGACACACAAGGAAGCAGGGCCTTTGGAGCAGAGCTGGGTATTCGAATCTGGGAGGCCCAGGCACTCCCTTCTTCATGGAGGAGCTAAATTAATAGTGATCTGCAACCTCAAGCACAATAGTTTTATTTTTAACTAGTTGACCTGAGACAAATTCAACCAGGTAAAGGACAAAGAGGAAGGCTAAAGAAGTAACTTAAAATCCTTTTAAAAGAGTCCAAAACAATGGCCTTCAAAATTTTTATGACTCACAGAAACTATTCTGTTTTATTTCATTCTTTAAAAAGTTGGTTGAAATCCCCTAGGCTAAGAATACCTCCTAAGAGTGATGGCTAGTAAATGGTTAACTAATGTGCCAGGTGAAGTTAGGGGAACAGTAAGTCCAGAAGTCTGTATATAAAAAAGGGCACAAGCTGGCATGGTGAAAATAATGCTAGATTTAGTCTTGGCTCTAGAAGACAGAACCTGAGCTAATGTGTAGAAGTTACAGGAAGCCAGGCTGGACTGCCTTTGGGGTTGTTGTTAGCTACTGCTGAGTTGACTCCAACTCACAGTGACCTTACTGAACAACAGAATGAGAAGTCGCCCACTCCTGCGGCATCTTCACAATCACTAACGTGTTGGAGTTCATCATTGCAGCTACTGTGCAAATCCACGTCACCGAGGGTCTCCCACACCCTCACTGGTCCTCTACTTCACCAAAATGATGTCTTCCTCTAGCAACTGATCCCTTCTCATGATATGTCCGAAGCGAGTGAACTGGACAGTGTTCTACTGCGATCATTAAGGCTTTCATTGGCTAATTTTTGGAAGCAGATTGTCAGGTCTTTCTTCCTAGTCTGTCTTGGTCTAGAAGCTCCACTGAAACCTGTCCACCAAGGGTGGTCCTTAAGGTTATTTGAAATACTAGTGGCATAGCTTCCAGCATCACAGCAACACACAAGCCACCACAGTACAACAAACTGACGGATAAGTGGTGGCCTTTGGGGTGGGGAGCGCTACATCTCTAGGAGAAACGAAGTAGAGTCAAGAAGACTAACAGGATGCTGCAGAAGGGATTCAGGAATCAGATAAGACAATCATTCCTGAAGTCTCTCTCCACTCTGACAGTCTCCTCTGATAAACAGGCTGTTACAAGAATGACACGGAGGATGTGTGTGAAAGCACTGGGAAAAGTTACAGGCTCTTCTAAGCACTGTCACTCCTTAAATGGCAATTTTGTATCCAAACTTGTAGGTTCGCTCACTTCATCTGCTATTCAATTAGGCACTTTAAGAAAGTAGGTACTAAAAGTAAGCATCACTAATTTATCACTTTGTTAATGACAGCTCAACTCTATGACAGCTCTAGACCAAGGCAGGGTTGCTGAAGAATTTGTGAAAACATGCATGCCAGCAAATTGTAGGCGTTGGCTTTTTTTTAAGGCAGTGTTCTGTAAGTTTCCATGTGAAACATGGCAGAGGTTAAGTGAACGTTTATCCCTGGAGGCCAGGTCTGGAGCACAGCCTGTATAAGAATAAAATTTCATTCGTCTCCTTTTTTATCTTAAAATGTCAAGTGATTATATAAAACATTAGCCTTTGTGTTACTTAGAATGTGCTTGGCACTATGATAAAAGCCTTCTGTGGTTCCCAGTGAACACTAACAACAACCCTGTGCCCTAGGCTCTATGTGTCACCCTGCACCCACCTTAGAAAAGAGAAACAAGGTTTCAAGGGGTTATGTAACTTGCCCAGGACCACAGAACAAGTAAATAGATAAAACCCAGGCAGTTTGGTTCCAGAGTCCTGCTCTTAACCATTAAACTATATTGAATTCGCCTCCAACAAACACCTGTATTTTTTTAAATGTTATTTCCCCCAAGTCAGTGGGTAAACACGGCCCTCCGGGAAGCTGCGTGCACTCACACTGTGGCTCTGCTGCCCACTGGCCCACTCGGTGCACCCTGCGAACTGGAGAAGCACAACTTAGCCAGAACCTGTCAGCCTATCCTAGTGATTCTGTGGCCAGGTGTGGCCTAACAGCCCCTTCCTTCCTGCCATGTAATGCAGTCTTCATGTTCTTTTAGGCATGAACTTCATTAACAACCAAGATATCACAAGCACTGATTGTTCATAGCCTCTTTCAAATGAAAAATTCATCTCTAAGCTAAATTACAGAGAGTTAATTACAGAGCCTGGCTGATGGCAGGCATACTGAGAGACTGAATCTACCAAACACAAACAGCAACTGTACACGCACCAAAGACTGCGCCTCTGGGCCTTCCTCAAAAAAGGAACTGGGAACTGACCCCATCTAGGGGGTTAGCTGGAGTCCTGATGGTGCAGTGGTTAAGAGATTGGCTGCTACCCAAAAGGTGGGCAGTTCGAGTCCACCAGCCGCTCCTTGGAAATCCTATGTGGCAGTTCTACTCTGTCCTATAAGGTCGCTATGAGTCGGAATCAACTCTACAGCAATGGATATTGGGGGTTAGTGTTAGGAGAGGTGGTAAGCGATCTTGTTCATTCGTTTATTCAAACAAATACTGAGTGCTGGGAATTAGCTAAACATACACAGATACATTCACTCACTCACTTGCCAATTCATTCAAACACTTACTGAGCACCTACTGCATGCCAGATGTAGATTAACTGTTGTGAATACACAGACTAACTGTCTGATCCATCTGATCATGTACGGATTCACCAAATACTAGGCAACCTCTATGTGCAAGGCACTATCCTGAGAGCAGGGATAGAATAATGAACCAAAGTTCCTGTTCTCATGGAACTTACATTCTAGTTGAAGGAGACAACAAAACAAATAAATATGTAGTATGTCAAGAAGTAAAGTCCTATGAAGAAATACAAGGCAGTATAAGGTGGCAGAGAGTAGGGGGAAGGTGCTGTAATACAGAGAGGGTTGCAATGGACTGCCTTCTCTGATTAAAGAGCAGAGGCCTGAGCCAGCCACAAGGATAGCCAGGGAAGAGAACGCCAGGCAGGGACCAGGACAGTAAAAGCCCTGAGGCAGGAGTGTGCCTGAAAGGATTCAAGAAGCAGCAAGGATGGCCAGGGCAACAGGAGCAGAGTTGAGCCGGGGTATGGTGAGCAAGAATAGAAGAGATAAGGTCAACAGTCCAAAAAGGATTACAAACCCATTGGCAAATGTCTCAAATTCTATCATTTGTGCTTCACTGCAGGTCTTGCTTCCTGCCAAAATTCAAATATCCTGCAAAAGACAGGCAGAAAGCTAAGCTGCTGTCAAATATGTACACAGTGGTGTGTCAGTGTTCTCTGGAGTCTCAAGAGTGGATCTGGGGCAGGGAAGGTGAACGACCCCATCAGACAATGAACTTGAGCTGCTGATGGTGAGTTTCTCACCAACAAAGTGGTAAATATGTGATCCTTTGCGTAAATGCCCTTGTTACCAGGTAGAAACCCCAGGTTCTTGCTCAGCATGACTTGTAGTGGCCAATAAATGACAGACCAAGGTGGGAGAACAGGAAAGCCACCTTTATTTCATTGTACAAGGAAAAGGACTCAGTTGGAGCTGCTGCTGCCAAGACTGCTCACCAAGGGCAGGCAGGTAAGTTACTTTGAAAGGGGTTTACAAGTAGGGAGTTCATACGCGTTATGTCAGCAACATTCTTAATCAAGCTACACAGGCGCAATGGGGTCTACTTATAACCTCCAAGCAAAAGCAGGATTCAGATGCAAAGCTGGTGGGGAGGAAGCCCAGCAAAAGAAACAGGATTTTTCAATACAACACTGTGGGGGAGAAAAAAATCATGTTTTCTGTGCCAGGCAAAGAAAACATAATTTTTAATACATCACTGTGGGGGCTCTGTCTCACCTTCTTTCTCGCAGAACCTAAAGCTGACTGATCACTCAATAGCAGGTGAGGATGGTTTGGGCAAAAGGTACAGAACAAAAAGTCTTCTTAGCAATGAAGACAAAAGTTCACTGACTTTGGCATTGGCCCATTTGCAGTCCCCATGGAATCCTCAAGGCCAGGAATGATCTTGGTCCACTCAGACCACTGTGGGACCAATGTTAACGGTCACCCCAGTAAGGGAGAAATCTGCAAGTCATCTTCACCTCCTCCTTCCCCCTTCCTACCCCCACCCTACTCCACTCCTGCTTAATTACTTACTGGAGGCTGACTGTCCTCCTTCTGTGCTGACTCTAGAATCTATCATCACCCACCATCCCAAATATCATAAATGCTTGCACATACACACACACACACCTGTGCCTGCTACAACTGAGGTCCTCAACAGACAGATGTCTTCCTGCCTCCAACCTCAATTCTTCAATCTTCAGACAGAATGATTTCACTTTAACCAATGTCTGATCCTAGATCAAGGATCAAGATCTGATCCTGCTAAAAAGCCTTCGGTGGCTCCCCAGTGCCAACAAAACACAGAGCAGACCTGGTGTGGCCTTCAAGGCCCTCCATGTACTGAGCCCAACCCCCAATTCCCTTTACATCATACAGAGCACAGTAGTGCTGCTGCCACCCCAGACACAGTGAAGAGCAGGCCATGTGTTAGCCTACTTCCAAGATTTCTCATCCTAGCCTGCTTTGCGAGCCCCTCAGCTGAAATTAATTGCCCATTCGTCTGCTGCTTACCTTTTAAAATAACCCTTCTTTCATTCTGCCTTCCTTTTTAGAGGGTATACCCTCAAAGAGATGGACTGACACAACAGCCCTAACAATGGACTCAAACATATCAATTACCATGAAGATGGCGCAGGAGGGGGCAACCTTTTGTTCTGATTTACTTAAGGTCGCCACACAACAATCATGAGTATTTGCTGAATAAGAAAACCTGCTCCTATTACTAACACTGCCCAAGCCAGAGGTCTGGAGGTTTTCTTGGACCCTTCCTCTTCCCCTCACTCCCTAAATCAAATTACTCTCCAAGTCCCATCAGTCCCTTATCCCAACTATCTCTCTCAAATATATTCCCTCTTCTCCAACACCACAAGGATTTCTGTAACAGCCTCCTAGCCTGTGTCTCCCTGCCTCAGTCTCAGTCCTTTCTTAAACCCTAAATAACGCAAACATTTCTAAATCCTTCTAAAACCACTGGCAATGGGTGCCACAACTAACCCATACCATGCATTTTCCCCTTCCCAGTAAGACGACATGGTGATAATGGTGAAGAATCACTTTAGACGCCAACGTGGGATGCATACATCTTCTTTAGCAGTGACCCATTTACGCCTCATGCATATTTTAACATCTAGCTATTGAAAATTTTTAAGCCAAAAGACATCCCTGATGGAAATATGCATCCCTACACACTGCACGCTGCAGGGTTAACAAACAAATTGTGCTAAACTAATAATGAGAAAGCCAAGCTAACAGTAATTGAGAATTAAAAATCTAAATTCCTAGCAATTACAAACTGTCACAAATTCAAGACCACGCTGATGTTATACTATTGGAGTGTCCTTTCCAAAAACTGCCAGAGCACCAACTGCCATATATGCATGCTCAGCCCTTGCTGTTGTTAGCTGCCATCCAGTCGGCTCCAACTCATGGTGACCCCATGTACAAAAGAACGAAATGTTGCCCAGGCCTGCACCATCTTCATGATCATTGGTACGCTTGAGTCCATTGTTGAGATCATTCTGGGTTCAAAGTGATGAGCAGAATGGGAGAGAAGTGGAAGCAGGGCAACCAGTGAAAGTGTTTTGCGGTGATCTCGGCCACTAGTAACGGTGGCTTGGACTTGAGTGATAGCTTGAGAGGGCAGTAAATGGATTCAAGGTCTACTTTAAAACAAGCATTGCTAGGACTTGGTGATTTGGAGGAAGAGAAAAGTGAATGCTAAAAGTAAGGACTCTCCAGTTACTGGCCTGAAAAAGTGAGTTAACAACTGTGCACTCCATGAGATGGGGGAGAAAGAGGTTACAAAAGGGTCATGGGACACAGAGACTAAGAGTTGAAATTTGGACACATTAAGGTGCTTGTGAGCTATCCAAGTTTGCTAAGCGCTATGTTGTTGTTGTTAGGTATCATCGTATCAATTTTCGACTCCTACTGACCCCACGTGATGAAGTACAACTGCCCCACACGGTTGCTATGAAAGGTATTAAAACGTGCTACAAAAGGCACAGGGGTCATGTGGAAAGATGGGTGCCTGGGGCCTGCCTCACATCCCTTCCTCCTACTGGGGTACTTGGATGTCCTACCACTGTGCCAGCTCAAGGTGGGGTGCAACTCAACCAGGACACATACAGGTTGCTTCTATGACGACCTTCAGTAATGCAGATACCAGCATTGAAGTTAAGGAAACAATGACCTTAACAGTAAAATAGTGTTTGCATCACATCACAACTGGAAGAAAAGTGTGCAGCCTGGTTATTTTCTTCAATTGCCAGCATCATAGTAGGCTTGCTGCTTTCTTGACCCTGATGTTGTCAAAGATTCCCAGGGGAAGGGTCTCTTGGTATCTGGTCTTAAACCAATGCGAGTACCACCTGGGAATATCACCCTGTTGGGGGAGTCCAGGTTAGAGTATCCTGTAGGAAAACGTTTATCTCAGGAGGTATCAGATGCAGAGGAAGGTCTGTCAACAAGAAGACTGGAGAGGATGGCCTATTTTAGGAAAACGATAATTTACTGACATCTCATCCTGCTCCTAAGTTAACATGCCTCCTTCTGGATTCAAACCTGGTTTCTTATTATGATGTGTCTATTTTCTAATCTCCCCATCAAAGGGCAAATCAAAATGTCATTTGACAATCTGCTTTTTAATTAAAAGTTGGGCCTTTTTTTTTAAAAAAAAATCACATTTAACTAAACAATTCCACATGGCAATAAAGAACTGTGCTCTGCTGCCTTGATTGATAGAACCATTTGCAATTAGTTAAAGATGCAGGGAGGGAAAGAACATCATTAGACACAGCTAGATTAAGCTAGTGGCTTCCAGTTTACTCAGAGTTAGGCAGTGCAGCATTAATGTAAACCAATTAAATTTCCTGCAATTAAATAAGCCCTAACAAAAATAAAAATTACAGTACTGACTGTAAGGTCTCAAGAGGAAGATAATGGCTTTTTCAAGAAAGCTGCCTGGCTGGGGAAAAAAACATTAACACGGCCTAGGATCAGACCGCATCTCTCAGAAGATGGTCAGGTTTCTCCTTCCTGAAAGGAGCACCGAGGGTGGGGCTGCTAAGCAGCAGAGCCCCCAGGTTTTGTGACACCAGCAGTTTGCCATGGCTTCCAGGGGAAACGGGGGTCCAAGATGCTGCAGGGAAGACCCAAGTTCATTCACACTGGCCACATGACCTTAAGCAAGACAACCTCTTTGGGCTTGTTTCCTGACTTGGAAAATGGTTTAAGTTGCCATTGGCCGCTATGCTCACTTCCCAAGACTGAGGGGAGAAGACAGTCTGGCGGTGTGTGTAAAAGCACCCCGTAAAAGGGATCAGACTCTACAAATCTAAGAGATGGTTGCTGTTAGTGAGGAAGGGCTGGGACAAGTCTTCCACAAGGATGGTAACCAACAAAACTGGTAAAGCCAGTAAGAAACGTCTTTGCAATATTCACGAGAAGCAAAAAAAAAAAAAAAAAAGGTTTTCAGAAAGGGAACCTGCTGACTCAGTCATTTAAAGCAAAAAAGGTTTGGAGCAGGGAGGTGGGTTAAGATGCACTGTCACTTGACTGAAGCGGCCAGGAATGTTGGGAAATATATATGTACAGATGGAGAAGGGGGTCTGCCGCCCAGCAGGCAGGGTGGCCACCACCACAGCACAACCACACCTTGCCTTCTGCAACCCTATTCAACACCCTCCACAGTGCAAGACAGGTCTAAGGGGAGCCATGCCTCCATGATCACTGTTCTCCTGCCCTGCTTGTCACCTTCCTTTCCTTGCTCCCCTCAGCTTTCCAGTTTCTGGATTATTGCTCTTCACATGGGCCCATCAGATACCTAACACAAAAGTGCTGCTATTAATACGGAACATTGTCTAGAATAGACCACATATTAGGTCATACAGCAAGCCTTAGCTAATCCAAACATCTAAATATTACAAAGCATCTTCTCTGACCATAAGGCCATAAAAGTAGAAATCAATAACAGAAAAAGCAGGGAAAAGAAATCAAACACTTGGAAACTGAACAATACCCTGCTCAAAAAAAACTGGATTTAGAAGACATTAAGGATAGAATTAAGAAATTCATAGACTCCAACGAGAATGAAAACACTTCCTATCAGAACCTATGGGACACAGCGAAAGCAATGCTCAGAGGTCAATTTATATCCATGAATGCACACATACAAAAAAAAGAAAGGGACAAAATCAAATAATTATCCCTACAACTTGAGTAAACAGAAAAAGCAACAGAAGAAACCCTCAGGCACCAGAAGGAAGCAAATAATAAAAATTAGAGCAGAATTAAATGAAATAGAAAAACAACTGAAAGAGTTAACAAGACCAAAAGCTTATTCTTTGAAACAATTAACAAAATTGACAAACCACTGGCCAAACTGACAAAAGAAAAACAGGAGAGGCAGCAAATAACCCGAATAAGAAATGAGATGGGCGATATTACAACAGACCCAACTGAAATTAAAAGATTCATATCAGATTACTACAAAAAATTGTACTCTAACAAATTTGAAAACCTAGAAGAAATGGATGAATTTCTACAAACACACTACCTACCTAAACTAAGACAAACAGAGGTAGAACCACCAAATAAACCCGTGACAAAAGAAGAGATTGAAAAGGTTATATAAAAAAAAAAAAAGCCCTGCCTGGATGGCTTCACTGCAGAGTTCTAACAAACTTTCAAAGAGTTAACACCACTACTAAATACTAAAGGTATTTCAGATCATAGAAAAGGACAGAATACTCCCAAACTCACTCTATGAAGCCAGCATATCCCTGATACCAAAACCAGATAAAGACACCACAAAAAAAGAAAATTACAGACCTATACCCATCATGAACTTAGATGCAAAAATCCTCAACAAAATTCTAGCCAGTAGAATTCAACAATATATCAAAAAAATAATTCACCATGACCAAGTGGGATTCATAACAGGTATGCAGGGATGTTTCAACATTAGAAAAACAATGTACTCCATCATAACAATAAAACAAAAGAAAGACCCATATGATATTATCAATTGATGCAGAAAAGGCATTTGACAAAGTTCAACACCCATTCATGATAAAAACTCTCAGCAAAATAGGAATAGAAGGAAAATTCTTCAACATAATAAAAGGCATTTATACAAAGCCAACAGCCAACATCATCCTAAATGGAGACAGTCTGAAAGCATTCCCCTTCAGATCAGGAACCAGACAAGGATGCCTTTTATCACCACTCTTATTCAACATTGTGTTCCTAGCCAGGGCAATTAGCCTAGATAAGGAAATAAAGGGCATCCAGATTGGTAAGGAATTAGTAAAAGTATCTGTATTTGCAGATGACATGACCTTATATACAGAAAACCCTAAGAAATCCTCAAGAAAACTACTGAAACTAATAAAAGAGTTCAGCAGAGCATCAGGATAAAAGATAAACATACAAAAATCTGTTGGATTCCTCTACACTAACGAAAAGAACATCAAAGAGGAAATCACCAAATCAATACCATTTATGGTAGCCCCCAAGTAGATAAAATACTTAGTAATAAATCTTACCAGAGATGTAAAAGACCTATACAAAGAAAACTGCAAGACACTACTGCAAGAAACCAAAAGAGACCTACATAAGTGGAAAAACATACCCTGCTCACGGACAGGAAGACTTAACTTTGTGAAAATGTCTATTCTACCAAAAGCCATCTATAGATACAATGCAATTCTCATCCAAATCCCAACAACATTTTTTAATGAGATGGAGAAACAAATCACCAACTTCGTATGGAAGGGAAAGAGGACCCGGAGAAGTAAAGTATTACTGAAAAAAAAAGAACAAAGTGGGAGGCCTTACTCTACCTGATTTTAGAATCTATTATACTGCCATAGTAGTCAAAACAGCCTGGTACTGGTACAACAGAGCAATGGAACAGAATTGAGAATCCGGACATAAATCCATCCACATATAAGCAGCTAATATTTGACAAAGGCCCAAAGTCAGTTAATGGGGAAAAGACAGCCTCTTTAAAAAATGGTGCTGGCATAACTGGATATCCACCTGCAAAAAAATGAAAGAAGACCCATACCTCACGCCATGCACAAAAACGAGCTCAAAATGGATCAAAGACCTAAATATAAAATCTAAAATGAAAAAGATCATGGAAGGAAAAATAGGGATGTTAGGAGCCCTAATACATGGCATAAACAGTATACAAAACATTACTAACAGAAGAAAAACTAGAGAACTGGGAGCTCCTAAAGATCAAACACCTATGCTCATCCAGAGACTTCACGAAATGAGTAAAAAGATTACCTACAGACTGGGAAAAAGTTTTTAGCTATGACATTTCTGATCAGCACCTGATCTCTAAAATCTATATAATACCGCAAAAACTCAACTACAAAAAGACAAATAACCCAATTAAAAAATGGGCAAAAGATATGAACAGGCACTTCACTAAAGAAGACATTCAGGTAGCTAACATACATGAGGAAATGTTCACAATCATTAGCCATTAGAGAAATGCAAATCAAAACTACAATGAGATTCCATCTCACTCCAACAAGGTTGGCATTAATCCAAAAAACACAAAATAATAAATGTTGGAGAGGTTGTGGAGAGTCTGGAACACTTATATACTGCTGGTGGGAATGTAAAATGGTACAACCACCTTGGAAATCGATTTGGTGTTTCCTTAAAAAACTAGAAATAGAACTACCATACGATCCAGCAATCCCACTCCTTGAACTATATATCCTAGAGAAATAAGAGCCTTTACACAAACAGATATATGCACAACCATGTTCATTGCAGCACTGTTTACAATAGCAAAAAGATGGAATGAACCATGGTGCCCATCAATGGATGAATGGATAAATTACGGTATATTCACACAATGGAATACTACGCATCGACAAAGAACAATGATGAATCTGTGAAAATTTCATAACATGGAGGAATCTGGAAGGCATTATGCTGAGTGAAATTATTCATTTGCAAAAGGACAAATATTGTATGAGACCACTATTATAAGAACTCAAGAAATAATTTAAACAGAGAAGAAAATATTCTTTGATGGTTACGAAAGTGGGGAGGGAGAGTGGGAGAGGGGTATTCACTACATAGTAGACAAGAACTATTTTAGGTGAAGGGAAAGACAACACACAATACAGGAAAGGTCAGCACAGCTGGACTAAACCAAAAGCAAAAAAGTTTCCTGAATAAACTGAATGCTTCGAAGGACAGTGTAGCAGGGGTAGGGGTCTGGGGACCATGGTTTCTGGGGACATCAATGGGCATAATAAAATCTATTAAGAAAACATTCTGCGTCCCACTTTGGAGAGTGGCGTCTAAGGTTGTAAACACTAGCAAGCAGCCATCTAAGATGCATCAGTTGGTCTCAATCCACCTGGAGCAAAGGAGAATGAAGAACACACCAAAGACACAAGGTAATTATGAGCCCAAGAGACAGAAAGGGCCACATAAACCAGAGACTACATAAGCCTGAGAACAGAAGAACTAGATGGTGCCTGGCTACAACTGATGACTGCCCTGACAGGGAACAGAATTGAGAACCCCTGAGGGAGCAGGAGGGCAGTGGGATACAGACCTCGAATCCTCATAAAAAGACCAGACTTAATAGTCTGAGACTAGAAGGACCCTGGAGGTGATGGTCCCCAGACCTTCTGTTAGCCCAAGACAGGAACCATTCCCAAAGCCAACTCTTGAGACAGGGATTGGACTGGACTATGGGATAGAAAATGATACTGATGAAGAGTGAGCTTCTTGGATCAAGTAGACACATGAGACTATGTGGGCAGCTCCTGTTTGGAGGGAAGATGAGAGGGCAGAAGGGGTCAGAAGCTGGCTGAATGAACATGAAAATAGAAAGTGGAGGGAAGGAGTATGCTGTCTCATTAGGGGGAGACCAACTAGGAGTATATAGTAAGGTGTATATAAATTTTTGTATGAGAGACTGACTTGATTTGTAAACTTTCACTTAAAGCACAATGAAAATTTTTCTAAAAAGTGCTGCTATTAGCTTCATTACACCAACAGCCAAAAAAAGGACAATTAGAGAAGATGAGAAATTTCTGATCAATGGTCAAAGAATATAACCTGTTTAATAATTATTTATAGTATGGGACCGATGAGGGTGGAGTGGTGGTGGTACAAAAGTGAGTGTACACAGGAGCTGAATGTCTGAAAAAAAAAAAAAAAAAAACAGTTGCCATTGAGTCAATTCCTACTCATGGCAACCCCATGAATGTCAAAGTAGAACCACTCCACAGGGTTTTCGATGGCTAATTTTTTGGAAGCAGATTGCCAAGGTACCCTGGGTAGGCGCAAACCTCCAACCTTTGGTTTAGCAGCTGACCACGTTCACCATCTGGACCGCCCAGGGACTCCAACAGTCTAGTGTGCGAGGTTTATTTACGTAATCATTCCATACAAGCTTACTGACATCTACTATGTCCCAGGCACAATTCAGATATGATGCCCAAGAGGAGCTTATAGAGAAAAACACACAAATAGACAACTGACAAAGGGTACACGTGCTACAAAGGGGAGGAGGCCACAGAGGAGAACAGTGAGGCAGTCAGAGAGGCACAGATGAGAACATAAAGCCCATATGTGTCAATAAGAAGGGGAAAGTGTCAGAGGGACTCCAACGCAGGAGAAATCACTGACAGCCAGGAGGAAATCTGAAAAGGCTTCATTTCCAGGGAGGCAGGATTTGATAAAGGTCTTGAGGGATGAATAGGGACTTGGCCAGCCAGGGAGGAGGCTGGTGTAAGATACTACACAGGGTACTGGGCATGTTTGAGGAATGACAAAGCCAACAAGCCTTTCCCAAACACAAGTGGCATGGATTGAATGTGTCGTATCTCCTGCCCCCCCAAAATATGTGTTGGAATCCTAACCCCTATTCCTGTGGATGTGAGCCCTGGTGGGGCAGTTGCTATCTGAAAGGTCAGTGGCTGGAACCCACCAGCTCTCCATTGGAGAAAAGACCTGCTGATCTGCTCCCGTAAAGATTACAGCCTAGGAAACTCTATAGGGCAGTTCTACTCTGTCCTATAGGTTCACTATAAATTGGAATTGTCTCCGCAGCACACAGCAACACCTGTGGATATTATCCGGTACAGGAATACGATTTTCATTACGTTAATAAGGTCATATCAGTGTAAGCTGTGCCCTAAACCTAATTACCTCTGAGCTCTAAGGAGCAGATCAGACACAGATGAAGCACATGCAGAGAGAAGACAGATGCCCTCTGATGACCATGGATGCAGGTGAACCTCCAAGCCCAGGAACCCCAAGGACTGCTGGCTACTAGAAGCTGAAACAGACAAAGGACCTCCCACAACACAGACACTTTGAATTTGGGCTTCTAGCTTCCTGAACTGTGAGAAAATAAAGTTCTGTCCTTTAAAGCCATCCACTTGTGGTATTTGTGTTAGAGCCATACTAGGTAATCAACACAAGGGGTTTCCCTTAAAACAGAACGTTAGTAGGTACAAATTTACCTCTATTTACCTTTTCTTCAGCTTCAAGGATCGCTGTTTCAATAGTTTAAGCAAACTGATTTCCAGTAAAGGTGCCTTGAGAGTTACTCCTGTCAAGAAATTAGAAGAAGAGGTGTAATAGGTGTTTGGGGGGCCTATCCACCAACAGACCCCTTTTTGCCAACTTCCCCCACTGACAGCCTAAGCTGAAGGCAGCCAAGTGTGTGTCCCATGGCTTCCTGTCCCCACTGACTGTCTCAGGGATGGACACCTGTCACTGAGTCAGCCGCCCTGCCTCCCTCGTTCCATCTCTCATTTCAGAATTCAGACATGCAAACTTAGGCAGGCAGTGATGAGCCCTCGTTGAGAGACAGAGACAGAGAGACAGACAGATACACACAGACAGGAGATGAGAAAGACCTCACAGCAGCCCCTAAGAGTTCGTGCAGGCCTTCTACTCCAGTTCCCAGTGGACCTGGTCAAGCTTTGGTCCCCGCATTCTGGAGATTCCTACAATAAACCCTCCATTAACTTAAGCTGGCATGAGGACATTTCTGTTCCTTGCAATGAAAAAATCTCTCATTTAAAATAAGAGATCCAGGGTTAGGTCTAGGAAAAAAAAAAAAAAAGTGGAGGGTAGAGGAATAGAGGCTTCTGAAATAAAGCTTTGGGAAAAACAAAAGATAACAGAAAGTGACCTGGGCCTCTGAACTATAGTCCCATAACATCTGAGAGGAAAAGAAGACATGTGTGAGACCCAGAGTAGACCCAACAAATAAGTCATAAAAATTCCAGCAGCATTAAATATTAAGATGGAGGCCCAGATACTGGGGAGAGGGAGCTCTTAACATGGGCATTATCCATAACAAAGCAAAATAAGAATCTCACTGAAAATACAAAGGTGGGAGACTCTGGAAAGTGCTGTCTATAGCAAGCAAGGCACAATACTCGATTAAAGACACAATGCTTATCATTATGAAAATAAGAAATGCAATAACTCAAAGGTAAGTCTTGTTTTACTGTGCTGCCTTTTATGTTCTATTTTAGTGATTCTAAAAATTTTTTTTCCTGAGAGCTTCAAGGATTTATGCCCAACCTTTTACCCCTCGCCATATTTTTCTATTGATCATGGTGAACTGGTCAACCATGAACTCCCCTACTATGGAACTTCAAGAACCTAACCTCCTCTAAACAAAATAATCCCGTTGCCATCGAGTTGATTCTGACTCATAGCGATCCTACAGGGCAGTGTGGAACTGTTTCCAAGGGTTTCCAGGGAGCCACTGGTGGATTCAAACTGCCAACCTTTTGGTTTGCAGCTGAGCTTTTAACTACTGCACCACCAGGGCTCCTAACCTCTTCTAGTCCCCTCTAAAAAAAAAAAAAAATTCAAACCCATTGCCATCAAGTTGATTCCAACTCAAAGTGACCCTATAGGACAGAATAAGGCTGCCCCATAGGGTTTCCAAGGAGGGGCTGGTGGATTCAAACTGTTGATCTTTTGGTTAGCCGAATGCCTAACCACTGCGTCACCAGGGCTCCATTGCCCCTCTACTAGGAGGCAATGACTCTGGTGAATTCAGAGATTAAGGTGTGTGAATGGGAAGGGTGGGAGGCAGAGCTGCAAAGGAGAACAGAGTTAATTCTTCATGGGGGTCTGAATGAAAAACTGAAGAGTTTGGGCTTTATTCAAGAATCAAGATGACTATAGCCTAGTCCCATACTCTATAAGAGATAATCAACACTGAAAATTTGAGAAGTTAAAATTGGGCTGCAGAGGGAAAATATGACCAAACCACAAAGACTATTTATTAAGTAGTCAGCTGGAAATTCAACAGCAAGCCATGACCTCTAACCTGGACAAGGCCTTTGCCTATTACTATTGGCTTATTAGCTGCAGCAAAGGACCTTTAAGTTTCTCCTGGCTTCTGAGACTTCTGCGCAGCTCAGCATTCCCAGTGCTCACTGAATCATTAGCTTTTGCTGAGCAGGGGGCAGAATAGTAAAAGGGACACCAGCTGGTCTGCAGAACAAGCCACAGGGCAGCTCTCCTGCCCTCCCGCCCAGGAGTTGTCCCCAACAGGCTGGAGCCACACCCCATCTATCTAGTCCCAGCAACAGAGATACCAGCTGCTTCTAATCCCAACCCTACCACTTCCTCTCTTCGGGCCTCAGTTTCCTCATTCACATAAAAAGGAAGGTAAACTAGACTGATGCCATCCACCAACTCTTTGCTGCCAGTTTACAACAAGGTTAAGTACAGAAATTCAAAATGTTTAGAAAACTTTTATAGCAATTTGATACTGCTGGACAGCCAAGCGCAGGATCAGCGATCTTGTCTTACTGAACAGGGTGTAGAATAGTTTGGGTATTACTGAATTCCTGTGGCAAGTTGCACATGGTGTGCATAGCACACTGATATATATATAAAAAAATCGAGTTGATTCCAACTCATAGTGACCCCACAGGACAGAGTATAACTGCCCCATACGGTTCCCAAGGAGCGGCTGGTGGATTCGAAATGCCGACATTTTGGTTAGCAGCCATAGCTCTTAACCACTGAGCCATCATTAGTCCACCAAAAAAAAAAAAAATACAAAACCAAGTCCATTGCTGTTGAGTTGATACCGACTCATAGTGACCCTGTAGAACAGAGTAGAACTGCCCCATAGAGTTTCCAAGGCTGTAATCTTTATGGAAGCAGGCTGCCACATCTTTCTCCTGTGGAGCGGCTGGTAGGTTCGAACCACCGACCTTCTGGTTAGCAGCCAGTGCTTAACCACTGTACCACCAGAACTCCCTATCAGTCTACCAGTGGCGGAAAAAACCACCACCACCCTGTCTTTCACCACAAACTGTTTGAACAACGTGGCCTAGAGGAACTGTGAGTCCCTTGGAGTAGTCACACTCTGGAGTCCAGTCTTCCTCTGTGGCCACCGCGTTTGTGGTGGCCTGAGATAGTAACCACAGGGAACTAATACAAGTCCCTGTACTGTGCTGCGAACACTGAATTGGACACATAATCAGGAGGGATCAGTCGCTAGAGGAGGACAACATGTTTAGTGAAGTAGAGGGCCAGCGAGGGCGACAGAGACCCTTGGTGAGACAGACTGGCACAGTAGCCACAACGATGGACTCAGATATGCTGGTGGTTGTGAGGATGATACGGGACCAGACAACATTTCATTCTGTTGTACATAAAGTCGCCAGGCTGCTAACAACAACAACATGCTGAGCTGCTCTCAACGCAAGAGAAAAAAATGCCTGTGTTAAATGGAAACAGTAGAAATCAAAATTTATACACAATGATCTTAACTATGCACATAAAAACACATGCAAATACAACAAAATGTCTGTAGTGATTATCTCTGAATAGTGCAATTATGGGTGATTTTCAGCATTACGCCTTTCTATATTTTTCCAAATTTCTACAATTAGTGTGAATTACTTTTACAAAGAAAAGAAAGTTATTTATTTTTTTTAAATTAGCAGCTCGTGGTATTTCTGGAGCTCTTACTCAATCACAAAGATTAGAAATCAAGAGAATTTTCTTTAGGCACCCTCAGAGCAACACCTGAAAAATCAGCAACCCAGATGCATGCCATTCTCTAAGCAACCCCACTCAGTCCTCCGCCCGCTACAGCCTGTTCGTTCTCAGCCTCTGGCAGGAACATCATGTGGCTGAAGGAGTTTCAGGCTTGGAAGCAAGAGGACAACCTGAGACTGTGAATGTTTTTCTGTCTATCCATCCATACGCTGGGGGAAAGGGAGTGAGTGGGAGACTTGTATGTGTTCCCAGAGCTCAACCAGTCCAAAGTTGTGTGCCCTTATGCCAAGAACCAAAAGCATGAGTTAATAAACATGCAAATGTTTGATTTCGCTGAGGGTGACTTCACAGAATGAAACATTAAATACTGACCTAATTGTCTTACTAAAGCCCTGACTCCATTCTCTTGCAAAACTTTCCCGCTATTATCTGTCCAGGCAGTCACAAGACCAAAGCCCAATTTTACTGTATCAACATAATGTCCTTTGATTAAATATATTCACATAGTGTATTAACATTTTCTCCAACATGTGGGTCAAAGAGAAAGTAGTGTGTGTTTTCTGTTTTGTTATGCATTGGAGGGGAAAGGAAGAGTCATTGGCTCCCTCCAAAATGGGACTGGGTCCACATGGGGGAATGGGAAATTGCATGCTATATGGTTTGCTTCAGTCCACCCTGTACAGCACAGTAAGTTGGCCCATGGGGCTCATGAGGCCAGTGTGATGTTTGTCCTACAGACTCAGATTTTTCTAAGCTCATCTGCTCATTCTTCATTCAGCCAAGCATGTAGTATACGCCAAAGGAGCCCTAGTGGTGCAGTGGTTAAGCGCTTGGCTGCTAACCGAAAGGTCGGTGGTTCGAATTCACCACCAACTCTGCAGAAGAAAGATACAGCAATCTACTTCCATAAAGATTACAGCCTTGGAAACCCTTTGGGGCAGTTCTCCTTCTTTCTATAGTGTTGCTATGAGTTGGAATAGACTTGACAGCAATGGGTTTTGGGTTATATATGCCAAGAAGTCCCTGGGTGGAGCAAATGGTTAAGCACTTGGCTACTAACCAAAAAGTTGGCAGTTCACATCCACCTAGAGGCACCTTGGAAGAAAGTCCTGACAATCTGCTTCCAAAAGGTTACAGCACTGAAAGCCCTATTGAGTGCAGTTCTACTGTACAACACATGGGGTTGCTGTGGATTGGAAATGACTCGATGGCAACTGGATTGGCTTGGTTTTAATATACGCCAAGCACTAAGAGGAGGTTTAAAAGATCAAATCTCCAACATCCTACATTCTTGGATAATAGTTGGGTAAACAGCCAACATCCTTACAGATCTTTATCAGTTATCCAGATCACAGGGATGGCAGCAGTGGCAAAGTATTGGGAAGAACTTTGAAAATGGAAGAAAACAAAACGCAAGAAAGGTTTAGCACTGTGTACCTTCCTCCATATTACTGATATAACACTTGTAATTCCAGGTGATTAGTTGATGAATGGTTGTATCTTACACTTAACTGTCCACTCCATGTAAGCAGTATTTTAACATTTCCCCCTAATCTGAATTTTTGTTTCATTTTTTGTATCCCCATACCTAGGACACTGTCTAACTTTTAGAGTTACTCAATAAATATTTGAAGTATAAACTAACACAAGAATGAAGATAGGTAGTCAATTTCCTCATCTATAATAACAAAAAGGGGGCCCTGGTGGTGCAATGGTTAAGAGCTGGGTTGCTAAACAAAAGGTCGACAGTTCAAATCCACCAGCTGCTCCTTGGAAACCCTAATTGTAGAAATTTGGAAAAATACTGAAAGGCATAATGCTGAAAATCACCCATAATTGCACTATTCAGAGATAATCACTACAGACATTTTGTTGTATTTGCATGTGTTTTTATGTGCATAGTTAAGATCATTGTGTATGAATTTTGATTTCTAGTGTTTCCATTTAACACAGACATTTTTTTCTCTTGCAATGAGAGCAGCTCAGCATGTTGTTGTTAGCAGCCTGGAGACTTTATGTACAACAGAATGAAACGTTGCCTGGTCCTGTGTCATCCTCACAAGCACCAGCGTATCTAAGCCCATTGTTGTGGCTACTGTGCCAGTCTGTCTCACCAAGGGTCTCTGTCACCCTCACTGACCCTCTACTTCACTAAACACGTTGTCCTCCTCTAGCAACTGATCCCTCCTGATTATGTGTCCTACAGGGTCACTTATGAGCCAGAACCAACTTGACAGCACATAACAAAAACAAAATTATTTCCCAAAGAAAATTCCAAGGAACACATCCTATGACTTATGCCAAGAAAAGAGGGTTCACAAGTCATTCAATTTGGAAAAAACACAGGATTTGGGAAGTCCTTCAATTAAAAACCTGTTTGAGCAATCCCAAATTTAGTTAGCTACAGATGCCCTGTCACGCGTACTGACATCACAGAGAACCAATGTTCTAAAAAAACCCTGGGAAAATACTAACTCAAACTCTTCCTTCATTCAAAAAACATTTACTAAGCCGTTACAATAATACGTAAGGGCTCACATGTTGATGAAGACAGCTAACATTTATCAAGTGATTAACTTGTACCAGGCATGGTCTCGGTGCTGCAACCACCAAGATAAATATAAAATCTGGTTCACAGTTGACAATCTATCGGAAGAGACAATGCATACACAATTATGACAACGAGCATTAAGTGAAGTTATATACACACATACTTCTTCACAACCACGCATTCACATTTTAAAAAAAGTCAACCTCACCTAAGAATGTCCTTGAAGAAACAGTAAATTAATTTTATTAAATATCAATCCTTGAAAACACGTCTTTCCAACATCCCATGTGATAAAACGGAAGTATGCATAAAACACTTCTGCTGCAGACCAAAGTGCGGCGGCTGTCTGGACGAAAACGCACTTGTGTGGCTGAGGTGCAGCTGGCCTAGCCATCTCCTCACAGAAAACTGGTTTTACTTGAAAGTTGACAGAAAAACATGATTATTCAGATTTTGTTACGTACAGACATTTTCTCAAAAACTAATAAAGTGAGCCTGTCATTTCAAGGAAAACTGACTGTACTTGTTGCTGATAAATTTTGAGTTTTCAAGCAAAAAACTAAGTTTGGAAAACTTAAATCTGCCACTGTGACCTTTAAAAAAAACCAAAAACCAAACCCACTGCTGTTGAGTTGATTCCAACTCATAGCGGCCCTAAAGGACAAAGTAGAACTGCCCCACAAGGTCTCCTGCGGAGCAGCTGGTGGATTCCAACTGCTGAGCTTTTTGTTAGCAGCTGAGCTCTTAACCGCTGCGCCACCAGGGCTCCTGTGAGCTTTAGAGCACCCCAATACTTAAGGACTTTTTAGATGAGACTGGTAGGGACATTAACAAATGCAATATTTTGGTATTTTTCTGAACAGTGATATTAACAAATGTAGTATTTTGATTTTCCAAATAACCAATGTATGATGTTAGAAAATGGTGCATCGGTAAAAGACTCCTTCAAAGTGCAAAGCTGACCAACGAATTTTAAGAGCTACAGCTGCTAACCAAAAGTTCGGCAGTTCAAATCCATCAGCTGCTCCCTGGAAATCCTATGGGGCAGTTCTACTCTGACCTATAGGGTCGCTATGAGTTGGAATCAACTAGAAAGCTATGTTTTTGTTTGTTTTTAAATGGGCAGACTATAAGAGAGGAGCCCTGGTGGCACAGTGGTTAAGTGCTCAGCTGCTAACCTAAAGGTCAGCGGTTTGAACTCACCAGCTGCTCCGCAGGAGAAAAGATGCAGCATTCTGCTTCCATAAAGAGATTAAAAAATCTGTAAAGAGATTACAGCCTTGGAAATCCTATGGGGCAATTCTACTCTGTCCCATAGGGTCACTATGACTTGGAATCAACTCAACGGCAAGGGTTTGGTTTTTGTTTTCTTAGAGTACCAGAAGTTCACTGAAATAGTTTCAGATTCCACACCGCGATGAGCCTTTAAGAAACACCACTTGTCAAGTTTTGATACAGTTTCAGACTATTCACAATTACCTGAAAATGCTTGAAAATACTCCTCCCTTTTCCAACTCTATATCTTTGTATTATATATCCTTGTAAGGTTGGATTTTCTTCGTATACTTCAGCCAATACAACATATTGCAACAGAATGAGTGCAAAAGCATTTATGAGAATCCAGCTGTCCTCTATTATGGCAGACAGCAAAAAGATATGCAAAGAGGCAAATGGCGCTCTTTTCACTAAATGTTTTTGTTTGGAAAAATAGTTAATTCTCATTAAAAAAATGTTAGTTCCATTATTATGTAATGGGTGTATTATATTATATTTAAACTAATTTAATACTTTAAATCTTTTCAATTTCAAACACAGTAAATACTGATGGATATAATCCATATAAACAAAAGGTCTTTGGGGATCTCACTAATTTTTGAGATTGTAAAGGGGTCCTGACGCCACGGGTCTGAAAACCGCCAGTCTAGTGTAACGGGGGCAGGGAATGTGGCAGGTGAGGGAGGAGAGGATGAAGAGGCAGCAGGAAGGGTCACTAACGGTCTCCTACATTTTGATGAGGTGATCAAAACGGATTTTAAGAGTCAGTGAAGGGTGTGCCATACCAAAACAATATGGACAGATTTGCCGTTTAGAAAAAGCAAGGACACCATAAAGCTCCCCTCTCTACTGCAGGAGTGTATGGTTTTAAAAACATGTATGACGGGAAGTCAAACTGTGGGGCATTGAAGGTCTATTATTACAACCTAAAAAAATGAAATATAAATGTCCATAAAAGAGCAGGAAGAGAAAACTATTAAAATTTAACAACAGAAGAGAAAGAAGAAAAGCAAGGGCTTACAAAATAGACTTGAAACCAAATGGAACTTTGCAAAACGAGGGAAAGCAGCAGTAAAAAAAAAACTGCAGAATTAAACATCTAAAGATGCTGAAATCAAGATGCATTTCGGGCAAGTCTGGAAATAAAAATAAAGGAACCAGCAAAGAGCAATAAACTGCAGCAGTAAAGAGGGAAAATGAATGAGCCCACAGAAGACAAACAGAAGCATTTAGAAATAAAAAGAAGTAGTGAGGAGAGGAAAGCAGCTCCTATTTCCTGAGTGTGCTCCCTGTCCAATCAGTATACTGTCCACCCTGAAGGGGCGCAGGAAACACCTTCAGAGCAAAGGAAAACCTGCAGAGGCCATCGCAGGAAAGCTTGGCCTGGACAACCAGGCCTCCTGAGCAAATATCTCATCCCTGAAGAGTTCAATTACACATCAAGAACACAGACCATATGGAATAGACAAAAGACAACTGTTAAAATTTGCTCTCAAAGAGCTTACAGTAGTTATTTTCTAAGTAAAAAAAAAAAATTATAGGGATATTGTAACTAAAATGAAAAAGCTGTCCTGTAGAGAACCCTAACTAGAGGACCTTGGCAAGTTTCTCAAACTCACGGTGGCTCAGTTTCCTCTTCTGCCAAGTGGGGAGCCTACCACACACTTCACAAGGTTGGTGGGGGAAGAGACAAGGCCCCACAGACACTCTGAGCAAAGGACAGCTTGTGGCAGATGCTCAGTAAAACTGTACCTGCTATCAGTGTGGGGCAACGGTGGTTCAGTAGTAGAATTTTCGCTTTCCATGCAGGAGACACGGGTTCAATTCCCAGATAAAGCACCTCATGTGCAGACACCACCCGCCTGTCAACAAGTAGAGGCTTGTGTGTTGCTATGACGCGGAACAGGTTTCAGCAGAGCTCCCAGACTAAAACAGACTAGGAAGAAAGGCCTGGTGACCTGCTTCAGAAAATCAGCCAATGAAAACCCTATGGATCACAAAAGCCTGATACGCAACAGATCTTGGAAATGGCACAGGACTGTGCAGCATTTAGTTCCGTTGTGCATGGGGACTGACTTATGGCAATTAAGAACAATTATCAATGCAGTTATTATTTCAGGGCCAGAGCAGAGCTTGGAGTTGCCACTGTAGCAACCTAGGTCAAAAAGCTCTCCGAGGTCAAATACCAAGGTTTTAAAGTCACCAATATGAGAATTTAGATGAGGAATTGACTGACTTTGGCCCAGGGCAACATGTTGGCTCACCTGATGAGAGAACTGCCCCTGACCAACCTGGGCCTAAGTCCCGAGTCTACTTGGCCTCTCCCGTGTAGCCCAGGCAGCAAGTATCATAAACACGCGTCGTCAAGCACAAGGAGACCCAAGTAAGAGGGGCGAAGAAAGCAAACAACCACCTTCCTGAACAGCCAACATTGCTATGCCAGGGACCTGTCACACACAACTTACACTCCTGAATCATCATGATCAGAGTCCCTCGGTGGTGCAACGGTTAACACACTCAGCTGTGAACTGAAAGATTGGAGGTCTGAGTCCACCCACAGGCACCTGAGAAGAAAGGCCTGGTCATCTACTTCCGAAAAATCAGTCACTGAAAACCCTATGGAGCACCATTCTACTCTGACACACATGGGACTGCCATGAATTGGAATTACCTCAATGGCAATTTTTTTTTTTTTTTAAATCATCATTATCAGCCTTGATATAGGTGGTATGGTGTTATGACCCCATTTTGTGGACCAGAAAGCAGTCTCATGGCTGAATTGCAAAGAAATGGTGTAGCCAGGACCCGCAACTCTTGATCCAAGGTCCGGGACTCCTCCACTAGACCACACCGCCCACACAAACAAGGATTTGAAGGCCTGACATGTGGGCCAGCAGCTATTCGCAGTTACAACAGTGTCACAGATTGAATTGTTTCCCCTCCAAAATGTGTGCCAACTTGGTTGGGCTATAATTTCCACAGTAGTGTGGTTGTCCTCCATTTTGTGATTGTAATTTTATATTTAAAAGGATTAGGGTGGGATTGTAACACCACCCTTACTCAGGTCACCTCCCTGATCCAACGTAAAGGGAGTTTCCCTGGGATGTGGCCTATACCACCTTTTATCTTTCAAGAGATAAAAGGAAAAGGAAACAAGCAGAGAGTGGGTACCTCGTACCACCAAGAATGCAAGACCAGGACCTGAGGGCATTCTTTGGACACGGGGTCCTTGCACCTGAGAAGCTCCTCGACCAGGGGAAGGAAGATTGAGGACAAGGACCTTCCTCCAGAGCTGACAGAGGGAAAGCCTTCCCTGGAACTGACGCCCTGAATTTGGACTTGTTACCTACTAGACTGTGAGAGAATAAATAGCTCTTCGTTAAAGCCATCCACTTGTGGTATTTCTGTTACAGCAGTACTAGATGACTAAGACAAACAGTATACTGGGAATCCACTGGATTAAAACACCCACACACAACAAAACCCACTCAAGACATTTTGACTACCCACAGAAACAAACACAGCCAATTAAAGGAATACTTTCTGGAAAGGTCAGACAGGAAGAAGGGGGTATGGAATATTTTGACAGAGATAGTCAACTCAGCCAAACATGAGATTCCCCCCTCTTTTTCACCTCCCACAGCTAATCAAACACTTGATAGGTATTCACCGATTGGCGCGTGAGACACTGCCCTTGGGGCTGGGGAGGCAAGTCTGCCTCTGTGCCCTGCCCTCAGAAGGGAACTGGGAACTACTTCTTTCCGGCTGTAGCATGTGCTGTGAACCTGCGGTACGGGGCACTATGAGGCAGCGGGTGAAGGGCCCTAAATAAGTCTGAGAAGTCACAGGAGCATACGCAAAGGCCCCAAGGTGTTTCAAAGGCTGGCACGTCTAGCAGCTGAAAGACCAGTGTGACAGGAGCATGGTCAGTGCAGGAAGAGCTACAAGGCCCCTGAGTGGCTGCAGGGCCCAGACTTTGCAGGGCCTTGTGACCACGTGGGTTTCTGACTCTCTTAAGAGTATGAGGCTCCACGGACAGATCAGAAGCACCATCTGATTTGCATTTTAAGAGGCTATTCTGGCCGCAGTGTGGAGGTCTGGAGGAGAGCAGAGCAGATGTGCAGAGGTCGCTCAGACAGAAATTTCCCAACTTTTTTTTTCACCACAACCTGCAGATTAGAGGGACATTTTACCTTGCAAACCTACACATGCCTATGTGCTACCTACCTACCTACATACGCACACACGTGCACAGACACACAGTCTATGAGAGGCAGGATACCAGCCTGGAATAGAACCCTGGCATTCCCTGTGTGACCCTGGGCCAGCTGCACAACTTCCTGAGCTTCAGTTTCCTCATCTGTAAAGTAAGGATAATAACAATGATTCCTACCACATTGGTTGTTGTGAGAGATAAATAAGTCAATATATACAAAGCCCTTAGCAATGTTAACTATTATTTTACAAGTTCCACAAAACAAAAACTCAATTTTACTAATGCAATCCTTCTGTTTTCTATTCTACTTCTTTTTTTCTTTAAATGCTGGTTGTTAGATGCCCTCAAGCTGGCTCTGACTCATGGAGACCTTATGTATGATAGAATGAAACACTGCCCCGTCCTGCACCATCTTCACAATCGTGGGTATGGTCGAGGCCACTGTTGCAGCCTCAGTGTATTTCAAGTGCCTCCCAACCTAAGGGGCTCATCTTCTAGCACTATATCGGAAAATATTCTTTTGTGATTCATAGGGTTTTCACTGGCTAATTTTTAGAAGTATATTGCCAGGCTTTTCTTCCTAGTCTGTCTTAGTCTGGAAGCTCTACTGAAACCTATCCACTGATATTTGAAATACTGGTGGCATAGCTTCCAGCATCACAGCAACATGCAAGCCATCACTGTAAGACAAACTGACCGGTGGCAGAAATGCTGTTAAAGACCTTGGGTGATGGCCACGGAGGAGAGTGAAAGGAGGTAGAGTTAATAAAATTTGGTGAATAATCAGATACAGGGTTAGGGAGGGAGAGGCATCAAGGATACTCTCAGGCCTCTGGGTTGACAATGCTGCCACTTTTGAGATGGGCAACTGGGGTGGAGAGGGCAGGTTAATCTGTGGGAGGAGAGGGAGGTCAAGACTTCCTGCCTGGGGGAGGGTTTGAGTGAGAGTGACAAAAGAAACCTTCACTTAACTCTTTTGTTACCACTGACATAAAGGGCATGCCACCCACTTTTATGCCTCTGGACCTCAGAAGTAAGGCATTCTCATGCATTCAGCATCAAGGTTCTAATGCATTTAGCAGCAAGGTGGATCTCTTTGGAAATGCATGAAGCTCAGCCAACAGGGAACTGGAGCCTCACTGTTGTGTAGGTTGAGCATTCTATTAAGTGATGCTTCCTGGATGTGTTAGTTTTGTAAACTTTCACCTTTTTATCCTTTATTTCTGTGAAAGAAGGCTTGCAAGCATAATTATGGCCTTCCTGTGTGATAGTTAGGGAGCCCTGATGGGTTTGTTTTGGTTTTTCCGTGTCACACTTGGAAAACCAGAGGTTCTTCATGCAACCTAACAGAAAGGCACCTTCAATATATTACTTACCTAGCTCTCACTGGTATACTGTCACACCACAGATCGGTGGTGCCAGAGTGCCACTCGCCTCACAGGTAGCTTGTATTACCAGATTATATTTCTCAAAATTCATATTACCAGCCCAGAATTCAAACACACTCGATTAGTAAGCATGTATCCCAATACTTAAAACATACGCTGTCAAAAAATTTAAGGAGAAAAAATGTAGTAATGAAAGGGTTTTAAACACTTTACTGAGCAGGGAACTACATAGCAAGATTTCAGATCAGAACTGTAGTTACTAGTAAAGAAAGCGTTTTTCCAGACTGTGCTCAGTGAGGTGGACAGGCTTCACGAACCAGGCACAGTAGCAAGTGGCTGGTGGAGAACTTGGGGATTTGGAGCTCCCGCCAAATGTCTTTCCTTATCCGACCAACATAAAGCACTAATCACATTTAATTAGAGTCCATTTGCCCATCTGTTTCCTCCATAAACCGAGCTGCTTCAGGGCAGGGACCACCCTGCCTCATCAATCTTGCTATCCCCAGGCCTCCCCAGTTTGCTGCCCTGACTGTAGGTAGTAGGTGCTCAACCAACATTTGCTGAATGCATGGCCACAATTCAACATGATAAAACCCCCGAAAAGGCCATTTCCAGTGCATAAAACTAGAAAATAATGCAGAGCAAATGGGAGGGAAGGAGGCAGAATCTGTTAGGGGAATTCTGATCATTTAAGGGTGTGGGCCAACAAAAGGCCAACTTTTCGGCAAAAATGGGTCTGCAAAGAAAATTTAATCCCTGAATGCACAATGGGTATGGATCTTCATCATAATGATCACAAACAGAAAGACTAAGCAGGTCTGGGATAGAATTAGGGAAGACAATGGAGAAACAAAGCAGGGGAAAATTGAGACATAATGTATATATACCATTTGACCTCTTGCAAAGATGAACCTAAATATTTAATTCTTCATATCAGTTTCCTTTGCTGCTTTTCCCATCAGTTCTGCCTCCCCTATTTCTAAAGCCTCTGCCATCTTCCAAATCCCAGCTGCCTTGTATATTATCTGTTTTTCCTATACGTACATGACTTATTTCCCCAATAGACAGGAATGGTGTTACATACCTTATTCATTTCACCTCTACCCACTGCACAGAAGAGGCACTCAACGGCAAGTAGATTAATTGATTTTTATATGGATTAATTGATTAAATAACAAATTCATATTCATAATTTCTAGCCTTACCACCTTTAGCTGCAATTGCTATTAAAGCTACCATTTTTAAAAGTAACAGCTGCATTTGTTCAGCACCTACCACATACCGGACACAGCTAAGAACTTTAAATACATCATATCCTGTAATCTGCCATTTGCAGGGTGGAGATACTTATTCCTATTTTATAGACGACAAGAGTGAAGCCCAAAGACAATACAATTTAGTTAGTGGCAGCACCATTATCCCTGGCAAAGTGGCGTGGAGAACAGTCTATATGACTAGGATGCAGTACCCTACTCACCTGACTATAGTTAAAACTTAACTCAGAGAAAGCTTTTTCTAGGCTTGCAAAAGGCATAGTTTATCAAGAGTCATTTATTAATTTCCTACAAATACATAGATTGGGTCAAACCTATTTTAACTGTACACCCAATCCTCACTTACCAACATGGTTAGGTTTCAAGGACCAGGTTGTTATGCAAAAATCAACATTATGCAAAAATGGAAGATGACCACATCGGATCACAAAATGGAAGATACTACATCATTATATAACTACCAAATTACATCATTACATAACCGTCAAACCCCTGAGAATCAGAACCATGGCCCAGCCAAGCTGACACACACCCTTAGCCACCACAGCCAGTGTTACCCTCACCTCGCACCTCAGTGTTCATTACTGCCAGACATACACCGTCAATGCACACAACAGTCGGACAGTAAATTTTTTACTATTGTTGTAAATGTAAAATGTCAGATAACAAGATAGTTGATAAGTGAGGAGTGGGTGTACAACTAAAAAATACAGATTGTGTTAATGACATCATTTGTTTCTGAAAGAATGTTTAACCTATACTAAGAAAACAATGTTCAGAACAGTACTGTCAGGTAGTTAATAAAATAATCAGAGAACTTATAACAGTCTCTATAACTCCACTCACGTTATAGTCCCCCAAAAGCTTTCATGTACAGTATCATACCTGATGATGTCAGTAACTCCGTAAGGCGATTATTACCAACCCATTGTACACATGAGAAAAAATTGACAGTAAGAGAAATTCAGTGAGTTGCTGAAAGTCACAACTGTCTATTACTTAGGACCCTTAGTTACAAGCAATAAAGCACCTCCAATTAGCTTAAGGAAAATAGAAACTTTGACTGATGTAATGAGGAAGGGAGCAGTGGCTGGGGACTCCCAGGTGAGTACATTTTCTCTCTCTGTGCTGCTCTATCCCACACCATGGCAGGACAGCTTTCTCTTTCAGGCAGGAAGCCAGGGACCCCAAAGCTCCAGACTTCCATTTTGTGGCTTCACAACCCAAAGAAAAAAAGGCTCTTGGGCCTCAAGTTCAAAAATTCAGAGAAAGCCCTGACTGGCCCAGTCTGATCATGGATCCACCTATGGCCCCAGGGACCAGGAACCATGAATGGCAGGCCCAAAGAGTTGTGGGCAGTAGGGTGGTGGGGTGGGGAGAGCACCTCCCAGAAGAAGGAAGGGGCACCAGGCAGATTAGAAAAGAAAAAGTGGAAATGCTGTACAGACTAACCGCAAAGCCACAGGCCAGAGACCGGCAGGAGCACTTCAGACCCCAAGCCCAGTGCTCTTTCTTCTTTCTACACCACAGCTGACATTATGTTGGCACTAAATTGTGAAGCACTGACAGTAAAGAACTGACAGGACATAATAAGGCCCTAACTGCGTGAGAAGGACATTTAGTGCAAGGCAATTAGAAAACACAGAGATCAATGTATCCATTCACATCCAAGTAATATCCTAAAATTAGAGATCATCTCTACTCCACGACTTTGTACCAACTAGAAAGAAATAAAAGCTGTATTTCTTTATCAATGGTCTGGAAAGTCAAAGTAGCCTTCCCCACCTCCCTGCCTTCCCTCCTCCCCTCGCAGCTGAATAACAGAAGCCCCTTGTTAGGTCTAGGCTTCTTAGTCATCTACTCTGCTGGGGGCTCATCTGGTCCAGGTGAGAACTAAAGCCCCTCAGTCCAGGAAGAAAGAAGGAATTGGAAACACAAAATCAAGCCTACAAAGGTCCCACAAAGGGGTGAGGCTATCAAAAGATGCAGGAACAATGCAAAGTAAGCGCAGGTTGCTTACAAAACCAGCTACAGAACAAGACCACCCACATATGAAACAAGCAGGTAGCTCAGGAAGGAAAGGGGGCAGGAGGCATTTACCCTATGGCTGCCCTGTTAAGACTTAGTTTTTCGGGTTTTTTTTCTTCCTTCTTTAATCAAACACATTAGCCCTCACTACCTGCCACTCACTGTTCTAAGTGCTTTTTTATCCTTTTCTCAAAAGTCTAACCTAAATCTGGGTAGCTGAAATCAACCCCATTCCTCTAGTTCTAGCTTTGCTTCTTTTCCTGAGTCCACTTCATTTTTCTCGCCTTCCAAAGACTAGGGATAAAGGACATTTATTAAGCAACTTTCTTGGAATACACGCCTGGTGATCTGCTTCCAAAAGGTCACAGCCTTGCAAACCCCATGAAGCAGTTCTATTCTGCACACATGGGGTCACCATAAGTCGGAACAGACTCCCAGCAACTAACGACAACATGTGCCAATCAGTCTTAGAAGAAATACAACCAGAATGCTCCTTAGAAGCAAACAAGGTGAGACTTCAGCTTGCTTACCTTGGACATGCCATCAGGAAAGGCCAACCGATAAATGACATGGCATTTGCTAAAGGAGGGGGACAACGAAAACAAGGGAAACCTCAATGAGGGAGACTGATACAACAGCCTCAACAATGGACTCAGACATACCAATAATCACGAAGATGGCAGGGGACCAACCAACCAATGTTTCGTTCCGTTATACATACGGTTGCCATGAGTCAGCAGAGCCAACTCTATGGCAGCTACCTGTAATGTGTGCTGAGCCCTTCAAAACCATTATCTCACCTGACTCTCACAGCAGCCCTATAAGGTGGTGCCTATGTTTATGGCCTCTTCAGAAAGGAGGCAACAGGCTGAGAGAGGTGAGGCATTGCCAGGCTAACTTCGCCAGGATCTGAGCAAGCCCAGCTGTTGGATTCCACACTCCCTGCTCACTGGACAGCAACTCTATTATTTTATTGTTTCACTGGAAAAGCCACCTTTCACAAGAACAATATTTAAAATATTTTAAAAATTTGAAATTTGACAAAGAAAAGCCAAAGAGAAACTGAAAGTAAAATGCAAAATCACAGTGAAATCAAAGAAATTAAAAAAAAATTTTTTTTTTCTAGTCTTACCCCATTTTTTAGTAAGTTCAAATCTAGGAAGAATGAACTCAAACAGTACACCTGTGCCTTTTTTAAAAGGCCACATTACAAAGAGAAAGGGAAAAAAAAAAAAGATATGCAATTCTACCAAGTAATTAACAAGGGTTACTACATCTCAAGGATAACAAGGGCTGCTGTATCTCAAGGATATCTTTAAGGACAAAAATCACACCTGACTAACTTGAGGCTCAACCCTGTGGCTGGCTATGTCATTTTTCAACCAAAGAAAACGGTACAGAGAACCAAACGATGCCCACGAACGGCACAGCTCTCTGTGATCAGGGGAACTGGGTTCCCTGTCTGCACTCTCATTTTTAGTAAAACCATTTTTCTCATTGGAAAGAAACAACCCCCTAGTGTCAAAAAATGTCAGCACTCTTTTAAAAAAATTCTCCTGTGTCTCATCCCTTAAAAGAATATTTCTAATCAGCTCTAAACCATCAGCATTACATTAAGAGTGACTTGCTAGAATCTTAATCTGGGACCAAGGTAAGATTAGGGAGCAGAACCAGCTGAGGCATGCCCATGCCCTCTTTTTTCTGAGGCTGACAATCAAAGATTTTAACTAGGAGGACAGGGGCAAGACAGGTGTGCAGAGAGGCTGTCCCAAGAGAGGGAGCACTGGTGCCTTTAAATTAAGTGACGAAGGGAAGTCGTTCTCTGAAGAACATGGTAAACTACTACAAATGACAAGGCTGACTCTTCTGATACAAGCGAGATACGAACATGACAGGGACAGCTGGCTGGCAAACCAGGTAGCAGGCAGGTGGGCTGGCAGCATTCACTAGGCAGGTGTTCAATTAGGCAGAAAGTGGGTTGCAAACAGCTCAATTAATTCATTGTGCAAGCCTGTCCAGGAGAACAAGAAAATAAACTTGAAACACCAGTGGCAGACCAGAGATTAACTCAATATCTCCGCTTTTTGCAAAAGTGAGGGGTCACAAAGACACACGTGCAAGATATAAAATTACACCAAGATTAGCTCTGGTAAACCCTTCAAAGTTCAAACCAAAATTGAAGGCCAGGAATGAAACAAAGCAAGAGGTAGCTTACTTCAGTTCAAAAAAAGTCACTCCTTTCTCGGGAGTGGCTCTCCCTGGTCAGCCCCAGATACAGGCAGCCCTTAATACGGTGCATAGGTTGAGAAGCATGATAAGGACAAACACAGCTGTGATTTGAAAACCATCAGTGAAGTGATGGGACTGCCCTTATTTGTAATAATTTCTATGGGTGAGGCTCTGCCAAGCTTAGATTTTAACTCCAACCCATCAGGCCTTCCTATGGTATGAATACAGGAGAAGAAAAATATAAAACTTAAGAAGTCATTTGTCGGAGGCCAGGGGAATATAAAACCAAGGAAAGAAAAGCAAAGGTTATCAGGGACAACATCTGGCCAGTGAGGCTACAGGTACTTAAGAGAAAATGGGATCGCAAAATCATGGCAGCTAGTATTGCATTGCTGGGGCTGACAAGAAACAAGACACTCAGCATGTACGGCAGAATGTCCCAGCTAAGAGTCTGAAGCATTTGGGCAATTCCTTTGTTTTAGAGAAAAGAATACTAAGGTTCAGAAGGGTTCAGCATACCCAGGGCCAACTGTTAGCAATGGCCATGAGAGGCCTATGATCCTCGTCTCCTGGAACGCCTCCCACCAATACTGGTGATGATAGCTCCCATATACTGACATGTTCACAAGCAGGCACTGCACTGAGGACTTCACAACATATATTATCCCATCTAATCCTCTCGACAACCTCGTAGGGTGGTAGTACTATTGTTGTTAGGTGCCACTGAGTTGATATCCACTCAGAGCGACCCCATGTGACACAGCAGACCTGCCCCATAGGATTTTCTAGGCTGTAATTTTTTAATCTTTAGCTACGGCTGCTAACCAAAAGGCTGGCAGTTCCAATGCACCAGGCGCTCCTTGGAAACCCTATGGGGCAGTTCTACTCTGCCCTATAGGGTTGCTATGAGTCGGAATCGACTCAATGGCAATGGGTTCATCTTTAAGGTGGAGCCCTGGTGGCACAGTGGTTAAAAGCTTGGCTGCTAACCAAAAGGTCGGCAATTCAAATCCACTAGCAGCTCCTTAGAAACCCTACCGGGCAGTTCTACTCTGTCCTATAGGGTCGTTATGAGCTGGAATTGACTCAACGGCAACAAGTTTGGTTTTTTTGTTTTTAATCTTTATGGCCGCAGATCACCAGGTGTTTCTTCCGAGGAGCCGGTAGGTAGGTTTGAACTGCCAACCTTTCAGTTAGCAGTTGAGCCCTTAACTGTTGTGCTACTAGGGCTCCTAGTAGTAGTATTATTAGCCCCATTTTACTGATGGCGTGCAGAAAGGTTAAGCTACTTGCTGGAGCCACAAAGCCTGTCAAAAGCCAGGATGGGAACCTAGGTCTCACTGAAAGTGCTCTTAACCACTGTACTTTACTATGTCTAAACCATGCTACTTTCAAACAATGGGAAAAGTCTTGTTTTCAACTAACACACAAGCCGCAAATTTTCATTTACTGAAAACATTAGCCTGCTTAGGTACAACCAACACTTCATGGGATTTGGTTCCTTGGTTTGGAGGTTTAGGGTCATGGTTTCATGGGACGTTCCAGGTAATTGGCCTAATGTGTTTAGTGCTTCTGTTCTACCTCCTAGTTTGTAGCTTACTGCCTGGGATCTTAAAAGCTTCCAAGCAGCCGTACAAGGCACAACAATTGGTCTCTATTCACGGGGTACAACAGAGGAAAGAGAATCAGGAATAGGAGAAGGATATGGAATATGTGGCTAACTGCCTCTATGAACAACTGCCTCCTTTGCCACGACATCATAAGAACTAGATGGTGCCCAGCTACCATTACTGAACATTTTGATCAAAAATTCTATAGAAGAATCCTGATCAAAAGGGGTAAAATGCAGAAAATAATTTTAAGTTCTCATGGACTCCAGATTTCTGGAGCCATGGAGGGTGGATAAACACCTGAAACTACTGCCCCGAGATAATCTTTAAACTTTAGACCAAAAATATCCTTGAAGTCATCTTAAAACCAACCAGTAGCTTAACTAAACTAATAAAGAATCTCTGGCTTGAGTATTGGGCTCTTTTAAAATCTATCTCTGACAATAGCAACTCAATAGATAGGAAATTTAGGGGGCAGTGAATTTGTGTTGATGAAGGAGGAACAACTCAGAAAAGGAGGGTGAGAATGGCTATACAACTTGAATAATGTGATCAATGTCACTAAATTGTACACGTAGGAACTGTTGAATTGGTATGTTTTGGGGCATATATTCTCAACAACAAAATCAATAAAATTCAAGAAAAAAAAATTTAGCATCTACCATCTTTTCCCCTCAAGATAAAAGAACAATCAGCACTTAGGGATAGAAGTCACAAAAATGTTTCAACTTTAGGCATAAAGAAGGTTCAACAGAGAATCCCCAAGGAAGCAGGAGAGCAGTGGGATGCCGACCTCAAAATCTCATAAAAAGACCACACTTAATGGTCTGACTGACACTAGAGAGACCCCAGACACCATGGTTCCAGACCTTCTGTTAGCCTAAGACTGGAACCATTCCCAAAGCCAACTCTTCAGACACGGATTGGACTGGACTATAGGACAGAAAATGATACTGGTGAAGAGTGAGCTTCTTGGATCAAGTAGACACACGAGGCCATCTGGGCAGCTCCTGTCTGGAGGGGAGATGAGAAGGTAGAGGGAGACGGAAGCTGGCTAAATGGATGGGGAAATAGAAGGTAGAGAGAAGGACTGTGCTGTCTCATTAGGGGCAGAGCAACTAGGAGTATATAGCAAGGTATACATAAATTTTTGTATGAGAGACTGACTTATTTGTAAATTTTCACTTAAAGCACAATTAAAAAAAAAAAAGAAGAAGAAGGTTCAAGACTCCTGGACAACAGAAATGAATAACAGCCTGGACAACAGAAATGAACAGACCTAGACTTGAAAAATTAGGGGTTAAGGTAAACACCAAGCCCCTTTGGGATTTGTCTAGTGTCCCGGACCTTCAACATATTTATCTTCACTGAGTTAATGCTGAGTGGACTGTGTTGCTGCTAGGCCCAGAAATTACTGTTTACCAGATCTTGGAGCTTCACCTAAAACCATCACTATGCTGAACGCAAAGTCGCCAGCTTAATCATACACACCATTATGCCCAGTTTCAGGAAAATGTTTCTTGATTAAATAAAAAGCACCTAGCTTTTCTAAAAAATACCTTTTATATCTCAGATTCTACAACGGAAGCCTCATTTCATCGACGGCACTGGGTTTGGGTTTTTTTTGGTATAAACTATAAAACCGGAGCATCTCCCTGCATGCACACACCTGAGGCACTGCAACATCCACTTCCTGACTCTGCCACAACCAGGCCACAGGTTAGGGCTCCTACTTCAGCTCAAGCTCTACAACAACCACAGAACGGGAGTTCTGGAGGTGCCTCCTGCAGTGGGCCTGGCTCCAGCTGGTACTAGGACCCAGCGTGACTCACTTAATCTGTCTTAATATCAGTCACAAAAAACAAGAGGGGCAGATAATGCTTCCTGGCTGCTTATCAGGTGCCAAGCACTGTACTAAAGGTGGAGAAAGTGAGGTTTAATAGGGTTCAGGGAATTATCCAAAGCAAACAACTAGGACACTGCACACAGAGATCAAACCCAGGTTCCTTGGACTTCAGAGCCCAAGCTTAACATGCTTAACACACTCATCCAGAATGCCAGGGCAAACGGCTCTCGTTTCCTTGTAAGGACAGAAGGGGACAGGGTTCTACAAACTGTCTCTAGTATCACTCTGACTGTTCTTCCAGTCTGAAGGCAAAACTACAAGTCTTCTCAGACAAATCAGCCAACCAATCAACAACGGGTATAACGATGTATTCAGCACTGGGCTAAGGATGGAGGGGACACTAGAGAAAATATATCCCTGCCCCTAAGGACTTTACAATCTAACCTATATTGCTCTGAAATATAATCTCTATCTCTCTAGGAAAGTTTTTCAAACTTTTTTTTTTAAGATTTTTTTTTTTTACAGTGATTTAGGTGAAAGTTTACAGAGCAAATTAGTTTCTCATTAAACAGTTCAGACGCAAATTTGTTTTGACATCGGCTGCCAACCCCTTGATGTGTCAACACTCTCCTCTTCTCCACCCTGGGTTCTGTTTCCATTTGTACAGTTTTCCTATCCCTTCCTGCCTTCTCATCTTTGCTTATGGGCTAGTGTGCCCATTAGTCTCGTATACATGACTGAACTATGAAACACATTCCTTTGTGTGTTATTGTTGGCCCTACAAACCTGTCTAATCCTTGGCTGAAGGGTCAACCTCAGGAGTGACTTCAGTATTGAGTTAAAAGGGTGCCCAGGGGCCATACTCCCACGGTTTTTCCAGTCTCTGTCTGGCCAGTAAGTCTAGTCTTTTTTTGTGAGTTAGAATTTTTTTCTACATTTTTCTCCCACTGTATACAGGAGCCTCTAGTGTGATTCCTGCCATAGCAGTCAGTGGTGGTAGCAAGGTACCATCTAGTTGTTCTGGGCTCAGTCTGGTGGAGATTGTGGTAGTTGTGGGTCATTAGTCCTTTGGACTAATCTTTCCCTTATGTCTTTGGTCTTCTTCATTCTCCTTTGCTCCAGCTGGGATGGGACCAGTAGATGTATCTTAGATGGTCATTCCCAGGCTTTTAAGACCCCAGTCACTACTCACCACAGTAGGATGTAGAACATTTTCTTTATAGACTATGTTGTGCCAATTAAGCTAGATGTCCCCCGAGACCATGGTCCCCTCAAACATTTTTTATCATGACCCAAAGTCAGAAATTTATTTTCATCATTACCCAGGACACACACACACTCTATGCTTACCGTGCACTAATTATTGTTGTTGTGGTTCTATTTCAATTTAAAAAAAAAAAAAAGTATCCGCCCACTAAATTGAGTCAATGACAATGGATTGTGAACCACAGCTTTAAAAGTACCACTCTAGAAAGTCCCATTTTAGTGCTAATTAAAAAAAAAAAGTCAGGAAGTTCTTCCTTCAACCTAATTTAAGTTTCTTGAGCTGTCAGGTTAATTAAATTTGTTTCACTGGCTATGTCTCAGGCAGATGTGGCAACACATCAGATTAGTTAACAGCCCGGGATGCAGAATCAGATAGACCTACATTTAAATGCTGACTCTCCCTCATGTTAGCTCTATGACTTCTCCAGATCTCGGCCTATAAAACAGAAGATAATGTCACTCATTCCTTGGACTTGTTACAAGGTACCTACCTGGTACCTGGTTCCATGTTTCTCAACAGAGGCACTGTAAGTATGGAGTACGGAAGAAGACACAAGGCTGGTTGTGTGGGACCAGCCCACATTAGAGAACACTTAGCATCCCATCCCCACACAGCTCCCAACACCCCCTGGTGGTTGAGAAGCAACTTTGCAGTTGACATGAAAATCTTAAACCTTTCTACCATGTTAAGTGATCCCAACTCCTTCAAATCTTTTCCATAAGCATCAGTTATGTGCCACATAAATATACAATACATAAGATGCCCAAGATACAACCAGGCATAAGGCCAAGTTTCTGCCTTTGCAGAGCTTGCTATCAAGCTCGACAGGTGGACAGGTAACTGCAACTCACTGTGCCAGGTGCTGTAACGGAAGTCTGGGAACCGGTATGGAATGAACTGTGTCCCCCAAAAGTGTGTGTCAACTTGGCTAGTCCATGATTCCCAATACTGTGTGATTGTCCACCATTCTGTCATCTGATGTGATTTTCCTATGTGCTGTAAATCCTACCTCTATGATGTTAATGAAGCAGGTTTAGAGGCGTTTATGTTAATGAGGCAGGACAAATCTACAAGATTAGATTGTGTTTTATGTCAATCTCTTTTGAGAGATAAAAGAGAGAAGCAAGCAGATAGGGGGAATCTCGTACCACCAAGAAACAAGAGTCAGGAGAATAGTGCGTCCGTTGGATCTGGGGTCCCTGTACTGGGAAGCTCCTTGACCAGAGCCGACAGAGAGAGAAAGCCTTCCCCTGGAGCTAGCACCCTCAATTCAGACTTCTAGCCCCCTAGACTGTGAGAGAATAAATTTCTCTTTGTTAAACCCATTCACTTGTGGTATTTCTATTACAGCAGCACTAGATAACTAAGAGAATTTGGTACTGAGAGAGTGGGGTGCTGCTCTAACAGAGACATAAAATGTGGAGTGTTTTTGAAATTGTGAATGGATAGAGGCTGGAAGAGTTTTAAAGTGTCCAACAGTAAAAGCCTAGACTGCCTTGAGGAGACTGTTGGTGGCATTACGGACATGGAAGACAATTCTGGTGAGAGCTCAGAAGGAAATGAGGACAGTTTTTACACTGGAGATAGCACAGACAGCCAGAAGCACCAGCAGAACCAGACCAGTGTGAGACAGCACTGGAGCCAACCCACGGAGCGAGAGAGCTGACCACTTTGTACAAGAGGCTTCCTGGCAGTGTGTGGTGCCTCCAGGCACTTATCAGTGGAGCTAGGCTTGCCAACCCACAGAGCAAGAGAGCTGAATGCCTTCTGGCCAGAAGTTTACTAGCAGAGTGAGGAGGCACTTACCGGTGGAGCTACAGAGCTTTGGAACACTTGCTGAGCTGGGCAGATGCTAGCCTCAGGCAGTAAGGCCTGAGGGGCCGAGAGGCCAAGGAACCAGGAAGCAGAAGCTGAAGAAACAAGGAACACAGGAAGCAGAGCTGCCTCAGTCTCAAAGGGTAGGGCCACAACCTCTGGGGTCACAATATTTGGAGCCATGGCCTCTGAAATTTCTAAGGGTGGAGCCACAGCCTCCTAGTTTCAAAGAGTCAGATCTTCACCAACTTGGTTCTGGAGTGTGGGGCTGCCTTTCACGAATGCCAGTGGGATGTGGCCAGATCTGCTGCTCATAGCTGAGGCGGCAGAGCAGACACGCCCAATGGGCAGTAAAGGGGTGTGCCGGGGCTGAGGAGGTGGAGTCACCACTCAGATGTACTAGAGAATGGGGCTGCCCAAATTCAAGGACGCAGAGTTGCCATTCCAGAGGGCCTAGAAGGTGGAGCCGAAGCTCCAGGCTGAGGGGCCTCCACTCACAATCTGGAGAGTGTGGCCAAAACCCAATGTCTACAGGGCAGGGCCATTGTCCAAATGGTCTCAGAGAACAGAGGTTTATTTTCAAGCCTTGAGAGCTGATGGAATGTGTTCTGCTGACTTGCTTGGTGCCTGTTATCCCTTCTTTCCCTCCAATTTCTCCCATTTGTAATGGAAATGTCTAGCTTATGCCTGTTCCACCACTGTACTTTGGAAGCAGATAACCTGTATTCTGGATTTCACGGATGAAGAGGGATTTTTGGATTTCAGAGTTGATTTAAGACTTTTGCTATGATATGATGGGGTGAATGTGTTTTACATGTGGCAAGGACATGAATTTTTTGGGTCCAAAAGGGTACAATGTTAGGGATTGAACTGTGTCCCCCCAAAATGTGTATCAACATGGCTAGTCCATGATTCCCAAATGTGTGACTGTTCACCATTTTTTAATCTGATATGATTTTTCTGTGTACTGTAAATCCTACTTCTATGATGTTAACAAGGTAGGATTAGCAACAGTTAGGTTAATGAGGCAGGGCTCAATCTATAAGATTAAGCTGTGTCTTAAATCAATCTTATTTGAGATATAAAAGAGCGAAGAAGCAAGCAGACAGGAGGGACCTCATACCACCAAGAAACAAAAGCCAGGAGAATAGTGCATCCTTTGGACTCAGGATCCCTGCACTGAGAAGTTCCTCAACCAGGGAAGATTGATGACAAGGACCTTCCTCCAGAGCCAATGGAGAGAAAGCCTTTCCCTGGAGCTGGAACCCTGAATTCATTCTTGTAGCCTCCCAGGCTGTGAGAGAATAAATTTCTCTTTGTTAAAGCCATCCACTTGTGGTGTTTCTGTTACAGTAGCATTAGATAACCAAGACAGGTCCCAAGGAGTGGGCAGTTCACACTGGGAAGTCCAATCCTTAATCCATTTGCAATTCTTTTAACTATGGCAAACCAGAGTTTCTGAATTTCTAGCTTACCATGCATTAAGACTTGGAAACCACCACTACCACTACTACCAGCACAAGACTCTCAGTCCCTAAAGAAAAGCCTCCTTGTCTACAACCACAGAAATAGTAGGAATACCAAAGCTCCTTGTCTGTCTCTCCTAAGAGACTGTAAACTCCCTGATGCCTGAAGTAAGGCGAACGGCCCAAGGTCACACAGCAAACAGACACACAGTTAGAATCACCAACGGTCAAGAATCTCAGGTCACTTTCCTGTTCCCTCTGGAACCTTCCCTATAGTCATCTGGACTCAAAGTTACAAAAAGGAAAGAAGAAAAGGTAGAAGGGAGGAAGGAAAGGAAAGGAAGGGAGAAGAGGTCTCCCGTTAGGTGGTCAAAAATGTAAGACTTTGCTAGATACTAAAATGTAAGAATTTGCTAGATACTTAAGTAGGACCTTTCAAGAGGTAAGGCCAGAAGGCTTCAAATTTAGACTTTTAAAGTCAACTCAAGATAATTACAGTCAATGGACTTGTGTGTGCTGAAAGTATTGATGTGTCCAATGTGCATATTTAAAATATCTCACTTCCTGAAATCCTACTTTGGCATGTCTTTTTTTTGTTGTTGCTGTTGATACCAGCTTGGACGTTTCAGAGAAGCCATGTGGTTAACGTGGACTTCCCAGAGCTCTGGTTCCCAGCAGATGCAAATACCAGCTACCCCACCCCCAAACCAAAGGGAATGGGAAAATCTTGGGAAGATTCTAGCTGAAATGAGTGTTCTTTATGCTTAATTCTCTCCTCTTCCTCCAGCTTGCTTGCTGTTTTGGGGAAGAAGATAGCAGAAGAGACCAGTTATTAATGCCCTTAGGGAGACGGGAGTTTCTCAGAACTCTGCTTCCGAAAAGACAAAAAGACGAGTTGGTTACCTAATGGTTATGCGCTTGGCTTCTAACTGAAAGGTTGGCTGCTCAAACCCACTCATAGGAGAAGGAGGTGGCAATGTGCTCCTGTAGGCAGTTCTACTCTGTCACATGGGGTCGTCACAGGGGCAGATTTCAATAAAAAAAAAAAAAAAAGTAAATAAGGTGCTTACCTTACTTACCAGATCATCTGTAGTGAACAATTCCACTACAGATTAATAAGTAAGCATAAGTAAGCCTGTGCTTGCCTTGTTTACTGGGTCATCCGCCCTTGTCAGGAATTTTATATTTGAAAAGAGGCTCTGATTCTGTAGGAAGGTGCTGTGGAGTTGGGAAACAGGTGTCAGCCACACCTAGAAGCAGAATCTTTGATGTGGTGAAAAAATGGATCATTACAGATCAAAACCGACTCGATGGTAACCGGCACCATCTAACAACAACAACATGCTTCTGTAGCTGAAATACATGATTTTTCTGAATCACATTAGTTTAAAATGAAGACAAAAATAACCCATTAATTGAGTACTAGGTGATTTTATATACAATGTCTTATTTACATCTTACCACAGCTCTTCAAGGTAGATATTATTATCTCCTCAATTTACAGGAAACTGACTCAGTGGTTAAGTACCCAGCCCAAGCTCACAAAGCCAGGAAATGGCAGGGCAGGAAGCTGGGATGGCCTGGCACTCCGGACTGTGAACCCTGCTGCTATACCAGCAAGCCGTGCTTTCAAACCCCAGCATCTCAGATGGTACGAAGAGGGCGTTCTTTCACTTTCAGAATGCAAACTGATTTTGAACAAACACCTCTGCAAACGTTTTTTATGAAATTCTCAGAAGAAGCTGTGGGGTAGAATAAAGTGTCCTCCCTAAGAGTCTCAGGTCGGTTACTTGAGAGTCCCGTCTGTAGGACGGGGATGGTTCGCTACTGAGTACTGACTGAGATGATGCCAGTGCCAAGTGCCTGAAAACTCTGGCTCAACAACAAATATAAACTACTATCAGCAGTATCATTACTGTTGGTAGCTTAGGGGGAAAAACTGTCAAGAAAAACGTGGCAAAACACCCAAAATTTCATGTTTACTCCTCAGATGTGGAAGGAAAGCATGGAAGACTGAAGATAAAGGAATATTCAGGTGGCCGGTGCACACAGAGTGGGTAGTACAAGGATGTTGTCACCATCTACATTACCTCACGAGTTTTTTTTTTTTTTAATTATAGTTTATTGTGTTTTTAGTGAAGGTTTACATGGCTGTTTAGGTTCTCATTCAACAATTTCTACAGAAGTTATTCAGTGACATTGGTTACATTCTTCACAATGCACGAGCATTCTCATTTCCCTTCTGGTTGTTTCATTTCCATTAATCTAACTTCCCTGCTACCTTATATTCTCATCTTTGTTTTAAAATAATTGTTGACTGTTTGGTCTCATATAAGTGATTTTTTAAAGGAGTAAAGTGCTTACAGGTGATATTATTTTGTGAGCCAATCTGTTCTTTAGCTAAAGGTGACCTCAGGGGTTAGTTTCAGTTCAAGATTTGAAAAGTATCTCAGGGCAATGCTTTTGGGGAGCCCTGCAGTCTCAACCAGTCTGGTAAGTCTGGGTTTTTTGTTTGTTTTTTAGGAATTTGAGGTTCTGTTTCACGTTTTCCTCCCATTCTATCAGGGAGCATCTATTGTGGCCCTGATTAGAACAGTCAGTAGGGGCAGCTGGGCACCATCTAGTTCTTCTGGTCTCAGAGTAGATACAGCTGTGGTTCATGCAGACAATCTGTCAGATAGACTAATTTTACTTTAAGTCTCCAGTTTCCTTCTTTCTCTTTTGCTCCAGACGAGATCAACAGTTGCATCTTAGATGGCCACTTGCAGGCTTTTAAGGCCCCAGACACTAGTCACTGAACTGGGATGTAAGAATTCTTTCTCTCATGGGTCTTATCACTTCCTTGCACTCATCCAATGTCTTAAAGACACTTAGAAAAAAATAATGAAACAGAAGAAAATCTGACACAGAGTAAAAGCTCTGAAAATTCTTCGGTTCAGTCACACTAGAGTGACAGCCTTAAGCTTAACCTAGGTTCTATACAGAAGCTCCTGTGAGCCAAGAGGCCTGGGTACACAGCACCCACAGTCATCCTCTGCTGAGAGAAAGATCTCCTCTCACACCCTAGAGCAGGCCAAGGAGCCACACTCCATACTCTGCATTCCCCGCCGGGGGCATCTTCCTTTCCCAGGGCTCACATAAAGACCAGTGTGACGTGCTGCAAAAGGCCATTCTCTGATCAGAAGGACCTGGTTTGAATCTCTGGCCCTGCTACTTACACACGGAGGCTGTGGGCAGGTTACCACATCACTTTGATTCTCAGGCTCTTCATCTATAAAATGGAGAAAATGATACCCACTCTCCAAGGTTGTTGTGTGAATTAAATGAGATAATGTACATACAGGGCTCAGCACGCAATAAATCAGTAACAAGGGGAAGCGATTACTAATGTAAAGCAGGAGCCAGGTAACGCTGGGTAAAAATTAAATTTGATTCCTTGAAAAAAGTTTCAAACAGTTAGTGAGGATCGACCCTTTTCAGAAAATTCAAGAAAGTAAGGTGGAAAAACGCCCCTCCCCTCCCCACTTCCTGAAGGCTTTCGAAACCTCTCTGCCACTTGTTCCCCTACTGGAACAGAAATCTGGAGTGTCTCATTACCTCCAGACTCTTAACACTTTATAAATATACCATACGACCAACCAGAGAGTGCTTGCTGCCAATCTCCGAGGCAAACAAGTCCAACAGGATTTGATCCGGAAATTAAACATCCATGCAGCCCAGCCCGCTCAGTTCAAAATAGATATCCGTGACCTACTTAGTCTTCCAGTACCGTTCTCAAAGCCAAAACACAAGTGGGCAGTGAGACAGGTCCGCTGACTTCAGCAGGGCCCCTGCATAGAATCCCTGGCTTTCCATGTCAGAAGAAGAGTGTGCTGAAACAGTGATGACTCGAAAAATTATCTGGGGGACAGCTAGGCATAAACCCTTGCTTTAAAACAGCTGATTCAAACAGTTGTTAGAAAGCAGAAAGTCAGAGACGTCACTCCAACAATTCATCGCCTCTGCTACATACACTGTCTCCAACAGTTTCCATTCATTTAGACTGAGTGCTACACCTCTCCTGACAGTAAGTTTTCAAGCTACCTATCCCTGCCCCAGAATCCCCAGGTAGTGCAAACAGTTAACATGCTCAGAGGTTTGAGTCCACCCAGAGGTGCCTTGGAAGAAAGGCCTGGTGACCCACTGCTCAAAAATCAGGCATTGAAAACCCTAAGGTGCACAGCTCTACTCTGACACGTGTTGGGTTATTAGGAGTAGGAGTCAACTCAACAGCAACCAATTGTTTTTTATCCCTATTCCAACTCTGACTCTAGCCCTCATATTTGTTTCTTGACTACATGTATCTTCCCCATGAAATGGTGGGTTCCTTTGACAGCTAAGATGCTGTTTTCTTTATCTAGATATTCTACACAGTGTTTTGCACAAAACGGGTCAACAAGGAACAAGGTACTACTGCATCCACCCTGAAAAATTGAGCGCCTTACCTCACCAGGGATAGTCCTCCTGGTCCCATCCCACTCACACCCCTGGGCTACTCAAGATCAGAGAACAGACACACTTATTCTTACTGTTAAGTCAAGGAAGATAGACAAATCCAGGAAAAGATGCTGCATACTTTCAACCACCCACGTAGCTACAAAAGGCTCTCCTATGTTACAATTCATTTCACTAGGGAGATGGGAGTCCTAGTGGAGAATGAATCCAAGGAACTTGGCAGGGACAAATTACAGCAAAATCTCAGAGTATTCCAATCTAAGTAGACAATGGAACATTGTTCTTCACCAGCCAGCAACGGCAGTGGAAACAAGCTGATGGCAAAAAAGTAAAACAAAAATTAAAAAACACTGCTACCAGTCACCCTCAAATCCAATTCCTTTAGTCTCTGAGGCCAGTCCCAGGCACCCCACCACCACCATCATTAAACACTCAAAATCCCCATCACGGAAGTGTGCCTGACAATATTTTACTTAGCATTTTTCTCCTACACCATGAGTGGCAGGTAGGTAAAACAGGCATTATTACTATGACCCACTTAGAAATGAAGACACTGAGACCAAAGCATGTCTACAACATGCTAGAATGAGGATCTTCTAAACCTAAGTTCAACGCTTTCTCCAAAATCACCCAGCATGGCCCATGCAGACCTGACGAAGCGGAGCATATGAGTTCTAGATTATTGCTCTTTCTACCACACCCCACTCCTGGGCACCTTCTAGAGACAGAATTCTAACACACAACCCTTCCCAACACGACTGCCCACGCACATCAACCTTTGTAACCAAGACAAACAGGAGCACACAAATCCCCAGCCTTGGTGTCCACCAACAGGCGGCCCCTGTGTCAACCATGCATGCCCTGCCTGAGCCAGACTCATCCCCTACCTCCCTGACAAACATGCGAAATCCAACCCCTACAACTATCAAAGGAGAAACACACAGCAAAATGGCTTTCTACAATCAAGTGGTGAGTACAGGGCCGGTGAAGTGATCATGGACTCCAAAAACCACAAACCAGATTTCCCAGAAACTTGAGGCCTCTCTGAGTACGGGTCAGTCTGGGTGCAAATCCTGTTTGCAGAACTTACCAGTTCTGTGACCTCGGGAAAGTAACTTAGCCTTTCTAAGCCTCAGCTTCCTTAAATATAAAATAAAGAGCTTAAAAAAAAAAAAAGAAAGAACGAACTACAGGTTCACAGTGAAAATAAAAATACCATATGGCAAGTTCTTACATGGTGGCTGGTCCACATTAAATTCTAATAAATAAATGTTTGTTATTAATAGTGATTTTTAATAGTTTTGATTATAAAGACAATACATGTTTAATGTAGAAAATGCCAAAATAATATAAATATCTCCTGGAAGATCAGAATCAGAGATAGCCACTGAAATAAAATTCCTTATGGTATTTTTCCTATGCACAGATAATTCTTAACAAATTTAGATGGTAACGTATGTATAAAATCATAGTGGTGATCCATTCTTTTCTGACTTACTAGTCATTATAAAAACAACTCTCACAACAACATCTAGAAATAAAGGGATTTTGTTCAAGGCAAGGATAAAAAAATTGTGTGAAACTTGAGAAAAGAACAATGCGATCACGTTGTGCAACTGGAGATATCTGCCTCCAGAGCCAGAATAGAGATTTAAGCCAAATCCTCCACCACCTGCTCCTCCTTTCCCCATCAACATTTACCCAGGAAACAGGAGTTCCTGGGGTCCGGCCACACAGGAACGTGGCCATTAGGGACATTTGAGCTGGAAGGATGTGAGGGTTATGGAGATCTGGGGTATCGGGCTCACCACCACAGGGTGCAAGAGCCCTCTGTCAAGGACCGCCCTGCCCTCAGGGAGTGCCTACCCACTGTGACCAGGTGTAAGCAAATAATCGCAGGACCCTGTGTAAAGTGAAATACTGAGAAGGGATGGGGGCATGAAATAGGGGCACATTCATTCCAATCATTCATCCAGCCCCCCTATTTAAAGATGAGACAATTGAGCCCAGGGAGATAAGTGACTTCCCCCAACAGAGAGAAGGCTAAGACAGAACACTCCAGTCCCAACCCAGGAGCCAGAAGACGGAGCTTCCAGGGGTCTAAGATAAATCACAGTCTGCCGACCACCCAGAACCCAGCAAAGATAGTCAGGGCCTACATCTAATACAATCTTGACCATCAACAGGAATGTATTTAACTAAGAGCTTGGGGACTGAAGCCACTCTGGGCATAGACAAGCAGGTTCTTCTGTGGGAACACCTGAAGCCTTGTCTGGCTCCCACTCTTAGCCAAAGCCTCTCTGCCTCGAACTATAACATGGAATAAGGGTCAGACTCCATGACTTTGGGGGAAACCACCTAAGTCAAAACTTCCCAGAGATTCTGGCAAAAGAAAGGCTGCATAATTTAAAAGGCAGTTCTTCGAATGAAGCACTTTTGATGTGCCGGGGGCAGCACTCCATAAGTAACTCTGTAAAAGGCATTAAGGTCTCACAAAATGTTTTTAATACTCATTTCTCAGCTAGGAATAATCTTCGAAACTTTCAATTTGTATGGGTGTGTGTTTTATTTGGGAGGTAGGAAGGGAAGAAGCGGCACCCCACAAGCAAGCCCTGAAACCCTACAGTAGAGCAGCTGCTCCTGGCACTGGGGAATTCTATTTCCATCTCCGCTTACACATAATTATCTTCTAAAGCGGGGCTCCCCAGAGAGGTCACAGTGCCAGCGCCCTCCAAGATAACCACCCAAAATGGGCTGCTTCTGGGACTTCCTTAGTAGGCCGAGGCAGGGAAGAAGACTTGAAATCAGGCCCACCCATGTCCCACTTCTCTGGAGCCCTAACCATAAGCCAGGCCCTTTCCTTCTGAGCCCTAAAGAGGAAATTAAATGTCAGCCAGATAAGGAGCTTTCCCTTCAGCTCTGAGGCCAAGGAATCTGAGGTTATGATTCCCCCAGCAATAAGCAAACTAAATCAGCCCAGGCCTGAGGCCACCAGACCAGGCATACTGAAGGACCAGCCTCCACCTGGGGTTTCTTCTTTTTCTTTTTCGTGACTGATACTCAGATTACAGGCTTAGCTGGTTTTACAACAAATAAAAAAAAAATAAAAACTCTGTAGGCCACTTACAAAAGTAGGTGGTAGAAAGGGGCCCAGGGCCCCAGGTACAAAGGCCACAAGACAATTCACTTGCTCTCTCCATAGGTACATTTGGACATTGCTTCCTGCCCTGTATTTTCAAGGTCAAATATGGCCCGCTGACCATGGGAGCTGACTCAACTCTTTTCACGGCACAGTGACTTTACACACAGAAGGATCTGGGAAGCTGAACACATTGAGCTTGCACACTGACCTCAGCACTTTCTAAATCTGTCTGGGGTGGTGAATACCTTAAGTGTTCACCACACAGGCCCAGGGATAAGCTGATAAGCTCTGCAGCACCCAGCGGTGTTGCCACACACGGTTTCCTGGCCTTGTCTGTCTCCTCTCTCTTCTTCATGCTGCGGTACAGCTGTGGGGAGGTGGTAGGTGGGGGGTGAAAAGGCATCAAGGAGGAAAGAGAACAGAGGGAAAGGGGCAGTGGGCCAAGGGTCAGGAGAGCACTAACATTGAAAAAGAGCTGCCTACTACTGTGAAACCATAAGCCAAAAATATCCCTAAAGCCTTCTTTAAACCGAACAATCTAGCTGAACGAGTAAAGAATGTCTGCCTTGAGCTGTGTGCTCTTTTAAATAACTTACTGCATGGGATCAAACTGTTAACAGCAACTCGAAAATTAAGTAGGAAACTTAGGGGGAGATGAGTTTATATGTCCACTGGGGAGGAACAAATCGGAAAAGGATGAAAATGGCTGCACAGTTTGAAGAATGTAATCGATGTCGTTGTGTTGTACATATAAAAATTGTTGAACTGGTGCATGTGTTGCTGTGTATATTTTCAACAATAAAAAAAAAAAAAAAACTGCCTAAAAACAGTCGCCACAAAACATCCAGGCGAGCATGCACACGTGTACACACATGCAGCACGGTGGGCATCCGAACTTGGAAAAAACCCTAGGTGAGCTGGTCCCCACCTACCTTCCTGTTTGCAGAGTCTATGCTTATAGCCACTAGTGTTAAGTGCTGTCAAGTCAGCCCCCAACTCATGGTGAGCCCATGCACATCAGAACGAAACGTAACCCGGTCCTGGGCCAGCCTGGTGATAGACTGTGATCAGAACGTAGTGATTTACAGGGTTTTCACTGACTGATTTTCAGAAGTAGATCACCAGGCCTTTCTTTCTAGTCCATTCTTAGTCTGGAAGCTCTGCTGAAACCTGTTCAGCTACACAACTACACAAAGGCCTCCACTAAGGGATGGGTGGTAGCTGTGCATGAGGTCCACTGGCCACGAAAGTGAACCCGGATCCCCCACACGGTAGGCAAAAATTCAACCACTGAACCACCAATGGCTCCCATCTCACTAGAGCAAAAAAAAAAAAAAAAACCTCATAATGGCCAGCAAGGACCCACTGGATCTTTGATCCACGTACATACTCTCAGCCACATGTCCTGCTGACCTCCCCTCCCCTACTTCACTCTGGCCACCCTGCCCCTACACCACCTCTACACCATGGAGAAGGTGCACCTGCCTACCTCAGGGCCTCTACATTTGCTGCTCCCTCAGCATAGATCAGCTTCATCCTCACATCAGCTCTTCCCCCAGGGCATTCCTTCCTCCTTCACCTCCTCCAGGTCATAGTTCTAATGCTACCTTCTCAGCAAGGCCTTCCCTGACCATCTTTCAAAATCTCACCACCACCCCCCTGCCCCTGGCACTGCGTCTGCTCCCCACCTGCGTTTCAGCAGTCATCACCATTGCACATGCCATGCATGGTGATCATTCATTGTCTGCCAGCCTGCACGGCAGAACGAGCCCCATGAGGACAGGATTTTAGCTTCTGTTGTTCACTATAAAATTCCCAACACCTACAACAGTGCCCAGCATACAGTAGGCACTCAATAAGTATGTGCTGACAACAGAGAATCCCTGATGGAGCAGGAGAACAGTAGGATGCAGGCCTCAAATTCTCATAAAAAGACCTGACTTAATGGTCTGAGACTAGAGGGACCCCAGAGGTCATGGTCCCCAGACCTTCTGTTAGCCCAAAACTGGAACCATTTCCGGAGCCAAGTCTTCAGACAGGGGTTGGACTGGACTATAAGACAGAAAATGATACTAGTGAGAAGTGAGCTTCTTGGCTTAAGCAGAACATGAGATTCCTTGGGCAGCTCCTGTCTGGTGGCGAGATGAGAAGGCAGAGGGGGACAGGAGCTGGCTGAATGGACACAGAGAATACAGGGTGGAGAGGAAGAGTGCTGTCTCATTAGGGGGAGAGCAGCTTGGAGTACACAGGAAGGTATACATAAGTTTTTGTACAAGAGACTGACTTGATTTGTAAACTTTCACTTAAAGCACAATTAATTAATTACAAAAATTTAAAAAGTACGTGTTGAATGGATGCTGAGTGAAAGTAAGCTTAGAAGGGAGGCAGGCGCGCTACACCCATCCTACAGAAACAAAACTAAGAAGCTAATTTCTAATCTCACTGAGAGATGAGCCAGGATGAGAACTGAACTGGGATCTTATTCATTTACTTGATAATACTGAGCTCCTACCAGGTGCTAAGTAGCAGGCTTAGTAGGTACACCCATTAACAACTAACCACATGAATGGGTGGATCAAAAAGCCCTCAATGGCAATGGTGACCTTGAACAAGTTATTTCATCTGTTGGGTCTTGGTGTCCTTATCTGTAAACTGAAAGGTAGATAAGAAGCTGAGTCTACCTGTTCTTGAAGGTGTGGGAAAGGTTCATTTTAATATGCACTTCTTCTGGGAAGCCTTCTCAGACCTCCAGAGCCAGGGTGAGGGCTCCATTCTGCTGACTTATATTTAGGGAGTGCATCTGGTACTTAGTACAGACTACTTTGAGATCTTTCTCACACTACAGACCACTGTTATCTGTGTGTATCATTAGTTAATTTTCACACACATTATCCAGGCTCTGTCATGGGTTACTGTATCTTGGCATTCTACAAGCCGTGCAGTCCGCCTAGGGCCCACCTGCATCCTTGCTGGGTGGCTCTGCTCCAACCAGGCCCACAGGCAGAGAGCTCACCCACCACTGCTCAGCTCCCAGGAGCAAGGTAGCATCTTCACCTGGACCTCTCGTGGTCTGGGCTGCTTTGGAGCTCTTGGATACATCCCTTCCCACTCTCGACCTGCAGGCCTCAAACTTCTGGTTTGGGTGAACCATCAGCAAACAAATTAGGAACTTCAAATGAACCTGCCATCATACATGAAAACACATGCACACACACACACGCACATAACTCTCAAAACAGTGTAATAACAGGTGACTGGAGGTATAACAGGGAGTCCCTGGGTGGTGCAACAGTTAATGTACTCAGCTGCTAACCAAAAGGTTGGTGGTTTGAGTCAACCCAGAGGGGTGCCTCAGAAGAAAGGCCTACTGATCTACATCTGAAAAATCAGTCATCGAACACCTTATGCACCATAGCTCTACCTAACACACATGGGATTGCCGTGAGTTGGAGTCAGCTCAATGGCAACTGGTTTAGCGGTATGAAATTTGCACAGCCTTTGACCCAGGGTCAACACCATTAGGAACATAATGAGGTAAAAGGTAGAAACATAGGCTTTGGGGCCAGGGAGGCCTGAGTCTGAATCGCAGCTCTGTCGCACCCTGGATAATAACTTACTGCATCTCTTTGCACTTCAGTGGCCCCATCTCACAAGGGCGGCAGCAGGACTAGGTGGGAGACCTTTATAAAGTGCCTAACACCACGTAGTTTTCTTTCCTACACCTGGAAATGGACAGTGTGTAGTGATGTGGAGAAGAAAGTAAAGAATCTCAACACCCCAGGGCAAGGAGGCCTGGACCCCAATATCCCTGCTCTTCCACTGAGCTTGTATGACCTTGGGGAAGGCGCTTTACCTTTCAGGGTCTCGCTCACCCTCCTCAAAAACAAAAGGAAGAAGTTGAATGAAATGACCTGAAATGACCTCCCAGCACTTAGTCTATCTAAAATGTGAAAGCTTGATAAGAAAAAAGCTAAGTGGCATTTCCAGAAAAGTAAAAAGGCCCTTGCGTTTAGCACTTTGGTGTGCAAGGAGGTATTCACTCCCAGCAGGAGTGGTGTAAGAAGAAAATATACAAACTTGCTCTCCTCACCCACCGAGGCTCCCTGACAAAACCTTTACCCATTCCTTATTCCCATAACCTCAACTGATCCTAGTCTGCCTCTAGTCAATTATTAATCTCCTGACCCCCTCTCTTTAATGTCACTAGATTATGTGCACTTTAATATTTAGCAAATATAATACGCATTTATTCATTCAAAAGTACTTACTAAGGAAAGGGGAACACATGCAAAAGTAAACCAAAAAAGCCAAACCCATTGCTGTCGAGTCGATTCCAGCTCATAGTGACCCTACATGACAGAGTAGAACTGCCCCAAAGGGTTTCCAAGTCGCGCCTGGTGAATTCGAACTGGTGACCTTTTCATTAGCAGCCACAGCTCTTAACCACTATGCCACCAGGATTTCCCATGTAACAGCAGTTACTTAAAATTACCGAGGTACTAACCTTTTTTAACCTTACTCATTTGATCCTCTTAACAACCAGAGAGGTAGGTGCTAATATTACCCCTGGTTTACAGATGAGGAAACTGAGGCCTAGGGGATAAAATAACTTTACTTAAGTCTGACAGCAATAAGGGCCTGAGAAAGAGCTGAAATCAGCTTGACCTGACTCTAGCATCTCTTTATCACCCCAGCAGCCTCCTCTGTCACTCCTTTTTTCGGGTCTCCTTTGAGTTGCAGGCAAAGGACACTGTCATCCCAAAGTCCACTGTGTCCACTGGGAGCTCAGCCCTACAGGGACCACCCAGGGTGAGTCTATCTGTGAGGGCCTCCGGATACTCTGTCTACCACCCTGTGGTGTCAGCCCCTGGAACGTCTTCCAAAAAACTGCAGCTTCTCCCTGAAGCACACTGCCGAGGGACAAGGCTAGCCAGGGAAGGGGAAACACCACATGCAGCTGGAAAGAAGACTGCTGCACACAAAATCTAGCTCACTACACTCCCGGGAGCTTGTCCAGAAGCAGCATCTGATTTTCCAGCAGCACAGAATTCTTAAATGTTCCCCCAGCTCAGCTCCCCAGTCCTGCACCGCGGCCTCAACAGCCTTGGCAGCCGTAGGACAGGCTGGTCTCACTGTGACACTTAAAAACGCTTGGTTCCTCAGGGGAGAGGTTCAGAGAAATAGGTTACGCCAAAATTAAAGGGTTCTATTTCCGCACACAGCCTCTGGGACAAGCAAAGAGAATGTGAAACCAGGGGCACTTGCTTCCAGGTGCCACTGTGCCACACCGGTGACGCGACCCTGAGTAGAGCAGAGCTCCCCAGGGGCGTGGTCCCCTCATCCTCCATGTCCACTACAGACTCGTCACTCTGAACATCTAAAATCTCACGACTCAAGGCCGACAAGTCCCACAGCCTCACCGGCAATCAATGAAATGCCTGTTAAACACATTTCTTTTACTCAGACGTATGCGGGCAGTGTCAGACCCCAGTCATTTAAATGGGTAAACAGTACACCCCTGGGGAGCAGTGTGAGTGCTACGACATTTTAAATACATATAACCTTTGACACGCCAATTCTGCTCCTGGAGAAACACCACTGGAGTGCACCACGGCGTATGTATGAGGGTGTGACAGCAAAACTAATGAAAAGGCCTTACACATCCATCAACGGGATACTGATTAGTAAGTTATGAAATATCTATGCTATAAAATATTTTACAGACACTTCAAAGTTAGAGAAGAGCTACAGGCATAAAGAGATCTCCAAAAATAAAATTCTGATATACACTACAACATGGAAGAAAACATTATGCTGAGTGAAACAAGTCATTCACAAAAAGACAAACACTGTATGATCCCACTTATCTGAACTACCCAGAATAGGCAGAAGTGTAGAGAGCAAAGTTCCCTTGGTTATCAGGGGTGGGAGGAAGGGGGGAGGCTGTGTATAGGGGGCTCTTCGAGTTTCTGTTAGGGGCTCTTTGAGTTTCTGTTAATGATGATACAATAAAGTGGAAACAGAGTCGTGATGGTTGTGCAATGTGATGAATATAATCAATACCACAGAACTGTACTTGTAAAAAAATGCTGAAATGCCAAATGTTTTGTTACATGTATTTCTACCAAAATAAAACAAAAAAAGTAGAATTTTAAAACATCTCCAAGTTATACTGTATGAATAAAGCAAATAGGAAAATAACATATATGGTGCAATCAGGTTTATGCTTGAAAAAGTACGTCTATGTATTTGTGTCTACACAGATTGATAGTCTCAGAATACACATCAAATGGCTAAATTTGGTTATCTGTGAGGACTGAACAGGAAGTGCTATGTGAGGGAGGACTTCACATTTTCTGGTATAAACTTCTACAAATTTGAATGGGAGGGTAAGGTACAAGTAGCATAATACATACTCATATATTACTTGTATAATTTTTTTTAAAAAAGCAGTTGAATTGACTGGCCAAAAAAAAAAAAAAAAAAAAAAAAACACCCCCACCACCAAAACGGGGTTCTTACTCTGAGGTAGAATTACTGCACCAATCAGAACAAGGTTTCCGTGACATAATCTCCTCAGATGAGCACCAACAGTATCAGCTAGTCAGAGGCACTGACTCTAATAAAGAACATTTTCCAAGGTCTTCCCAAGAGTGACTGAAAAAATTCAATCCCAATTTCTAACTAGTAATGACAGGCTGGATTCAGAGCAAGCAGAGAAGAGGGATTGGGATGCAAAGAAAATTTTCATAAAACCTCTTTGGAAGCTACAAATTGTCCGACCCTGAATTTACTTCCTCCCTCTCATCCCTATAAGATAAAAAAGAAAAATGAGATTAAGAGAGAATTCCCTTTTCAACACCACAAGGGAGGTCTCCCACTATCACCAAGGGATTTGCTCCCAGCTAAAGCCAGAAACATGGCCTGACTAAGCTCTACCTTCCCGACAAAGCACCACCTTCCCTGGGATCGCAGGGCGAGCCAAGACTGGCAGCACGGAAGCCCACTTACACAAATTCCTCCACTTCGGCAAACAGCCCAGGAATCTTTCCACGCTCGCTACTGAAATCTAAACTGAACCAGTATACAAATCAGATGGTTATGCCCACAAAACAGCAACAATGTGGGGGAAAAGAAGGGATAAATCAATGGTATCCTGGCTAAAGATGTACTTATTCTTTCTGCTTGCCAGAACAGTGGCACTGCTGTAGACTTAAACATTTTATAAATATCTTGCTTTCCAGTAATAATTAAAACAAACACACACCCCCCCCACACTAAACACGAAACAAAAAGAAAAACAACAAAGGGGCTCTGCTTAAAACAGTGTTCAAGACATTGGCATGACAGCTAATATCTCCAGGCAAAAATACAATCCTCACGTTAAACCACATGCCTTTTCTGGTAAGGACTTTTACCACACGAGACAAACTCACTGAACACCTGAATAGTTCACGGATAGGGGGCTACTCGGCAGTGCTGGTTCAATGGCAGAAGTCTCACCTTCCAGGAAGGACACCCAGGTTTGATTCCCAGCCAATGTACCTCATGCATAGCCACCACCCATCTGTCAATGGAGGCTTTCATGTTGCTATGATCCTGAACAGGCTCCAGTGGAACTTCCAGACTAGGATGGACTAGGAAGAAAAGCCTGGCTATGTACTTCTGAAAATCGGACAATGAAAACCACAAATGATCAGGGGGATGGTACAGGCCTGGGTGATAGTTTGTTCCGTTGTGCATGAGGTGGCCATGAGTTGGGGGCTGACTCAACAGTTGCTAACAACAACAGGGGGCTACCAAGAGGTGCTCTTACAACTAAGAAGTCACCTCTTCAAGGGAAAGGAATAAACATCAAGCAGAAAGAGAATGAGTTAAGTCTTCTGCAGAGTGACTCACTACCAGAGATGGTTTGTGACTGATGAGGCTGGGAAGCAGTCAGGTCCAATAAAGGTTAACCTGGCCGCCTCCTTGCAACAAGAATACAACCCAAATAAACAGATGACTGACTAACCTACAGCCTGCCAGAGCAAAGAACAAACCATACTGTTGCTGAACCCAGAAGGTGAGACCTGTCCAGCATGCTGGGACCTGGCAATAATCTGGACACTAGCCTTTGAGAAGAGAAAGTAACTTTATTGCAATGTGCAGAGCAAGGAGTGGGGAGGAAGTTCCTCAGATCTGACTCCCCGAGCTACGGGGAATTAGGGCTTATATGTGATTGGGCAAGTAAGATGGCAGCCATGCAGGCGTATGGGGGGGAGGGGTGGAATTCTAGAAGGCGGCCAGGAAACAGGAGGGGACGTGGTTCATCAGACCTCTTGATTAAGAATGGGGTTCGGGTGATTTTCCTTCTGATTTGTTCCACCTGTTGCTGCATCTTCTGTTGAGGTCAACTAATGGTCACAGCTGGCCCTTTTGCACATGGGAGAGGGGACAAATCTGGCTTGGGGTACTCTGAGGCATTTGTACAGTCAGGTTACAATATGAAAGGCATGAATAGAATAGAATCTGGAAAAACAGAAGCCCCAAAGCAAAGTTTGTTACTGGGTCTGGCACTGACGCAGGAAGAGGACACAGGCCAATCCACTCCTGACGCAACAATAGTGTGTCCTATGATGAGGACATATGGATGCTAGCCAACAGGATCAACCCTTACTTTGACTCTGGGTTCACCTGGACATGACCTGGCTTCCCTCTGAGACTGCATCCTTCAGGGGACTGTGGTCTTGACTCCCCCCAGGGCTGGCCATGATGTTCACACAGTGAGCTCATCAATTGTCACTGCCATGACCTGGTCAGCCCCCACATGCCAAGAGACCACAGTCCACCCTTCCTACAAAGAGATCAACTCCTAGGAAATGGCCGGAACTTAGGACCGAACTCCCAGTCCACAGGGACCCACCAGAGAATGGTAGGGTACAGATTACACCCAAGGAAGGCTTCCTTCTCTGATGGCTTTTTCCTTTTGACACTTCTCCCTTAAAGTTTGAACGATCAAAACAGCATTTTCCTAAATGGGATCTGAGGAATGCAAATTCCATCCTCTTAACATGCTCCTGGAAAGGCGGAAATGGTAAGGCCTGGAGGTGGGCACAGAGAGGGAAATGGGCTTTCAGGTTTTACTCAGAAACTCCTTTCTCTGTCAGTAAGAGACCAAAGGAGGAAATTCTGGTTTCTACGGAGACTGCTTTTAGTCTTCACAGAGTTAGTGTCTCCAATACCCAGGCCCAGGGGGATAAGAACTGCAATGGGAAGAGAGGCAGAGAAACAAGTGAAGGCTCAGACTTCACTCCTCCCTTTCTCACTCCTACATTCAAAGGGACCACGCTCTATCGATTCTGAAACATCCTCTTTCTTCACTTACCACTGCCATGGTCTTAAAATCAAGCCCTCATCATCTCTGGTGCCAATTACTTAAATACATTCTTGTTTCTCTGCTCCTAAGTCCACTTCATACTCCACACAACCCACTGAGCTACCTTTCTTCAATACAGACCTGACCCTCTCTCCCTGGAGGAAAACCCCAGCCAACAGGACACAGCCCCAGATATTTGGCTGAGCATGCAAGGCCCCTGCCTGCCTTTCCACCATGTCTGGCTTTGGAATTGCACAGATCATAGCTGGCTCTCAGATTAACCACCTGCTAGCTATGTGAACATGCCCACGTTTCTGTACCTGTTTCCTCATCTGTGCATTCCTCGTAATGTGATCTAACTCCCACAGCTCATGTGAGGATTAAATACAAGCTGTAAAGAGTCTGTCTCTCCAAGAGAATCACAACTGTCCGACCCCCAATCTCACGCCTATCCCCATACACAAATTTGAGGGAGTCCACCCATCTTTTAAGATGCCCAAAAATCATTCCTTTGTCAATCCTCCAGGCTGAGTTAGACTCCTCTCTCCTCTTTCATACTGCTGAATTGGCTTTACTTAATTTAGTGTAACATAATATGCATGTGTCTCTCTCCCCTAAACAGTGAACAACTTAAGGGCAGACCAAACAGTAATCATTTTATATTCAGAGAAAAAGAAAATTAGCATTTTTGAGCACTTACTATATGCTAAGCACTGCTTTGCATACATCATCTCATTCAATATTAAAAATAGCTTTGAGACAGGTGTTATTGCTCCACAGTGAGAAAAATGAAGCTTGGAGAAGTAACTTCCCAGGGTCACATGATAAATAGCAGAGCCAGGATTCAAATTCAAGTTGATATAAATCTTTCTACCAACCTGTAGCAGAGCATCTAACACAGAGCATTGCTGAATGATTCATATAATAGCTAACACTTATACTGCCCCTACTATGTACCAGGCATGGTTCAAAGAATTTTATATGTACTTCATTTAATAACCAAATGCATAAAAACCAAAAAAAATAAAAGTACTATTTAATGCCCATCTCAGTGCTGTCTAATATAACTTTCTGTGAGGCTGGAAATATTCTACGGTTGCACTGTCCAGTATAGGAGCCACTAGCCACAGTGGCTTTTGAGCACTTAAAATGTGGCTAGTGCAACTGAGACATTGAATTTTTATTTCACTTTCATTAATTTAAATGGAAATTCAAGCAGCCAAATGCGGGTAGTGGCTCCCATATTGGACAGTGCAGTTAAAGGCGAAGAAACTTAAGCACAAAAAGGTTAAGTAATTCGCCATAAGTCATTGGGTAATAAGTGGTGGAGCCGGGATTGGAACCCAGGCAATCTGGCTTCAGAGTCTGTGCTCTTAACCACCCTGCTACATTATTTCTTCCAGAAGAACTCATTAACTCAAGATAAAAAGCACATTAAAGATCAAAACATTAAAGGTTTTATACATATACATATATATATAGCTGTTGTTAGGTGCCATCAAGTTGGTTCCAACTCATATAGTGACCCTGTGTACCACAGAATGAAATACTGCCCAGTCCTGTGTCATCCTCACAATTGCTGTCATGCTTGAGCCCATTGTTGCAGTCACTGTGTCAATCCATCTTGTTGAGGGTCTTCCTCTTTTTTGCTGGCCCTCTACTATACAAATTAGGTAACAAAACATGAGACTAAAATTAATTCATTATCAAAATAATGGTTAAAGAGGGAAGGAAAGAGAAGGAAAACATTACTTTTGGGAAGAAATGCTTTTAAAATACAAATCTCTATGATCTTTGGATTTCATTTGTTCCAAAGATTTAGGAAGATCATATTTCTAAAGCTCACAAAGGAGACACTTCTATTTTTTAACTATTTCTTAATTAATATCCTCAGAGAGCTATGAAGTACTTTAGAAGACTGACTGAATCTTAATAAAATTCTCAGAGAAATTCTGGCATCAGTCACAACAAACACTCTCTTGGAATTTAATTTCCTTTTCGGCATATGAGCTTACTATGGAAACTCATTTATGATGCCACCACAACTAGTCAAAATTCGCCTGGAGCACAAAAACTTCAAAGTCCCACAAGAGAGCCTTACAAGACTAGATGGAAATTGGCCCCATATGTAGCCAAATCCCACATCTAACAGAGATTTCCCCCATGCCCAACTTTCCAGCTTCACTGTCAGCCACATCCAACTCCTCCATCTCCCTCCCAGCCCCTATTTGCTCTGCCCTTCCACCTTACCCTACAGCTCTTCCAGAAACCCCCCAAATTCAGTATTGTCTCCCTGTCCAACAAGATGGATTTAAAAAAAGAGAGAGAGAGAAGACCACAAAATGGGCAAAGGGAAAACTAGCTATATCCATTTTCAACTTCTAATCAAAGTCCTGCCACTTCCTGCTTCTGGTTTTGTTCAATGCCCTGCTTTTAGAATATCTCAGGGCCCGGAATAGTCACTGTGTTTGGGGGTTAGGACAGGAGGCTAAAGCTGAAGGAATTGTTCATATGTACAAAAAATGTACCGTAAAAGCATTTTTCCACTGAGGACAATTCCTACGGAAGACTTAATCAATCCCATTATCCTGAGTGCCTGTGGGCAATGGGAGAGGAAGGGGTGGGTGCCAACCTTTACTGAGCACCTACTGCAATTCACCAGTCTGCCTCACTTATTACAAGGCAGACAGCACCATCCTGACTTCACACATGCTGAAAACAGGCTCAGAGAGGTCAGGCGATGGACACAGGATTTACACCCTGGTGCGCCAGACTCCAAGGTACATAGACTTGCCATTTCATCATGCTGTTCCACAGTGTCCACTAGTACCCTGGGCTAACAACACTACTAATCTTTGAGAGTACTTTACAGTTTACATATTGCTTTTCACATACACTATCTCATTTAACTGTCACCACAACCCTGGATGAAAGGTTCCTTTTCCACTTTTGCAAAAGGCTACCTAGACTCAAAGTGAGCCCTGGTGACTCAGTGGTTAAGTGCTCGGCTGCTAACCCAAAGGTCTGTGGTTCAAACCCATCAGCCACTTCACAAGAGAAAGGTGTGGCGATCTGTTCCAGTAAAGATTACAGCCTCGGAAACCCTACGGGGTAGTTCTACTCTGTCATATGGGGTCACTGTGAGTCGGAATCAACTTGACACCAACAGGTTAGGGGTCATTTGGACTCAAAGTTATCACTGGTAATTTGACCAACCCAGCTGTAAAATTCAGAGTTGTCACCTGTGCTTTGTTTTCTCCTCTGTAAAATGACTCTCATTCCTGCCTGATTAAGTAAGTGGTAAGTGCTCAAATTATACGTATGGTTAAACTAAAACCCAAACCAAACCCGCTGCTGTTGAGTCAGTTCCTACTCATAGCGACCCTACAGGACAGAGTAGAACTGCTCCACAGGGTTTCCAAGGAGCGACTGGTGGATTCGAACTGCCACCCTCTTGGTTAGCAGCCAAACTCAACCACTGCGTTAGCATCATGATTTTTATTAATTCAACATACACACACATACATACACATATTATAGATATTTTAAAGACTCGACCTAATTAGTCAAACCTTTAGTTGTTGGAGACGATATAATTTTACCACTACTCACTCAGAGATAGCCACTAACTATAGTTTCCAAAAAACTGACAAAAAAGGATTACTGAAAATGATGTGGTCAAATTCAATATGGATTTTGCAAGCTACTAACAGAAAAGGACAAGTGCATTCAGTTATGAAAAAATACAAAAAATGAAAATCCTCCTCTCCTCCCAGCATCGTGGCTTTATCATTAACGTGGTATGTCACCTTGGCCACGTCATCTCAACCCTGCCCGTGTTCTCATGGTCGAAAATGTGATGGCCAGTTGATGGCCAGGAAGTCCTAGTGAAAGGCTAACCAAAGGGTGGGCGTGGACAGGACACATACATTAGAACCTCAAGCTATTTTTAATGTGCTCCATCTAACAGGATGCTTGCCTATTTACGACACTCACTTGAAAAGAAACCCGGGAAGTTCAGAAATGCCAGATGCAGTAAGAATCAGCTCACCACTTATCAAGCCAGAATGGAAAAGATAACAGACACGTGATGGTACAAGGATCCCAGCATCAGTCAGATGAGGAGGCAGCCTATGATGCTATGGCAACCCGAGGTCCTGGGGATATCCTTCAGGTAAGGCCTCACCAAGACCAATCCAACTGAGCACCCACTCCGGGCTTGAAGGTTAAAAAAGGAAAAAAATTCAGGTCCACGGGTGAGATACATATCACATTTTCTAAAGCACAATTACCAATTTTGTAGTAAAGATAGCTGGACAGCAATGTACACTAAATGCCTACATGAGAACTGTATTCATACTCTAAATCTAGCAGCAGTTACTACTAGTTTTTTTGTTTTGGTTTTTGCCCTCTTCCCATCTGTGTTCTTTTAAGTCCATCTTAACTTCTTCATAAGAACAAGATGGGGTTTATTTTGCATGGATGATCTAGCCTCACAAGGAAAAAGCTTTCAGTCTCCCTCAGAAACCTACTCCTGCCTCCATCAGATTGTTTAGCCTCTCTTTATAATCCCACTTCACAGATCAGGAAACTGAGGTCCAGAGAGGACAAGTGACTCATCTAAGGTCATACCCCTTGCCAACACATGTTGGACTAGAACAAGAACTCAAGAGGTCCACAGTCTGGGTCCCCAGCTGTACTGCGGTTGCAAATGACTTGGCAAACTGATGTCTTGAATACAAAGTTTATTTGAAAAAAAGCTAGCATGAGTCATCTCCAATTGTCAAGGGGCACCACACAAGTCGCTCTAATAAAGCATCCAGTATCTCCAGGACCACTTGTTTCTGAAATAACCAACCTCAGACAGAGGATAAAAGGCCGTGTCTTATACCCCCTCAGGATACCCACGAAGCTGTGAGCAGATGTGCTGCAGGGCTTTGGGGACCTTCTAACCCAACCCAGGGAAGCTTTCCTCAAAGAACAAGGCAGTCTGGAGAAGAAATGGCGTGGGTGTGCGAGGAGATGGTAGATTTTTCTTTTTTGTTTTCCAGGCAGCTCCAGGTCATAGTTGGCGCAGCGATTAAGCCACAGGGCTGCTAACCTGAAGGTCGGCAGTTCAAATCCACCAGCCGCTCCTTGGAAACCCTACAGGGCAGTTCGACTCTTTCCTCTAGGGTCGCTACGGGTGGCATGGACTTCACAACAACGGGTTACACAGTTATGATTTCATGCAGCCCGATCCTACTTACCTTGAAACACACCTAAATATCTCCTCCTTCTCAACTTCCCCAGGACAAAAGCCCTGCAGTCTGGGAGGTGGATCTAGGGAGGTGGGCTGGGGAGTGGGCGTTGCTTTACAGTGGCGGTAAAGACAGCAACGCTCAATTTCCTCCTCCACCTTTTACAAGAACTCCCATCGGGTCATAAGACGCCACAGGCGTCACCAACTGTGAGCCCGACCCCTTTCTGTAGGTCCACCCAGAGCAGAAGCGAGGGGGAAGCAAAGCCCAGTCCCCAAGAGACTCCCTCAGCCGTCGCATCTGCCCCCAGGGCTCGGCCCCCAGGGCTCGGCCCCCTCTGGGTCTTCCACGCCCTCTCTCCTCATCCGTAGAGCCCCGCCGCACACCCAGAGCCCGAGCCGGACAACTGCCCACTGTCACCCGAGACCCTGAGCGCACCCCTTCCTCCCCGCTGCATGGGACCTGAGGACCTGCATCTCCCGCCTTCCTAAACTGGGTCCTCCCGGCCCCCCGCCCCTGGCCCGGGACCCCCTCGCACAGCGTCCTCCGCCCCGAGCCCGCCCCCCACCCGCACTTCCCGCCCGGCCCACGCGGGCTCGCCGACCGCCCCAACTTTTCCCGGCCCGGCCGCGGGGCGTCGGAGGGGATTCCGCGTTCAGACCTCGGACCGGCGGGCGGACGCGCTCGCGCCCTCAGCCCCCGCCCGCCCCGCCGGCGCGAGTTGCGCTCGGGACCCGCTCGGCGCCCGGGCCTCGGCCGGCTGCCCGGCGCGGAGGCGGAGCCGCCGAGGCGGGAACCGCGCTGTCCCGGCGCCGGCACCCCCAGCTCGGTGCCCGGTGCCCCGCGCCACCCGCTCCGCCGCCGCCTCCGCGCTGCTCCCTGCCCACCTGCCTGCGGACGCCAGCGCCGCTCACCTCCTCCCGCGCCGCCTTCGCCGCCGCCACTGCTGGGAATACGTGGCAGTGGCCGCCGCCGCTCGCGCTCCTCGCCTCGCCTCTCCTCTCGGCGCCCGCGCGGGCGGCTCCGGCGCGCCGGACCGCAGCGCCAAGCGCCCTCTGCCGCCGGGAAGCCGAATCCTCCCGCCCTAACCCTAACTCACTGCCCACCCTCGTCCACCCCCTGCCCTGGCCCCGGCCCCGGCCCCGGCCCCGGCCCCGGCCCACCCTCTCCTCCCCGAACGCTCAGTTCTGAGCCGGTTCCCTGAGCCCGATCCCAGTTCCCAACCTGGATGCCGCCGCCTCCGGGGAGCCTACCGCGACCACCCCAGCCGGCTCCGAACAGTTCCTCAGGCTTCCGCGCAGCGGATGCTAAGCCAGCCTCCCCCTTCCCTCCCCCCCCCCAGTTGATACAGTTCCTGCTTCTTTGCATGCAAAAAAAAACACTAGTCTAGTAAAATTGGGGGAGGAGGAGCAAAGACCACATCTGTCTTGTTCACCCTTCTCTCTTAGGGCTAGGTTAGCGCCGGGCCTGGAATACCCAAGTGAGCAATAAATATTTGTTCAGGGAGCAAACAAGTGAATGAATGGAGATTTTTACCGTTCTCTTTTTTTTTTTTTCTACCCAAGGTAGGCTTTTAAAGCTCACGCGAACAGAGATCCTGACCTGGGTTTTGTTTTTTTGTAAATTGCTCGTACACGTGCTCAGCTTAGTATAATTAAATAGGATTCAGGATTCCTGACTTCACCAGCACCAAAGTCGCACAAGGCACACAGCTAAACGTTATTCGGGGCTTTTAGTCAAATAGACTTAAGTTTTAGATCCACCACTTAAAAGCTGGGAAGTCTCTCTGGGCCACAATAAACTCATCTATAAATTGAGAATAATAAAACCTACTTCATAGGGTTGTTCTGAGGATTAATTGAGATCATGCACTGTAAGGTGCTTTACATAGCCCCTGACATGTACTGTAGTATATAAATGGTAGCTATTGTTAGTATTATTACTGATCTAAATTAACTACTAACTACAATTCTGACTCAACTAGTAGGCGATTTCAAAAACTGTATTCAAAATGTAAAATAATGGCTAACTTTTCCTCTGAAGGCCACCTAAATACCTTGTATTGTGCTACCCTACCCAGAAGCAGGGCTTCTGTCACCAGTTAAACGGGTCTCTCTTTTTTTTTTTTTTTTTAAGCGCTGTGGAATGGCTTTCCTGCAGGTTTTCCACCACGGTTTCTATGGCCAATTTCTTAAGTGAGTGTTTATTTACGCCAAAGGTAGTGGAGAGTGTGAGGGATCCTGCTGTCTACTGCTTCTTCCTGTTTTCTTTTTGCCCCCTCTCAACACCTTACTCTTCCTGCAAAAATTCTCCTTCCTGCTGCACACAGGAAGCAGCAGTACAGTGAAGTGAGTGGCATCAGATGGAACTGGGGTGGAATTCCAGCACCTACACCTTGGGGTTTCTGCACCTCAGTCCTCTTAATGGCAAGCTGTGGCAAATAACACTTACCTTGTGGCATTGGGGGAGAATTGGTGATCCAGACTGTGAGTCAAGTCCGTAGAACATAAAAACCCATTGACGTTGAGTGGATTCTGACTCAACAACCCTGTAGGACGGAATAGAACTGCCCCATAGGATTTCCAGAGAGTGACTGGTGGATTTGAACTGCCAAACTTTTGGTTAGCAGCTGAATGCTTAAGCACTGTGCCACCAGGGCTCCCCCTGGAATATAGTATGTGTTTAGTTAAGTGGAAACTGCTTACTAGTTTAAGAGGCATTTAGAGAGTACCTACTTAGCATTAAGGGTGCCAGTGGTAGTTCAATGGTAGAAATCTCTTCTAACATTAGGGAGACCTAGGCTGGATTCCTGGGCAATGTACTTCATGTACAGCCACCACCCATCTGTCAGTGGAGGCTTGAGAGTTGCTAAAATGCTGAACAGGTTTCAGCTGGACTTCCAGACTAAGACTAGGAAGAAAGGCCTAGTGACCTACTTCTGAAAATCACCCGATGAAAAACCCTCTGGACCACACCAGACTCCATGAGTTGGGGGCCAGCTTGCCATGAGTTAGGGCAGCCATCAACAACATTTAGTGTTATAGGTGCTGGAAGAGTGAGGGAGACAAACGTATGAGGTAAGCTTCCTGCCCTCAAAGGAGTTTGAACTCTAGTGGATAGGACAGGCGTGCACATAAATGTACTCCATACTAAGGCAGAGTGATTGGAAGGACATGGGATCAGGCTAAATATGAAATTAGCAAGCCTCAAGTTCCACACTGGAGTGGTGGTATTGCAGTGTCAGTTGCTTTGATTCATTATAATTGTAAATGCTGTTTTCCTCTACATATTATGTACATAATTTCCCAAGGCCACTGCTAAAAATTAATGAATAATTTTATGAGGCAAGCAGAGCCATTTGATGTAGGATTCAGCACCTTAATAAGGTGACTCCAAACGCTTCCTTATTCTAGTAATAACATGTATATTGTATCTTTGTAAAAGAGCCATAATTTATAAGTTAAAGTTGCACATCTTGCAGTGGGTGTCTAAGAGGGAAAGTTCATACACTGCGGTAGATTGTTACGCTAATGGCCCCCAGTGCTTCACAGCTCAGTGTCCTTGCCCTTGGGCAGCTCCCTCCCACATTGACCCTGGACCTGGCCATGTGACTTGCTTTGGCCACTGGGATGTGAGCAACCATGGCATTAGCAAAAATGCCTAATGAGCACTGCACCTTGCACCTTCCTATCTTGGAACACTGCCCTGCAGTGAAGAAACCTGGTCCAACCTCCTTGAGGATGAAAGGCCCCAGGGAGAGAGAAACTTGACATCCCAATTGCATCAAACCCCGGCTGAATGCAGCCACATGAGATGAGCCAAAAACCGCCCAGCCAGTTCAGGAATTGTGAGAAATAAAATGGTTGTTCTTTTAAGTCACTTAGCTTGGGATGGCTTGATACTGCAATAGATAACTGATACACACATCACATATAGGCATTTCTACAGTTACAAGGTCTTGATGAAATTCACCCAAGAGTCATTACTCTCACTAGAGTTTTCTGTAATGAAGTATTCAGTTGAGGTCCCTATTGTCTAAGCTTAGCAGACTATCACAGTTTATGTAAGTGCCCTTTTTCAATGTTATTCGTTGAATTGGTTGCTAAGACCATTGTAGTTTGGTGTCCTAGAGCCAATTTTTGATTCTTAGAGACCCCATGCGACAGAGAAGAATTGCCCCATGGGGCGTTTTAGGCTGTAGTCTTTATGGGAGGAGCACTGGTGGTGCAGTGGTTAAGTGCTTATCCACTAACCATAAGGTCAGTGGTTCGAACCACCAGCCACTCTGCAGGAGAAAGATGTGGCCGCCTGCTTCCATAAAGATTATAGCTTTGGAAACCCTATGCGGCAGTTCTGCTCTGTCCTACAGGGTTGCTATGAGTGGAAATCAACTTGATGGTGACGGGAATCTTTACGAGTATAGATCACCAGGTCTTTGATAGGGTTTAAATCCCCAGCCTTTCAGTTAGCAGCCAAGCCCTTAACTATTGCACCTCTTTTTAAAATCCTTAGGAACTTCCAGCATGACCATGGGCTGACAAAATAGCCAGTCCGCTACCACAAGCTTGAAATGTTGTAACGCCCTAGAAGAACAACAACAGGTGTTCTTACCTCTCCCACTCTATGGTAAGTAAGCTCCTTAATGATGCACACCCTGTCCAGTTTGATGAGGTTTCATTGTAGACCATAAAACAGCAGAGGAGAAAAGGATTGCTAGAGATCACCTAATCCGCCATCTCATTTTATAGATTTTTATTTATAGAGGCTAAGGGAGGTTATAAGAACCTCACAAACCATTAAGGTGCTGCAGCTGGCTCAGAGCAGAGCTGGGGTGACCAATTCAAAATACAGTGTTTGTTGAATTGTTCTGTTGTTTTTTTTTTTTTTCCTTTCTTCTCTGTGTAGCGTTTGGTGCCATTTTACATACCCTTTCCATGTCCAGACTTTGCCTGTGACTTTCCCTTGCCCCTAGGATAACAGTTACTAAGGCTCCATGGCCACCATGAGATCTGGTGCAGCCCACCTCTCCGGTGGTGTCGGTTGTGCTCCACCCCTCACTCAGCACACTCCAACCTGACTTTCTTCTTCTGTTTTTAAAAAAAATAATCGGAAAGGTTTTTTTGTTTTGTTTTTTATTATTATTGTATTTTAGATGCAAGTTTACAGAGCAAATTCGTTTCTCATGAAACAATTAATATACACATTGTTTCGTGACATTGGTTGCCAACCCCACGACATGTCAATACTCTCCCCTTCTTGATCCTGGGTTCCCTATTACCGGCTTTCCTGTCCCTTCCTACTGTCTCGTCCTTACCCCTGGTCCAGTGTGCCCAGTTAGTCTCATTTTGTGTTATGGGCCTGTCTAAGCTTTGGGTGAAGGGTGAACCTCAGGAGTGACTTGAATACTGAGAGTTAAAAGGGAGTCCAGGGGCCATACTCTCAGGGTTTCTCCAGTCTCTGTCAGACCAGTTAAGTCTAGTCTTTTTTTGTGAGTTAGAATTTTGTTTGACATTTTTCTCCAGCTCTGTCCGGGACCCTCTATTGTGATCCCTGTGAGAACAGTTGGTGATTGTGCTGGACAACCTGGCCTTCTTTCTGTTCCTCAAACTAGCAAGCACTTTTCTACTTCAGGCCCTTTGCACATGCTGTTCCCTCTACTGATACACTCTTCCCCAAACTCTTCACCTTGCTAAATCCTATTTACCAAAACCCAACAGAGATCTTGGAGTCCCAAGTGGCATAAACGGGTAATTTGCTTGGCTGAAAACCAAAAGGGTGGAGGTTCAAGACTACCCACAAGCACCTCAGAAGAGAGGCCTGCCAATCTACTTTCAAACAATCAGCCATGGAAAACCCCAGGGAACACAGTTCTTCTCTGACACACATGAGGTCGTCATGAGTCATAATCGACTCAAGAGCAACTCGTACTGGCTACTGGTGTTAGAGTTCTTGGGTTGCACACAGTGGAAAGCCATAGATAATGTAAATAAGAAAAAAAGAAATCTGGTTGGCAGATAGGTAGCTCACCATCTCTGAGGCAAAATTTCAGAAAGAAGAGGAAGCAGATGGCTCAGGAATCTGGGTAAGACAAACTAACAGACATCTTGTTAGGACAGCCTCTGAAACAATCAGTTCCGGTTTTTTCTTCCTTGTGTTCCTCCACTCGAGCCCTACAAGACAGACAGCTTGGTCACATGCCCATACCTTGACTGCGGGAGGACAGGACACCATGAATGAAAATCCCTAAAGAAAATCATCGGAGTGCTCTTACCAGAAAAAGAATGAATCGTGGATGACTAAAACAATGAATGTTCACTACATCATCTCTCAGGCCTTACCTTAAATGTCATTTCCTCAGGGAAGCTTATCTGAATCATTGCATACTTTTTCTCATGAAACAACTTACTTTTTCAAACTTCTTATGACACTTTACAGTTATTTGTTTGTTTAGTTGCTTAATGCCTTCTATCCAACTAGGTTGCAAGGCTCCATGGTAGCAAAGTCTGTGTGTTTGCCCACTAGTATATCCTTATTACCTAGTCCACAGCCTGGTACATCAAAGACTCTCGATAGATATTTATTGGATAAATGGACAAACGAACAAAAAAATGAATGAAAATTAGACCTTGTGAGCCTTCTGACTCAGCCCATTTGACATTAACATTGTAGGAAAGGGTGAGAAAGGATAAAGAGAAAATGGTGAGTATAGATTGTGGAAGATAAGCTATGCTGAGTCCCTCTGATACCTTGATAAGAAAGGACAAAGACTCATGAAGAGGCACGATGTTGTGCATCAGAGATGAGGTAGGCTGTACTGTGCTGTTGTGCACTTTGCCATTCTTCAGGGATAAATTATATAAACAGTGGGGCCGGAGGGGCAGGGTCTAGAATCGAAAGTCTGTGTGCCTCAGAGTGTTTGCAGAAGTAGGAACTCTCAGAAGTGAAATTGAGTCTGTGGCCTGGCTGCAGCGGCCAGGAGCTGAGTTCAGCAATGTATGTTCGTCACCCTGCTCCCTCGGCCTCAGTTCATGCCCGGCTGTGTATTCTCGGCAGCACAGGTCTAGACTCTCATCTCCTGGCTGCTACAGGCCCATGGAGAGGTTTCTACAATTCAAGGGCAAAAGGAGAGTAACAAGAGCAATGTAAAGCTAACTGTATTTAATTTTTGTTTCAATAAATATTGTATTTGGGATAGTTTTTTTTTTTAGTAGGTAAAAAGCTAAAACTTCAGTTTCCCCCCAAATATTTTTTTATAATGTTACTGGTCCATGAAAGCGAAAAGCTCAGGAATCACCACTTTTCAATCTCAGAGACCTGGACAATTCTTACAAAGGCTCAGCAGACTCAAAACCATCGTTAATTTAACTGTTTTCATGGTTATTATTGTTTTAATCATGTAGGCCCAGTCTCTGTTTCCTTTTCTGCCTTACATCTACTTGGAGTTAATCATCTTAGTGCCACTGGTTTAAAAGTGAGGCTGAAGAGGCTTCGATTCCATGACTACATCTGTGGAGGGAGCTGGGCCTTTGCTCTGGAGATGTCCTGTCAGGAACGAAGCCCTGGACTTGAGGTCTGGTTAATGACTCTATGTGTACACGGGTGTGCATTCACGCACTCACACGTATGCTTATATGTGTGGCAGGGAAGAGCCCTTCATAGGTCGCCAACTCTGCTTCACTATAGGGGAGTTACTTAACCCTAAGAAGAGTTACTATTTTTAGTCTCTGTTTTATAAAGAGGGAAACTGAGACTTAGAACATTTAGGTAACTTACCTAAGGCCTGTCTGAATGCAGAGGTCAAACTGTTAGCCTCTTTGGTATATCTTCCCTCTGCAGGTGTTTGGTTGCTCTTAGTTGAACTTAAACCTGAAATGAATTCCCAGAGGCCAACATTATGGAAAGACTCTTCTATAACTAGAAAATTTACCTCCCCTAAAATGAGAGAGAAGAATATTGTATTTGAATATTCTCTTGTATTTTTCTTGTATTTGAAAAATAACATAGCTTTAAGTCCTTGAATTTCCATTTCCATCAGAAGTTAGCCTACCCATTTCATACACTTAGTTGGAATTTGAATTCCTCAGAGGAAACTGATGCATAAGTATCAATATTATGATAAAAATGTCTTTTTCTCACCAGTAGTAATCTCTCTCTTTCACACACAAACATACTTTTTTAAGCAAAGACTTTGAACAAAATTATACCTACTCAATTCTACAGTAAAGGTAGCCTTGCCCATTTTCACAAAGCTATACAAAGGAAAAAATTTAAGATCTCTGCTTTCATTTGTACGAAGGCACTGGAGCGCTAATGAAAAGTTCAACCAAGATCTCCATGCTTACTGCCTCTGGTTTTCTGAAATTTAAGTCTTCAGCTGAAGGATGCCATTTACCAAAGCAAGCTCTCAAGCCAAGAACACCAGTGGAGTCTTTAAACTTAATTTCTTCACAACTTTCTCCCTGCTGGCAAATGTTGAGTTTCTATTTCAGGAGAAATAAGAGCTTCATTAACTTGCCTGTCTTCATGCTCCTCTAACTCCTTTCAAGGTTTCAGTTTTTGCTTCAGAAAGTAAGACCACACTAAAACCACAGCTCCCCAGAGTCCCGTTAAATCAGGAATCTTCGACATGTTGGAAACAGAGCAGGGGAACTCCACCTACAATTTGAAAATGCTAAGCTGAAAAACAACACTTCCAACTACCTTAGCTCTTAGACCCCAAACCCTCAGGATTCTTATCAGTGACTCATATGCCAGCTGTCCCTTCCGCTCTGGCATATGTTTAACATCAAAAGGTATTTCCTATCAACTGTGTCCTTGTCCCCAGCTGAACTACACCGTTACCAGAAAGGATTGATAAGGTTTCTAGTCTGTACTTAACTATTCAATCACTCCACATATACTTACTGAACACCTAGGATGTGCGGGCAGTGTACTGGGTTTTGTGGATACAGAGGCAAGCAAAAAAGACAGTCTTTTCCTCCTTAGAGAAGCTTATAGACCAGAGAAGAGCAAAACATATTTACAAAATATGTCAAGTATTCTGAAGAAAAAGAACAAGGTATTATGAGCAAGTTTAATAAAGGGGCCTAATTTTAAATTAAAGCGTTGGCAGTTCAGCGGTAGAATTCTTACTTCGCATGTGGGAAACCTGGGTTCTCCTCCACACCAATGCACCTCACGCACAGTGACCGCCTGTTTGTCAGTGGAGGCTTTGGTGTTGCTGTGATGCTGGGCAGGTTTCCGTTGGCATTCCACACTGAGACAGACTAGGGAGAAAGGTCTGATGATCTTGATTCTGAAAAATCAGCCAACGAAACCCTATGAATCACAACGGCCCAGTCTGCAACTAATCATGGGGATGGCGCAGGTCCAGGTACCATTTCACTCCATTGTGCACAGGGATGCTGTGAGGGAGGAGCTGGCTTGACAGCAGCTAACAACAACCATTTTAAATTTAGAAATCAGGGAAGACCTTTTCGGAAGTAACATTAGAGCTGAGATCTGAGAGGTAAATTGGGTATTAGCCTGGTTAGAAGCCTGCTGGGCAAATAGTCTTCCTCATCCAAGTCTTCTGTATCTCTGGGATGATGACTATGACAAGGAGTGCCACTTCTCTGTGCATCATTGCTTTCAGAGAGGAGTCACAGGGCAGAGACTCCCCAGGCTTCCTTCACCACTCAACCCACACTCTGTTCCTGGCTCCCCTCAGCTGCAGCACTTAGGTTAGCACTCCAAGGTCGAGTATTTTTCTTGGTTCCCATGTCTGTGCTGTCTTCATCTAAGCTGTAAGCTCCTGGAGAGCAGGCAGCTCTGTCATATTTTCCTTTTGCAATGCCCATGGTGCCTAGAGGAAAGTTTGATTGTTCAATAAACACCTGTTTAACTGAATTGAATTTCACCTCAGCATTTAGTAGTGTGTCAAATATCTGGTGTGAAACAGGAGCCAAATTGGATAGAGTACGTATGTTTCAGAAGTACCGAGAGAATGGGGAGTGACTGCCATGAACAGCATAGCTGCGGAAGCACTTCCTGAAACCAAAGAATCTGCTTGTATAGCTTTGATAGACCCAATACCTCAAGTTTCTTGTTTTTAAGACTCAACTGTCAGGTGCAACACTGATTTAATAAGAGCTTATTTTTATTATTTTTATTTTTCAGGGGTGGGGGGCTGCTTTCAATTTTATACATATATTAAGAGCCATATCCTAATTTGTAACCATTAAAATGTTCAACAACAACAAAAAAAAAGTGAAAAGTGTGTCTTGCAGTTAAGGAAATTCAGTACGTACAACCATTTTTCATGGGGCGTAAAGTAAACTTTGTTTTTGTTTTGTGCCTGCCTCATAACCTCACCATGTCTTCTGGCATGAGCACCTCAAAATTCTTTTTTGGAAATTACTCGTCCTCAGCAGAGGAAGTCTGCTGAGGTATTTCATCAAAGTGAAGGGATGGGCACCTAGCCCAAGCTAGACCACTTAGACATTTGAACAATGAGCAAAGGATCCAAAGTCTGACCATGGATGGAGCTTACTCATTCCAGGCATGGTATGCAAAAAAAAAAAAAACCACACACAAACAAAAACATCAAACAGCTTCTGTTACAAAAATCCTCTAAACCTACCTGGGTTCAGAGGTAGTGTCTGTTACCTTACAGCCAAGGAATCCTAAATAGGACAAGTGCCCTTGACCCTTAGTGCATCTAGAACTGGAGTTCTTAACCCTGGGTCCATGGACTTGGAACTGGTTCATGGATGAGCATCAGAAGGTCCATAAACATGACACGATTTTTATATCTGAGTAGATAAGTACATTTTTCTGGTGGTATACTCTACACACAACTTTTGCCAGGTTCTCAAAGGAGTCCATGACTGAAAATAGGCCAGAAACCACTGATCCCAGAACAAGCGTTCTTAATCAGAGCCCAGGGATAAACTTGGATGGTGAAAAATTATATCTTTATTTTCACTAACTTCCATTCACGTTTCATTCAATTATGAATGTAAGCAACAAATCACAGTATTATTAGCAGTACCTGTGACTTTGCCACCAGTAGAAATCAGATATCTTCATATCACATTATAGTTGTTGCAGATATCTCAAAATATAATTTACACCTATCACTACTTCAAAATTACTATAGTTATTAGGCCCACAAGTAGACCTTGTTACTTAATGTGTTAATAAGGATGCAAGCATACATATTACTTGATCACCAATTTCATATTTTATAGCTGCATGTCAATATAATTAGTTTCCTTTGTAATCTTGTATGCTTTATTTTATTCAAAACATTATTTTGAAATAGATCCAAGAACTTCATCAGACTGCCAAGGTGTCCAAGGCACAAAAAGGTTAGTAGATCCTGGTTTAGGAAAATCTTGGTAGGACTCAGTCACTTACTTACGCTTACCCATATTGGTTCTACAAAGTTAGGTTCTATCTGGTAGTTCTTCTTTCAACACCTTGCCTGGTCCTTCCTGACATCTTGGCAACCTCTGAATTCTTCCAAAGCAGCGGGCATCATCTGTGGTCCATAGAAACACATAAGCTTATACGAGCCATAGGAAAGAAACAAAAACAAAAATAAAAAAGAGATGCAGAATAGGTAAATCCACAGAGAAAGCAGATTAGTGGTTGTCTGGGCCTGGATAGAGGAAAGAATGGGGACTCACTGTTTAATGTGTACAAGATTTCCTTCTGAGGGGATGGAAATGTTTTGGAACTAGATAGAGGTGATGGTTGCTCAACGCCGTGAATGTACTAAATGCCCCTGAATTGTACACTTTAAAAGGGTTAATTTTATATTATTTGAATTCTACCTCAATAAAAAATAAATAAGAGGAAACTTCATTGCAGATTCACCTGGGAATTATTCAACATCCTACATACAGGAACACAGAAACAAGATTCTGAAGTTTATGGTATTTTGGTTCCCTCTTTCCCCCTCAGCCCACGCTCCCCTCAAGTTTCTCACGTACACTGCAATTTTAGACCACTTATGAAATTGCTAATGTGTACTTTAGTCTATATATTAAATTCTGATTTGCACTTATGCATATTAAAGCATACTACTAAATAGTCATCTGACAAGCTATATTTTAAACCTCAAACTAGGTTTTATTGTGCCTGGATGAATTTTAATGTACCTACTAAATTTTAGCAGGAGTGAAGAATGGTTGGCATTGGTGATTGATAAGAGAGGCTAGAGTCTCTCGCTTTTTATTCCACATACTCCACTCCCACTTGGGGGCCTAGGGATTGGCAGCTCACTATGACCTGATGGCTCTGTAGAGCTTTCGGAAAAAGATTTCTAACATAATCTGACTACCTCAGGCAGGGTCTGAGAGGCCTCTGCAAGTGTTCCCATTCCAGTAATTTGCCTAGCACCCAGGACCTAAACATATTCCTTTAGAGCTTTCAGTTCTTGTCAACCTCCATCAGAGCCAGTCCAGTTCCAGTTGCCACCAGAGTCAAGTCCAACTCACGCTGACCTGATATGCGTCAAAGTGGAACTGCGTTCCATAGAGTTTTCAATGGCTGATTTTTCAAAAGTAGGTGATCGCCAGGCCTTTCTTTTAGGCACCTCTGGGTGGACTTGAATTACCAACCTTTCAGTTAGGAACCAAATGCGTTAACTGTTTGCACCACCCAGGGACTGGACTCCTCATTACAGCAGGCTTGGATTAGCCTTCCACAAGCCCCTCTCACATCCTTCTCAATAATTCCCTATCTATGAGGGTTTTGAAGCTCCTTTTCCTGCCCAGGTGGCACAGTGGTTACATACTCAGCTGCTAACCAGAAGCTCAGCAGTTGGAACTCACCAGCCACTCCATGGCAGAAAGATGTGGCAGGCTGCTTCCAGAAAGGTTTACAACCTTGTAAATCCCATGGGGAAGTTCTACTCTGTCCTATAGGGTTGCTATGAGTTAGAATCGACTCCACAGCAATGTTTTGTGTTTTTTTTTTTTTTTTCTTCTTCTTTACTCACATACCCATGCAGCTCCACACAGCCTGCAGGATAATGTCTAAGCACCTCAGCCCAGGAAGGAAGAATTGGCATTTGATGAGGGCCTGGGCAGTGCCAAGTGCTTTCATATCAAGTTTAACTTTATGAACAGCTGTATAGTAAAGAATTTAACCTTGCCCAAAGAGAGATCTGGCCTTTGCCCTCACACTGTAGGAGGTGATCTCTAGGACCTTGGAATGTCATGCCTGATAGGAGTGTTTTTGTTTGCCTGGGGGCTTTGGGTTATACCAGAAAGGCTAACAATATGATTTATGGTGGGGGCTTTGAGTCATGTGGTATCACTTCAATCTGCAGAGGGCCTGGAGATTGAGGTCACCCGCATGGGCAGTCAACCATAGGCCCCCAATAAAGATTCTGGATATCAAGGCTCAAGTGAGCTTCCCTGGTTAGCAATACTCCATGCATATTGTCGACACATTGATGTTACAAAAGTTACATTAACCACGACTCCATGGGGAAGGGACAACTGAAACCTCTCTGTTTGGAACTTTCCCAGGCTCTTTTCTATGTACCTCTTCCCTTGGCTGATTTTAATCTCTTTCCTTTAGCTGCAATAAACCATAACCGTGAATATAACAGCTTTCAGTGAGTTCTTCTAGTGAATTATTAAACCTAAGGGTTGTCTTGTGGACCCCTGAAGTTGCAATTGGTGAGAGAAGTGGGCATAGTCTCATGACCTGTCTCTCTAACTTCACTACAGCATTACAAGGTTTTATTTTGCCCGTTTGAGGAATGAGGAAAGTAGGCGCGGAGTCACTCACACAAAGTCACACAACTGTCAAACCTTCACCACATTTCCCTGCCACCTTCCTTCCCAATCTTTTCACTATCACTTTTGTAATCTGCTTCAGACAGACTCTTCTCAGTGTCCCCTGACTGTGACACACCTTGTTCACCAGGTGCCTCCACCTAGAGTGCCTCTCCCCTCTACATTCTAAGTCCTACCCTTTCCTCAAGGTTTGGCTCAAGCTTTTTCTTCCCTAAGAAGCTTTCTCAGATCCCAGTGCTCTCTCCTTCCCCTGAATTCCCATTAATCATGCCACTACTCATTGAACATATGCAGGGATCACCTGCCATGGAGCATGTGTTGCTTCCCCATTAAACAATAAACTCCCTGAGGACAGGCACTGACTGATTCATCTTTGTATTTACTGCAATATCAAGTAGGATTGTGAGATGGAAACTGCTTTGTTCTCTCAATCAGCAAGAGATTGATTTTTGCAGACCAAAACACTGAACTTATTTCCCAGCTTCTGTATTTGTCTTTCTCCCTGGGGAAGTCTGATGAGGCTCCAAGTCATTCTCCCTAGCCTGCCCTGCACAGGAAAGCTTGGCCTCACTCAGAGCCTCTTCCCTGCTACACCATCTCTCCTAGATTTAGCCTGCTTCCTTTGTAGCTGGAAGATGAAAGGGATTCTTTTCCTTTACATGTTCAATGACATCACCCTTTGCAGACAGGGACTTTGAGAAAAGTTATTGCAAATGAAGTATGGCTGTTCACCCAGAGAATGAACAGGTTGCACCCTGACTCCAGATGTCTAAAGACCACTGAGGGGGTGGTAGGTGGATTGTGTTGGCTGAGGGAAAAAGGGTTTCAGTGTCATTAAGCACTCATAGGTGAGGACAGGGGTTTTGAGGGTGAGCGGATGTGGGTGGGAGGACCAGCTTCTGGCATTGTTTGATTTCAGGGGTGCTGTAAGACTCCACAGAGCCCCACCATGTTGCCTCATACCAATTTCTTCTTTCCTTCTTTGTTCAAAGTCTATTGTTTCAATTCTTCTCTGCTTTAGATTATGTGGTTGGCTAATATTTTGCAATACAAATTTGTGGATTTTTTTTTTTTCGTTCTTCTTCTTTCTACCCCCTTCCTTCTTCTCTCATACCAGAAAAAGAGAGAAAAAAAGAAGGAAAAAAAACCTCATTGCTATGGAATCGATTCCAATTCATAATGACCCTAGAGGACGGAGTAGAACTGCCCCAAAGGGTTTCCAAGGCTATAATCTTAACAGAAGCAAGCTACCACATCTTTCTCCTGCAGAGCAGCTGGTGGATCTGAACTGCAGACCTTTGGGTTAGCAGCCGAGTGCTTAACCACTGTGCCACCAGGGCTTCCTCCTTCTCCTATAACTCCCACAATGGAGTAGGTAATGACTATTGTTTTCAGGGAAAGTATGTGGCAGGGCAAAAAACAGGATTATTCAGCAAGCTCTCTAGTTTTCGTTTTCCATCTCTTTTAAGACCTAAGAGGTTTTTTTTTGTTTTCTGTTTTTTTTTTTTTTATTTTATTGTGTTTTAGGAGAAAGTTAACAGTGCAAATTAGTTTTTATTCAACAATGTATACACCAATTGTTTTGTGTCACTGATCGCAATCCTTGAAATGTGTCAGCACTCTCCCCCTTGCCCTTTTCACTCCGGGCTCCCCATGTCCATTTGCCCAGTTTTCCTGTCCCTTCCTGCCTTCTCATCTTTGCTTTTGGGGAGGTGTTACCCATTTGGTCTTGTACACTTGATTGAACTAAAAAGCACATTCCTTAAGTGTGTTATTGCTTATTTTATAGGCCTGTCTAACCTTTGGCTGAAATGTGAATTTCAGGATTAGCTTCAGTTCTGAGTTAGCAGAGTGTCCAGGGGGCCATAGCCTTGGGGCTTCTTCAAGTCTCTGTCAGACCAGTAAGTCTTGTCTTTGTTGTGAATTTGAACTTTGTTCTACATTTTTCTCCCTTTCTGTCCTGGACCCTGTATTGTGATCCCTGTCAGAGTGGTCAGTGGTTGTAGCTGGGTACCATCTAGTTCTTCTTGGTTCAGTTCGGGTGGAGGCTGTGGTTCATTTGGTCCTTTGGTCCTTGGGACTAATATTTTCCTTGTGTCTTTGGTTTTCTTCATTCTCCTTTGCTCCGAACATGATGGGACCAATACCTAAGAGGGTTTTGAGGAGGTTAAAAGAATAGGGATTTTCTGGAATAGCCTGAGTATTTAGGGGCAAAGCATTAGGAAAAATAGAGGATCCTCCCAAGACCAGACAGAGATTCCCCTAACTCAGGCAGAAAAGAAGAAGAAGGCAGAAAGACTCCAGAGGGGAATGCCTGCACGCAGAGTCAATGTGCATGGTTATGCAAGCCACAGACTTCTATGTCAATGGCAACCCCAAGAACAATGACCATGCACTACATGGTCATACCTGGCAGCCTTGGCTATGTGAGGTCCTTCTGGGTCAGAGCTCACATACTCAAATGGCTTCAAGGACTCCAGAGGTAATGTAAATGAAATATATATATATATATATATATATGACTATACTGGTCAAAAAAACACATCCCTAGGCTTAATCCCACCCATTGGCAATCTGTAAATCTAGCTAGTTTGGATGGTTTTATGAAATATTTTTATGCCTCAAGCATGAAATAAAAACTGCAAAAACACTAGTCCCAAAGGGGCTTATGCAATTAACAGAAAACTCTATGAACTAATGACTTAGTGATGAGGGAAGCACATTCCTACCTTGGATGCCCAGGGAATCTGAAAGATCTTGGAACTTTAGTCCAATCCCTGGGCTTGGGAAGGGTCAGAAAAAAGTCAGGAATGGTTTAGGTTAAGTAGCCCGTCCCCAGCCACCAGCTAATCGGATGGAGGAAATTGGGTTGGTATATAAAAAATTACAGAGGTGCAATATTTGTGCATAGAGTCATAACTGCTAAAACTCCAAATCTTGAATGATGTGCATGGGTTGATTCAATTCTCTGTACCTTTACTCTGTACTTCCTATATATCTCTACTAGGTATATATGTGTTTCTCGTACAGACATTGGATTAAGTTGTGCTGTAATGTATCTGTCTCATTTGAAACTTGGGGTAAAATATGGGCACATCCCAGAGATGGGACCACTCATGAAGGAATAGGCACGTCTAGGATCAATCCTGGTAAGGAGTGGGTCCTGGAACAGGCAATGAGAAGTTGGAAGACAAGTCTTAGACTGGGATAAGGAAAGAATGTCTTCCTTTCTCTGAGTGTGGCTCTGTTGAGCCTGAATGTCTTCCTTGGTGGTGGGGGTGGGGAGGAAAAGTGGCTCTTGCCATTGGAGCTGAACAGAGGCAGACATGGAGGGACTCCACGTGGTTGGGCAGGTGCAAGAGAAGAGAACAACCATTTCTATCAACCAGTAGACTTATGGATCATTCTCTTCTATTAGCCCAAGGCCTTAATTTAAGGCGGTTGGTCTGGAAAGGATTAAGGGAAAGGCTTTGGCCCATCTTTAGGCTGTCTTTGTGTGCTGTCGAGTCAATTTCAACTCATACCAACCCCATATGACAGAATAAAACTGCCCCACAGGGTTTCCTCATAGCAACCCTATAGGACAGAGCAGAACTGCCCCATAAAGTTTCCAAGATGCACTTGGTAGATTGAAACTGCCAAGCTTTTGGTTAGCAGCCGTAGCTCTTAACCACCACACCCTATGAGTCAGAATTGACTTGACGGTAATAGGTTTGGTTTTTTTTTTTTTGGTTCATAGGGTTTCCTAAGCTGTAAAGATTACAGGAACAGATCACCAGATCTTTCCTCCCACAGAGCTTCTGGTGGAGTTGAACCCCAACATTTTGGCTAGCAGTTGAGCACTTTAACAATTGCACCTCCATGCTATGGAAGATTATCACAGTGGTGGAAGCAGCAGTTAGACATCCCTAAAGAGGTGACCCGGGAGGAAGAAGTTTTAAGGGCATAGAAGGAATTCTTCCTCAACTATGCACCTTAAGGGATCCCAGGGTATTACTTTGTTAAGCCAGCTGGTGGGTTCCTTAGAGTCACACACTCTACGATGTTCTGGAGGCTGAGATAATAAAACAGAGCGTCTGCCCTCCAGGAAAAGGGAGCACATTTCTGTGGTGGGGAAGCTTAAGTATGATGTGTCTTCAAAGAAACTTAGTGTTTCCGAAGAACATGAGTTACATCACGTAGGAAGGATAAGGAATGACTGGAGTCTTACGGGATTAGTAGAATATTAGCAACAGAGTTATAGCTGGAAGGGTGTTCCAAGTGGAGAAAACAGCGAAAACAAAGACACCCAGGAGAGCACAGCTGATGCTCAGGAAAGCAGGAGTTATACCATATGGCTGGAGTATAAGGTTCATAAAAAGGTATAAGCCTGGAAAAGTAGCTGCAAGGAAAGAACTTTGGTCTAAACCAGAACATGAAAGGAAGCTATATTGTTTGGGGCCTCTTAATTAACAAACAACCATTCCAGGTAGTTTAAAGGGCAAATAAATTGATTACAAGATAGTGAGTAATTTACATGAGGGCAGAGAGCAAATGTTGGAGGCTGAGTAGTCTCATGGGGTTGCCATGAGTTGGAATCAATTAGACAGCAACAGATTTTACAGTGTACAGTTAATTCAGTGTCATTAAGTACATCCACAGTGTTATACAGCTACTACCACTGTCTTAATCATCTAGTGCTGCTATAACAGAAATACCACAAGTGGATGGCTTTAGTCTAAAAGTCCAAATTCAGGATGTCAGCTCCAGGGCAAGGCGTTCAATCTCTCTTGGCCTTCTGATCAATTTTCCCCCAGACTAGGAGCTTCTCAGCACAGGGACCCCAGGTCTAAAGGATGAGCTTTGCTCCTGGCACTGCTTTCTTGGTGGTAGTAGGTCCCCCGACTCTCTGCTTGCTTCTCTGTTTTATATCTCAAGAGATTGCCTCAAGACACAATCCAATCTTGTAGATTGAGTCCTGCAAAGACAGGGAACAGAGGGGCCCCCAAACCTGCAATTCACATAAACAAAGTAACAGGAAATGGGCCAGGGTGCAGAAACAAAGCCATTCCCCAGAACAATGGGGCAAGGTATCAGAAAACAGCCCGGAAACTTCCTTAAAGTTGTCTTTCAGAAGCAGCCGGATAAAACCAGCCCCAGGGACATGCACAGAACATCCACCTGTGACCACTGTATGACCTTCCACTAGGGGCAGTGAGGGGCTGCAGCCGCAGCTGGGGAATCGAAATCGGGGAGCAAGAGATTGCGCAGGCACAACACCCCATAATAAGTCCTGCTACAAATCCCAGAGGCCTCCAGGACAGGAGCCATCTTAGAAAGCTGCTGCGGGGGCACCGTAGTTAACATATCTCTGCCCAGACAGGCCACCTCCTGGAAAACCCCGCCTATACCTATGAATAAATATAAATCTTTTCCTGCCCAAAAACCTTTAAGAACCCATGCAAACTCTTTGTTCTGTAAGACGGGGGTAAGCATTGCCTCAGCCCTCCTCATCTCCGCTTGCAAAGCCTCTTTAATAAAGCTTTGCTGTTGTGGAACATTCTCTGTGCCTTACCTGCTCATTCTTGACCAGTGAGAGGCAAGAACCTTATTAAATTAAAGGCGCAGAGGTGCCAGCAACATTGCCTCATTAACATAACTGCCGCCTATCCTCCCTCATTAACATCACAGAGGCAGGATTTACAACATACAGGAAAATCACACAATACTGGGAATCATGGCCCAGCCAAACTGAAACACACATTTTTCGGGGGACATAATTCAATTCATGACAACCACTATCTGGTTCCAGAACTTTTTTATCACCTCATACTGAAACCTTAAACATATTAAGCAGTCATTGCTCATTCCTCCCTCTCCCCTGACAACCACCAATATGCTTTCTGTCTCTGTAGACTTGTCTATCTAGGTATTTCATAAAATGGAATCATACAATAGATGGCCTTTTGTGTCTGGTGTCTGTCACTCAGTATAACGTTTTCAAGGTTCACTTATGTCATAGCATGTATTAGAACTTCGTTCCTTTTTTATGGCTAAATAATATTCCATTATATGGATATACCCCTTTTTGTTCATTCATTCATCAGCTGGTGGACATTTGGATTGTTTCTACCACGTATCAGGTTTTGAATCTTGGTTCCCTCACTTACAAAGTGGGGTAACTTGATCAAGTCACTTAACTTCTCTTGGTCTCTGTTCCATCAGATGTGAACTTCTTCTGAGGTGAAATGAGATAAAGCACGTAAAAAACCTGACATAGGGAGGGCAGTCAACAGGCGTTGGTTCCTTAACTGGAATTGGGACCCAAATCAGAGCGGGCCCAGCAGCAGAGCTAATTTGCAATGGATCCCAAACCAAAAAAACCAAACCCATTGCAGTCGAGTCGATTCTGACTCATTGAGACACCATGTGCTACAGAGTAGAACCACTTCTAGGGTTTTCTTGGCTGTAATCTCAATAGAAGCAGATTTCCAGGCCTTTCTTCTGCAGTACCACTGGGTGGGTTCTAACCATCAGCCATCAGGTTAGTAGTCAAGCGCAAAGCATTTGTCCCCCTCAGATCACAATGAATCAAGAATCAGGGCAGGGTGTATAACTGCTGACCAAAGACAAAAGATCTTACTTCTGAGGAGAGGTATTTCGGCCCTCCTGCCCTCACCCCACTTTTCAGCCCACCTGCCTGGGGACTTGGGGGTTCTAAATCAGGGACCACAAGCATGGCTATGCCTCTGTTTCACAACGTCTTAGGCCAATAAACATTGCAAGGAAATAGCTCACATTTAAGCTGTTAGAAAGAAATACATTTGCATTTGGTATACACTGCCATCATGCCCTATCTTAAAAATAAGCACACTTCAGGTTTATTTACAACTTTTGTTCAGATTATTCCTTAGCATGCACTCACATTATATAAAACTTGTGAAAAAAATAACACCTATCATTCCCTAAATCACAGTAATTTTAGTTTATACTTACCTCTTTTTTTTTACGTTCTGTAACTGTAAATGTCCATCTCATAAAAGGCAGCCTGAAAAATGAATTTAAATGCACTGAGTCTCCCTTGGCAAAGGCACACAGACGGAATAGCTTACTCTACGCTCAGAGGTGACCAGAGCACTGGCCTGGGGGTCATGAGGCCTTGGGTGCATGCTCTAATGGGGCCAGGGACGTGTCCCTTCACTGCTTTAAGCCTCAGTTTCCTCATATGTGAAATCCATAAGGCCACATTGGGCCGGTTTATCTTAATACAGTTCATAAAAGTGAAATCGTATCTATTTTTGAGTCCACCACACATTTTTGACAGAAGATGCTTGTATTTTCAGACACTCATGTTTAATGATGGATTAATTTACATTGCCCTCTCTAGCATCTCACCATTGGATTAAGTGTTAATTGTGTTTATAATAAAAACATATGGAAAAATAAGCAAAACCTGTTGATAGTATTTTGTTAACAGGCTAAACTGGAAGAGAGGCCTTGTAATCTTCCAAAACCCAGCCAGTGAGAACCCTATGGTTTACAACGGTCTGATCCACAACCAATCGTGCAGATGGCTCAGGACCGGGCAGCTTTTCCTTCCGTCGTGTATGAGATTGTTATGAGTCAGGGGCCAAGTCCACAGCAGCTAACAACAACAACAGGTTAAAGTATTGGCTATTGTGTTTGTTTGGGTTAATAAGAAACAAAAGTAATAATGAGATGATGGAAAGCCTGTGTGATTAGGCATCCTATGAACCTGGGAGGTTTAACGTCAACCCAACAGGGAGGTCTCTGGGCTTTAAAAGAGCAACTTACATTGGTAGCCCCTGCTACAACATAGGACCTTGGCTGGGTCCTCTGCGGGTCCCTACTGCTGAGCGTCAGCTTGGGAATGATCCAGGGCAAAGCTGTGACTAAACCATTTCCAAGAAACCGGTTACTCTGCTTTTGGCTGGAGGGAGGTTTGGGTTGCCACCGCTGCCAATTCCAGCTGGGTGCTGGCCACGTGTTGGCAGCAAGGCTCTGGGAAAATGTGACCTCTTGTTTCCTATATTCTGCACAGGCCCATCCCGGGAGATGGTTTTTGGCCTCTGCATGGGAGCTAGTGCAGAGCAATGAAGCAGTGGCTGCGTCATGGGGAGATTGATTCATTAGCCTGGGTTCCGCCCAGGTGATTTAGTGGCAAGCCGGTTACCCCTGCCTGCCTGGCCTCTCCCCCTACTCCAGTCAGAATATGGTGTGCTCTTCCAGCATTTTCCCCTGGGCTGTCTGTCAATACCATGTGTTTAAAATGCTGAAAACAGGACTCGAGTCTAACCATCACCCTTTCCCCTTACTCCTACCCCTCGCCCTTTCCAACAATCACTATCAAAGGTATGCCACACTTCAGAAAACCTAACCAGAGAAGCCCAGCAGAAAATAAAGGTTATCTGTCAAGGTGCACAGACCTTGACACATCAAACTCTTCCACTGTACTCAAAACGTTATCGACACACTTCTAGAACATTTTTACATAAAATTGTATATGATCTGCCCCGTAATTAAGAAAAGCCCTTGCTTTTCTTTGCTGCTCCAAATCTAGTTCCATTACACAGTCTGTAGCTGTTCTGCTCTACTTGTCTATTACTTCTTCTTTATATGATGTTGTTGCTGTTAGGTGCCATCGAGTCGATTGTGACTGACAGCGACCCCATGTGACAGAGCAGAACCTCCTCATAGGGTTTTCGAGGCTGTAATCATTATGGGAGCAGATCTCCAGGTCTTTCTCCCACGGAACCACTGGGTGGGTTTGAACTTCCAACCTTTGGTTAGCAGCTGAGTGCTTAACCATTGCACCACCAGGGCTCCTTATATAATACGTATGTAATACATTCATTTAAATTAAAATTCATCATATATTTTCTCTCCATTATAGGGAGGCAGAATATCAGGGTGGTTAAAGTTCAGGTGACTGAGTTCAACTGCCTGGGTTGGATCCTAGACTTGGCACTTACTCACTGTGTGACCTGCAGCAAGTTACTTAACCTCTCCCTGCCTCTGTTGCCTTATCTGTAAAATGGGGTTTTTAAACAAACAAACTCCAATTCCAATTTATGGCAATCCCATGTATGCAGAGTAAAACTGGTCTCCATAGGGTTTTCATGGCTGGGACCTTTCAGAAGCAGATTGCCAAGCCTTTCTTCCAAGGTGCCTCTGGGAGGGTTCAAACCACCAACCTTTCGTTAGTAAAAAAATGCATTTAACTATTTGTGGATAAAGTACATGTAAAATACTTAAGAGACCACCTAAAACAGAAGAAATAATTTATCTTTCCTACTTTTTTGCTGTTAAAATATTCTTTCTTTTATGGTGATAGTAGACAATAGTTTATTTTTGGGAACATTCTTACATGAAAAAAATAAAAGATGGCAACCCTATATTAGTCACTAGACTTTGTTTTTTGCCTATTAAATCCAAAGGTCTAAAATCTGTTTCTCACCACATCTCTGAGAGAGATGTATCATTCCCATAGTACAAATGAAGAGCCAAGATTCAGAGAGGTTATATAACTTACCCAACGTTATACAGCTAGCAAAAGGCAGAGCCGGGGTGCAACCTCAGAGTCCTAGTTCTTAAGTTCTGGATAATAACATTCATTGAGTACCTACTGTATGCAGAAGACACATCCCATTCCTTTCTTAAGGCTGCCCTGAGAGGGAGATGTGGCTCCCCATTTTACAGAGTAGTGGGTGTTGTTTGCCATGGTCCTGTGGTCTGAAAATATGAGAGCAGGATTAGAACACAGAGCTCTCTGATTCCTACCTGTTCTTGCACCTACCATGGGCCAAACCCCCTGACAGAAGCTAGGCTTATCACAGATAAATAAGAAATGCACTCTGGCTCCAAAGGGTTCACAATCTCGTCAAGAGACACTCAAGCAACTTCTCAAGACGCCATGACCAGAACTGTACTGAGGTGTGTCTGAGGTGTTCTGAGATCACCACCGAGAGAGAGTTAATTCTGAGGTCTTTGCAAACATTTCTGATAACATTGTGGTATCTTGCTATGATGTTGTTTTTAAAGAACTCCACATGAAACTTAGGGTTTAATGTAACTACTTTTTATGAAATTTGAAGGAAAGTCTTCTCTACTAATGGCATTTCTCTTGTATTATAATTTGGTCAACTGATTAGTTGATTTGGTGAGAATTTTCTGGAATTTTGTAGGCCAACACGATTTATTTTTTAAGGTTGAGAGAGACTTCTAATTAAAAAAAAGACATACCAGTTACCAGTTGTGGTTGAGTCGACAGCGACTCAACGTGTGCAAAGTAGAACTCCTCCATAGGGTATTCTAGGCTGTGACCTTTTGGAAGCAGATCACCAGGCCTTTCTTCTGAGGCACTAACCTTTTGGTTAGTGGTTGAGCTTGTAATCATTTGCACCTGTAGCTTCTATTTTATCCTAAGTGACAAAACGTTTCTTTTTGTGCCTTTAACTGTGCCAGTTTGAAACTTTGGCAAAATGCTAGAAAGAACTGTATTCCATTCCCCTCCCTCAGCCCTGGCTCCTCATTCAGATTTTTATTTGATAGTTTGTAAATAATAAAATAGCAGAGTATACAAATGCAATAGCAGCTGAAGGTTAAATTATATCAGTGTCAAAACAAAAAAACATAAAGACCAGATTTCACATTAAGCCCTAAAATAGGTAGCAAATGAAATATCTTCAGATCAAACCCTTCTCTCCAGTTTTCACTGTGGAGGCTGAGTCAGACACACTGATCACAGGGAACCCCCACTGATGTCAGGGCACATTCAGAGAATAGGCTATTAAAGCTGCAGTCAGGCAGAGAGCCCTTATGGCAAAGTCGTGCCTTGGACCTCGCCTTTGAGGGTTAATGTATGACCATGTTTTCAAAAGTGTAGGCAGCCAGCTGGCATCCAACATAGGATATCAAGATTTGCCAAGTCCTAACCTTTGGGGAGCAATAAGTCTCCGGCCTAACAGGGTCCATGCCTCTGCAATCCATAGCGTCCTTGAATAGTGTTCACTCAAAGTAAATGATTCGCTGACCCGAGACTTAGAGGCTAGGCCTGCATCATCCATTTTCCAGGACTCCATTCACCTCTTTAGCAAATATTTATTGAGGACTTGCTATGACCAAGGTACGGATACATGGAAAAACAAACACAGAACATGGTCCAAGCCTGATGAAGCTTAGAGTCTAGTTGAGAGTCAATCAATCAAATCCATTCCACTGAATGGATAATGGGATAAATAGATTTAGGAGGGAAATAAGCATCTTTAGGAGTGAATAATAAAGGAGCCCGATCTGGATCGAGGAGCCAGGAGTTAGGAGGATGAGAAAGATAATTTCCAGGCAGAGGCTGGGACACAGGAGAAAGAGAGAGAAGGCATTGTGGCTTGATGGCGGGGAGCAGGGGGGTGGGCAGCATGACGAGAGCTGAGTTGGAGAGCTGGGTAGGGCCAGACCAGGCAGGGCCTTTAGGGCCTACGTAAGGATTTGATCTTTATCCAAAGAATAACTGAAGTTTTAAAGGGCTCTAAGCAGGGAATGGGGGGCAGTGGCGGCAGTGGTAGAATTCTCACCTTCCATGCAAGAGACCCAGGTTTGATTCCCAACCAATACACCTCATACACAGCCACCACCCGTCTGCCAATGGATGCTTGCATATTGCTGTGATGCTGAACAGGTTTCAGGAGAGCTTCTAGACTAGGAAACTCTATGGGGCAGTTCTACTCTGTCCTATAGGGTCTCTGTGAGTTGGAATCGACTCTACAGCAGTGGGTTTGTTTGTTTTTTCCTAGAGTAGGATGGACTAGGAAGAAAGGCCTGGCTATTTACTTCAGAAAATCAACCAATGAAAATCCTATGAAGCACAATGGTCCGATCCCTAACTGATCATGGAGATGGTTCAGGACTGGGCAGTGTTTCATTCCGTTGTGCATGGGGTCACCATGAGTCGGGGGCAAACTCTGTGACAGCTAACAAAAACTAGAGGATGATATGATCAGATATGCCTTTGGAAAGATGGCTTAACAGCTGTATAGGCAAAGAAAAGGGTGGGGGGACTGTCAGATAGTATGTAGGAGACTACATATATTAGGAGACTATTATGGTGGTCCAACCAAGACATGATGATATTTTGGTCTGGGATGGTGACAACAAAGGTAGAGAGAAGAGTTATCAAAGGAAGCTAAATGTGACAAGGTTGAAAATAGATTGGGTATAAGCGTGAGGGAGAACGAGGTGTTAAGGATGGTGCCTAGGCATCTAGCTTTTGGACTTGGGTGGATGCTGATGCTGAAACTAGACCAATGGGTCCAAGCCTAGCATGCAAGAAGCCGAACTCTCAGACTCTGCTTCGAGAGCAGGAAAGAATTTATTTTGCGGGAACTCAGAGGGAACTCAGAAGTATCGACCTCAGACTGAGTTCCCCGATTTGAAAGAACATTCACATTTTATAGGTTTCTTGATCTCAGAGAGTTATACATATTTATATAAGGGTGGGTAAGGGGCGGGTTAGTTGTTGTTGATTAGGCAATGCTTCACTCACCTCAAAAGGTACAGGCAATTTTTATTATACTAGGCAAGCGCAACCGAAGTGTTTGAGGAATAAAGGCCCGTGAAACCCGGAATATCTGTATGGGGGTTTAGTTTGACGGTTCCACTGGATTTCTGTCACTGGGTATGCACAGTGGCTGGGATTCCCCTAGGTCACTTGCTGGTTGCTTTCATCAGTTCTTCACATGCTTTACCACTCTGGGCCGGTTTGAGCTGTTTTTGGCTGGGACTTTCCAGAGTGTCTGAAAAACAACTCTAAGGAAGTTAGTAACGCAGCAAGAGTGGTGACTGGGCTGGGCATGATAGTATGATGAGGTACTAATTAATTAGATATCTCAACCTCTAAGGTACCCTAATAGTACCATTTAGTGAGATGAAGGCCCTACAAGAGAACCAGATGGCAAGTGGGAAGGTCATGATTCAGGCTCAGCCACGGGAAGTTTGCAGTGTCATCGAGTCATGGAGTTACCCCAGTTGAGATGACTCTGTGAGCATGGAGCTCAGAGAGGGCAGGGCTGGATATACAAACCTTGGAGTCATCATTTAGTAATGGATGTTTAAGATGTGAATGAAATCCTTTAGGCCAGGAGAGAATATAGTGTTAGAAGAGAAGAGGGCTTTGATGTGTGTTTAGGAACTCCACCACATGGCTTGGCAGAGGAAGATGGGCTTAAAAGAAGTCTGAAAAAAAAAGTCATCAGCAGAAGTGGATTTGCTGGGAAATAATTCTCTCCCTTGCATGGGCCTCATTTAAGGCCTTTCATTCATAATTTTGTATTCTTTTAATGATGGCCCCCAACATTGAAAATGCTTCAGGGAGCACAGAATCTGGTTGTACCCCTAGCATCCTTAGAGGTAGGAGGAAACTTAGAAAAACAGGGAAACACAGAAAACCAACAGAAGGCAATATTTCATGTAGAAGGGACTGGTTCAAAATACCAAAGGCTGCTGAACAATTAAGTAAGATGATGTTGAGAATGTAGACCTGACAGGACTTTAAAGCTGTCAGATATTTAGGAGGAAAGAATGTGAGGGAGAGTCAAGGGACCCCTGGCCCCAGGTTTCCAGTTTAGGAGACAGATAGGTGATGGTGCTGAGGGAGGAATTCAGGAAGAAGAGCAGGATTGGTTCAGCCCTCTCTCAGGGCCATACAGAACTCCCTTCTGAACAGTGCAATCAACCATCAACTTCTTTTGCTGAAGTGAAACATCGCCTTTTCCTTCCACCATTCTGGTTACTTTCCTCTGATTAAGCTCACATTCGGAAACTGAAGGTTCTTGTCCAGCTGTAGTCCAAGCAGCGAGAGAAACACACCCATCACCTGACTTCCTTATTCTAGAGACTTCCTTATTCTAGAGAATCCTGGTGATTCTCCAGTGGAGCTTCCTTGGATAGCCGTTTCCTGTTCATGTTCTGTGACTAAGCCACATCTCGGCCATCCTACATTTGTGCCTTTGGATTTTCTTTACTTTTCTTTTTTAAATCAAATTCAGTGCCTTACGTATGTCCTTGTTAAATTTCAAATTGGTAGATTTCATCCATCTCTGTAGCTTGTTAAAGTTGTTTTCCAACCCTGATTCTTAATGTGTTGTCTCTTTAGAGCTATCTCTACTATATTGTGTCAGGGGCTCCCGTACAGCAGCCAAAAGAAGGAAGGCTAATGATGGAATGTCATGTATTGTGGCAGGGAAATTGTCAGAATCATGGTCACATTGTATAACATCTCTGCTCAGACAAAGCTGGATCACACCTAATTGCACATTCATGCATGCATGCATTCTTTAACTCATTCATTTAAATCAGAGTTACAGGTATCAGCCTGGCTTAATCTGAAAATATAATGCTGAGCCAAAACAAAAATCAAATTGCAGAATGATATATGCAGTATTACAGCATTTGTATAAAGTTTAAACAGTACCATGAGTTGTTTATGAATTACACGGCATAAAAATATGCAAATAAAAGACAAACACCAAATTTAGGAGAGTGATTGCTTTTGAAAGGGAGAAAAGGAAATGGCATTGGGAAGAGGTACCTAGGAGGCTTCAATTGCATCTATAAATGTTTTATTTATTTTTTTAATCTAAAGCAAATAGAGAAAAAAATGCCAAGATTTGACAAGAATGGGTACCTTAGAGTTGATTTTATTATACCATATAATTTTCTAGATGCTTAAAATATTTCTTTTTTGAAGTTCGCAATCTAGTGGGGGAATAATAAGTAATAAAAGAGAGGCATTAATTAAAGGTTAGGAGAGTATAGCAGAGGAAAAAAGTAATTCTAGCAGGCGGCTTTGTTTTGCTAACTTCAGCATCAATAGAAATATGGCCAATGTATATGTCTGCTTCTGTTTATTTAATAAACATTTATGTAGCCCCATCATGTTAGTTGCTATATTAGGTATGACTATGGAAGAGTCTGTAACATCAAATCATAAGTGAGCTGGAAAGGAAAACAGACTTAACAGACATGGTGAAGTTAAAAGCAACCAATGCTATGTTACAAATTCTGATACACTATACTATGTCTGCCCAGGTAAGTGGGGAAAAGCTTCACAGAGGAGGAACTATCTGAGGTAGAACTTACGAAATAAAAATAGAAATAGGAAATTTAGCTATCCAGTATCCCAGCACCATTTGTTGCAAAGACTATTCTTCCCCCATCGGATCACGTTGGCCCCTTTGTCAAAAATCCATTGACCATAGACACATGGTTTCGTTCCCGAATTCTCAGTTCTATTACATTGACCCATTTATCTGTCCTTGTGCTACTAACACACTGTCTTGATTACGTTTGCTTTGTGGTAAGTTTTGAAATAAAAATATATAAGCCCTCCTACTTTGTTCTTCTTTTTCAAGGTTGTTTTGGCTGTTCTGGGTCCCTTGCAATGCCATTTAATTTTAGAATCAGCTTGTCAGTTTCTACAAAAACGTCAGAGATTGTATTGACTCTGTAAATCAATTTGAGGAGTATTGCCATCTTAACAACATTAAGTCTTCTGATTGAAGAACACAGGATGTCTTTCCATTTATTTTGTTGTTGTTGTTAGTCGCCTCTGAGTTGATTCCGACTCTCAGTGACCCCAAGTGATCAGAGTAGAACTGCTCCATGGGCTTTTCAAGGCTGTGACCTTTCAGAAGCAGTTTGCTAGGCCTTACTTCCCAGGCACCTCTGGTTGGGTTTGAACCACCGACCTTTCAGTTAGTAGTCCAGTGCTTAGCCATTTGTACCACCCAGGGAACCGTTCCATTTATTTAAGTCTTCTTTAATTTCTTCCAGCATGCTTTATAGTTTTCAGGGTACAAGGCTTTTACTTACGTGGTTAAATGTGTTCCTAGCTGTTTTACTCTTTTAGAAGCTATCGTAAATAGAATTGTTTTCATAATCTCATTTTTAAATTGTTCAGTGCACATGTATGGAAACGCAATTGATTTTTGTATATTGATCTTGTATCCTGCAACCTTGCTGAATTTGCTTACTAGTTCTACTAATTGCTTTTTTTTTTTTTTTTAATGAATTCCTAAGGGTTTTCTATATAGAAGATCAAGTCATCTTCGAATTGAGATAATAGGTTAATTTCTTTCTTTCCTGTGTGGGTGCCTTTTATTTCTTCTTCTTGCCTAATTTCCCTTTCTAAAACTTCTAGTACAGTGTTGACTAGAAATGATGAGAGTGGGCATCCTTATCTTGTTCCTGATCTTCAGAGGAAAGCATCCTCACTGTCGTTTTGATTTTCATTTAGCTGATGACTAATAATGTTGAGCATCTTTTCATGGGCTTGCCTATTTGTATATATTCTTTTTAAAAGGGCCCGTTCAATCTTTTGAGTAGTATGAGTTCTTTACATATCTTAGGACGCTTGGAAGATTAAAAAAAGGCATTAACTGAGGTAGAGAAGTAGAGAAAGTGTAAAGGAGCCCTGATGGCACAATGGGTAAGCAGTCAGCTGCTAACTGAAAGGTTGGTGGTTTGAATCCACCAGCCATTCCATGAGAGAAAGATGTGGCAATCTGCCTCCCTAAAAATTACAACCTTGAGCAAGGTCATGGAAGCTTCATAGACACATCCAAACTCCCTGAGGGACTGAATTACCCAGCTGAGGGCTGAGGGCTGAGGACCATGTACTTAGGAGACATCAAGCTCAATTGGCATGACATAGTTTATAAAGAAAATGTTCTACATCCCACTTTGGTGAGTAATGTCTGGGGTCTTAAAAGCTTGTGAGCAGCCATTTAGATACTCCACTGGTCCCACCCGCACTGGAGCAAGGTAGAATGAAGAAAACCAAAGACACAAGGGAAAGATTAGTCTAAAGGACTAATGGACCACAAGTACTACAGCCTCCACCAGGCTGAGTCCAGTGCAACTACATGGTGCCTGGCTACCACCACCAACTGCTCTGATGGGACTCACAATAGAGGGTCCTGGACAGAGCTGGAGAAAAACGGAAAACAAAATTCTAACTCACAAAAAAAAACTAGACTTAATGGTCTGACAGAGACTGGAGAAACCCCAAGAGTATGCTCCTGGACACTCTTTTAACTCAGTACTGAAGTCATTCCTGAGGTTTACCCTTCAGCCAAAGATTAGACAGGGCCCATAAAACAAAATGAGACTAAATGGGCACACTAGCCCAGGGGCAAGGACGAGAAAGCATGAGGAGACAGGAAAGTTGATAATGGGAGAAGGGTTGAGAAGGGGAGAGTGTTGACATGTCGTGGGGTTGGCAACCAATGTCACAAAACAATATGTGTATTAATTGCTTAATAAGAAATTTTAATTTGTTCCATAAAACTTCATCTAATGTATTAAAAAAAAAAAAAAAAAAGATTACAGCCTTGGAAATTCTATAGGGCAGTTCTACTCTGTCTTATAGGGTCACTATGAGTCAGAATCAACTCGACAGCAATGGGTTTGGTTTTTTGGTAGAGAAAGAACAGTTTTAAAGGGGTAAAGAGCAAGGCAAGAATAATGAGTTCAGTTTTGAACAACTTATGTTTGAAGCACATACAAGATATTTAAGTGAAAATGCAAGGAGAAAGCCTTGAGCTCAAGGTAGAGTGATCCACAAACAGATTGAGTTTCAAGAAGCAGAGGCCCACCTAACATTGTCAAATGCCACAAAAAGGTCAAATAAAGACTGAAAAAAATAGATGGCTGGATTTCAGCAGTGGTTTTTAAGCTGTGGGTGACAACCTGTTAGAAGTCAATTTAGTGAAGTTTGACCAGAATTTAAAAAAGAAAAGACAGAGAACAGAAAAGGTACTAAGGTTAAGTGTAGTTTCAGGAAATTTCTTTTGCAATATATGTGCATTATGTGCCGTGTCACAGTGTAAAATGTATCTTTTATTCTGGTTTATGGTAAAAAGAAAACCTTGAAAAAACAAAGGAGCTCACTGATGCCCTCCTCGATGTTAATATCTTGGTATAAAGCAGTGACTAAGATCATTCAGATGTAGGTTCAAGCCCCAGACTCTTTCTCTTCATTAGATGTATGATCATGAATAAGTTATGGAAACTCTCTAATTCTCATTTGCTTAACTATAGATTGGGAATCATGATAATATTCACCTCAAAGGACTGTTGACACAGACCCCCTTGTGCACCCTGGAACCCAGTGCATCTCCCTAAGGACAGAATCAGCCTGAGCTGGGGTAAAGTGGTGGGCTTGGCTGAGCAAATGGAGTTTGGGCTGAATTTCAACCCCTGCCGGGCTGCCTGGGGTAAGAGCAATCTGCACAACCTTCTGCCCTGTGAGGATTAAATGGACTTTTGTTTGTAAACCGTTCTGCCCAATGCCTGGAATAGGGCGAGTTCTCCATAACCATTGGCTGTTGTCAGTACTAGTTGTTGCTCTTATAGAGCAGAAGCCAGGTCCCCTTAGATTAAGGAAGTGAGGAGAGTACATAACAGTTAACCTCACAAAGTTTGGTTGGGAGCACAATGGGCACTATGACAAGAGCTGAGGAAAGGTTTTCTTGAGAATAGGGATGCTTAGGGGAAAAAAGGAGCTAGGAGAAGGAAAAAGGACTGAGGGAGAGGTGAATGAATGCCTGCTGCACAGACAACTTCCGTCAGTCAAATTTCTGTGTGGTTCTGAAGGATCCTTAAGAGCCTGTGTTCCCTGCTGAACAGTTCTGGGTGACAACGCAGGACCACCTCTGTTAAAAGAGCCCTGAAGCAGTGGGGCGGGCCTGGGTGGATCCTTCTTTCCATCTTAGCGTATAGTGTTGCTGTTCCTGAGGAAGCGACAAATAATCAGGCTGATAATTCAGAATAATTCTCCATGACTGCCTCTCTGATAAGTGCTTAGCTAGAGCCCCAGGAGCTTGGAAGCTAAAGAGTTAGCTGTTTATTAAAAAGTGATTTCTCGGTGAATGGTACTGTTGGTATTAATAATTAGAGTCAATTTACTGTTATGTACACTACTGAGTGGAGCAACAATGTGTATAATCCAGAACACAGGAAGATTTTTAGAAATGCTTTACTTTGCATTGTAGGTATTTATCTGTGAGTCGTAACAGATTCAATAGCAACAGATTTGTTTTTGTTTTTTTTTTTTAAAAAAAAGGTTTTTCAATATATTTACTTTCTTGATTATGTCTGTCTTGGGATAATTTGAAAATCATTTTGCATGCCTAGAAGTGGTCATCCTCCTCCTGGCTGCTTTCCTCCCCCAAAACATGCTCATCTCTCCCCACCCTAAGAAATCCTGGTCTTAGAATAAACAGTATTTTTATTTAATCTATAAATAAAATAATTGAGAGCAGAATATATTAGAATGATCATGCCAGTAATTAATGAGTCTCAGTCTAATCTGCCTTAAAACATTTTGGCAATATTGACTAGCTAACAATAGTTAAATCTCCTTGTTAGCCACTGACTGAATAAACAACTTGTGAGGGCCATGTAGCAGGTGCAGGAGATGCAGAAATAAATACGGTGTGATCATGGTTCTCTAGGATAGATATAGGAGAGGAAACAAAGAAACAAATATTTGCTTTTGAATATAATAAATATAATAACCAGTGACATAAAGGAAGAAGAAATCAGCTCAGCATGGGATTGAGGCTTTCAATGAAGACATGCATGAGAGCCATCTAGAAATACTGCCTTCTGCAGCCTTAAGATATTTTATTCATGTATATAGATCCAGCCCAATCAGAGATTATAACTTACCTAGCTTCAGTGCAGCTCAGACTCTCTGTTAAGCAATTACTGATTTTTTATTATTATATTACTTTTACTTCATTATTATTATTGCTTTGATTGACGCATCCCAGCATCTTCCCACCAACCTAAAGGAATTACATAAACTAAAATGATTAACTGCTTATGCTGTCCTAGCAACCGGCTCAGCCTCAGTGTTCATAACTAGGAGCGTTTGGTTATTGGCAAGAAGACTGAGGCCCAGGCACAATCATCTGCAGGGCTGTAGACATCATGGGTAGAGTAAGGCATGTGTACTTGGCTGATTAAATACCTCTCTATGTCGCTGACCTATCTGCTGAGTAGTATAATCCAAGTACTCTAGGTCCAGGGCACTATTAAGGCACAGACCATCAATTGCTCATATGCAAGTTCAAGCTGAAACTGAAGAAAATCAGAGCAAGTCCACAAGAGACAAAATATGACCTTGAGTATATCCCACCTGAATTTAGAGACCATCTCAAGAATAGATCTGATGCACTGAACGCTAGTGACCAAAAGCCAGATGAGCTGTGCAAGGACATCATACATGAAGAAAGCAAGAGGTCATTGAAAAGACAGGAAAGAAAGAAAAGACCAAGATAGATGTCAGAGGAGACTCTGAAACTTGCTCTCGAACGTCGAGCAGATAAAGCAAAAGGAAGAATTGATGAAGTAAAAGAACTGAAGATTTCAAAGGGCGGCTCAAGAAGACAAAGTATTGTAATGACATGTGCAAAGAGCTGGAGATGGAAAACCAAAAGGGAAGAACAAACTCAGTGTTTCTCAAGCTGAAGAAACTGACGAAAAGAGTCAAGCCTCGAGTTGCAATAGTGAAGGATTCTGTGGGGAAAATATTAAACGACACAGGAAGCATCAAAAGAAGATGGAAGGAATACAAAGAGTCATTATACCAAAAAGAATTAGTCAATGTTCAACTATTTCAAGAGGTAGCATATGATCAGGAACCAAGGGTACTGAAGGAAGAAGTCCAAGCTACTCTGAACGCATTGGCAAAAAACAAGGCTCCAGGAATTGATGGAATATCAATTGAGATGTTTCAACAAAACGGATGCAGCGCTGGAGGTCCTCACTCATCTATGCCAAGAAATATGGAAGACGACTTCCTGGCCAACTGACTGGAAGAGATCCATATTTATGCCTATTCCCAAGAAAGGTGATCCAACTGAATGCAGAAATTATAGAACAATAACGTTAATATCACACACAAGCAAAATTTTGCTGAAGATCTTTCAAAAATGGCTGCAGCAATATATCAACAGGGAACTGCCAGAAATTCAGGCTGGTTTCAGAAGAGGACGTGGAACCAGGGATATCATTGCTGATGTCAGATGGATCCTGGCTGAAAGCAGAGAATACCAGAAGGATGTTTACCTGTGTTTTATTGACTATGCAAAGGCATTTGACTGTGTGGATCATAACAAATTATGGATAACATTACGAAGAATGGGAATTCCAGAACACTTAGTTGTGCTCATGAGGAACCTTTACATAGGTCAAGAGACAGTCGTTTGGACAGAACAAGGGGATACTGATTGGTTTAAACTCAGGAAAGGTGTGTGTCAGGTTCGTATTCTCTCACAATACCTATTCAACCTGTATGCTGAGCAAATAATCCGACAAGCTGGACTATATGAAGAAGAAGGGGGCATCAGGATTGGAGGAAGACTCGTTAACAACCTGTGTTATGCAGATGACACAACCTTGCTTGCTGAAAGTGAAGAAGACTTGAAGCACTTACTAATGAAGATCAAAGACCACAGCCTTCAGTATGGATTGCACCTCAACATAAAGAAAACAAAAATCCTCACAACTGGACCAATGAGCAATATCATGATGAAAGGAGAAAAGATTGACGTTGTCAAGGATTTCATTTTATTTGGATCCACAATCAACAGCCATGGAAGCAGCAGTCAAGAAATCAAAGGATGCATTGCTTTGGGTAAACCTACTGCAAAGGACCTCTTTAAAGTGTTGAAAGCAAAGATGTCACCTTGAAGACTAAGGTGCGCCTGACCCAAGCCATGGTATTTTCAATCACATCATATGCATGTGAAAGCTAGACAATGAATAAGGAAGAGTGAAGAAGAATTGACGCCTTTGAATTGTAGTGTTGGCGAAGAATATTGAATATACTGGACTGCCAAAGAAAGAACAAATCTGTCTTGGAAAAGTACAACCAGAATGCTCTTTAGAAGCAAGGATGGCGAGACTGCATCTTATATACTTTGAACATGTTGTCAGGAGGGATTAGTCCCTGGAGAAGGACATCATGCTTAGTAAAGTACAGAGTCAGCAGCCCTCAATGAGGTGGATTGACACAGTGGCTGCAACAATGAGCTCACCATAACAATTGTAAGGATGGCGCAGGACCAGGCAGTGTTTTGTTCTGTTGTTCATAGGGTTGCTATGAGTCAGAACTGACTCGATGGCACCTAACAACAGCAACAGTGCTTAAGACATTGGTAGGCGAATGTCCTCTATGTAGATATCAAGGAGCCCTAGTGGCACACTGGTTAAGCGCTCAGCTGTTAACCAAAAGGTCAGTGGTTTGAACTCACCCAGCAATTCCACAGCAGAAAAGACCTGGCAATCTGATCCTGTAAATATGACAGCCTAGGAAACCCTGTGGGACAGTTCTACTCTGTCACACAGAGTTGTTACCAGTTGGGATTGACTCGACGGCATGCAAAAACAATAAGATTCAAAATGCTACGTGCCTTTTTCCTGCCAGCTGGGGGATATGTTTCTTGAACGCTATCCTAGTAGAAGAGTAAAGACGGAAAAACTGATTGAATTCTAGGACGGGAATGGACCTTAAAGTTCATCTCAATTCATCTCACTTATTCATTCATTGATACTTAGTGAGCGCTTACTGTATGTCAGGCACTGTGCTAGGTGCTGGGAACAAAATCTGCTATACAGATAGACTGATTTACGGATTTTCTATTCTAGTAGGAGAGACAGACAGGAAACGAGTAAACAGATAAATAAGGCAATTACAGACCTGAAATCAATGCAGGGGTGGGGTGGGAGAAGCAAGCACTTTAGACAAGGTGGTAATGTTAATTAGGGCCAAGAGATTACGGCCAGATGTCACCAGACTAGAGTTGGAGACTTTGGCTGGAGGAGTGGGTAGACTGTAAAAATGGGAGTTTAGTTAATCTACGATAGCTCTTATAAGAAGACTCAAAAAGGAGGCTGAGCCTGGACAGAGGTATGATCTAGCTTTCATCGGTCATAGAATTTTAGAGATTATCTAGCCCAGGATACTTATTTAAATGCAGATCCCTGGGTCTCACGCCTCACTCTAACTGAATTAGAATTTATGGGGAAAGAGGGCAAAAATCTAGATTTTAAACAAACACCCCCTCCTCCAAAAACTATTAGCAATAAAGATTCTCATTCACACTGAAGTGTAACAACTACTAGGATCAAGACCAACTTGCTCTCTGAACTGAGGTCCAGAGAAGCAAAGCAACCTGCTGTGTGGGACCCGGAAGCCAGGCCTCCTAACAACAAGCTCTGATGCTCTTTCCCCTGCCCCAGTAGGCACCTGGGAGGTGCACTGCTTGAGGTCAGATCTAGACTCAGAGCAGAGACTGCTCAGCAACACTGATTAGGGAGTTGGCAATAGTAGCTCCAATAATCTGTCTGGAACTGAGATGGAGGGCGTGTGGGTGTGGTGGGTAGTGGAGATAAACAGAAAGCAGGGTGAGGGACTCCTTGTCTCTTCACAGTGCTTTGCTAATACAGCCTCGTCCCATGGACTCTTAATAATTTTATAATGAGGTTCCATTATAGCCTCCAAACCCTTCTTGCTATAGATGAAGTCTGTTTCTTATTTTCTCTGCCTGGCAAAGAAAAATAACTGGCCCCTGTGGTTTATAATAACCGTTCATACCGTTAAAAGTATTGAGTGGTAAACTTTCATTTGTTTTTCCTTGAAGAAACAGCAACTTTCCTTAACCTTTCTTGCAAAGTCCTTTTTATCAATTTGGTTGCCCTTACAGTTTTTCAAATGCTTCCTATATAATAGGGCCCCAAACTAGCCATAATAGAAGCTTAATAGATGATTATTGAATGAATACATGAAAAAAATAAAGAAATGATTCTCCTTTTGTTCCTTTTCTCCTACGAGGCTATGAGTTCCTGTGGTTTAAAAAAAAAAAATCTATAAGAACAAAAAAAGAGCTGATGCATTTACTCACAGAAAATCGGTCATACAGTGTTAGTGTATGAGAGATGTAGATGCATTGTGTCAGTCTTAACACATGATAACCAGCTTGCACTGACCTGGTCTCTCACTGCCTTATTTAGTTCTTAAATACCATGTTCATTTTCTATCTTCTGATTGGCTTGCCTTTTACCTCAATTCCGTTTTTATCACCTTTGATTATAATGCACTTTCTCCTTTTAAATAACTAGAAGCTGTTGTCATGGAAAATTTCAGTTCTGCTGTTTACTTAGCTGTAGCAGGGGCTCACAGCCAGGGAGTAAGGGATCGTTGGTGAAATGAATAGATTCCAGGCACATTAAAGTAGCTGTGAAAATAAGCAAAGGCCTACATGAGACCAGGCTAGACCTATATTTAACAATTCACCAAAACAGAACTGGATCCTGTCATTCTCCTGCTTAAATAAGTATATAGACACACATATACATACATGTAGAGTTTAACACGGAACTTAACATAGATGAATCTTAAATACATGGTAACAATGATTCCTGATGATGATGATGATAAGGAGGAAGAGGAAGAGAAGAAAAAAGGGAGGGAAGGAGGAGGAGGAGGAGGAGAAGAAGGAGAAGGAAGAGATCATTTTCCAGGCAGCCAGAGCATGCTTTCAAAGATAATGGAAGAACGTATTAATGGGCATGTCTATAAGGGAGAAAAAGCTTGATGAGGGCACATTTTCATGGGCCCTGCGCTGTACAGGACTAGATGGAGTTTGTCTATCTAAATGTCTAACCCTTAGGAGCGTACAAGCTGGTAGCTGATAGAATCAAGCAGTCCATTAAGCCCTCAGGTCTGTTCCCCGAGAGTTGCCCACCTGCTTCCTTTATTAGCATTGCCAGTCACAGGAGCCTAGTCATAGAATCTCAGAGTTGGGAGGACCCTTAGAAATTACTGTGTCCAGTAGTCATCCAGATACAATAACAGGTAATACCTCATAAGATTGCCATAAAAATGAGCTGGATTAATATTTGTAAAGCACGTGGAATAGTGTCTGACACAATGACCCTTGTATATTTGTCGAGCGCCTACTAAGTGTGGGAACTAGTTAAGGTACTGTACATATGTTATATCATTTAATCCTCTAACCAGCCCTTACTCCATTTCATATATGAGGAAACTGAGACTCAACAAGGTTAGGTGACTCATCCAATACACATTGTCAGTAAGTGGTGTTGCTAGGGTTGAAATTCTGTTTGATTCCAAAGTCCGCGTTGCTCTTACTGTTAACCATGACATTCCAATGCCCTTGACAAGGAGTCCTCCATGGGCCTGAACACATCCAGGGACAGAGAACTTCTCCTTCCAAGAGTGGCCCATTTTATGTATGTAAACAAGTTTAATTGTTTTCTTTAGAAAAAGACTTCTTTATATTGAGCTGAGATTTGCTTCCAGTGGTTCTCTGACATTGTTCTTTCATAGAGCATCAACTATTTAAGAAAAACTGTCAGGAGCAATTCCGGGGCACTGGTGGCACAGTGGTTAAGAGCTCAGCTGCTAACCAAGAAGTTAGCAGTTCGAATCCACCAGCTGCTCCTTTGAAACCCTATGGGACAGTTCTACTCTGTCCTATAGGGTCACTATGAGTTGGAATTGACTCAATGGCAACAGGTTGGGTTTTTGGTTTTATCAGGAGCCATAAAGAGTCCAGGTGGTGCAAAAGCTAAGCACTCAGCTGCTAACTAAAGCGTCAGCAGTTCTAACTCATCAGTGGCTCCGTGGGAAAAAAGACCTGGCAATTTTCTCCCATAAAGATTATAGCCTAGGAAACACTATGGGGCAGTTCTACTCTATCATACAGGGTTGCTAGGAGTCATAATCCACTCAACGGCACACGACAACAACAAATCAGGAGAGACAACAAGATGGAAATCACTCATCAAATCAGTTCTGCTGCATGTAAGTGACTAATTTGTGTGTTGGGTCAAAACTGAAAGACAAGGGTTGAACACTAGGCCACTGTGCCTAGTTTTTACTGTCCAGATTTTGGGAGAAGCCCTGGCAGCACAGTGGTTAAGAGCTCAGCTGCTAACCAAAAGGTCAGCAGTTTGAATTCACCAGCTGCTCCTTGGAAATCCTACGGGGGCAGTTCTGCTCTGTCCTATAGGGTCCCTATGAATCGGAATTGACTCAACAGCAACAGGTTTTTTGAGGTTTGGTCCTAATTTGGGGGGACCATTCTGTGGGTTGACTTCTGATCAGGGACTGACTGCTGTTGCTGTGGGGGATGGGGCAGAGACAGCAAGGATCCCTGAGAAGATAGGTCCTGCCAGTACTCAGGTTTCACTCTGCCAGACCCAAGGTTTGATTAAGGCAAACCCTCAGCTTGCATCAAGGGAGTACTGATGCCCCCATGTTAGTGTCCAGTGGGGGTCAGCAGAGGGAATTGCTGACTCTGGGGGAGGCAGCAGCCAGTAGCTGAGCATTAGAGAACACTCAAGAAAAGGGAGAAAATTAACTGTGCTGGCTACCAACAGGACAGTGGTTACAAACGCAAGCTCTGGAGACCTACTGACTGGATCCCCAACCCAGCTCACCACTTAAATAACCAAATGACCTTGGGCAAGTTATTTAACCCTCCTGCCTCACCTTCACCCCTTTTTCTGTCTATAGAAAAAGGATAACAATAATGGTACCTACGCCATAGAGATTTTTTTTTTTAAACAATTTTCCTAAATAAATTGATGTCAGCTATTTAGAGAAGTGCCTGGAATTGCATAAGTGCTCAATAAACAGTAGTTATTATCTGAAAGTGTCACATATATGTATAATCCTCACAGAGACATTCGGAGCAGATGTCACTAGCCCCATTTTATAGCTGAAAAAACTAAAGTTGAGAAAATAGAGTAACTTGTCCAAGGCCATCTAGTTATAGACCGAGAGTGGAGATTCAATGGCCTCTTTTCACCCACACTATTAATGAGTGAGAAAGCTCACAGCCCAGGGAAATCAGTCCCACCAAGTCAGGGTATATAGAGAAAAGAAGGGAGATAAAAAGGGAGGTGGGACAGGGAATAGCATACCACTGAGAGGAAACTAGGGAGTTCAGTGAATAGAAAACCCAAATTAAAAGCCTGGGAAAAGGAAGGAGGCAAGTTCACGGGCCTGGCTGAAACCATAGCAAGTGGGTTAGCCTAGAAAGCATGCTGTGCAGATGACTGGTAACCTGTTCCAGGAAGAGGGTCCTGGAAAGCTTTGCCCTCCTGACTCCTTGATTCAACCTGTAGGGTAGGGAAGTTGTCCTCATCAATCCAGTCCCCGTCCTCAAAATACCCCCAACCCCAGCCGCAGTGCCTGCTGTCAAAGAGTCCTTTAATAATGTGCAAAGCCTTTTATTCTGCAATCTGAGAGGAGGCTTTAAGAGCAGATACCTGGGGGAAGCAACACATCGCCTTATGGACTAAACTCTTAGACTATAAATATATCTTGCTTATTGGTGAAACACTAGCACCTAGCACTATGCCTAGCACTTAAAATATTTTATATATCTATTTTATATACGTCTGTATATTTATTTACTTATATTTTGTGACGAATGAATGAATAAATAAATAAATAAATAACATACCAAAATATTGTCTGAGAACATATTTTTCTAGTGCCTTACAGATAGTAAGTGTTAATAAATGTGGAAATGAAATTATGCCATTACAAGAAGGGTACCTCATAAAGCCAAAGAAGATCAAATTAGCCAATTTCTCAATTTTGTTGACTCAAGGATGTAACTATAATTATCTTTTGCTGTTTGTGTAAGACTTAATGTCTCTAACATCCAATTACATAGGGAAAGAGAAGAGAGGTACAAGTATATCAGAAAAAAATGGTATACTCGATTCATGTTATTTAAGAGCAGTGCAACTTTGGATAAGTGCATTAAAAAAATGATCTAAATATTAAAGATTTTTGGAACAAATTAATAAGGGAACATTTTAATAGATTGACTAGGAAACTCTGGTGGCGTAGTGGTTAAGTGCCACGGCTGCTAACCAAAGGGTTGGCAGTTCGAATCCGCCAGGCTCTCCTTGGAAACTCTGGGGCAGTTCTACTCTGTCCTATAGGGTCACTATGAGTCAGCATTGACTCGACGGCACTGGGTTTGGTTTTTTGGTTTTATAGATTGACTAGGCCTGGGTTATCATAAGGCTCAATGAATGTCTGATAAATTAGGCAAACATAACTCAATGATATACGAAGCTGACCTTTAAAAGAGAGTTTTCAAGTAAAGGTAAACTTTGCTCAGGACATAGTTCAGTCTGGTCTCTGCACCTCTGGGTTAGTGCTTTATTTTGGTGCAGTTGAAGAGTCCATTTTATCCTGAACTGAGAAGTAGCTTGGAGAGAACATGCATTCTTCTGTGTGTGGGCCTCATTTTCTTGTTTTCTTCCTTATTTCCCGCTGTTCCTTTTTCCATTTATTCTTTTGGATCTATACCATTGCCTCAGTGTTTTTTCTCAGTTTATGTGCATAAGATCTGTACCAATGCCAAGGAGCACTCACTCACTTACAATTTAGCTTTTCTTAGAGAAATTGCCTTGGGTAATGGTTCAGTTCTCAAGGACACTCCAAGGTTCTTCATTCCCCTTTCATCAGAAATACATTTCCCCAAGTTAGCGTTCAGATTCTGAGAGTTGTTCAACCTGTGTAAGTGATTCAAGAGTTAGAGATCAGGCCATCAGAACCTACAGTATTTCCTTAATGTCTTAATGTAGTAACACGTCAGCCACATCAAATTTTACTGAATGGGTAAAAACAATGAACAAATAAATCCTCAAGGGAAAAAAATAATTGAAATAAAAGAAAAGGAAAGTGGGTTTTTAGGGCTTTGCCCCAAATGAAATATTCCTTATTAGTGAAATTTAAGTGTACCTGAAACGCTGCCCCCCACATATTTTAATATTTATTTTTAGATATTTTCCCACCCCAACATGAGTCCATTGGGCATCATTGAATCTTTCTCTGATTGCTTAAAGCCATATTTTTTCTGTGTTGTGAGATAGAAATATGCTTGAGGATTATTGAAGCATTTCGTTCCCTATACCAGGAGCTCCAGGTTGGTGGGCATTCTGTTTGGATGGCTGTTACGTGGAGTTGACTCTGTCTCCTTCCTCACTGTTGAGCTGTTGTTGTTGTTAGGTGCCATTGAGTCGATTACAACTCATAGCAACCCCATGTGACAAAGTAGATCTGCCCCATAGAGTCTTCTTGACTAATCTCCACAGAAGCAGATCACCAGGTCTTTCTCCCATGGAGCCTCTGGGTGGGTTCAAATAGCCATCCTTTTAGCTAGCAGCTGAGCTCTTATCCGTTTGCATCACCAGGGCTCCTTGCTGGGCTGTTAGCAATTGCTTTATTCTGTCCTATCTGCCATTACCAGCACCCGAATCTAACAAGATGTTTCTAATCACCAGTTGGCTACGAAACCAGCCACTCAAGCCAGATAAAACTGTGTTCAGCGTAACAGTAAATCAATCTTTAGTGAAGAATCTTGAAGCTTTATTGTAAGAAAAGTGAGTAAGTTTAAGTTCTCTGATTTGATGCCCTCTGTTTTGCATGCTCAGTATTTATTTCTGTTTTGGAGGTTTTTGTGGTAGGATGTGTACAATTTTATTTCATGTCATTTCTTGGTTTTATTCTGAGATATCTGTTTTGCTTCAGCCAGTTGAGGCTGCCACCTAAGTGATCCCTTGTTATGCTTCTACCCCACGAGCTTGTCCCAAGTCTCTCTGTCTTTCAAGGGAAAATATTTTCATATTTCAAGAATTAGATGGTGTGGTGAATAAATCTCTGGACTGGAGCTCAGAAGTCTTGGGTTCTAGCACAAAATCACCTAATTCATTGCCTGGAACATGGTATAGTCTCAAAAAATATTAATTTACCTCTTTTCCAAATACACCCTTATCCCTATCTCAGAACTTTTAGGACATCTTGGCCTATAACTTGGTTCTTTTTTCTGCTGTCTTGGCTAAAAATAAAATGGTTTAAAGCAAACACACACACACACACACACAAATCCTCCTAAATGGAGGTCTTGCTAAATTTGAACTTACGAAACAGGGGCATGAGGAACATTTACTCCCAGGAGGTTAATGGGGTAAAACAAGTTACAAGAATATTGAAGACTGAAGTGTGAAATTGTTCTTAAAGACAGAACTGCAGAAGAGTGACTTACTGTATACATAGTCGCTCTGCTGATTACAAGTCCCTATCAGCTCACCCAGCTGGTAAAGTTATACCTGGTTCGGTTCCTGTTTATATCTACAAGGGTTAAAGCTGCATTTCTTTGAGAACATTCCATAATTCAGACATTTCTGCTCCCCACTTAGTCTCAATAAGTGAGGTTTGGCAGAGCAGCCTAGAGAAAGAAATTAAACCAAAGCAAGGCTGAGTACGTATGCACTTCATTCATTTTTCCCTTTCATCTTAAAAACGAGAAGGATTCTCATCTTTTGCTTTGCCTGATGTCTTTTAGTAGGATGCACTCCTAGCTGCTCTTTGGAACAGGCTGAGTCCCAAGGCGGTCCTCCACTGGGGCCATTATTCCTTTCCCCCTACTCCTAAGCATGACATCCTCCACAGATAATTATTCTGATGTAGATAAAGCAGGCTGTATTTTAAGAATTTCTAATGCAGTTCAATCAGCATAATGGGTATACTGCAGGGGCGAGGCATTTAAAGTATTATTACCAGGAGAGAATTTCCCAAATCCCTAAGTCACCAGGAGAGAGACAGCAATTTAGGAAGAGTAGAGCAGAAAGTCTTTATATGTGCATTTCATAAAATGGATTGTACTTCATGAATTTCAATGTGGCAGGATATTCACTCTGCTGTTCAGCCATTACCAAACAAGATGCTTGTTATAAAAAAGAAATATGCATGACCGTTGAGGATGTTGTGTTATTAATGACTGTGCTCTGCACCGGTAAAATACTTCATTGGAATGTTGTCACCTGCACTGAAAGATATGCACAAACTTTCTCACCTAAATTATCTTGCTGAAGACATTCAGCGTATGCTAACGCCACAAATTTCCAAATAAAAAGCCCATTTAACAAGCCCCCACGTCCTTAGTTTAATGGAGGAATAAAATACCAGAACCCTGACATCTCTGGATGATCCTTTTCCAGTGAATTGTAAGCTATTTCTTGTCATTTAATTGCTCCAGTGCAGATAGTATTAATAAACAAAAGCTGTATTAAAAGCCAACTGACATATTTTTATCTGGGAATAATATATGATTAGTTTATCAGGTATTGTTGGCAGGAGCAAGATTAACCAGTAAGTAAGGTACGCACGGGCTTACTTATTTACTAATCTGTAGGGCACAATACCACCTGTTGTGAAACCTAGGTGAATTGTGCCCTACAGATTAGCAAGTAAACACAATTAAGCCTGTGCATACCTTGCTTATTGGTGCTTATCAGCCTGAGGATAATCCGTAAAACCTCTACAGAAGGGATCAGGATTTTCTCTGCTTGGGGTCAGAGGACAGGGAGTTGTTGGAAAAATACATGTGCCTTCTTTGTAAGACTAACCACTCCTTCCCTGAGCTCTTGGTTCCACCTCTTTCAGCTATTTCAGGATTTTATTCCTTTCAATATCTTCAGTCTCTCCTTTTCCAGCTGGCTCCTCCCTCTCGGCCTATAATTCTGCTTTAATTGGCCTCGTCTTGAAAATCTCATTCTGTTCTTGATGCTGGACAAACTGTTTAACTAGCCTGTGAGTGCTCCCCCCACTTTCTGAAACTGCCACTCATTTCTTAATGCCCAGAGATTCGCTTTTGCCTCCACCTCTCGCTGGAAATTACACTATGCGAAGACACAAATGACCTCCTAACCTCACCTCTAATGGCAGTTTTGGTGTGGCCTCTAATCTCCTTGGCCTCCCTGAAGCATTTGATACTTCTGGTATTTTCCTTCTTGAAACTCTACCATCTCCTCTGGCCTTTTTGGTGTTCTGTTTCTAGGTTCTCTTTCTATCTCTGAATGTTCCTTCTGTCTCTTTTTCTTCTTTGGCTCCCCTAGATAAGACATAAGGAGCCATGCTGATGCAATGGTTAAGCACTCAGCAGATAACCAAAAGGTTGGTGGTTCAAATCCACCCAGCAGCTCTGTGGTAGAAAGACCTGGAGATCTGCTCCGGTAAAGATGACAGCCTAGGAAATCTTATGGGGTAACTCTACTCTGTCACATGGGGTCACTGTGAGTCAAAAATCAACTTGATAAAAAAAAAAATTTTTTTTTTTTTTTTAGCACCTACTAAATCCTCTCCTCTTTGTGTACTCTCTCAGGATCCACCTATTCTCATGGCTTCCACAAACCCATCTACTTACATGAGCATCAAATATTTCCCTTGCTGAGCTTTCACTCAAAAGCCAGTCTTGTTTTTCCAGCTGGTTGTTAGAAAGTTTCACTTGTAGGTCAAATTCAACATGTCTAAATCTGGATTTGTCAGTTTTCCTCCAGAACAGCTCTACCATTTAAGTTTCTTCTTTCACTTAAGGGTACCTAGTAGCCTAGATGGAGCCCTGGTGGCACAGAGGTTAAGGGCTTGGCTGCTAACCAAAAGGTCAGCAATTCAAATCCACCAGTTGCTCCTTGGAAACCCTTTGGGACAGTTCTACTCCGTCCTATAGGGTCGCTATGAGTTGGAATCCACTCGAAGGCACACAACAACATGAGATACATTTTGATCTCATTCTTCTATTTTGCCCCTTTATCCATCCAGTCCCCAAATCCTGTTATTTTCAACCTGCTTGAGGCATTTCACAAGTTTTCCCCTATTCATCCCCACTGTTACCAACTGTGGTGGTTTTACTGTGCCAATTTGGTTAAGCTAGAACTTAATCCATTTCCCTGTATGGTTAATAATTGGTCAAGAGAAGAATGTGGTGGCCACAAGAATGAGCTTCTCAGATCTTCAACTGCAGGGAGTGTAATTGACAGGTCCCAGCTGCTGCTGAAGTTCATCACCACATAAGTGCCCAGACCACACTCCCACAGACCAATGACTGAGCATGGCAAGGGTACTAAGGTAGGGTTGTACCTGCAGCCTTCCTCTGATAGGCAACTTTAGCTCGAGAACTCCCTAGCAGCCTTGCCAAACTGTTTTAGAACGCCATCCAACCTTGTTTTCTTCCCCTTCTCCTTCACCCAGAATCAGACCTGCATCGTGATCTGACAGCTCTCTCAGCGTCCCCTCTGGCCTTGGATCCCTCCCCATTTTCCTTCACAGGTTTTTTCCCTAAAAATCCTCTTGCGTAAAAGCTAATCCTATTTTGACTTTTGCTTCTCAGAACACCCAGGCTGACACAAACACTTTGTGCAAGTTCTGGAAGATGAAGTGAATTAGCAGTCATTATTCTCTGAAGGTCATCATGGTTAGAAGTGGTGATGGACAATGTAGAGGTGCAGGTAGGTTTCAGCTTGTCCTTGCTGTCTTTGATGTTCAACTCTTCTTCCCAAATGCTGATAACCAACAGTAGCCCTAGGCGCACTACTACATGCTTGATTACAGACCTGTGCAGCAGTACCTATACAGAGGTGACAGCTTTCCATAGATTTTTCTACCAGCTCCCTTTATGGTTCCACCCTGGCAGCTGTTGTTGTTGTTGTTAGGTGCCATCGAGTTGGTTCCAACTCATAGAGACCCTATGCACAACAGAACGAAACACTGCCCGGTCCTGAGCCATCCTTACAATCGTTGTTATGCTTGAGCTCATTGTTGCAGCCACTGTGTCAATCTACCTTGTTGAGGGTCTCATACTCTGCCAAGCATGATGTCCTTCTCCAGGGACTGATCCCTCCTGACAACATATCCAAAGTATATAAGGCGCAGTCTCTCCATCCTTGCTTCTAAGGAGCATTCTGGTTGTACTTCTTCCAAGACAGATTTATTCGTTCTTTTGGCAGTCCATGGTATAGTCAATATTCTTTGCCAACACCACAATTCAAAGGCGTCAGTTCTTCTTCAGTCTTCCTTATTCATTGTCCAGCTTTCACATGCATATGATGCAATTGAAAATACCATGGCTGAGGTCAGGCACACCTTAGTCTTCAGGGTGACATCTTTGCTCTTCAACACTTTAAAGAGGTCCTTTGCAGCAGATTTACCCAATGCAATGCGTCTTTTGATTTCTTGACTGCTGCTTCCATGGCTGTTGATTGTGGATCCAAGTAAAACGAAATCCTTGACAACTTTAATCTTTTCTCCATTTATCATGATGTTGCTCATTGGTCCAGTTGTGAGGATTTTTGTTTTCTTTATGTTGAGGTGCAATCCATACTGAAGGCTGTGGTCTTTGATTTTCATTAGTAAGTGCTTCAAGTCCTCTTCACTTTCAGCAAGCACCCTGGCAGCTAGACATACTTATTCTCCAGATTCCCCTAGAAGCTCCCACTTTCTCACCCATGCCAGTGCTTTAGGAAGACTGGCTGGTAACTTTTTTCTAACCTTCCAACTCCCCCCTTCCAAACTCTTGATCCACAGCCCGTCCCATAAGAGTGTAAGGTCTTATTCCTACGATCCCTTATTCCCTAGTACTCATAGTGGATCTGCTTCACTGATTGAACCCTGAATGATACACCAGCACTATCAGCACCTTTATCATTAACACTGAAACCACTACAATAATGGTCTAACTGTTCTCTCTCCAACCAATGCATCTTGACCATTGCTACAGACTCATCTTCATCATGATACCCAAGGGATGAAGTGCATGTCTCTGTTGCCTACAAAATAAAATCTGAACTTTGGACTGGATCCTCTATAAACTAACTTTCCTGGCTTATATCCCTTACTCCTCTACATGAATCTTTCTCTTCTGCCAAATTAATCTACCACTTTCCCCTGACATTCCTTGTTCTTATCTCCTTTACCTATTCCTTGACTCCCTTTTTGATCTTTCTCTTTCCATGATCCACTTCTGATCCATTTATTCAAATCCAATACATAGAAGAGAAGCCAATTCAAATCCCACCTTCTCTGCAAAGACTTTTCTATCTCAGCTAGAAATGATTGGTGTCTTTACTGAACAAATTCCTAAAGTAATTACAGTTTTTTCTTGATGCTTCTATCACATATGCTAGAATGCTGATTCTGAAAGCTCTTTATCCAATTGACACAAGATGAAGCAAGTGTACAGAATTTCATTTTTAATAGACCTTAAAAAAAATTTTTTTTTAGTCACCAATAAAATGAAACAAGCACTATATACTGTACATATATTCAAACCAAATAAAATGTATTATTTATACGAAGTTTTATAACTACCTACCTTATAAAATGAATTGGATTCCCCTTCCCCTTGATCAGCACTGAGAATTCAGCAAACACAGCCATTGAGGTCAGCAAGGCCAGGGCCAAGGATTAGGCTAGTGTGGTCGGGCTGGTAAGGCTAAGGATAAAGAGACATTTTCCATGGTCGGGAGGTTGGTTACATATGGAGAAATGTAGAGAGTATGTAAATGTATTGATGGTGATGGGAGAGAGAAGTCTAGAATAAATCAAGATGATTGGTTAGAATTGGAAGTATCAGTATAATCTCATGTTTTTCATATATATTTATAAATATGTAGAAATGGGGTGTGTGTGTGTATTTCAGGTAGGTTCTTTGGAAGCAAACACTGAGACGAAGTTTGGAGTGCAGAATATTTATTAGGGGTCAATACATGTGGAAAAAAGCAGATTGAGCAGAGGGAGAAATTGAACTACAATGTAGGCTCAAGAAGGCCTTGGCCAACTCCACTAGCAGCTCTAGAACATATGTGACCTATTACAGTTGCCCTTCATTGGGCCAAAATAACCAGACTTTATATTCCTTCCTCCATCAGTCATTAGATGTGGGCTGGCTGCCCCAGGAAGGATGTGACATTGGGCAAGAAAGTTCTCTGCAACAAGTCCTTCTTGAAGGGGGGCCTGGGTGGTACATTTTCACGTCCAATACGATACGTGTGTGTGTGTGCATACTTATATTTCCTAGCAATGTCCTCTGAGAAGGCCTGGAAGCAATGAAATCCCAGTAGAATGAGCATATCTCTTGCCCAGATCTTGGTTTCTAAATATCATTCTCCACTCAAAAGATCCAAGGCTCCTTGGAAAAATGGCTAATTCCAGGGCTGGGGCAGGGAAAGTAGATGATGCATCTGGAACATTTTGTGCCAGAAAGCAAGGAAGTGAAGAGAGCCTGTCAAAAGGACATAGGAGCTGTCTAGAAGCTCAATGGTCAAATCTGCGATATTTCATTATCAAAATAAATAACGAGACTAACAAATTATAATCCACTGAATAAAATAGGCATCCATGATTCCATACAGATATAAATAAATAGGAGAGAAAGGGAAGCTTTACAGTAGAATGGCAACTAACATATGTAGAAGGACTAATGGAATTTTTTTAGAAATCACCATTTGGCAACCATAATAGGAATAATTTATTCAGGTAAGATTCATCAATAGATGCTAAAACTACAATAGTAGAGAAGACCTTAAGGAGGAGCTGGATATTTAAATAGTCTCAAAGTAGTTCCCATAAGATACTCGTTACTTATTAATTAAGGTATAAAACATTATCTTTACAGTGGAGAAACCTGGTTAGATACCATGTTACCAAGAAATAAAAGTTCACACCTCTAGTAATGGGACAAAACATCATGTGCCTACTAATACGAAGCACTGAGAAGATCACAGCATCACTTCTGTGGTGTTCCTGCCATAAAGTGCATAAACCTAATCTGAACATGAAGAAATATCAGACACACCCAAACTGAAGGACATTCTACAAAGTAACTGGCCTGTACTCTTAAAGGAAGACAGGAAATTCGTGGTGTGCTGGAGCCAGCTGGTACTGGCTCAGATCCACTCCAGAAAGCTGACTGTGTGCATCGTTCCCAACTCTGAAGTTCAGTGATGCCACGTTGATAACTTGAAATCTGAAATCTGTCAGGATAGGAATATTTACACCATGTAAATCCACAATCGCTACAGGTGAGAGCATTTTTTCCCCCTGGAGAGCTCATTTACCAGCACACCACGGGAACAGTGCCTGATGGAGGATGAGTAGGAGCCCTAGGGGCAAAGTGGTTAAGAGCTCAGGTTGCTAACCAAAAGGTCGGCTTTTCGAAACCACCAGCCACTCTTTGTAAACCCTATAGGCCAGCTCTACTCTGTCCTATAGGGTCGTTATGAGTCAGAATCGACTTGATGGCACCCAACAACAAGAAAACATGACAATTAAATGCAGCATGTGATCCTAGATTTGATCCTGGAACCATAAAGGATATTACTGTGATAATCAGAGAAATTTGAATGGGCTTTGAGGATTGGACAGTAGTAGTGTATTAATTTCCTGATTTTGATGATTGCAGTGTGGTTATATGTAGGAGAGTGTCCTTGTTTTTAGGACATACACCTTGACGTATTAAGGAGTAATGAGGCATCATGTCTGCAACTTCTCAAAAGGTTCAGAAAAATAACTGTATGTATAAATATGTATGTGGAAAGAGAGAGAATGACAAAGCAAATGTGATAAAATGTTAATTCTGTATTAGGCAACTGGAGATTAGGAAGAGTTTATATGGGAGTTCTTTGTACTCTTCTTGTCACTTTTATGTAAATTTGAAATTATTTCAAAAATATATAAAGGAATTGTATCTTCATCCAATCCTTTTACATGAGTTTGTGGCTACCTTTCTTTCTGCTAGGAGTTCAGCCCTTTTCATGTCAACATTGTTGGGGAAATACTAAAGTAGGAACTGGAAATTTACTAAGTATTCATTTGTGATGATATGTACCTAAATGGCAACCTATGCTGGGCTGTTACCCCAACTCCTCCTGGGTCTGTAGAGAGGTGGGAAGCTTGCCTTTTTCCTTTCAGAAACCCAAGGATTCTTGGATACTGCAAAAATGTTACTTCATGTACAAGCAGTTGCCATTTGCTGACTCACCCTTTGTGGGACCCTCGAGAAGGAGAAGATGCAGAGGCAGCAGCAACAGTGTGGGCTGGAGTACACCTGTCCTGGTGAAGACAAGGGTGTGCATAGTGCTGGCTGTTTTCTGGATTCAAAACAGACATGTCCAATAGTGTCTTTTAATGGAAAGTCTCATTTCATAGCAACAATTGTGAGGATGGCGCAGGACTGGGCTGTGTTTCCTTCTGTTGTACATAGGGTCGCTATGAGTTGGAACGAACTCAATGGCACCTAACAACAACATAAACTGTTTTTTCTCCACAAATAGATTGTAAATCTAGTATTTCATAAAGGCTTCATATCCAACATACCTCAATAATTTTTATAATCTGATGCTCTTTCCTGTCTATCTCTGTGATTGTGTCTTAATGACAGGTCACAAAATCTAAAACACAATAGTAACACTTTTTTTTATTCAAAAACAACAATTTAGGTGAGTTTTAAAGCTGACTGACCCTGCTAAATTCATAGCAAATACAACACCCCCCCCCCAAAAAAAAGTGATGTTTTTAATGGGCATGAGAATTTCCAAAGCATGGACTGAGTAGCTGGAGGCATAGCTGTACATCAGACTTCTTAGTATTTCATCTATCTGTTGTATATGAACGTGGTCACTAATAATAAAGTTGACTGATATGTCAAAAAAAAAAAAAAAGTTACTCCACCGTCATCACTAACAGTAAAGATGAGAACATGGTTAAATGCTTCTGTTTTATGAGCAAATTTTGTTAAGGTATTGGTTGTATATATATTCTAAACCCTCATTAATAGATACTAAATATTTTTTAAATGCTAATAACTCATTAGGTATAAAAATCAAGCACTGAGCCTCTAACAAGTCAGTCTCAAATAATTCAATTTAAAAACAGTGACAGTGATCATGAGGGAAGAACGAAAGTTGTTCCAAAATTATTATTATTTCTCCTCCTTTTTTGGGGGGTTGGGGGACTGGTGGGGAGAGGAAAGGGCTGGCAAATAAGCACTGTATATATGTTTAACCTTCCCAAGGACATTCAGTGCTCCTTGGGATAGGAATTATGGCTTATTCTGCTTTTGTCCCTATAACACCTACCAGTAGTGCTGGACTTTTCCATGGGTGATTGGGTTGCTTGATTAGACAACGGTGTTTACTGCTAATGCTGAAAAAGACAGTGAGTCCCTTGTGGCTCATAATCTGAGTTATGACCATAGTTCATCAGAGGGTCAGAATGGTACCATGTCTTGATAAAGAGCCGACTCTTATTTGGTGGGAATGAAGGGCTTCTTGCCCTCTTCCATTACTGTGGAGCAATTTGTAATGGAAGGTAAGGATGTGAGAGGCTGAATGTGAACTCATTTAGCAACATTTTTCGCTTGGGCTGCTCAGATTTGTCTAATGCTCTCAACCTGACATTTTCAAGGGCCCTGCTGTGTTTCTCTTTAGAGAAGATTAATAATGTCAGCCAGGATTTTGCATGCTGTTGTTTACTTGAAAGGTAAGTTCCAGCTCTTCCTTAAGTTTTAAAAGAAGCAAAGAAGAAAGTTCAGGGCTGGTCACATGAATAATGAACAGGGTCTGGTGCACTGTAGGCGCACTTGTGAAAACACTTCCAGTCACGGGGAGAGCCTGCTGGGTTTTCTGATATGGCCAGTGCTTTTTCCCAGTTTGTGGGCCTGGATTATGGACATACAGGTGGCCTTGGACTTGACCATCAAAGGTGATATTTCTGGCAAAAACAAACAAAATTCACACTAAAAAATTGTGTATGAACTATTTTAAATTCACATACATATTTTTAATTGTGCTTTAGGTGAAGTTTACAGGGCAAATTAGTTTCCCTTTCAATAATTTATCCACAAATTGTTCCATGACATTGCTTGCAATCTTTGCAGTGTGTCAACACTTTTCCCATTTTCACCTTGAGTTTCCCATTTCCATTTGTCTGTTTTTTCTGCCCCTTTCTGTCTTCTCATCTTTGCTTTTGGGTCATTGTTGCCCTTTTGGTCTCATATAGATGATTGCTCTAGGGAGCACCTTCTGACGGGTGTTATTGTTTATTTTATGTTGTTGTTATATACTGTCGAGTTGGTTCCGACTCATAGTGACCCTACAGGACAGAGTAGAACTGTCCCATAGGGTTTCCAAGGAACAGCTGGTGGATTCAAACTGCCAACCTTTTGGTTAGCAGCCAAGCTCTTAACCACCATGCCACCAGGCCTATTATTTGGCTGAATGATGATCTCCATGAGTGGCTTCAGTTCTAAGTTAGAAGGGTGTCTAAAGACCATAGTGCCGGGGGTTTCTCCAGTTTCAAACACCAGTAAGTCTGGTCTTTTTTTTTTTATGAATTTGAATTTATTCTACATTTTTTTCCCACTTTAACTTGGACCTTCTATTGTGAACCTGGTCAGGGGGGTTGGTAGTGGTAATGGGCACCATCTAGTTCTTCTGGTCTCAGGCTAGTGGAGGCTGTGGTTCCTGTGGTCCATTAGTCCTTTTGACTAACTGCTTCCTTGAGTCTTTGGTTTTCTTCACTCTCCTTTGCTCCAGAGGGAAACAGACCAGTAGTTGTATCTTACATGGCTGCTCTCAAGCTTTTAAGACCCCAGGCACCACTCACCTAAGTAGCATGTAGAACATTGTCTTTATGAACTGTTATGCCAATTGACATAGATGTCCCCCAAGATGATGCATAACAACAACAACATAAAATAGACTATGGTCCCTAGTCTTCAAGCCCAGTAACTCAGTCCCTCGACGTGTTTGGTTATGTCAAGGAAGTTCTATGGCTGTTTCCCCTGTGTGCTCTATTGTATGTATGAATATACATGTAGCACATACAGATATGTATGTAGAAATATCCACAGCTAAATTTATACGTATATCTGACTCAAGCCATGGTGTTTTTCAGTCACCTCATATGCACGCAAAAGCTGGATGATGAATAAGGAAGACCAAAGAAGAATTGACACCTTTGAATTGTGCTGTTGGTGAAGAATATTGAATATGCCATGGGCTGCCAAAAGAACGAACAAATCTGTCTTGGAACAAGTACAGCCAGCATGCTCCATAGAAGCAAGTAAGGTGAGACTACATCTCACATACTTTGGACATGTTATCAGGAGGGATCAGTCCCTGGAGAAGGACACCATGCTTGGTAAAGTAGAGGGTCATCGAAAAAGAGGAAGACCCTCAACGAGTGGCTGAAACAATAGACTCAAGCATACAACAACTGTGAGGATGGTGCATTGTTTCGGAACTGACTGGTTGGCACCTAACAACAACAACAAACTTATATATGCATGTAGGTGTACTCCCATATGCCCTCTCCCACCTATTCTGCATGCATATCTACCTAGGTATCCACTCATCAATTACTGTTTATTATTACCATTGTTGCAGGATTGTGTATGTTATAATATTTACCGTTGCTGCCTTTTATTCTTGCACATCAGTCAGTGTCTTCCCTTGCCTTGGTCGTGTTGTGCTTACTTCTCCCATATTGCGTATTGCCTTTCCATTCACCAAAATTAACACCTGTCTATTATCTAGATATTGATTTTCCTTCCCTCTTCCTCCCATCTCTGATAACCATCAGAGAATGTTTCTTTCTGCGTGTAAACCTTTTCTTGAGGAATTTCCCTTCTCTATTTTTTTGAGAGTTTTTAATCAGGAATGGGTCTTAGACCTTATCAAATGCCCTTTCTGCATCAAATGAGATGATCATGTGATTCTCGCCCTTTGTTATATTTATGTGGCAAATTATGCTGATTGATTTTCTAATGTTAAACCATTCTTGCATACCTTGTATGAAGCTCACTGTCTTAGTGATACAGTGCTGCTATAACAGAAATATCACAAGTGTATGGTTTTAACAAAGAGAAATTTATTCTCTCCCAGTTTGGGAGGCTAGAAGTCTGAACTCAGGGTGCCAGCTCCAGGCGGAGGCTTTCTCTCTCTGTTGGTTCTGGAAGATGGTCCTTGTCATCAATCTTCCCTTGGTCTAGGAGCTTCTTGCACAGGAACCTCAGGTCCAAAGGATGTGCTGTGCTCCTGGCACTGCTTTCTTGGTGGTATGGGGTTCCCTTGTCTCTCTGCTGGCTTCTCTCTTTTATATCTCAAAAGAGATTGGCTCAAGACACAATCCAATCTTGGAGATTGAGTCCTGCCTCATTAACATAACTGCCGATAATCCCATCTCATCAACATTGTAGAGACAGAATTTACAACACATAGGAAAATCGTATCAGATGACAAAATGGTAGACAATCACAAAATACTGATAATCATGGCCTAGCGAAGTTGACACACATTTTTGATATGCTGTTGAATTCTATTGGCTAGAATTTGTTGAGAATTTTTATGTTTATATTCATGAGAGATATTTGGTCTGTAATTTTCTTTTTTACTGGTGTCTTTGCCTGGCTTTGGTATCAGGGTTATGCTGGTTTCATAGAATGAATTTGGGAGTATCCTTTCATTTTCTGTGTTCTGCAGTAGTTTGAATAGTATTGGTGTCAACACTTCTCTGAATGTTTAGTAGAATTCTCCAGTGAAACTGGGCCAGGGCTCTCTTTTCTTGGGAGTTTCTTCTTTTATTGAGGGTCTGTTCAGATTTTCTACCTCAGTTTGTATTATTTGGGTAGGTAGTGTGTTTCTAGAAATTTGTCTACTTCTGGGTTTTCAAGTTTGTTGGTGTATAATTTTTCCATAATATTCTGTTATGATCCTTTTTATTTCAGTTGGTTCTGTTGTAATGTTACCCTTCTCATTTCTTATTTGGGCTATTTTCACCTTCTTCTTCTTTTCTTGTCAATTTGGCCAGTGGTTTGCCAATTTTATTGATCTTTTCAAAGAACCAACTTCTAGTCTTGTTGATTCTTTCTATTGTTTTTGTTTTCTAATTTGTTTATTTCTGCTCTAATCTTTATTATTTCCTTTCTTCTGGCAGCTGTGGCCTTCTTTTGCTGCTCTTTTTCTATTTGTTTGAGTTGTAGGGTTAAGGTATTGATTTTGACCCTTTCTTCTTTTTTGGTTTGTGGGTTTATTGCTATAAATTGACCTCTGAGTACTGCTTTTGCCATGTCCCAAAGGTTTTGGTATGCTGTGCCTTCATTCTTGTTTGATTCTAGGAATTTTTAAAATTTCATTTTTAATTTCTTCTATTAACCAGTGGTTTTTAAGCAAAATATTATTCTGTCTTCATGTATTTAATTTTTTTCATTGTTCTTTCTGTTATTGATTTCTACATTTATAGCATTGTGATCAGAGAAGATGTTTTGTACCATTTTGATATTATCTGGTGGGCAAGTAGGGGGACCAAGTGGGGGAGAGACAAGTATTATGGTCTCTGGTTGAGCAGAGTGGCTGGGGTATGGGACACTCTGCTGCTTCTGATCAGGTTGGTGGCAAGAGAGGGAGTGCACCCCTTCAGCTAGCAGACATGAGTGCCCTGACACTTCCCATCTGCTGCAGCTAGTAGTCAGTACCTTCCTGCTAATACTCTGTGGATCCACCACCTCATGCATGCCACTCACCCCAGAGGTCTGGGACTGCCACCTGTGAGCATACCTGATGATGGATCCTGGCTCCCTCCCTATTCTGCGGATGGCAAGATCCCTGGAATATCTGCCCTCCTTTCTGTTTTCCTTTCTTTCTTAGATCTGATCATGACCCACTTACCTTGCTCATCTCTAGGTGTGTCTATATAGTCTCTCTGTCTCTTTTGGGAATGCTATGAAGTTGCTTTCCTGTGTTCCTCACATGGGGTTACTACTGGCTTTGTCTCAAGATGGCCACATTGAGCTGGGACAGCTGGCAGAGCCCCTCTGCTCCATGTTACTCCTTGTTCACTGAGTTCGTTCAATTTTTTCTTCCACTTGGTGTTTGATTCAATTCTTTATCCTTCCTTTTTGATGTTCAGGGTTCCAGAATTGTGTGTGCATCTGTTTCACTTGTTTTTTTTTTCCGGTCTTTGCTGTAGAGGGACAGTATGGTGCTTCTGACTAAGTTGCCATCTTGGCTCCTCCTTCCATAAATATATTTTAATATTACACTTATGTATTTTTTTCAGTCTTTGAAACAAGTTTTTCTGTACATTTTGCTAACTCCCTAGTCACATTGTAAATGAGATAGTTTTGCAAATGGGCTTATCATAAATGTCACTTAGGAAGCAGGAAGAAGCATTTTATTATATCATATTTCCTCTTTCTTGGACCCTACCTCCTCCCCATCAAAATATTGTATGCAAATTAATAAAACATTAAATTAAAGTGTAATTTACATACAGTTAAACCAACAATATTTTTAAATTTCAAAATTACATTAAATAAATATGATAACAGGAGGAATAAATACAGGCATATTGAAGTTTATCCTCTAAAATACCATTGTTTTGTAGTCTCAAACTTCCCCTTTCCCTAACAATTTATACACATTAATTGAAAATTTTCGCAAATTCAATATACACTAAATTATTGCTTTATGTCAACAAAAAAGAAAAAACTGGAATAGAACCCTTTCAGTGCACCTTAGCATTTTACTTTGAAGTGTTTAATCAAGTGTTTTCTGCATATTCTAAATGTGCATAACTCTATAAAAATTCTTATAAGTGTTGCTCCCTGTCACCTTTGTGTAGCTGATTATGTTTAGTAACCATTTAAAATGACTTTTAATTACATACTGCCAATCAAAATCTTGGCACAGTGGGCTGTGCTTTAGTCCCAGGGAAGACACCAGTCTTTAATTATGCCTGCATTGTTTTTAACTCCATTTTCAAAGTATATTCTCATCTGGAATGACAAGACGTAAAAAAAATTCTTACATTTCACATTTTGCACTTACAATTTAAGCTACACAGAACACAATGGTAATCAAACTATATTATTTCAATCCTAAACACAACAGTAGTGGAAGATTGGGCTCCTAATGCAAAGAATTAATCATGGGCTTTTTTGATATTCATGGAAGGGGGAGATAATCTTGCTGCAGATTGACATCCTTTTAAGGGAGCCCAGCTTCTGGCTGTGAAACCCATTCCCAGGCTATTTCTTTCTAACAAGCCAGAAAGCTGCTTTAATCTTTAAACATGAAGCATCATGCTTTCAGTATCAAAGGTAGGCAAGTTCCCCTACTGAGGCTCAAAAGCAGATGATAATAAGAATCCAGTTGCTCATGTCAGGTGGATGTCAGCCCTGGAATCACCTTTCATTTGATTGAGCCATTTTGTCCTCAGAATCACTTTGTTATGTTCAGCCGAATTTCCCTCCAGCCCCTAATGAGAAGCGCACTTGATACTTCCCAGCAGCTTCTTGTCAGAAGTTAGATCCCCTCCACAACAGACGTGTTATTGAGTACCCAAACTCCTAGTTGCCCAGGGACAGCCAAGGAGTCCTTCTCGATGGTGCTCCATACTAACTTTTCCAGGAGCACCACAGGCTCAAACATTACAAGCCCTGCTGGGGGACGATGGTCCCTTCCTACCTGACAGAGTCCCCAGGATGCCAGCTTTTCCTCTTTTGCCCTAAAGAACTAACAAGGTGCTGGTTTCCATGAAGATTTTCATAATTCAATTGTACAACTTGAGGCGATATCTCTAAAAAATCTCCTACTAAAAACAGAGGTAAGTGAAATATGGAAATAACTCCTAAAGTGGAATTTCATTAGATAAAGGCAAAGGCGAGAGGCCAGTTAACACATGCCTCCACAACCATTAGCTTCTAACACTTTTACACACATACAACACCAGATTTGAGAGAGTTTACAGTGTGCAGTTTGGAGGATAATCTAAGTTTTGTGAACTCCAAAAACACCTACTATGAGTTTCAAATTCACTTTAATTTGTTTAGCAACAGACATATGCACGTAACAATCAAGTCTCAGGTTATCTTTTGGAGCCCAGTCTGAAGTACCGATGCATTGTATAGGCTTCCAAACATCCAAACTGACCAGGCCACGGTTCTTCCTCTCTGCCCCCTTATATCACTTCACTTCAGTTTGTATTAGTTTCCTAGAGCTGCTATAACAAGTTACCATATATTTGGTGGCTTAAAACAACAGAAATGTCTGAAGGTCAGATGTCCAAAATCAGCATCACTGGACTAAAATCAAGGTGCCAGCAGATCTGTACTCCCTTCAGAGGCCCTGAGGAGAATCTGTTCCTTGCCTTTCCCAGCTTCAGGTGACTGCTGGCAATTCCTGAGCTTGTGGCTGCCTCACTCCAGTTTCTGCTTCTGGTCACACTGCCTTGCTCTGCCTCTCTCATATTACTACATGTGACTGCATTTACAGCCCACATAGATAATCCAGGATAATCTCCCCATCTCAAAATTCGTAATTTAACTACACCTGCAAAGTCTTTTTTTTTTTTTGCCGTATGAAGTAACATTCGCAGGTTCCAGGAATTGAGACCCGTATGCCTCTGCGGGGGAGTGGTCCCTGTGCAGCCTACCACACTGATAAACCAGTTGCCATGGAGTTGACCGCCACTCATGGCGACCCGTATGCATCAGAGTAGAACTGTGCTCCGCGGGGCTTTCAATGGCTGGTTTTTTGAAAGTAGATCACCAGGCCTTTCTTCTGAGGCTCCTCTGAATGGACTCAAACCTCCAACCTCTTGGTTAGCAGATGAGTGTTAACAGTTTGCGCCATCCAGGGATTCTACTACACTGTTAGACCCATTGCCATGGAGTCCATTCTGACTCATAGTGACCGTATAGGACACAGTAGCTGCCCCATAGGGTTTCCAAGGCTATAAATCTTTACAGAAGCTGACTGTAACGTCTTCCTCCTGCGGAGAGACCGGTGAGTTCGAACTGTTAACCTTTCGGTTAGCAGCCAGGGGCTTAACCGCCACTCCACCAGGGCTCCTACCACACTGTTACTGACTGCTAAAATGTGCACTTTTCTCTCATCTGAAACCGGAAGCTGGCTAAGAGAAGCTGGCTGAGCAGTGCCTCCCAGCTTAAGATACCTCATAGTGTATCCCAGGTTTCTGGGAGCCTCCCTGATATAAACTATCCAATATAGAGAATATTTAGTTTCCAGTTGGGTTGAGAGCCTCCAGGTTATAGGAGAAAATCATAGAAAGCATATCAAGCCTTTTAAAACTCCCTTTTGAAGGAACCACAAAGAGTTATTTGAAACTGGCCAGTGTTTGAGTCAAGAAAACATGCCATGTGAACTAAAAAAGTCAGGGCAGTGTCTATATCTAAAGATGCTAGGGAAACTGTACCACATCATTTTACCACCTTTGGGGTCACTAACTGGATGGGCAAATAGTTAACTGTGTAGGGCTCCAACAGTATTTCAAGGGGCAGGATCAGAGAGGTTAGTGGCATGTGAGTGTTAGGTTTGGCCCATAGTCTTGAATGGTTTCTATCCTGGCCTCAACCTAAAATTGTTCTGACCTAAAGCACCTGGCTTAGTGGCCTGTGCCAGTCAAATATACTGATAATTATGCAGTATTGGACTTTGGTTTGGTTGGGTACACACATTTAGCTTATCTAATCAAGAGCAGCAATGCAGAAATGCAACTTGGAAAAGTCGTAACACCAGACCTGAGTTCCAGAATTGTATTTAATGGACTTATGTTCATTCATAAGTAATGAGAGAAGCAATATGTGAAAAATAAAAGCAAGGGACCAAGAGATCTTTCTAGTAAGCCGGTGAGACACTGAAAGCTTTCCTTATAAACTTCAAAGCAACTAGGTTGCTCAGCTTGCAACCAAGCCCCACCCTGAGCTGCTTGCTAAAGTTTACTTTGTAGTAACTCTGAATATATTCTTATGGCAAAATGTCCGGTAATAATGGCGTCCCTGAGCTGCTAATTGATTGTGAAATGCTTTAAGAGCTTTGTGACAGAAGGGAGGTACAATTAGTTATTATTGGATCAAGCAATTCATTAACTTTAAAGAGCAAACAAAACCTCAATGGCAAGTGTTTCTACACATCTCCTGTGAGAAAATAGACATGTCAGACCAGTGTTCTCTGCTATTAGCAATGTCACCTCCTCACCAGAATGGAATTTGCATATTTTGTCACAATATGAAGTTTTTTTATAAATACAGCTGGGAAAAGAGATACAAGTCTATTAATTTAGAGAGGCTGCTTCCTATAAAATATAATTTTTCCATCATATCTAATAACCAGTACTCAAATATAAATGCTTTTTAAGTGTCTTAAATATTATGTAGTTAAAAGCAAAAAGAGAAGTCATGCATTTGACACTGTTAGAAGCCCATCAAAGGAACTCCACATCTGTATAGAAAAAAAAAAGTTCGAAGCTATAAGACTAAAGAGAAATATTTAACTGGTACTGATGGCGCAGTGGTTAAGAGCTACAGGTGCTAATCGAAAGGTTGGCACTTTGAATCCACCAGCTATTCCTCAGAAATCCAATGGGGCAGTTCTACTCTGTCCTGTAGGGTTGCCATCGAGTTAATTTGACTCAATGGCAACGTGTTTGGGTACTTACATAAGAATCTTTCCTGTATGAATTCATACTGATACCACCCCATTTTCTGTTCCCTCAAACACCTTCTCCATGATAAGTCTGGTATCTTCTTTTGAGCATCACTCGTTCATAGTTACAGGCAAGCTACTGTCCAAACCACCTGGTTAAAGATGGAGGACCCAAAGATTGAAAGTTTCCCTAAGAAACAAACCTAGAAATCAAAGTGTATGGCCTATGATTAGTTATCCCACTGATTAGATAGAAAGTTTTGCTGAAAGCATTCCTATATATTTCATCTGTTGGAAATTATCTGGATTCTTTGATTGCTTGTGACAGACATCTAACTCCATCATCCTAAACTAGGGTATGTATTGGCTTATATAGTCATGGAAAGAGTAAGGATGGTGCTCATCTAGGAATGTCTATATCCAATGACTCAAATGCTCTGAACTCTGTGTTTGTCTCCAACCTGTCTGTGGTTCTTTCTGCATTTTTTTCATTAATTTTATTGCAGGTGAAATTTCTCCACATGGCAAGAAACATGACATAGGCTGTTCTGAGTTCACAGCCTTCCAGCTTAATGATCCTAAAGGAAAGAGAACTTCTCTCCCTCAACTCTGGTAAATTCCAGGGAAGAGCTGTATTGGCTTAATATAAGCCACATGATTATAAATGGATGAATCCCTGAGGACAAAGGAATTTTATATATTATAACTGATCTAGCCTGAGCTGTGACCCTATGGTACCTCTATGATTAGTAGGACAAAACCCAACCAAACCCAGTGCCAGCGAGTCGATTCTGACTCATAGCGACCCTATAGTACAGAGTAGAACTGCCCCATAGAGTTTCCAAGGAGCGCCTGGTGGATTCGAACTGCTGACCCTTTGGTTAGCAGCCGTAGCACTTAAGCACTACACCACCAGGGTTCCTGATTAGTAGGGCAAGGTCTGCTTATTTAAAATAATAATAATAATAGGGGATAGCACAGCCACAGCCTCAGTTGCTAAAGAAATTGTTTTGAGATGAGCGTTGCCCTCCAAAAGGTATCTACTGCATTCCCTGTACACACAAGAATGGCCACTGTAGGCAGATATCCCTACTTTTCTCAATAAAAAGCATGGTCTTTGACATCAGACAGAACTAGGTTTGAATCAAGGCTTTTCCTCTAACTAATTGCATAACCTTAAGCAGGTTCATTTTCTCATATTTAAAAAAATGGGTATTATAGTTTTTTTTACTGGGTTGTGCTATTTTGCAGCCCCCCGCCCCCAGCCCCGCATCATCTCTAATTACTGGAATTAGACTATGATGTCTGGAGATTTAGCAGCTATTTTGGATTATGAATCAACAATAAGGATGAAGAAGCAGAATGTTAAAAGGAATCTGCTTCCCCCAAACTGACCCAAGAAGAAATAGAAAATCTCAACAGGCCTGTAACAAGTAAAGAGATTGAATCAGTGATCAAATACCTTCAACAGAAAAAAGTCCTGGACCAGGTGGCTTCACTGAGGAATTCTACCAGACATTTGGAGAATTGACACCAATACTGCTTAAACACTTCCAAAAGATAGACAAACCAAAAAACTAAACCCAGTGCCGTCAAGACGATTCCGACTCATAGCGAACCTATAGGACACAGTAGAACTGCCCCATAGAGTTTCCAAGGAGCGCCTGGCGGATTCAAACTGCCAACCCTTTGGTTAGCAGCCGTAGCACTTAACCACTATGCCACCAGGGTTTCCCCAAAAGATAGAGAAGGAAGAAATCCTTCCTAATTCCGTCTATGAAGCAAACATAATCCCCTTACCAAAACCAGACAAAGACGTCACAAGAAAACTACAGGCCAATATCTCTTATAAATATAGATCCGAAAATACTCAACAAAATATTAAGGAACAGAGTCTAACAGCATGTTAAAAGAGTCATACACCATGACCAGCAGGATTTATTCTATGAATGCAGGGACTGTTCAACATAAGAAAATCAATAAACATAATACACCACATCAATAGAACAAAGGAAAAGAACCACAAGGTTATCTCTAGCTTGTGCCTGTTCTGCCATTGTACTTTGGAAGTAAATAACTTTGTATTCTAGATTTCACAGATGAAGAGACACTTTCGGATTTTGGACTTGGAGCCAGTTTAAGACTTTTGCTATGATATGATGGGGTGAATGTGTCTTACATGTAGCAAGGACATGAATTTTCAGGGGCCAAAGGGTGGAGTGTAATGGTTTGAACTGTGTCTTCCAAAAATATGGGTCAGCTTGGTTAGGCCATGCGTGGTTGTCCTCCATTTTGTGATTTTTCTATATGTTATAAATCATAATCTCTGCCTGTCATTAAAGAAGATTAGGGTGGGATGTCACACCCTTGTTCAGGCTAAATCCGTGATCCAATGTAAAAGGAGTTTCTTGGGGTGTTGCCTGCACCACCTTTTATCTCTCAAGAGATAAAAGGAAAGGGAAGCTAGCAGAGAGCTGGGGACTTCATACCACCAAGAAAGCAGCGCCGGGAGCAGAGCACGTCCTTTGGACCTGAGATTCCTGTGCTGAGATGCTCCCAGACCAAGGAAAGACTGATGACAAGGACCTTCCTCCAGAGCTGACAGAGAGAGATAGCCTTCCCTTGGAGCCGGCGCCCTGAATTTGGACTTCAAGACTACTGGACTGTGAGAGAATAAACTTCTCTTTGTTAAAGTGTTCCACTTGTGGTATTTCTGTTATATCAGCACTAAATAACCAAGACAAGAGTCATACACCATGACCAGTGGTATTTATTCCAGGAATGCAGGGACTGTTCACCCTAAGAAAATCAATCAATGTAATACACCACATCAATAAAAAAAATAAAGGAAAAGAACCACATGATTATCTCTATGAATACAGGAAAAACATTTGATAAAATCCAACACCATTTCTTTATGAAAACCCTAAGGAATATTGGAACAGAAGGGAAATTCCTCAATATGATTCAGGGCATATATGAAATACCAACAGTCAACATTATACTTAACAGAGAAAGACTGAGAGCTTTCCACTTCAAATCAGGGACAAGACAAGGGTGACCACTCTCAGCACTTCTGTTCAATATTGTATTAGCAGTCTTACCCAGAGCAATAAGACAAGAAAAAGGAATAAAAGGTATCCAGATTGGAAAAGAAAAAGTAAAATATCCATTATCATTCATGGATGATATGATCCTATATATAGAAAATCCCAAAGAGTCTGCAAGAAAACTTCTAGAGCTAATAATAGAGGAATTTGGCAAAGTTATAGGGTATAAGGTCAACAAACAAAAATCATTTGGGTTTCTATACACCAGCAATGAGAAATTTGAAAGGGAAATTAGGGAAACAATTCTATTTACAATAGCATCTAAGAGAATAAAATATCTAAGAATAAATCTAACCAGGGAGTGAAAGACTTACACAATGAAAATTACAAAACACTTCTGAAAGAGATTAAAGAATACTTAAATAAATGGAAAGATGTGCTGTGTTCTTGGGTTGGAAGGCTTAATGTTGTTAAGATGTCAATTATGCCCAAAGTGATCTGTAGATTCAAAGCAATCCCAATCAAAATTCTAATAGCCTTCTTTATAAACAGAAAAACCAATCCTCAACTTTATGTGGAATGGCAAGAAGCCCCAAACTGCTAAAGCAATGTTGAAAGAGAAGTACAAAGTAGGAGGACTCACACTTCCTGATTTTAAAATGTATTATACAGCTACAGTAATCAAAACAGCCTGGCACTAGTATAAAAATAGACACAGAGACCAATGGAATAAAATTGAGAGTCCAGAAATAAACCCACATAGAAATACGACAATTGAATTTTGACAAGGGTGCCAAGTTCATTCAATGGAGAAAGAAGAGACTCTTTCATAAATGGTTTGGAAAAACTGAATTTCCATACTCAGAAAAATGAAACAGGGTCCATGTCTCACACCATACACAAAAACAAATTAAAAATGGATTAAGGAACTAAAAGTGAAAACAAAAACCATAGAACTCTTAGAAGAAGATGCAGGGGAAACGCTGTCAGACCTAGCTTTTAACAATAGGTTATTATAATAGATTGAATTGTGTCTCCACAAAATATGTGCCAACTTGGTTAGGCCATCTGTGGGTGTCCTCCATTTTGTGATTCTCCTATGTATTATAAATCATAATTGCTGCCTGTGGTCAAAAGGATTAGGGTGGCATTGTAACACTACCCTTACTCAGGTCACCTACCTGATCCAATGTAAAGGGAGTTTCCCTTGTGTGTGGCCTGCACCACCTTTTATCCCTCAAGAGATAAAAGGAAAGGTAACCAAGCAGGGAGTTGGGGACCTCATACCACGAAGGCGCAGCACCGGGAGCAGAGCACATCCTTTGGGCCTGAGGTTCTTCCTGCACTGAGATGCTCCCAGACCAAGGGAAAACTGATGACAAAGACTGATGACAGAAAGAAAGCCTTCCCCTGGAGCCAATGACCTGAATTTGGACTTGTAGCTTACTAGACAGTTAGAGAATAAATTTCTTTTTGTTAAAGCCATCCACTTGTCATATTTCTGTTATAGCAGCACTCGATGACTAAGACAGTTGTCTAACATAATAACAAAAGCATAAACAGCAAAAGACAAAATAAAAGGAACTGCAAAAAAAATTAAAAACTTTTGTTCATTGAAAGACTTTACCAAAAAAGTGAAAAGAGAAGTTACTGACTCAGAGAATATCTTTGGACACCATATGTCTGACAAGAACCTAGCAACAAAATATATATAAAACTTCAACAACTTAACAACAAAAAGACAGATAATCCAATCATGAAATGGGACTTACATAGACATTTCATCAAAGAGGACATTCAAATGGCCACCAAACACATGATAAGAACCTCAATGTCATTAGCCATACCACTACTGTCAAATCCATTCTGACTCATAGCGACCCCATAGGACAGAGTAGATGCCCCACAGGATTTCAAAGGCTGTACATTTTTACTGCCATCACCTTCTCTTTTGGAGTGGCTGGTGGGCTCAAACCGCCAACCTTTTGCTTAGCAGCTGAGAGCTTCACCACTGTGCTACCAGCGCTCCTCACATATGTAGGTAGTTATATTAAAAAATCAGTTTGAAAAAAAAAATCAGTCTTAGAAGAAATAAAACCAGAATGCGCCTTAGAAGCAAGGATGGTGAGACTTCAGCTTGCTTACTCTGGACACTTCATCAGGGAAGAGCAATAGATAGAAACAAACATCATGGTTGGTAAAGTGGAGGGTCACTGAAGGTGAAGGAAACCTTCAATGAGATGGAGTGACACAGTGGCCACAACACTGGACTCCAACATACCAATCATCATAAAAATGGCACATGGCCAGGCAATGTGTGTTCATCCTGTTACATATAAGGTCTCCATGAGTCAGAGCCTACTTGATGGCAACTAACCACAACACCACAATATATTTTTTAATTTAATATTTCCTACATTTAAAAATTTTCAAAAAAGGCATCATTTTGTACATATCCTCCTGCAACTTGCTTTTTCACTTATCATGATTTCTTCACGTTGATACATAAATCTAATTCATTCATCTAACTGCTAAATATTGTTACATTATATGAATAAGCCATTAAATTTTTCCACTCCCCTACTGAGGAACAATTGTTGTTGTTTTAGATGCTGTCAAGTCAATTTCAACTTACAGCAACCCCATGTGACAGAATTGAACCGCCCCATAGGATTTCCTGGCTGTAATCTTTAGGGGAACAGATTGCCAAGGTCTTTTTTCCACGAGCCACTGGGTGTATTCAAACCACCAACTTTGCAGTTAGCAGCTGAGTGCTTAACTGTTGCACCACCAGGGCTCCTTGAGGAACAATTAGGCTATTTCTAATTTTTTTTTGTATCATAACCAATGCTTAAGTTAATAACTTTTTGCATTTTCCTCATTCTTTTTTTTTTTTTATGTACAACCTGTGTCATGCAGATGACACAACCTTACTTGCTGACAGTGAAAAGGACTTGAAGCACTTACTGATAATCAAAGACCACAGCCTTCCGTATGGATTACGACTCAACATAAAGAAAACAAAAATTCTCACAACTGGACCAATAAACAACATCATGATAAATGGAGAAAAGATTGAAGTTGTCAAAGATTTCATTTTACTTGGATCCACAATCAACACCCATGGAAGCAACAGACAAGAAATCAAAAGATGCATTGCATTGGACAAATCTGCTGCAAAAGACCTCTTTAAAGTGTTGAAAAGCAAAGATGTCACCCTGAAGACAAAGGTGCTCCTGACCTGAGCCAATATGTTTTCAATTGCCTCATATGCATGGGAAAGCTGGGCGACGAATAAGGAAGAACAAAAAGAATTGATGCTTTTGAATTATGGTGTTGGTGAAGAATACTGAATATACCACGGACTGCCAAAGGAATGAACAAACCTGTCTTGGAAGAAGTACAACCAAAATGCTTCTTAGAAGCAAAGATGGTGGGACTACGTCTCACATACTTTGGACATGTAATCAGGAGGGATCAATCCCTGGAGACGGATATCATGCTTGGTAAAGTAGAGGGTCAGCAAAAAAGAGGAAGGCCCTCAAGGAGATCTACTGACGCACTGGCTGCAACAATGGGTTCAAGCATAATGATTGTGAGGATGGCGCAGCTCTGGGCAGTGTTTTGTTCAATTGTACATAGGGTCACTATGAGTCGGAACCAACTCCATGGCACCTAAAAACTACAATGTACAAGAGTTTCTCTAGATCTACCCATAACCAGACCTGCTGACTTGTAAGGTATGTACGTCTTCAACCTCACAGAAGTTTTAAGTCTTAATGTAATTTGAATTAATCACTCTCTTCAGTATGGTTTGAGCTTTGGTGTTTTATTTAAGCAATCCTTTTCTACTCTTAAGGTCCCAGCAATATTCTCTTATATTTTCATCATCTGTTTACATTCAGACCTTTAATCCACCTGGAATTTATTTTTGTGTATGGTGTGAAGTATAGCTCTAATTTTACATGTTCCCATACGAATGGCTGGTTATCCAGAGCCGTTCTTTGAAGAGCCCTTCCTTCTCCATTGATTTATAATCCAGCCCATTGGAAAAGCCAATCTTTTGCATAGGTGGGGATGGTGCTGAGCTCTTTCTTCTGTTCCATTTGTCAACTTTGGCACTAATATCACATTTTATATTTATAATAAGTCTTAATATCTCTATATATAGCAGGTCCCATTTCAAATTCTTCAAAATTCTCTTGACTCTTCTGGGATAAGTTCATTCTTAAGGATTTTTAACTGGGTGAGTCAAGGCTGACAACTTACAAGAGTAATATGGAATAAGCTGGAATGGAATGAGTTTTACTAAAAATCCTTTGGTACACTTTGTCACTAAGCAGAAAACAGATCTGGAAAGACCCTAAACATGAGACCTTCAGATGGGGAAAGAAACAGAGTCTGACTGGTGTTACCTAGACTGGTGAAGGGCTGCGGGGGGGCACTCTGGAGAGCTGGGGTACTTGGAGCAAGTGGAGGTGACAAAGAGTGGCACCAAGTTCCGTTCAGCCTCTTTCACAGTTTGCTACAGGGAAGCCTCCCATGACAGTGTCTCTAAACCTCAGTTTCCTAATGTGTAAGATGGATATAACAACATCAATCTTCTGGAGTTGTTAGGAAGATAGAAATGATGCACCCAGTACTGTGCCTAGCAAACATTAAGGAGGTGCTTAATGAATAGTAGCTATGCTTTTTATCATTATGAATTATCCCCAGTTTATCCAGGGTTCATTCAGCAATACTGGCAATCCTCAATGTCCTGGAATAAGTTCTTAACCATCCGTTCAGAATGCGTTTCACCCCACGTGGTAGATATTTCCCAAGGCTGCTGTAAACAACCCCTCCCAACCCCAAATGCGCATGCTGCCATTCCCACCAAGAGGTGGAGCCTATTCCCCTTTCCCTTGAATCTGGGCTGGCCTTGTCACTTGCTTTGATGAACACAATGTGGTGGAAGTGACACTATGCCAATTCTGGGCATATCCCTTAAGAGTTTAAGAGGCCTGGCCCTGTTTTTGCCCTCTTGGATTCTAGCTGCCATGCTGTAAGGAAGTCCAGGCCATCCTGCTAGAGGTGGAGAGGCCCTGGAGGATGAGACCCAAGGGGAGAGAGAGACTACTTGGAGAAGAACAGAAGCATCCCATCCAACAGGCAGCACCCAGGCCCCAAACATGTGACAGAGCCCTTTTTTGACCTTCCAGCCCAGTTCATCTGCCAGCTAAATGCAGCTGCATGAGTGTCTTAGTTATCTGGTGCTGCTGTAACAGAAATACCTCAAGTGGATGGCTTCAACAGCCAGAAATTTATTCTCTCACAGTCTAGTAGGCTAGAAGTCCCAATCCAGGGCATCAGCTCCAAGGGAAGGCTTTCTCTCTCTGTCAGCTCTGGAGGAAGGTCCTTGTCCTCAATCTTCCCCTGGACTATGAACTCCTCAGCTGAGGGACTCCGAGTCCAAAGGACACACTCTTCTCCTGACACCACTTTCTTGTTGGTTTGAGATCCCCGTCTCTCTGCTTCTCTCTTTTATATGTCAAAAGAGATTGATTTAAAACACAACCTAATCTTGTAGATTGAGTCCTGCCTCATTAACATAACTGCCTCTAATCCTGCCTCATTAACATCATAGAGGTAGGATTTACAATACTTAGGAAAATCACATCAGATGACAAAAATCACTCAATACTGGAAATCATGGCTTAGTCAAGTTGACACACATTTTTGGGGGACACAACTCAATCCATAGCAATGAGTGACCCCAGACATCACCACACAGTGCTGAAGAACTGCCCAGCTAGCCCACAGAACTGAGGAAAACAATAAATCACTGCTGTTTTATCACCCTAAATATTGAGGTGGTTTGTTACGCAGCAGTAGATAACAGCAACAATCTAGATTTCCCCCAAAACTAGTAGGGAACCTTGCTTAATCCATAAACATGATGACACTTGCAATGAGAAATAAGAGAAGTTTCTAGATACTTGTCCAGAATGCCTCGAAAATTAAGAGGGGTCTGGGTATTGATGTGCAAATGAAGACAAAAACACCTCATCAGAATCAGACAAACCAGAAAAGTGCTCACAGTCTACATGAATTCCTATTCTTTCCCCTGGGGCAATCTCTTTTTTAAAAAAGAAAAAAGGAAAGAAAGAATAATTTTGGGGGGGGGGAACCCTTCAGTTCTAATCACTTTTCAAACTTAGAATGCTGACTTTCACAGCTTCAGTGAAGTTTGTCAAAAAGTAATTTTCTACCTAATTTACTTTCACAGGATGCAGACCTTGGAGGAGGCCAGAGGAAAAATTCCTTTCTGACAAGGGTGAGAATGGAACTGAGATCTCTTCCAAGGTTTCCCTCCTCCTGGCTGCTTGGCACGTGTCAGGGACACCAAGGACAGGCTCTTCACCCAGCGGTAACCTGGTTTGCACAAAGCATGGAGAATCCCTCCATGGCACTGCCTGGAACCTACTTGTGATTCTCTGCCGTGGCTGATCTGTTAGCCCCAGAGTCACGGTCAATTGGAGGCAGAAATCCTGGTATCGTGGAGCTGTTACATAGCAAAGAGCGTGAGGAAACCCAGTGTGGCTTTTTGTTTACACAGGGGTCGAATGGAGGTGGAACTAACTGAAAACCAATTTTGACTCCAGCTTTGCTAAGTAATTTATGACTACACAGACATAAAAATCTTCCCAGAAAAGGAAAGCAGGCAGGTAAATTACTGTGGCTTTCTAAGTGATCTGTAGTTTTTTGCTTATCTTCTCTCTCTTTTTTTTTTTAAGCTGCTGCTTTGGCTCATTATTTTGTACATAAATGAGAAGACTTTTTATTAGTGAATGGCCCTGAAGGATGACACCGTTTTCCAGCACAGACATCTCTCTCTCTCTGTGGTATCCCCCACCCACCAGTACATACCTACCTTTTCCTGTGTGCCCCCGATCCAATTGCGGGGCTGTCATCAAACATTAGTGATTTTTAATTATGGATTCTAATTAAGTAATAGAAATTATCATGCAGAGAATAATTTGGTATATTCACCAGCACACTCGAATCTTTACATTGGGCTTCCATTTGCATACCTGGACTCCCTTTCATATTCCATATGCTGGCAACCTTTGTAACTAAGATGCACAAAAAGTCAGCACTTTCGACAGCAGAGAATGTACGATCTCTGCCAGGCCCTAATTCACAGTAGAGTTCCCAGGCAGTGCAAACAGTTAATGTAATCAGCTGCTAACCAAAAGGTTGGAGGTTCAAGCCTACCCAAAGGTACCTCAGAAGAAAGCCCTCGTGATCTACTTCCAAAAAATCAGCCATCGATAGAACTACGGAGAACAGTTCTACTCTGACGTACATGGGGCTGCCATGAGTTGGTATCAACCCAACCGCAACTGGTTGAATTCACACTGACCATGGAGAGGCTTGCTGTGCCCAGAGCTGACTCTCGCCACAAAGAGGAAACTGGGGGAGAGAGCAGGAGCATTGAGAGGGTGGAGACGGGCCTCCTGAGCTATGTCTGCTCAACACCTTTTCTAGAAAAGCCTAGACACTTCATACATATACGTTTTCACAGTTAATCCTCGTAACAGCCCTGTGAGTTAGGTATTCCTATCCCCCTTTTATGGATGATTACTTCACCTCCATCTGAGACACTCTCCTCCCCAGTCAGCACTAGTCCCCTTCACCTGTTAACCTGCTATTTATGCTTTAGATCCTACTCGGTCATTCCTCATCTTCTCTGAGAAAGCTTCCCTGACCTCCCCTCCTCTGGGCCTCTGAATTCCCCCTGTGTTTAACACTATCATGGTCCATATTATAAATTGTGCAGTGATTATTTGCTTAATTTTCTGTCAGCCTCTGCCCACAGGTATACAGTTAGTAAGGGGTGGAGCTGCCATGAGTTCAGGTCTGTTTGACTCCAAAACCTTACCACAATAGCTTCTATTCAAGAATTTTTATTAGACATAGGTCGCAAAGCATTGTTTCAGTGAAAAAAGGAGAAAGAGGAAATTTCAGTATCCAAGTTTAAATCGATGTTAGAGGTCATGGAGAATCTTCTTGGAGAATGGGCATTCCGTGATAGGCTGCTGGCAAGAATAAGGTTTAGTCAGGCAGCACTGTGTGGAATGAATTTAGCTCTTTGTGTAGATACTAGAGCAATTCTACACTCTTTCTAACCCTTCTGCGCCCCTGGGGGTCACTAAAAACTAGGACTGAAGGAAATAGCACCTCTTGCTGCCTCTCATCAGGGTACAAAGATTTTAGAAGAACACCCCAAAAAAGGCACAGCCCAAGAATTTAATCTTGTTCCCCAAAGTAAAAACTCAACACACGACTTTAACTTTCAATCTTTGGCAACGTATGTTGAGTGGTCAAGTGGTGGTCTTTCAGTGGTAGATAAACATAACGAGTACTGTTTTATTCTACAGAAAGAAGGTAGAGAGGAAGAAATGAAGAGAGGCTGACAAAACTCTGCATAATACTACAATGTGCTACTTCCATTGCAGACAGGAGCAGTTCAGTGGACAATGTTGCAATTAGGAATATGTTTTTTTTCCTCAGTGTGGATTTAGACTGGTGTGCGTGTGACTGAGTGTGTGTGTGTGTGTGTTGTTGCTACTGTGCGAGTGTGTCCAGGTGACTTAATAGCTACACATCAGATTACCCAGAAGGATGAAGAGTCCTATTTGCACCTCATACCAGCTAGTAAACCTTATAGAGTGGGCATTTGAAGCCCATCCTAAACTGTTGTTGTTATTGCTGGGTGCAGTCAAGTCAGTTCCGACTCATAGCAACCCTGTGTACAACAGAACAAAATGCTCCCTGGTCCTGGCCATCCTCACAATTGTTGCTATGTTTGAGCCTATTGTTGAAGCCTCTGTGTCAATCCATCTCATTGAGGGTCTTCTTTTTCACTGACCTTCTACTTTACCAAGCATGATGTCCTTCACCAGGGATTGGTCCCTCCTAAAAACATGTCCAAAGTATGTGAGACGTAGTCTCGCCATCTTTACTTCTAAGGAGCGTTCTGGGTGTACTTCTTCCAAGACAGATTTGTTCTTTCTTCTGGCAGTCTATGGTATATTCAATATTCTTCACCAATACCATAACTCAAAGGCATCAATTCTTCTTCAGTCTTCCTTATTCATTTTCCAGTTTTTGCACGCATATTTTTTTTATGAGGTGATGGAAAATACCATGGCTTGGCTCAGTCGCACCTTAGTCCTCAAAGGGACATATTTACTTTTTAACACTGTAAATGATTTTCCCAATGCAGTGCGTCTTTTGATTTCTTGACGGCTGCTTCCGTGGGTGTTTGATTGTGGATCCAAGTAAAATGAAATCCTTGACAACTTCAATCTTTTCTGTTTATCAGGATGTTGCTTATTGGTCCACTTGTAAGAATTTTTGTTTTCTTTATGTTGAGATGCAATCCATACTGAAGGCTGGAGTCTTTGATCTTCTTCAGTAAGTGCTTCAAGTCCTCTTCAGTTTCAGCAACAAGGTTGTGTCATCTGCATTCTAAGCTACTTTATTAAATTCTAGAGTGTATAACTCAGGCTTTGTGAAATGTTCTGCTGGAGATTTGTGTTCCAGGATTGCCTGGTGAGGAGGGAAGAGATCAAGGAGGACATATCCTAGAGCCAGACAAATCCTTATGGGTAGGGAGTAGGGTTTCCCAAAAGGGTAATGGTGATGTGCACTGGGAAGGTTTGAAGAAAAACGTGCTTTCTAAGAGCAATGTGTTCCAACCTGAGGATGGAGATGCAAAGCGAGAACTGAAGTATACTCCAGAGGGCCCCCTGTGAAGGAGTTACTTTGCTCATGCTTTTCCACTGAATTTGGGGACACTGTTTTAGAGGTTTTTCTTTAAGGCTCCCTCCCTATTTATTCTAATGCCCTTTAGTTATGGTAGCTCTTTGGTAAAGTCTGATATACCCACCCATTGAGTCTTGGATGATGATGGATTGAGTAGAAAATGGACAGGGCAAGAAAGGGGGTATATAAACTACCCCTCTCCCACCTCTCCACTGATGCCCACGCAAAGGAGCAGCACCCTATCGGGATCGCTGTGCCCCAGTGGTCCAGGTATGAGCCAAGGGAGAGATGCTCCCACCAGGGCTAGGAAACTGGTGAGGGAGGGCGGGCAGCACAGAAACACTGCTCCTGGGTGACTCAGGGGTGTGAGTAGAGGAAAGTGGCCCTTGAGGCTGGGAGCTTAACACTGGGTTTATAAGTATAAATGCAGATGTACAGAAAAGGGAATTGTCCTAACAAGCCCTTTTAAAAGTTGGCTAAAAACTTTCTCTTATAGCAGAAATTAACTTGGATTCCTTTCCTTATCACTGTTGGCTTTTTTCCCTGAATAGTAAGGGTTAGATTTAAGGTGAGATGTTTCTCCTACATGCCTGGCAGTCTGTTCTCTGTGGGAGTTGCCTGGAAGTTCGCAGGAGACAATCCTACTTAGGACAGGAAGGAGACCCACAGAAGTATCTTGCATTCAGATGCTTGGGCAGTCATGGGTGATCAATGGGGCCTACTAGGAGACCTCCCCTAAGGCCTATCTGGATGCGCTAAAGCGAGACACAGGAGAACACCTGTTATACAGACACCTGGGCGATTTCCACAGCCTTGGCCCCTGACTGTTCAGGAGTTTGTTGTGGTTAGCTGCTGTCATGTCAGCCCCCGACTCATGGTGACCTCATGCACAGTGGAACTAAATGCTCGCTGGTCCTGTCCCATCCCCGTGGTCGGTTGTGGATCGGACCTTTGTAACCCATTGGCTGATTTTTGGAAGGAGATCACCAGGCCTTTCTTCAATGTCTTATTCTGAAAGCCCCACTACAATTAGCAAAGATTTATTCTGACTTGCACTGTTCTCCAGTTCTATTTTTATTCTTTCTACTGCAGCAAAACCTCAACTATCTAATTTTGGCCCTCCAACCATATCTGTCCTCTACTTTTAGTATACAGAAGCAAATGCCACATAAACAAGATAATATCACAAATTTATTATTTTAATTATTTTTTTAGGGCACAAAGGAGGGCAGAAATAATACCTTACTTTCTAAAGTGCTTTCGTATCTATTAGCTCACTGGTCTTTTACCATAGTCCTTTAAGACAGGAAGGTCAGATATTACCTTTATTTTATAATTAAGGAAACTAAGGCTCAGAGAAGTTGACTGACTCACACGAGGTCACGTGGCCAGAAAGTGATAAACTTGGCCTCAAATCCAGGTCTTGTGACTCCATGTTCCACACTCTTTAGTGTCATATTAGAAACAGTACTACTTGTGTTATTCAAGGCTTTGCCTTGAAGGCTGTGGTTTTTTTTTTAATCTCATTAAATGTCCACACCTTCTATTACAAACAAAACTCCCAATTCACCTCCAAATATCTACACCCAAGGTGGGCAGCATTTCAAAAAGTGTGCCAGGGTAGGTCACTATTCCGAACGTTTTCTTCCAATGGCACAGGGAAAAGAAACAGTGCTGACCCTTAGTGGCTCCTTTGGAAATCTGTGCAGGCTATAGGAGACTGAAGCTGAGCTTGAGTCAATCTCCTAGACTTTAAAAGTCTAGACCAGCACTGACGAATAGAAAATTCTGTGATGATGGAAATATTCTCTATCCGTGCTGTCCAAAATGGAAGCCACAAACCACATGTGGCTATTGAGCACTTCAAATGGGGCTGGTGCAACTAAGAGACTGAATTTTAAATTTTTATTTAATGTTTGTTACTTTCAGTTAACCATGTGTGGCTAGTGGTTACCATACCGGACAGCAGGGGATTCTACACTGTCAAGACAGGCAAATTTGAATTCAAATCCCAGATCTGCATGACCCAACTTCTCTAAGCCCTGTACCCTAAAACGGGCATAACAAGATCAACTTTGCAGAGAAAATGAATATAAAGTGTACAGGGACAAGGTCTCAGTGACTCATAGCGACCCTATAGGGCAGAGTAGAACTGCCCCATAGAGTTTACAAGTCAGAATTGACTCGACGGCACTAGGTATCTGGGTGGGGACAAGGTCTGGCACATAGTAGGTGCTTTTTACTTTTTCACAGTTATAATCCCTTGGTTGATGTGTATCATCTCTGCCAGGTTATAAACTCTATAAGTACAGGAGCTCTATTTTGCTCACGAATGCATCCCTAGCAATTGGCACAGTTTTCATAATGGCGCTCAACAAATATTTCTTTTTTTTTTTTAATTGTATTTTAGTTGAAGGTTTACAGAACAAACTAGTTTCTCATTAAACAAGTAGTACACACATTGTTTTGTGACATTGGTTAACAGCCCCACGACATGTCAACACTCTCCTTTCTCAAACTTGAGTTCCTTATTATCAGCTTTCCTGTCCCCTCCTGCCTTCTAGTCCTTGCCCCAGGGCTGGTGTGCCCCTTTAGTCTCATTTCATTTTATGCGCTTGTCCAGTCTTTGGCTGAAGGGTGAACCTCAGGAGTGACTTCATTACTGAGCTGAAAGGTCAACAAATATTTCATGAGAGCTGAATAAAGGATGGCAAGCTGGACCGAAACAAGGCCGACAAAAGGTAACTGGTGCCCACTGTCCCTTTTTCCCCTAGAACTGTGCTTTTTCTGAATTGTACTTGGGGGTAATGTCATTTGGCTGTATTAGAAGATACTATGAGAAACAGTACTACTTGTGTTAGTGCTATTATAATGATGTGGTTGAGGGCGTTGTTCACTGTGTTAAACAGTATAATTTTATGAGAGCAGTCAGAGGAAACTTCTGTGTTGACTTATACTATGATAGTTATATTCTGTTTTATATCATGACCCTCTTGACTGTTAATGAGGTTTTCACGTTCACATTGGCTACCACACAGTGCCTGAAAAGTCTGGAAACACAGTGCTGTGAACTAATTGTGTCCCCCCCAGAATATATGTTGGAATCCTAACCCCTCTGCCTGTGGATCTAATTCTGCTTGGAAATAGGGTTTTCTTTGCTGTGTCAATGAGATCCTAGCAGTGTAGGGTATATACTAAACCTAATCGCTTTTGAATTATGAAGACAGAAGGTTAGATACATACACACACACACAGAGGACATGTGAGGATTGCCTACAAGCAAAGGAACACTTTAGACTACCACAAGGAAGTAATCAAATCAGACCGAGACTCTGATTTGAACTTTCAGCCTCCAGAACTTTGAGAAAATAAATTTCTATTCTTTAAAGCCACCTCCTTCTGGTATTTGTGTTACAGCAGCAGTTAGTTATCCTAACTAAGCACACTGGATAAGCTTATTTTAAACAGTATCTACTTTTTCAGACAATATGCTAAATAATATGTATTTGTGTCCAAAATAAATGCATTACAGAATATCAGATTGTTAACCTGAAAAAAAAGTAAAACACTATTTTGCTTGTGTTTCCAAATTTTCTTCTTTGCCACTATGTTGTGTATTTATTGTGATTTTTTTCAGATTAACAATTGGACCCATTGCTTAAAATTTAAAGTACTTTACTTGCAAAGACAGCCAAAGGCTGAACATAATATTTGAAAATGTAAATGTTATGGATTGAATTGTGTGTCCCAAAAATATGTGTTATAAATTCGAGCCTCTATGCCTATGGTTATAACCCCGTTTAGCAACAGGTTGTCTTTGTCATGTTAAGGAGACAGGATTAGTGTGTCTTAAACCAATCTCTTTTCAGATATAAAAGAGATTCAACAACCAAGCAAGAGAAGCAGAGATGGGGGAAGACAAATGCCAAGCCACATGAAGATCGTCCAAGAGTAGAAGCTCAAAGAGATAAGGACCTTCCTCCAGAGCCCACAGAGAGAAAAAGCCTTCCCCTAGAGTCTGCACCCTGAATTTAGACTTCTAGCCCCCTATATTGTAAGAAAATAAAATTGTTCATTAAAGCCACCTACTTATGGTAATTCTGTTATAGCAGCACTAGAGAACTAAGATAGTAACTAACATATTGTATAAAAACAAGCTTACTCTACATGTCTAGACCTTTTTAACCTCCTGTAGAAAGCTTGAACCAAATCGGTGGCCCAGCTTGAGTCACGGATTGTTTTACTGCAAAGAACAGAACACACTCAAGCTAACTAAACAAAAAAGTACGTTTCTGAAAGAAATACCGGCACAAATGACGTGAACACAGTTCTCTCCTAGAAGAGGCAATCTGATTAGTTTTGCCCTGCCAATATTTTCCTACTCCACTCCCCTCATTCCTGGTCCAATCAGCAGTGGCAGCAGAATGGGTCTACACAGCACAGGGAGAGGGAAGAATGGACTGAGACTGGTTTATTCTTACGTAATGTCTCCTACATTCTTTATATTTTTAGAAGTCCTTGTAGACTTTGGAGCCCTAGTGATGTAGTGGTTAAGAGCTATGGCTGCTAACTAAAAGGTCAGCAGTTTGAATTCACCAGCCACTCCTTGGAAAACCTATGGGGCAGTTCTACTCTGTCCTATAGGGTCGCAATGAGTCAGAATCAACTTGACAGCAATGAGTTTGGTTTGGGTTTTGGGTTTGTAGGCTAGCTTAGAAGTCCCTGGGTGGTGTAAATGGTTAATGTACTCAGTGGCTAACAAAAAAGCTGGTGGTTCAAATCCACCCAGTGGCACCTTGGAAGAAAGGGCTGGCGATCTACTTCTGGAAAAAAAAAAAAAAACGGCCATTGAAAACCCTATAGAGCACAGTTCTACTCTGACACACATGGGGTCACCACGAGTTGAACCAACTCAACAGCAACTGGTCATAAGTTAGCTTGAATATTTTCTAGAAAAAGATAGGAGAAAGAGAGGTGGCTGAAGGGGCTGGGGAGACTAGGGAGCAAGAGTGCAATAATCATTTATTTAACAAACATTTATTGAGTGCCTACAATACAAAGCTATAGTTCCTTTAAGCCCAATGAAAGTTTCGCTTCAGTGCCAACTTTGGCACGTGTCAGAGGTTGTCAACATTTGCTGTTCGGCCTCTATATTTTCAGGCCTGTCTGATGAAAGCCAAGTTCAGAGCGATGACCCAGGCACCCCTAGGGCTCCTATCACAAAAGAAAGCTGTGCATATATGTTCATGGAATTGTCTGAGGACAAGAAAATGGTCATCTGGAAATACTTTCACCAAGATCTGAAAAACAGGGGCTTCATGGTTAATTTTTTAAGTTAATCTTTCAATATATGGAATATTCCATTTCCTACGCACCCATGTCAATGAGAGCAGCAGTAAATAATAGAAGTAAAAAAAAAAGAAGAAGAAGAAAAAAAACGTGGAAGAGTATCATTTGGTAATTGACACAGCCTGATTATTTCTGTGTTGCCTGATTTGCAGGTATCTGCGAAACTATGCAAAACTTAAGCTAAAATAGGGAAACACAAAACTAAGCCTACTGTTTTGATACACGTGATTGAGGAACTTCGGAAAAATCCTAGAGGAGGCCGCTGCATAGTAATTATAACAACAGCTAACACACCAGACACTATGTTAGGCACTTAGCATACAGCACCTTATTTAAATAAGACACACATACATACACACTTGTGTTGTATTTAAGTTTGAGCAGTAGAGATTATTATCACTCCCATTTTACAGATGAAGAAACTGAGTTTCAAAGAGTGAATAAAACCTTTCGATTACCCAACCCAATCTGTTTTTTAAGAACTTTGTGTGGCCTAGTAAGTCAATGTCTAAAGAGTAGAATATAAAGTTGAAAGTATATTAGTTACTCAGTAGTTGTCCAGAGTTCCAATCCAGACAATTCTGACCTTGAAATGGATTTTGGAGAGCCTGAATTATTCAGTCATCTAAGTGGGTTTTAATTCTACAATTTAAATCAGCAACAACCTCCACCCCAAATCATGCATAAAGGTGATGACCACTTATAAAAAATCCTCAAGGAGTCTAACTCTTGAGTTCAGCTGTGGAACTCAGCCAAGAAGCTTTTTAACTCAGGCATGCACGTGGTGGGGTAGCATAATCACGTTGAGATAAGATCAAATCTGACAACAGGGAAGTCATCTGTTAAGAGAAAAGCATTCAAAGATCACAGCAGACTTGCTTGTTAAAAGCTATCATAAACCACCATACAAATATTAATGTTTATTAACATTTTTATTATTGTCATTTTAAATAGATGGCTTGGCAGGCTGTTTATTTATCTGTTCTTAGGCCCCCTAACTTGGCTGTAATGAGTTGGCCTCATAAAATTACTGAAACCACACCATGCTGTAGAAACTGGGGATGAGCAGGCCTGTGAGGGTTTCTCAGCAAAATCAACAACGAGTAAATACTGTATTATTAGAAGGAGTCAGTGTAATGTGGAACAACATAAGGAGTAAACTTGCCTCTGGCAAGAATATAAAATTAGGTAGTTTTAGAGCAACAGGGGAGGAAAAGCATTTACATTTCCAGTTTTACAGTCACCAGTGTGGGTGACACTCTGTCCTCTGCGTTCACATTTACTTCCTAGTTAAGCGTTTCCTCCTTTCAGTCCTACAGGCCTTTTCTCCAGGCTCTTCGAACAGAAGGAAACACCCCTTCCATTCCTCTACTACTAACTCCTGTGCCTGCATGCTGTTCTCTAGCCATTTTTTCTAAACAAAACAAAATACGTGCCTCTACTCCATGTGTGTCAGAGGAGAACTGTGCTCCATAGGGTTTTCAGTGGCTGATTTTTCAGTAGATTGCCAGGGCTTTCTTCCCAAGCACCTTCGGGTAGATTCAAACCACCAACTTTTTGATTAGTATCCAAGAACTTAGGTATTTGAGCCACCTAGGGACCCTTTCCCCTTCTTCTAACCACACTGCATTCTCCTATTTTGGCATTATCCTGCTTCACTGTGCATCGGGACACAGGGAGGATGGGATGCCACAGCAGAAATTAAGTGTCCCCAGTGGAAGAGTAAGTAGGAAGGGACATTCTAGCATATGGGCAGGGTCCTTTCAGCTGCTGCCCAGGCCCCGCTCGGACCTCGTGTATTTTCATATCTTCTCCTTGTTCTCCTGTTGGGTGTTCGCCAAAGCACAGTGCACCATATTTCTGAGCAGCTGGCAGGGTCATGATCAGACCAACGATTTCAGCCATGCAAGTTCTGAATAGATATAAAACGGAACATGTAAAGTTAGTTTTTAATGCAGGTGTACTAGAGAATGGGATATTCTGAAAAGGGATTTCACAAATGAAAACATTTAAATGCACTAAAATATCTGAGAATCTGATTATAGTGGTTGTCTCTGGGGACAGGAACTGGGAGACTTGGACAGGGGAAAGAGGGAGATTTACTTTCTACTATACTTAAATCCTTTATATATTTTGGATTTCGAATCATGTGCATGTCTTTAAAACTACTTTTTAAAGGACCTTGGGGATGATCTAGTTAAAGTTGAAACGTAAATATAAATATATGGAAACGCTGGTGGCATAGTGGTTAAGAGCTATGGCTGATAACCAAAAGGTCGGCAGTTCAAATCCACCAGGCACTCCTTGGAAACCCTATGGGGCAGTTCTACTCTGTCCTATAGGGCTGCCATGAGTTGGAATCAACTCGATGGCAATGGGTTTTTTTTTTTTGGTTTTATATATATATACATTTATACTATTATAGTAAATATATATATGTGAATATGTATATGTATCTACCACTTGCCTGTCAGTTTGTCATACTGTGTTGGCTTGCATGTTGCTGTCATGCTGGAAGCTATGCCACCAGTATTTCAAATACCAGCAGGGTCACCCATGGTAGTCAGGTTTCAGCTGAGCTTCCAGGCTAAGACAGACTAGGAAGAAGGACCTGGCAGTCTGCTTCTGAAAAAAATTGACCAGTGAACACCTTGTGAGTAGCAGTGGAATACTGTCTGATAATTTTGCAAGAATATGAGCCCCTCAGATTGGTAGCCACTCAAAATACGACTGAGGAAGAGCCACCTCCTCAAAACAGAGTCGGCATTAATAATGTGGATGGAATAAAGCTTTTGAGACCTTCATTTGTTGATGCCGCACAACTCAAAATGAGAAGAAACAGCTCCAAACATCCATTAGGAATTGGAATATGGAATGTATAATGTATAAATCTAGGAAAATTGAAAGTTGTCAAAAATAAAATGGAACACTTGAAGATTGATATCCTAGACATTAGTGAGCTGAAAGGGACTGATATTGTTCATTTTGAATCAGACAATCACGTGGTCTACTATGCTGGGAATGGCAAACTGAAGAGGATTGGCATTGCATTCATTGTCAAAAAGAACATTTCAAGATCTATCGTGAAGTACATGTAGTCAGTGATGTGTCAGGATAACATCCATATGCCTACAAGGAAGACCAGTTAATATTACTATTATTCAAATCTACGCAACAAGCACTAATGCCAAAAATGAAGAAATAAAGGATTTTTACCAACTTTCTGAAAGCTGAAGTTGATTAAACATGCAATCAAGATGCATTGATAATTACTGGTGATTGGAATGTGAAAGTTAGAAACAAACAAGGACCAACAGTTGAAAAATATGGCCTTGGTGCTAGAAACAATGCCAGAGATCCTATGACAGAATTTTGCAAGACCAATGACGTATTTGTTGAAAATACCTGTTTTCAACAACATAAACGGTGACGATACACGTGGACCTCACCAAATGGAATGCACAGGAATCAAATCAACTACATCTGTGGAAAGAGATGATGGAGAAATCCAATACCATTAGTTAGAACAAGGCCAGGGGCCGACTCTGGGACTGACCATCAATTGCGCCTATGCAATTTCAAGTTGAAGCTGAAGAAAATTAAAACAAGTCCACGAGAGGCAAAGTACAACCTTGAGTATATCCCATCTGAATTTAGAGGCTATCTCAAGAATAGATTTGACACATTGAACACTAATGAATGAAGACCAGACAAGTTGTGGGATGACATTAAGGACATCATGCATGACGAAAGCAAAAGGTCATTAAAAGAAAAAAAAAATGAGTGTCAGAAGAGACTCTGCAAGTTGCCCTTGAACGTAGAGTAACTAAAGCAAAAGGAAGAAATGAAGAAATAAAAGAGCTGAAGGGAAGATTTCAAAGGGCAGCTTGAGAAGACAAAGTATTATAATGAAATGTACAAAGACCTGGAGCTAGAAAACCAAAAGAATGTGCTTGCCATTTCTCCAGCTGAAAGAACTAAAGAAAAAAGTCAAGCCTCAAATTGCAATTTTGAAGGATTCTATGGGCAAAATATTGAATGACCCAGGAAGCATCAAAAGAAGATGGAAGGAATACACAGTCACTGCACCAAAAAAGAATTGGTTGACATTCAACCATTTCAGAAAGTAGCATACAAAGACGTTCAAGCTTCACTGAAGGCATTAGCAAAAAACAAGACTCCAGGAACTGATGGAATATCAATTGAAATCCTTCAACAAACGGATGCAGTGCTGGAAGCGCTCACTCATCTATGCCAAGAAATTTGAAAGACAGCTACCTGGACAACTGACTGGAAGAAATCCATACTTGTGCACATTTCAAAGGAAGGTGATCCAACAGAGTGTAGAAATTATCAAACAATATCACTAATATCACACAAAAGTAAAATTTTGCTAAAGATAATTCAAAAGCAGCTGCAGCTCTACATTGACAGGATAACTGCCAGAAATTCAAGCTGGATTCAGAAGAGGATGTTGAAGGAAGGATATCATTACTGATGTCAGATGCACCCTGGCTGAAACCAGACAATACCAGAAACATGTTTACCTGTTTTTTATTGACTATGCAAAGGCATTCGACTGTGTGGATCTTAACAAATTATGGACAACATTGCGAAGAATGGGAATTCCAGAACACCTAATTGTGCTCATGAGGAACCTCTACATAGACCAAGAGACAGTCGTTCAAACAGAACAAGGGGATACTGCATAGTTTAAAATCAGAAAAGGTGTACGGCAGGGTTTTATCCTTTCACCACACTTATTCAATCTGTACGTTGAAATAATCTGAGAAACTGGACTATATGAAGAAGAATGCAGCACTAGGATTGGAAGAAGACTCATTATAACCTGCAATATGCAGATGATACAACCTTGCTTGCTGAAAGTGAAGAGGACTTGAAGCACTTACTGATGGAGATCAAAGACTACAGCTTTCAGTATGGATTACATCTCAACAAAAAGAAAACAAAAATCCTCACAACTGGACCAATAAGCAACATCATGATAAATGGAGGCAATATTGAAGTTGACGAGGATTTCATTTTACTTGGATCCACAATCAATGCCCATAGAAGCAGCAGTCAAGAAATCAAATGATGTATTACATTGGTTAGGTCTTCTGCAAAAGACCTCTTGAAAGTGTTAAAAAGCAAAGATTTCACCTTAAGGACTAAGGTGCATCTGAACCAAGCCATGATATTTTTAATCACCTCAAATGCATAGAAAAGTTGGACAATGAGTAAAGAAGACCAAAGAAGAATTGATGCCTTTGAAGTATGGTGTTGGTGAAGAATATAGAAAATACCGTGAACTGCCAGAAGAACAAAGAGATACGTCCTTGGAAGTACAGCCAGAATGTTCCTTAAAAGCGAAGATGGCAAGACTTTGTCTCATTTGCTTTGGATATGTTATCAGGAGGGGTAAGTCCCTGGGCAAGGACATCATGCTTGGTAAGGTAAAGGGTCAGTAAAAAAAAAAGGAAGACTCTCGACCAGAGGAATTGACACAGTGGGTGCAACAATCGGCTCAAATATAGCAATGATTATGAGGATGGTGCAGGACTGAGCGGTGTTTAGTTCTGTTGTACATAGGGTCACTGTGAATTGGGGTCAACTCAATAGCACCTACCAACAATGTATATATATATATATACATGTATAATATATATATATATAAAACATTTGCCAATTCAACAATTTTTACATGTGCAATTCAGTGACATTGATTACATTCATCGTGCTGTGCAACCATTACCACTATCCTTTTCTGAATTATTCCACCACCAGCAACAGGAACTTAGTGCCTTCCTAAGCAATGACTCCACATTTCCTCTTCCTTTCCACCCCGGTAACCACTAATAAGCGTTGGTCTCTATAAATCAAAACCAAACTAGTTGCCATTGAGTTGATTCCAACTTATGGTGACCCTATGTTTTGTTTTTTTTTTCTTTATGTATTTCAGAGTACAACTGTGCATAGGATTTTCAATATCGGTGACCTTTCAGAAGTAAACCTCCAGGCCTTTCTTCCAAGACCCTCTGGGTGTATTCAAACTGCCAACTTTTAGATTAGTAGCTGAGTGCTTAACTGTTTGCACCACCCAGGGACTCCTTTGGTTTCTATACATCTGCCTATTTCATACAAGTGGGATCATACAATATTTGTCCTTCTGTGACTGACTTATTTTGCTCATAAAAAGGCATAATTTTTTTTAAAATAATTTTTATTGTGCTTTAAGTGAAAGTTTACAAATCAAGTCAGTCTGTCACATATAAGCTTATATACACCTTACTCCATACTCCCATTTACTCTCCCCCTAATGAGTCAGCCCGCTCCCTTCTTCCAGTCTCTCCTTTCGTGACCCTTTTGCCAGTTTCTAACCACCTCTACCCTCCCATCTCCCCTCCGGACAGGAGATGCCAATACAGTCTCAAGTGTCCACCTGATACAAGTAGCTCACTCTTCATCAGCATCTCTCTCCAGCCCATTGTCCAGTCCCTTCCATGTCTGATGAGTAGTCTTCGGGAATGGTTCCTGTCCTGGGCCAACAGAAGGTTTGGGAACCATGACCACCGGGATTCTTCTAGTCTCAGTCAGACCATTAAGTATGGTCTTTTCATGAGAATTTGGGGTCTGCATCCCACTGTTCTCCTGCTCCCACAGGAGTTTTCTGTTGTGCTCCCTGTCAGGACAGTCATCTGTTGTGGCCAGCCACCATCTAGTTCTTCTGGTCTCAGGATGATGTAAGTCTCTAGTTCATGTGGCCCTTTCTGTCTCGGGCTCAGAGTTATCACGAGACCTTGGTGTTCTTCATTCTCCTTTGATCCAGATGGGTTGAGACCAATTGATGCATCTTAGATGGCAGCTTGTTAGCATTTAAGACCCCAAATGCCACGCTTCAAAGTGGGATGCAGAATGTTTTCATAATAGAGTTTATTATGCCAATTGACTTAGAAGTCCCCTTAAGCCATAGTCTCCAAACCCCCGCCCTTGGTCCACTGACCTTCGAAGCATTCAGTTTATCCCGGAAACTTCTTTGCTTTTGGTCCAGTCCAGTTGAGCTGACCTTCCCTGTATTGAGTACTGTCCTTCCCTTCACCTAAAGTAGTTCTTATCTACTAACTAATCAGTAAATAGCCCTCTCCCACCCTCCCCCCTCCCCCCTCTCGTAACCACAAAAGAATGTGTTCTTCTCAGTTTATACTATTTCTCAAGAACTTATAATAGTGGTCTTATACAGTATTTGTCCTTTTGCATCTAATTTCACTCAGCATAATGCCTTCCACGTTCCTCCATGTTATGAAATGTTTCACAGATTCGTCACAGTTCTTTATCGATGCGTAGTATTCCATTGCGTGAATATACCACAATTTACTTAACCATTCATCTATTGATGGACACCTTGGTTGCTTCCAGCTTTTTGCTATTATAAACAGAGCTGCAATAAACATGGGTGTGCATATATCTGTTCGTGTAAAGGCTCTTATTTCTCTAGAGTATATTCCGAGGGGTGGGATTTCTGGGTTGTATGGTAGTTCTATTTCTAACTTTTTAAGAAAACGCCAGCTAGATTTCCAAAGTGGTTGTACCATTTTACATTCCCACCAGCAGTGTATAAGAGTTCCAATCTCTCCTCAGCCTCACCAACATTTATTATTTTGTGTTTTTTTGTATTAATGCCAGCCTTGTTGGAGTGAGATGGAATCTCATCGTAGTTTTAATTTGCATTTCTCTAACGGCTAATGATCGAGAGCATTTTCTCATGTGTCTTTTAGCCGTCTGAATATCTGCTTTAGTGAAGTGCGTGTCCATATCCTTTGCCCACTTTTTGATTGGGTTGTCTTTTTGTGGTTGAGTTTTAACAGAATCATATAGATTTTAGAGATGAGGTGCTGGTCAGAGATGTCATAGCTGAAATTTTTTTCCCAATCTGTAGGTGGTCTTTTTACTCTTTTGGTAAAGTCTTTAAATGAGCATAAGTGTTTGATTTTTAGGAGCTCCCAGTTATCTGGTTTCTCTTCATCATTTTTAGTAATGTTTTGTATTCTGTTTATGAAAAGGCATAATTTTTAAAGAAGAGAACACTCAAAACCTGTTTATAACCTCTACTCCAAGGCCTCCCTGAGTCCTTTCAAGTGGAGGCAATCCATTCTCCCAAGTCCCATGTTTGCCCACAGAACTGGCGCATGAATGAAAGGTCTGTGGGACTAGTGTACATGCTGCTTTCAACTCGTTGCTCACGCACCTTCATATCAAAACTACTCCTTCAATGCTCTTACCTTCCAGGTATTCTACACTAATAATGTCTACCTATATTGAGTTTTTATTACATTTTATAACATTGCTAAATGTCCTAAATGCATAAGCTAATTTATCCCATTCACAAATGTGAAAGATGAAACTAAAAGAAGTTAAGTGATTACATAGCTATTGTGTGCTAACACTGCGATTCAATTCTGAATGAGTCTAAAGCAGGGCTTAGAACCTGGTTCTTTGTGGTTGGAACCCCTGCTGATAATTTGCACTTCTAACAATTTCCCAGGCCGATGCTAATGCTTCTGGTTAGGGACCAATTCTGAGAACCACTAGTAGACCAGTGGTTCTCAAAATTTATTATACATAAGAATCAAAAAAAAAACAAAAAATTTTTTTTTTTTTTTTTTAAGAATCACCTGGGGAATCTTGTTAAAATGAGATTCTGATTTAGTATATCCCGGGTGGAAATGCAATTTCTCAGCAGGGGTTCAAACCAGAATGAGCTGGTTGGAAACCCTGGTCTAAATCCACACTCCTAATTCCAACACAATATTCCCTTTTCTTCCTCTCTGTGTTGCTCACTTCTCTTACCTCCTGTCACTGCACATTCATTGAAGAGTTTTCCACGTGACTTGGTATTTCTATCCTCCAGGAGTTCAAACCGGTTGGGAACAGTTCAGCACGTGCATTGCATAGCAACCAAATCTGTTGCTGATGAGATTTTGACCCCGGTAGGAAACAAACAGTGGTGACCACCTCAAAGATGGCGGCCGACCTTGTTGCTTTGAATGTGTGTTGGTCTCCATAAAACCAAACCAAACCCATTGCTTGCTGTCCAGTTGATTCAAACTCATAGTGACCTCCATAGCCCTGCCAATAATCCCATCTCCCACACCAATCTCAAAATTTCAGGAGCCTGATGTGGCAGATGGGATTATCGGCAGGACTATGGAGAGCAAAACACATTCAATGTGGCGTGGTCCGCCGCCATTTTTAAGCAAGGCACCACCGTTTCCTAACCAAAAAACAAACTCATTGCTGTCGAGTTGATTACCATTTTTAGCAACCCTATAGGACAGAACTGCCCTATAGATTTTTAAGGAGCTGCTGGTAGCTTACAACTGCTGACTTTTTTCTTCAAAATTTACTAAGCAACCATATGAATAAGAAAGTTAATTCTCTCTCTCCCCTTGCCCCCTGGCTAATTAATGGCATGAAAATAAATACGTGAATCACTGCTCTCCTCTCAGCCATCCCAATAAGCCACCTCACAATGAAAAAACAAACCACAAGATGAACCTATGTCCTGGGAAAAAAAAACAGAGAACTCATCTTTGGTTTTCAGACTCCAGAGTGGTTGCCATATGTCCCATTAAGGGAAATATACACACACCCTAAGTAGGGAAATTGTCTATAAGGATATCTTGAAAGAGTCCTAGCTTGTGTCTCAGGCAGAAGAGATGCCGTTTTAAGTCCTGACAAAGGACTGGCTTCAAGGAGAAACCGTGAAGGATTTAAACATCCTTTTTTTTTTTTGAATAAGGCAAGACTCAAACTGTCAAGAAGATTCAAATTATTTTCTTTCTTGTTTTCCCTTGCCCTTCTTCCTATTTTTCTCCCTTGCCTCACTCCCTGATCTTTTCCTTCTTCTCACTCCCTCCCTTCTTTCATTTATTTCCTTCTTTACAAAACTATAAGGCAGAACAACCAATAATGTTGCTTTAACTGTACCACAGTGTTTTGGGATTTAGAAAAAATAAATGACATACCTCATTAGAAGACTGTCACTGGGAGGGAAAAACCCAGAAGAGGCAGGAAAGCAGAAGATTAGGAGATAGCAGACAGCAGCCCATAATCAGTGCAATGAGAGGAGCTGCATCTTTTGGAGATGGTTTTACTTAACCAGGTGGATAGAGGGCAATGGTTATTGGAGTATTTTTACTGAGGTTAGCACCATATGCACGGTGCCCAGCCTGCAGCAGCTCTCAATGAGTATTATTTTATTTGGATATTTTGGCATAACATATAAGCAAAGTCTCAACGTTATGCCACTGATTTGCAAGCCACTGTAACCCTTATGTCAGAGGCAATGTCAGCAAAAAGGACCTGGGTAGTTTTCAGAGATATCATTTCTATGGGTTTGAGAAACCATGAGAAAACCTTTGGGAGACAGTAAAGAACCCTGAATTCAAACAACACCTACTGTGTGCCAAACCTATGCAGAGCAAGCTTATGGTCTCTGCCCTGGAAGGCTGACAGTCTGCTGGGGAGGGAGCATGTAATAAAAATTAACTAAAATACATAGGAGATCAAAGTCAATGATATGTATGGAAGAACTTACTCTGCTTTGATGAGTAGAAACGGTTTTCTAACAACGTGCAGCATCCATCCACTTTCTCCTGCCCTAACCACTCAGCTATATCTATGATCACACACACACACACAAAAAAAACCCATTGCCATTGATTCAACCCAACTCATAGCGACCCTGTAAGACAGAGTAGAACTGCCCCATAGGGTTTCCAAGGAGCAGTTGGTGGATTTGAAATGCCGATCTTTTGTTTAGGAGACATAGCTCATAACCACTGCACAATTAGGGCTCCATCTATGATCATAGTCCCACCCAAATGGTAACATTACTTTGGCCAAGACAGCTGGGTGTTAGTCCCTGGGTGGTACAGACTGTTAATGTGCTTGGTTACTAACCAAAAGGTTGGAGATTCAAGTCCACCTAGAGGTACCCCAGAACAAAGCCCTGGCAATTTAGTTCTGAAAAATCAGCCATCAAAAACCCTATGGAATGGGTTTTTGTGTGAGAGACTGACATGATTTGTAAACTTTCACTTAAAGCACAATAAAAATTACATAAAAAAACACAAAAACCCTATGGAGCACAGTTCTACTCAGACACACATTAGCTCAACTTGAGTCAGAAATGACTTCGTACCTACTGGTAAAACTTGTGATCCCACAGAGGAAGTCAGGGAGTATTATCACTACCTTGAAGAGCTCCAAAAAGTACCACAACTAAACCTTCTAAACATTCAGGAGGTATGGAAATGCTGAGTTTATTAAAGTTTGATTCCTCGTGTGGCTGTGGCCTGCATGAGGAAGGAACAATGGAGAGCTAACAAAGAGACAGCCCCTGCCAGCTGTGCTCATTCTTTTTCTCCTGATCAGAACACCAGAGGTGAAAATACTGCTCTGGCATTGCAGGGAGGCTGAAGAAAAGCTGTGGGTTTCCCACTGGACTAGAAGCCTCTAGGGCAGAGGCAGCAGCTTATCTTATACTCACGAGTGTAGGCCAGCGTGTTTGATGAACAAGTGACTAGGACTGTGTTAATACTTCTTGAATTGGATTGGAACGTCATTGATAGAGGTTAAGGGGGCCCCTTCTGAAATGTTGGTTTAGGAGACTCAAAATTTTTAGCTAAAGCAAAAATTCTTCCTTTGTTTAGTCATTGCATGGTCTTTGGCCAAGAACAAATTAATTTGTACCCAACCTAATCAGTATCTTAAGGTTTTTGTCAGTGAGCTGTGACCCTCAGATGATAGTCTGGTATTTAGAAGTTTGAGTCTTGGGTTCTGGTAAGGTTGAGAGCAACCAATTTAATGGACTTGCTGAAGAATTTTTCATGTGGACAAAATTCAGATACCTATCCAAGAAATTATACTGTGTTTTCTTCTAACACAGCAGGAACACTGATGGGTAAGGAGATGCAAGGGTCTCTGCCTTTCTAAGGAGTAATTACAAAGCACTTAATTGGTATCTTGAAAAACAGGATGACTTGGATATGACTTTTGGAAAGAGTGGCAGTGCCTAGGAACCACTTTAACTGAGACCGAAACGTACCCACCTCTATGGTAAATCCAGTCAGTGCTGGGTGTGCATGTTGGGGCCACTGAAGATTAGTGGAGCCAGGAACTTGATCCACTGGGAAAATCTGTTACATTTTCCTCAAAAGGACTAATCCCCATTCCACAGCTCATGCCAGGATCCAGGGTGTTAATAAGGCGTTTTCTAATCCTCTTAATGATCTTGTCACAAGACCATTCTCTACACAGTTTGGTCAGAATTATCACATCTGCTTGCCAAGACATGGGTGCTTCCTAGTGCAAACTGACTCCAGGCAAAATGGTCAAGATGGCCAAGTTTGTCTTTGTGGTCCCCAACTCAACTTTCTACACTTTCCCCTATCCACTCTGTGCCTTCTCCCTCTACCCATCCACCCAGGTCCTCGGGCACAGGTTCTTCCTCTTTTTCTGCTCTCAGAAAAGGCTTGATACATGAATTTATGTGACTGGGTTTTCTATTCTAAAAAGTGCTCACCTTCTGGGCAATGAAAGTCTTTGACCTTCCTAATTTTGGGTGTGGGAGTAGGGAGGGATATGTGCGCAGGTTGATGGGTGTGCACGTCTGCATATCTAAGAAAGCCCGTCCCTAGTATCTTTCAAGTTCATTAGATATTTGGAGCACTTAGGAAAGGCAGAATGGTGTGGGGCAGTGATTCACAACCTGGGAGGCTTTTTGAATATACCAACTTCTGGGTCTTCCTCTAGACCAGTTAATCAGACTCTCAGCCAGCAGGGTTCAGAACCACTGACATGGTGGAACACACTGGTTTCTGAAGTAGCAGATGTCATGTGAGTTCAGATTCCAGCCCTGATAACTTACAAATGGCATGATCTTGAATGAATTATGTAACTTTGATATATTTTAGTGTCTTCATCTATAAAGTGAGGAACTGATACCTACCTCACTGTGGTATGTTGTTGTTGTGCACTGTGAGTCAATTCTGACTCATAGCAACCCTATAGGTCAGAGTAGAACTGCCCCCTAGGGTTTCCTAGGCTGTAATCTTCATGGGAGCAGATTGCCAGGTCTTTTCTCCCACAGAGGCACTAATGCGTTTGAATCAAATACCTTTTGGTTAGCAGCTGAGTGCTTAGCGATTGTGCCACCAGTGCTCCATCACTGTGGTATAGGGCAGTTAAATGACCAGCAGAGCACCTAACCCACTGAAGGGGCTCAGTAAGTTTTTGGTTCCTTTCCCCTACTCTGTGCCTGCACTGGGCTGGGTGCCAGGAATCATACATATAAAGAATCATTACCACAACATATTTGGTCCTGCATAAACAATACCTTCCTTTTGAAGAAAAAAAAAATTTCTTCGGCAGTCTCAAAAACTTCTTTCAGAGCAGTGATTTCTCACTCCTAGATACACATAGAGTCACCCTCCAAGTTAAAAAAAAAAATAATAATACATACGGATTTCATTGATATGGAATAGGACCTGTATTTTTAAAAAGCCTCTGAAGGAGCCCTGTTGGAACAATGGTTAAGCACTTGGCTGCTAACCAAAAGGTCAGTGGTTCAAACCCACCAGCAGCTCTACAGGAAAAAAAAACCTTGCGATCTGCTCCAGTAAATATTACAACCTAGGAAACCCTATCGGGTAGTTCCACTCTGTCATATAAGGTCACTATGAGGTGGAATCGACTCAGAGGTGCACAGCAATAATGTGGGTCCAGGGTTGAAAAGATACTGTTCTAGAACAAGGATAGATATATTATTGTGAAATGACAAAAAATAATTGGTCAAAAGATGGTTTTGTATTCCAGCTCTGCCATGTATGACCTTGGATGCATAATACTTTTCGACTTAAAGAGCAGTCACAAGGACCATAAAATACTGCACAGTTTTAGCTCTTATACTCTGAAGATGACAACATCTAAGGTTAGCAGCGTGGTTGGTCTACAGCTCTTCCCAGAGATTGTTCAGCACTTGTTGATAGGTCAGAGGGTTTGTTCACTGGAATACAGAAGGATGTGCTACTGACTAGAGCCTACTTTCTCCAAATTCTCTGGGCCAAGAATCCATCCAACTTCAAGGCTAATTCAAACAGCAAATTTCTCCCCATCCCAAGAAACAATTTATCTAATATGTAAGTAATTTCCAAAACTTCTTATTTTTGCAATACAGTTTTCGCTTCCCAAATTTGGCTTCCTCCTGTTTCTACAGCACTCCCCCACTGGCAGGTCTGCCAGGTGGATTGGAATCATTCATTATTCTAATCACACAGGTCCTGGGTATTGGGTTTAATTTAGCTGCCTGTACAGTAGGATGCTGGGGATATTTTCAAGCCTTTAGCCTCCGGCACTGTAAATCACCCTGAATGTCAGCCAAGAAAAGTGTTGTGATGTGAGTTAGCCTTGTGTCCACAAATACTGCTCATTCTGTAATAAACCCAAAACACAAGAAAATAAAATAAATGTTGCATTTAAACACTACTTTGTGGAGGGTCTGAAATACCAGGAAAGATGAACTGGGGAAGTTCTGATTCTCCCCTCCCTGCAGCATTCAGATGGTTATTGCTGGCTATAGCCACAGAGCTGGGCCAACATTTCTTTAGACAATGGTTCTCAACCACGGCTGTACTTTGGAGTCACCGGGGAGTTTGATAGAAATGAGAATTTCAGGCACCAGACGTACTGATTCAGAATCTGCATTTTAACCTGAATTCCCTGCAGGAGATTCCACAATAATATATCCACGCTTGTTCTAGAACAGTATCTTTTCAACCCCACATTAAAGTATGAAAAGCCCTGTGTGACAAAACCATCTCATCAAATCCTCACAGCCAGTGTGACAGTTCTTATTTCCCCATTTCACAGGTGAGGCAACTGAGACTCAAATAGAAGCAATTACCTGACTAACCCAGGACCATACAGCTAGTTATTGACGGGCTGGGACTGGTTCCAGGACTGATGATTCCAACAGCAGGGCACTTTCTACCTCATGACATTGGCCTTGATGTAGGTTTTGATTGTTTAAATGTCCTTGAGGACACAGTGTCTATAATTTATTTGGCATCTTCTGACAAAGCAGCTTTTTTGGGATTATTCTTGACAGATTTAACTGCAAGCAGAAGCAAAAGGGAAAAGTTGTAAGGGGTACACCATAAAACATAAAGATGACAAAAAGTAAGATTTCCACTGAAAAGGACCTTTACAAGAAAACCAAAGAAAGGCTGCAATCTATGGATTTCTTGTAACCCTGGAAACCCGCACCTCTGTAGAACGGGGATAAAAATTCTCAAAGGACTGGGATGAAGATTAGTAACATAATTAGACAGAAGGCAGATGGAACCCTCTGAGAAAGAAATCAATACCCACACAGATGCAGAATACCAATATAGAGAAAACACCGCTACCGAGGTGGTACCCTGCAGCAAGCAAAGCACTGTGGCCACGTCCTAGGTGGGGCTGAACCGTGGGGGCTTGGACTGATGACATCGCCCCCTACCATTTTGCACTTTGCCCTGTATGATCCAAACTCCAAGCACCCATAGTCCAGGTTGTGCTAGAGGTTAAAGGAGAAGCACTGCATGAAGGCAAAGCACTGGAATTTGTATAGGGAGACACAGCTCCTATATCCAGGGCTGCAACTAATTGTGTGACCTTAGATAAGTCACTTAACCTCTCTGAACCTCAGTTTCTACATCCGTAAAATGGGAAATAATCATGCCCTGCCTCCACCAAGGACTTTTTGAGTAGTAACTATGTTAACGCATGTGGAAGTGCTTGGGAGATCATCAAGCCTGATGATACCTATGATCTTGTAGCTACGAGTTTTCTCTTTGCCAAGCAGGCTCAAACACCTGAGATCAAGATTCACACGATCTTGCTGAAAGTGCAGAAGCCATCAGCTGCTGGGCCACTTGAATTGTGTATCAGTTGAGTGCTAGCAAATACATGAGGTTGTTTAGAAGGGACTGGGAATGAACCAGAAAAGGCTCATACAGCTCCCAGACTGGCAAGCCATATTGCCTGATATCACACTATCGTGCCAGTTTTTTGCTTAGTTGAAGCATTGTCCTTGGTCAGGCTGAAATGCAAAATTGCCTTGAAAAGGTAACACATTAAATGGTTACCAGTCACTTCCACTTTCGTGTAAATTAGTCAGTCCGCAGATTCCTCAGGTACTGTTCTTAAGCAAATCTTTCAACCAAGGTCCTCAGCCAAGGGAATGGTATGGCAATTTTGACAGTGGAAAAATGGGACAGAATTTTGGAGACTGGGACACTGTTATTGAGAAACAAGTCTGGGTAGGATGCGGCAGTTGATGCAAGAGGGCACTGGCTGCCTCTCAGAGGTAAGATTCCCAAACTAGCAAGATGAGCACTAAATAGAGGAGTGGTAGAGAGTGCTGAGCCCCTGGATGGTGCAAATGGTTAACGCACTTGGCCACTAACTGAAAGGTTGGTGATTCGAGTCCACCCAGAGACACCTCGGAAGAAAAGCCGGATAATTTACTTCCCCAAAGATCAGCCATTGAAAACCCTCTGGAGCACAATTCTACTTTGACACACATGGGGTCGACATAAGTTGGAATCTACCCCACGACACAAGCTCTCATCCCAGAATCTAGCATCCTACTTTGTACGCCAGAGTCCTCTTTGGGTAAAAGAAGCATTATCGCATTAGAAGGCTGTGGTGAACTCTGCTAAGAGCGTCTTTCGGGCCTGATAAGAGGAAATCACCCATCTGGCCTGGCCCAAGTCATCTGCCTATCTAGAAAATTACCAGTACAATAAAAGTGAGTTTCTAAAAACCCAGCAGTAATCCTTAGAGATGTTACTTTCTGTCAAATTTTTGTCACATATAGATTTTTCTTTTTTCTCTTTATTACCTTCTCAGCCATGGAGATAAGGTGGCAAGGTAGAAAGACCACTGCTCTAGAGCCTGACAGACCTAGGTCCTGATTATGCCACTTTCCCCCTGTGTAACCTTGGGAAACGTTTTACCCTCCCAGGGCCTTCACCTCCTCTGTGAGTCCGGGATAATTATTCCAAGATTCCAAGTTGCTCTGAGTGTCTGACACTGAGTAGGCATTCTGAAAATGGTGACTGATCACTGCTGCAACTTTTCCAAGCCCTGGATTTCTTCCTTACTGATTACAGATTAAAAAAATTCCAGGGAGATATATGTTGGAGAGGCATATCTTTTATTAAGTTAAGGTCTTAACATTGTGTCTTTATGTGTTTTCCCGCCTACTCTCAACCCCCTCTCCAGAAGATCATGGCACCGAGGGGGTAGAGGCTACCAAACGGCCTGGAGTATAATAAATGTTCAGTACATGTTATTGAATATGTATTGAATGAACATATGAAAAGAATGAATGGGTTGCACAACACGATGAATTCAATCAATGTCACTGAATTGTACATGTAAAAAATGTCAAATTGGTAAATGTTTTGCTACACATATTTTTACCACAATAAAACATTTTTTAAAAAATCACCAAGGAGCTAGTTAAAGATGTAGTTTTATAAAAATGCAAAACCTCAATCTAGTCACGAGAAACTGACAGACAAACCCAGAGACATCCTATAAAATACCCAACTCTTCAAAAATTTCAAGTTCATGAAAGACTAGGAAAGACTGGTGAAGCATTACAGACTGGAGTCGTCTAAGGAGACTTGAAAACTCAATGCGATATAGGGTCCTGGGCTGGATTCTGAAACGGAAAAATTAGAAAAACTGGTGAAATTAAAATAAAGTCTGTAGTTCAGTTAATAGTATTGTACTAATGTTAATTTCCTAGCTCTGATCATTGTACTATGGCTACATAAGATGCCAATATTAGGAGAAGCTGAGTGAACAGTATATGGGAACTTTATTACTAATTTTATAACTTTATGTCTAAAATTCTTTCAAAATAGAAACAAAAAGAACGAGTGAATGAATGGACTCAAAATAGTGAGCCTTACAAAACAATTTAGTACTACTTCTTCTTTCTACTTTCCTTCCCCTTAGTTCTCCTTCTGTTCTTACTGCATCCTGACCCTCACTGTGCCAATAACCAAATGAAAGGGACGTAAATGTGTGTGCATGTGGTGCACCTGAGCTCTTCAGAGAAGGAGTGTTATGTCAAACAAAATATGTTTTAAAAATGTATTCTGTTGAAATAGAATTCAAGAGGAGAGAAATTCTGCACCTTCATGGCTAGTTATTGCTGATTGTTCTTTAACTCCACCATCCCCTGAGGGGCTGAGCAATGAGCAGACTGATTTCTGCTGTGTAGGCTATTTTTACCGTGTTCAGAGTGTACACAATTTATTAGCAGGAGTTACAACCATCCAGTAATCTGAATTATACATGAAATCATACTAAAAATTTTAACAAGGTAACTAACATCCCTGCCTACGTGCAATTTTGTAGATTGGGAAAAATAACAAGCTTTTAGTATTCTTCTTGAATAGATTCGATCTTTCCCTTACCTGGTCTCGGTATCTGGTATCCAACAAAGCCCCTACTTTGATACATCCATTCAGCTTTAGTGGGCCTCCTCCACGCCTTCTTCCAAAGCTTGGGCTTGGTTCCAGGAGCTTTTCAGGGATCTAGGTCCAGAACATTTGGAACAAAATCTTTATTACTCTCAGGCAAGCCCTCATTTTTAAATGCTCTGGAAACACAGATGAGTTTTTTTTCTTCTTCCTAGAGCACATTAGTAAGTAAAGTACAATGTGCTGCTTCACACATTGTGTCCTGTGATCTCTTGCCTCAAAATTCCTAGAATGAAAGAGTTAAAATGCTGATTTCAGGGTACTACCTAGATGGGTTGGATCAGAATGTAAACCTAGGGACCAATTTTTTTTTTCTTTTGGTACTTTTTTTTAAAATTGTACTTTAGATGAAAGTTTACAGAACAAACAAGTTTCTCATTAAACAATACACATATTGTTTTGTGACATTAGTTGCCAACCCCACGACATGTCAACACTCTCCCTTTCCTGACGTTGAATTCCCCATTACTAGCTTTCCTGTCCCTTCCTGTCTTCTCTTCCTTGACCCTGGGCTGATGTGCCCATTGAGTCTCATTTTGTTTTATGGGCCTGTCTAATCTTTGGCTGAAGGGGGAACCTCAGGAGTGACTAAAAGGGTGTCCAGGGGCCATACTTTCAGGGTTTCTCTAGTCTCGCCAGGCCAATAAGTCTGTTTTTCATTTTTTTTTTGGTGAGTTAGAATTTTTTTCTACATTTTTCTTTAGCTCTGTCCCGGACCCTCTACTGTGATCCCTTGTCAGGGCAGTCTGTGGTGGTAGCCAGGCACCATCTAGTTGTGCTGCACTCAGTCTGGTGGAGGCCATGGTAGTTGTAGTCCATTAGTCCTTTGCACTAATTTTTCCCTTGTGTCTTTGATTTTCTCCCTTCTTCCTTGCTCCAGATGCGGTGAGACCAGTGGAATATCTTAGATGGCTGTTAACAAGCTTTCAAGACCCCAGACAGTACTCACCGAAGTAGAATGTAGAACATTTTCTTTATAAACTATGTTATGGCAATTGAGCTAGATGTTCCCGAAGACCATGGTCCTTTCAGCCCTCAGTCCAGTAATTTGGTCCCTCAGGGAGTTTGGATATGTCGACGGAGCAGGAACAAATATTTTTAATAAGCTCCTAAGTAAATCTTTTGCACACTAAATTGTGATAATTGCTAGTATATTGATTAAGAGCATGGATTCTTGAGTCCTCACTATGTGACCTTAAAAAAAAAAAAAAACTTAGGCAAGTTAAAATACTTTTGTAGACCTCAGTGCCTTCACATCTGAGAAACTACTCCATTGTTTGTTGGAAGTGTAAAATGAAATGACATTACGCCTACGCTTCTCAAATTCTGTGTGCTTGGAATCAGTTGAGGGTCTTGGTAAAACGCAAGTTCTGACTCAGTGGCTGTGTGGGAGTGGGGCCTGAGAGATTCTGGCTTTCTAGCACGCTCCCCAGTGAAGTCAATGCTACTGATTCTGTGTCCACAATTTGAGCAATTGCCAGGCACATAGCGAGTTCTTAACAAATGTTAGATATTCTATTATTAGAGTCAGCTGTGCCAGGATGGAAAGACAGATTTTAAACCCTGATTATCAGAATCAATTGCAGTGCTTTGAAAAAACACAGGTGCCTGGGCTCCCATCTCCAAACATTCTGACTCAGTCTTTTTATGGTTGGATGTTGTGGTGGTTCCACTGAGTCAATTCCAACTCATAACAACCCCATATGACAGGGTAGAACTGTCCCATAGGGTGTTCTTGGCTGTAATCTTTATGGAAGCAGATCACCAGGTCTTTCTCCTATGGAGCAGCTAGATGGGTTCAAATCATCGATCCTTTCAGTTAGCAGCCGAGTGCTTAACCATTTCCACAACCAGGACTCCTATATCTTTATGGTAGAGCCCAGGTATCTATGTTTTTAAGTGCTACAGGAGAGCCAGGATTGAGAACCACTGGATTTAAAATAATAAAAGTATCTTGGATAAAATGTATTTTGCAACCTTTGAGTGTCAAAAATGTCCCCCAGAATAAAGCTCTTGTTCATTATGATGCCCGTGTTAAGTATACTGCTTGAGTCATGGTTATCAAAAGACAAAAGAGAAAATTTTGGTCTTAGCCCCTAGTCTGCCCTGGAGCCTCCAGCAATTCCATATAGAACCTGTCTCCATTGCCCTTTTATCCCTTACTGTACAAAGGAAGGAGATGTTGCAAGAGGCAAACACCATGAAGGAATCCAGCTCCATCACCTCCTAGCTGTCTGATCTTGGACAAGCTACTTTTAACTCCCTGCTCCTCAGATGCCTTATCTGTAAAATGGGAACAATATCTATCCCACCTACCTCATAAGCTTGTTGTGAGAGTGAAATTAACATGCTATAACCTTGTTCGTCAAAATGTGATCCATGGACCAGCAGCATCGGCATCTCCTGAGAGCTTGCTCAAAATGCAGTCTCAGGCCTACCAAATAAGAGTCTGCATTTCAACATGATTCCTCCCCCGAATGATTCCTATGCAAAGTTTGTAAAACACTGCTTTATGGAACCAAAAAATTACAGTGTTATACAATGAAATAGTCCTTATTCTTTAAGGTCTCAATAGCCTTACTGGAAAGGAGCAGGCCTTCTATTATACATGAAGCAATTAGAGACGGGTACCAGTACCAGCTGCCGTGGAGTTGATTCCATCTCATGGTGACCAGAGTAGAGCTGTGCCCCATAGAGTTTTCAATGGCTGATTTTCAAAACTAGATCACCAGGTCTTTCTTCCAGAGGTGGGTACAAGGCCAATAAAATCAAGTGATATATAGTGTGGCTCAGAATTTTCCAGAAACCAAACCAAACCTCCTTGCCATTAAGTAGATGCTGACTCACAGTGACCCTATAGGTAACAGCAACAATATTATCTGACATTCTTTCACTGATTATTATAATAATCAGTGCTTCCCAAATGTTTTTACATTCAAGGAATAGAGAATGATATTTATACATCACAGTGGAATATGATTGTTCAAGACCAGAGCCAACTGTCTTGGGTGCAGCTACTCAGACTTAAACGAGCAATCACCTGTGGATCTTGTGAAAATGCAGGTTCTAAGGTGAGACCTAAGATTTTGCATTTCTAACAAGTTCCCAGAAGATGTCTGTGCTGCCAGTCCATGGGCAGTACTTCAGGGAGAAATAGTTTAGCACTCAGGCCACTGAGACACCCCATCCACCACTGTGATATCTCAGTATATCTTAACCCATCTGTGGCACAATGAATGGGAAGTGCTACCCTAACTCATCTAATTTATTAGTATCTGATGCACGTGGAGGGAGGAAGGATGGTGGACGGGAAGAAGCCTGCCTTACCTGGGGATAAGTACAACACTACTTTGTGGTGCTATATCAGCCTATACTGGTGACAGAGGAAGGGAAATCGCTGGTGGATATATGGTTCTCCAAGCTGAGAAACCTGTCACTCTAAACCTTCCTGCTTTTCCGGAACTATGTAGTTATGCTCATTTACATGTCTCTCTTAGGAGCTGAGCAATGTGAGTGCATAGCTTCCGGAAGCTACACGATGTTCTCCCTCTAGCACCTGCTCTACACTTGGATGTTTAACAGCTGTGTCAGCTCACCGTTGCATGAACTCCCTAAGTAACTGGTTTCATGGGGTCTTGCCTTGGTGTAGCATTCTTACTCCCCAGATTCCTGGGGCTGTATATTTGATGGTGCTGTGCCATCTCCTTCTACCAGGACTCATGATGTGATACTTCAGTGAGAAATTTATCTAACAGGGAAGAATAATACTTAATAAACATTACTAAGAAGGCCTGAGCAGCCTCAATATTTATTCATTTACATAGCTATATTCTTACTGGGGATATCAAAAACAACAAGGGAAAAATAAATAAACTTGATTGCATAATTTTTTTTTTTTTTTTACTTCTTTTTGGCAAAAACAAAACAAGGTTGAAAAACAAATGGAAAACTAGTAAAAAAAAAATTGGCAATTTAAACAAAGGCTCAATACACAAAGAGATCTTACAAGTCAATAAGGAAAATAATCACAATAGAAAAATGGCCAAAGAACATAACTGAGAAATTCACACAAACAATGTGCATACAAACAGTCAATAAGTATACATAAAACATGCAAATAATCCCAAATGCAAACAAAAATAAAATATTTTGCCTATCAGATTACTGAAGATCGAGAAGTATTGACAAAATCCCTTTTGGTGACATTTGGGGCAATGGCACTGTCACATACTCTGTTCATGGGAATATAAATTTGTCATGTGTCAAATATCTTTAATATTCATACCTTTGGAACCAGCAATCCCATTCCTAGAAATCTACCCTAAGGAGAAAATTGCATGAGAAGATGAATATGCATTCATTCATTGAATCAGCAGATATTTATTGGGTCCTTATACGTGCCAGGCAATAGTTTGAGAGTAAGGGATACAGATGAGAACAAAACAGGCAATAATTCCTGCCTTCAAGGAGCATAAATTCTAGTCAGCAGAGACAAATGAGCAATGAACAAATGTGTGTGTTAGTGGTGATGGTGGTTTTCAAAGCTAAGAAAAATAAAACAAGGTAAGGACAATAGAAAATGGAATATGCTGTTCCTAACAGAGTGATTGGAGTCCCTGGGAAATGCCAACGGTTAATGTGCTTGGCTGCTAAGCAAAAGGTTGGCAGTTGGAATCTACCCACAGGCACCTCGGAAGAAAGGCCTAGTGACCTACTTCCAAAAAACCAGCCATTGAAAACTCTATGGAGCACGGTTCTACTCTGACTCACATGGGGTTGCCATGAGTCAGAAGTGACTACTGCAACTGTTATTTTTTTAAACAGGGTGATTAGGAAAATCTTCTCTGATAAGGAGACATTTGAGTGGAGTCTTGACAGAGGTAGGAAAGCAGGATGCAGGGATACCTGAGAAAAGGTGGCTCTAGGTAGAGGGAAGAGCAGGCACAAAGGTGAGAGTGTGTTGATGTGTCTGAGGACCAGCAAGGAGGCCAGTGAGACCAGAGCAGAGTGAACGCGGGGTAAACTGGTGGGAGATGAGGCTGGGAGGTGCGGGGGCTGATGGATCACGGAGCGTCTTATAGGTCATGGTGAGGCCAATAGGGCTTTACTGACAGTGAGAAAGCCAGCACTGGAGGGCTTGGAGTAGGGCAGTGATGTGCTCCAGTTTGAATTTGTAAAGACTCTGGCTGCTGAGTGGAGAATAGGTTGGAAGTGGGCAAAAGTGGAAGTAGGAAGACCACTTGAGAAGTGATTACAATAACCTAAGCAAGATAAGATGGGGACAGTGGAGGTGGTTCAAAGTCGCTGAATTCTAGCTATGTTTTGAAGGTAGAGCCATCAGGATTTCCCGACTGAGCAAGTGTGAGTTTTAAGAGAAAGAAAAGAGTCAAGGATGACTTTGAGGTTTTCGGCTGGGCAGTATGCTATTTACTGAGATGAGGAGGCCCATAGGAGGACAGGGGGTTGAGGGAGGCAAGGTCAGAGAAAGCAAAGGCTTTCAACTTGTCAAGTAGCTTGTCAACTTGTTTGAGGTGTCTATTAAACGATCTAAGTAGAAATGTCAGGTGAGCAGTTGGGTTATAAATCTGGACTTCAAGCAGAGGGTTGGAGATACACATTTGGGAGCCCATGGATGTTATTTAGTCCTGAAAGCAGATGAGATCACCTAAGGAATTAATGTAGAGAAGTGAAAGATGTCTGAGAACTGAACCTTAAGATGCTTCAAAATTTAGAGGTCAGGAAGACAAGGAGAAACAAGCAAAGGGGACAGAAAAAGAGTAACCAATAAAATAGAAGAAAACCCAAGAGAGTGGTTTCCTGGAAGGCAAGAGAAAAATTTTAAGGAAGAAAAAGAGTGATCAAGGTTCAAATGCTGTTGACAGGTTAAGAAAGATGAAGGTGGAGGACAGACCACTGAATTTGACAACATGAAGTTCACTGACAAGAACTGTTTGTGGAGGAATGTAGATGAAAAACTGACTGGAATGGGTTCAAGAGAAAGCAGGAGAAGAAAAAGCAGAGATGGCAAGTATAAAGAACTCTTTCAAGAATTTGAGCTGGCTCAGTGGTTAAGAGCTCGGCTGCTAACCAAAAGGTCGGCAGTCTGAATCCACCAGCCGCTCCTTGGAAACCCTATGGGGCAGTTCTACTCTGTCCTAAAACCCCAGTGCCGTCGAGTTGATTCTGACTCATAGTGACCCTATAGGACAGACTAGAACTGCTCCATAGAGTTTCTAAGGAGCGCCTGGTGGATTTGAACTGCTATCCCTTTAGTTAGCAGCCTTAGCACTTAACCACTACACCACCAGGGTTTCCACTCTGTCCTAGGGCGTAGCTATTAGTTGGAATCAACTTGAGGGCAACAGGTTGGGTTTTGGTAAAAAAAAAAATAAAAATCCTATAGGAGCAGCTGGTGGATTTGAACTGCCAACCTTTTGGTTAGCAACCAAACTCTGGGTTTTGGTAGGGGAACAAAAAAGCCCATTTAGCTGGGTAGCTAACTGAATGGTTGACAGTTCAAACCTACCAGCTGCCTCTTGGGAGTAAGGTGTGGCAGTTTGCTTCTATAAAGATTATGGGACAGTTCTACTCTGTCCTACAGGGTCACGATGGGTCAGAACTGACTCAACAGCAAAAAGGTTTGGGTTTTTTGGTTTAGAGGAACAAAGAAATAGAGCTGTAGGTGACATCAAGGATGGGAGCTATTACTGCATGTCTGTTTGCTAAGGATATAGTATGGCAGAGAGCAAAAAAATATGATGAAGGAAAAAGAGGGACCAACTGTTTGATTAAAGGAGATAGGATGGGGTCCAATTCACACAAGAGGAGATGCCTTGGATAGATCCAGACACGAAGAATTCATTACACAATTGTTTATTATGGTGAGAAACTAGAAATTAATTTAAAGTTTATCGATAGGGACTAGATACATGATTTATGGAGTTGAAGTAAAATAGAATGAAACACACTCATTAACATTGATGGTGAAGATTCTATACTTACCTACATGGTAATGTGTTCATAATAAAAACAAAATAATGAAAAACTAAAAACAGTATAGTAGAATCCTGACCATGAGTGATTAAAATCTTATCTAGGTAAGATTGGGAGGTAGTTTTGCTCTCTTCTTTATGATATTTTGTATTATTTCCTTTTTACAATGCACATGTATGATTTGTTTAAAGCTATTTTCTGCACTTCTAGCCACTGCTGGAAAATACACAGTGCCACCCCCTGAAGCCTTTTTAGAGACTCAACTCGATGGTAACGGGTTTTTTGTTGTTGTTTTTTTATGGTGATTTATCATTTAATTTCAGGCCCCTTCCAGATCTCTCCGTACCAACTCCTCCCTCAAACATAAACATTTATTCAAATTCCAGCTCAGTGGCCTGCTTTGTTGTTGGGTGTCTTATTAGATGCTTTGTTGTAGTTGCTGGATGCCATTGAGTTGATTCCAACTCATAGCTTCCCTGTGTGACAGAGTAGAACTGCCCCATAGGGTTTTCTTGGCTGTCATCTTTATGGAAGCAGATTGCCAGGTCTTTCTCCCATGGAGCCGCTGGGTGGGTTCACATCGCCAACCTTTTGGTTAGCAGCCGAGCGCTTAACTGTTGTGCCACCAGGGCTCATTAGCCGCTTTGCTCTTGAACAATATATTTAACTTTAATAAGCCTGTGTTTTTCACCCATAAAATAATGATTTAAAAAATCTGCTTCATAGAACAACTAAATAGACCTATAACAAAAGAAGAGATTGAAAAGGTAATCAAAAAACTCCCAACAAAAAAAGCCCTGGTCTGGATGGCTTCACTGCAGAGTTCTACCAAACTTTCAGAGAAGAGTTAACACCGCTACTACTAAAGGTATTTCAGAGCATAGAAAAGGATGGAACACTACCAAGCTCATTCTATGAAGCTACCATATCCCTGATACCAAAACCAGGTAAAGACACCACAAGAAAAGAAAATTATAGACCTATATCCCTTATGAATGTAGATGCAAAAATCCTCAACAAAATTCTAGCCAACAGAATTCAACAACATATCAAAAAAATAATTCACCATGACCAAGTGGGATTCATACCAGCTATGCAGGGATGGTTCAACATTAGAATAACAATTAATGTAATCCACCACATAAATAAAACAAAAGACAAGAATCACATGATTCTATCAATTGATGCAGAAAAGGCATTTGACAAAGTTCAAAGCTCATGCATGATAAAAACTCTCTGCAAAATAGGAATAGAAGGAAAATTCCTCAACAAAATGAAGGACATTTATACAAAGCCAACAGCTAACATCATGGAGAGAGCCTGAAAACATTCCCATTGAGATCGGGAACCAGACAAGGATGCCCTTTATCACCACTCTTATTCAACATGGTGCTGGAAGTCCTAGCCAGAGCAATTAGGTTAGATAAAGAAATAAAGCATATCCAGATTGGCAAGGAAGAAGTATCTTTATTTGCAGATGACATGAGCTTATACACAGAAAACCCTAAGGAATCCTCCAGAAAACTACTGAAACTAATAGAAGAGTTCAGCAGTGTATCGGGATACAAGATAAACATACAAAAATCAATTAGATTCCTCTACACCAACAAAAAGAACATTGAAGAGGAAATCACCAAATCAATGCCATTTACAGTAGCCCCCAAGAAGATAAAATACTTAGGAATATATCTTACCAGAGATGTAAAAGACTTATACAAAGAAAACTACAGTACACTTCTGCAAGAAACCAAAAGAGACTTACGTAAGTGGAAGGACATACCTTGCTCGTGGATAGGAAGACTTAACATTATAAAAATGTCTATTCTACCAAAAGCAATCTATACATTTAATGCAATTCCGATCCAAATTCCAAAGACATTCTTTAATGAGATGGAGAAACAAATCACCAATTTCATATGGAAGGGAAAGAGGCCCCGGATAAATAAGGCATTACTGAAAAAGAAGAACAAAGTGGGGGGCCTTTCTTTACCTGATTTTAGAACCTATTATACCACCACAGTAGTCAAAACAGCCTGGTACTGGCACAACAGATACACGAACCAATGGAACAGAATTGAGGATCCAGACATAAATCCATCCACAAAGGCCCCAAAACAGTTAAATGGGGGAAAAGACAGTCTTTTTAACAAATGGTGCTGGCATAACTGGATATCCATCCGCAAAAAGATGAAACAAGACCCATACCTCACTCTATGCACAAAAACTAAGTCAAAATGGATCAAAGACCTAAGTATAAAATCTAAAACGATAAAGATCATGGAAGAAAAAATAGGGACAACGTTAGGAGCCCTAATACTGGCATAAACAGTATATAAAACATTATTAAGAATGCAAGAGAAAAACTAGATAACTGGGAGCTCCTAAAAATCAAACACCTATGCTCATTGAAAGACTTCACCAAAAGAGTAAAAGACTACCTACAGACTGGGAAAAAGTTTTTAGCTATGACATTTCTGATTAGCACCTGATCTCTAAAATCTACATGATACTGCAAAAACACGACCGCAAAAAGACAAATAACCCAATTAAAAAATGGACAAAAGATATGAATAGACACTTCACTAAAGAAGACATTCAGGTAGCTAACAGATATATGAGGAAATGTTCATGATCATTAGCCATTAGAGAAATGCAGATCAAAACTACAATGAGATTTCATCTCACTCCAACAAGGCTGGCATTAATCCAAAAAACACAAGATAATAAATGTTGGAGAGGCTGTGGGGAGATTGGAACACTTCTACACTGCCGGTGGGAATGTAAAATGGTACAACCACTTTGGAAATCGATTTGGTACTTTCTTAAAAAGCTAGAAATAGAACTACCGTACCATCCAGCGATCCCACTCCTTGGAATATATCCTAGAGAAATCAGAGCCTTTACATGAACAGATATATGCACACCCATGTTTATTGCAGCACTGTTTACAATAGCAAAAAGATGGAAGCAACCAAGGTGCCCAACAACGGATGAATGGATAAATAATGGTATATTCACACAATGGAATACTACGCATCGATAAAGAACAGTGATGAATCTGTGAAACATTTCATAACATGGAGGAACCTGGAAGGCATTATGCTGAGTGAAAGTAGTCAGTTGCAAAAGGACAAATATTGTATAAGACCACTATTATAGTAACTTGAGTAATAGTTTAAACTGAGAAGAAAACATTGTTTTGTGGTTACGAGAGGGGGGAGAGAGGGAGGGCAGGAAAGGGGCATTCACTAATTAGATAGTAGATAAGAACTACTTTAGGTGAAGGGAAAGAGCACACAATACAGGGGAGGTCAGCACAATTGGACTAAACCAAAAGCAAAGAAGTTTCCTGAATAAACTGAATGCTTCGAAGATCAGTGTAGCAGGGGCAGGGTTTGGGGACCATGGATTCAGGGGACATCTAAGTCAATTGGCATAGTAAAATCTATTAAGAAAACATTCTGCATATCACTTTGGAGAATGGTGTTTGGGGTTTTAAATGCTAGCAAGCAGCCATCTAAGATGCATCAATTGGTCTCAGCCCACCTGGATCAAAGGAAAATGAAGAACACCAAGGACACAAGGCGATGACAAGCCCAAGAGACAGAAAGGGCCACATGAACCAGAGACCACATCCTCCTGAGACCAGAAGAACTAGATGGTGCCAGGCTACAACCAATGGCTGCCCTGACAGGGAACACAACAGAGAAGCCCTGAGGGAGCAGGAGAGCAGTGGGATGCAGACCCCAAATTCTCATAAGACCAGACTTAATGGTCTGACTGAGACTGGAAGGACCCCGGTGGTCATGGCCCCCTGAACTTCTGTTGGCCCGGGACAGGAATCATTCCCGAAGCCAACTCTTCAGACATGGATTGGACTGGACAATGGGTTGGAGAGGCATGCTGGTGGGGAGTGAGCTTCTTGGATCAGGTGGACACTTGAGACTATGTTGGCATCTCCTGCCTGGAAGGGAGATGAGAGGGTGGAGGGGGTTAGAAGCTGGCGATAAGGACACGAAAAGAGAGAGTGGAGGGAGGAAGCGGGCTGTCTCATTAGGGGGACAGTAATTGGGAGTGTGTAGCAAGGTGTATATGGGTTTTTGTGTGAGAGACTGACTTGATTTGTAAACTTTAGCACAATAAAAATTATTAAAAAAAAAAAATCTGCCTCAGAAGGCTGCTGTGAGGATCGAGGATAACGTGGGTAAAACGTGTAGCATGGTTCCTGTCACATAAAAAAAAGAAAACAAACCAGTTGCCATTGAGTCTATTCTGACTCATGGGGACCCCATGTGTTGCAGAGTAGAACTGCACTCCATAGGATTTTCAAGGCTGTGACCTTTTGAAAGCAAATCACCAGGGCTGTCTTCCCAAGGGTCTCCGAATGAGTTCAAACCACCAACCTTTTGCAGTGCTTAACTCTTTGTGCCACACAGGGACTCCCTTTTCTGACACATAACTGTTACTAAATATCGTCGTTGGCACTCCTGAGGTTCACCCTTCAGCCAAAGATCAGGCAGGCCCATAAAACAAAACAAGACTAAATGGATACACCAGGCCAGGGGCAAGGACTAGAAGGCAGGTAGAGACAGGAAAGCTGGTAATGGGGAGCCCAAGGTTGAGAAGGGAGAATGCTGACATCTCTTGGTGTTGGCAGCCAATGTCACAAAACAATATGTGTATTGTTTAATGAGAAACTTATTTGTTCAGTAAACTTTCATCTAAAGTACAATAAAAAAAATTTTTAAATAAATACTCTTGTTGGGTGAGAAACCCTGGTGGCGTAGTGGTTAAGTGCTACGGCTGGTAACCAAAGGGCCAGCAGTTCGAATCCACCAGGCGCTCCTTGGAAACTCTATGGGGCAGTTCTACTCTGTCCTGTAGTGTTGCTATGAGTCGGAATTGACTCGACGGCACTGGGCTTGGCTTGGGCTTGGCTTCTTGGGTGCTGTGAGGTCAATTTCAACTCACAGCGACCTCATGTTACAGAGCAAACTGTCGCACAGGCTTTTCTTTACTATAGTCTTTACAGAAGCAGATCAGCAGGTCTTTCTCCCGTGGAGCAGCTAGGTGGATTCAGACCTCCAGTCTTTTGGTTGGCAGCCAAGCACTTAACCATGGTGCAACCAGGGCTCCTTTTACTAAATACTGGGCGGCACCACTCGATGGCACTGGGTTTGTTTTAATATCTGGTGTGGTGTTTGTTTACCTAGGGCAGGCCTATTACGCCATATACTCTTAGAGAAGAAAAGGGTGGGGGGAATCCTCTTAACAATATCAATGAAGTTGCCTTTTGCTTTTTCTATTTCTAGTGATACCAGTCTCTCTCCTCTCTTGTGTAATGTAGGGGGATTTGGGAGAGAAAAAAAAAAAAATTCCCATTGCTTCTCAATTACCAGCAAACTTTCCAAAATGTGGCTAATTCGCCCTCTAGTGACAGACATTGTAATTTCCACCATGTTTTCCCCAAAACCAAAAAAAAAAAAACCAAACAAACCAACCCCTTACTGTCCAGCTGATTCTGATTCGTAGCAGCCCTATAGGACAGAGTAGAACTGCCCCATAGGGTTTCTAAAGCCGTAAATCTTTACGAAAGCAGACTGTCACATCTTTCTCCTATGGAGCAGCTGATGGATTCGAACTGCCAACATTTCAGTTAACACCCAAGTGCTTAACCACTGTGCCACCAGGGCTCCTCACATTGTCCTCAGTAGGAGTTGAAATAGAAAATGCCCATACAGGGAGTGTTTGCCTCATCTTCCTCTCTTACTACTGGTCCTGCCACCACCATATGAAGGAAGGAAAGTGGCTGAAACTGACCCATTACTCACTTCCTTAAAAAACCATTGCCTTCGAGTTGATTCCGACTCATAGTGACCCTACAAGGACAGTGTAGAACTGCCCCAGAGTTTCCAAGGAGTGCCTGGTGGATCTGAACTGCCAACATTTGGTTAGCAGCCGTAGCACCTTACTATACCACCAGGGTTTCCAATAGGACCTACTTAAAATGCAAACCTGTACCTAGGAGGAGTGGCCTGATGGGAACCCTTTAATTTGAAATAAGCTATTTTTTTTTTTTTTTATCCTAAGGGATGACACTCAGTAGATTAGTATTACAGCAGGACGTGGGTCGGGAGAGTTAGTCCTGGGAAGTCAGCCATAAAGGTGAGTCCAAAGTCCAGATGTAGTGCCTCATGGGGGCCCTGGGTATTCCAAGGGTGGAGAACAAAGGTCACAAGTTCCAAAAATGGCTCTTCTGCTCCCTCAAGAACAGCGATTGTCTCTCTAGGAGTAATATCTCCAAACAGAGGCAGATACAATAAAAGTGAAACATAGGTCTTGAAGGAATAAAACTTCCTAGGGCCAAAAAGTGACTCCTTTAACACGTTAGCATACATTTGTACTAGCATAAAGAGCCCTGGGTTTCAGGTCAAAAGACCAGGGATTAAGTCTCACCCTTGTCATTGACAAGATGTGTACTACCAAGGAAGCCAGTTAGCTTTTCTGAGCACGAGCTTTCTTATCTGTAGAATGGGGGTGATGGTGATAATTCTGCTCTCAGTAAAACGCTTGGTAAACCATAGCTTCTGTTTGTTACTTTGGGTCTCCCTGAGAATGGTGAGCTGTGATGTGCTGAAGGTAAAAGAGTGACATGTACTGAAAAGAAACACCCCTGTTCTGAGCTGGGCCTGGTGGCTTAATGATATCAGGAGGTAGGTTATGAAGTACTCGGGCTCTTCAGTGAAAGTTGAGGGTGAGTAGATCCCTCTTGGAGCGGCTTGGGGGAAATTCCAATAGTGGAGTCTCAATAGTGAAGTCTTAGGAACAAAAATGGGAGGGGAGAAAAAGAAAAAAGGGGAAAAAAGAGCACAGGAATGTGAAACCTGTGACATATTACTGGATATAAGAGTCTCAATTCACAGAAATTGGATAAGGGTTGTGTCTAACAGAGCAAGGTTGACATAAGCCCGTATGTGAAACCCACAGTGATAGTCTGAGGGAGATGACCCACTGGAGGGGGTTCTGGAAGTGCCAGGAAAGGTAGTTATACAATGGGTGGTGCAAGGCCGAAATGATAATAAAACCAGTCTCAACTGATTTGGTTTGAAAACTGGGTCAGTAAGTGCCAAGAAAATCACTGGAATAACAGCACTACTTAGGGTCAAGTCATGGTGGTGCAAATAGTCAAGCACTGCGCTGCCAACCGAAACGCCGGTAGTGCGAGCCCATCCAGAGGCACCCTGACAAAAGCCTGGAGATCTACTGTTCACAATCAGCCACTGAGAACCCTGCAGAGCACAATTCTACTCTGGCACACATAGGTGTCACCATGAGCTGGAATCAGTTTTTAGGAACAAACAAAAAGTGGTACAACAGGAAGATATATTCTTATAGTCAAAGGTTTATCCCATCATACGTAACAGAAAGGCTCCCTCCTACCCAACGAGTTAAAGCCCAGAGTTGGTTTTGAAGCTAGAGCACGTTGTCAGATCATCTATCTGAACACAAACCTGATAAATGGTTTAATGGCTAATATTCATGGGCGCACACATTTTTTTCACTTGTTCATCAGATATGTATTAAAGACTACTTGTGGCTCAAATACTGTGCTCTACCTAATATCGTAGGAGTGGAAGATAAATTAGATGTGGTGGTTTCCTTCAAGGTGTTTGCAGTCTACCAGAGGATGCAGCATGTTATAAAATAATTATAAAACTCAGAAGAAGGTGCTATTGATGTTCAGCAGAGAAAGTTCAGGATACACACAGATTACTGCTGGCTGGGAGAGAAATTCAGAAAATACAGAGCATTGCTTGCTCACAGAAGTAGTTGTTGTTGTTGTTAGGTGCCATGGAGCGAGCTTATGCGTTTGACTTTGGAATAAAAAAGTCCTAACTTTGAAGTCCACTTGCCCTCACTTCCTACTATGAGGCCTCCTTGAGTCTTGATGTTTTCATGAATAAAATGAGGCTAATAGTAGTACTTACTGCATTGGGTCACTGTGAGTTGTGGGATTTAAACATGTACTTACCTCAGTGCCTGTTGGTGACTCAAAGCAGCAAAAGACATGGTGACTGTATTCAAGTGTTTGCCAATTTCTATTCATATTTAGGAGTCCCTGGGTAGTGCAAATGGCTAATGCACTCAGCTGCTAACTGGAAAGCCTGGAGGTTCAAGTCCACCCAGAGTCTACTCATAAGAAAGGCCTGGTGACCAACTTCAGAAAAATCAGCCATTGAAAGCTCTGTGAAGCACAGTTTGACTCTGACACACACGCGGTTGCCGTGAGCGGGCATCGACAACAGCAACTGGTGGTGGTATTCATCAAGACGTTCAGCAAATCATGGAAACCTTCCTGTCTTAGGCTGGGTTCTCCAGAAGAGCAAAACCAGAAAAATGTATATGTATTTACATACAGAGATTGAAGTCAAGGAAATGGCTCATACAATTGTGAAGGCTGGTAAGTCCAAATCCGTGGGTCAAACATCAGGCTGGAGACTTCTCCTGACTCTCGTGGTTTCAGGGGCTGACAAACCCAAAATCAACAGGCCAGATGGTCTGCTGCTGGCTCAAGTCCCAAGAAACGGAGGTCAGAGGATGATGAATCCAATGCAGGATCCAGAGAGAGAGTGAGCCTTGCTGGAATATCCACTTATATACTGGAGGCAGGCCACACCCCCCAAGGAAATTCCGCTTCCAATTGATTTATCATAGCTCATAGCACATCTCATCATGGAAGTGATTACATTGTATTACACTACGGAAGAGCAATCAGTTCAATGTCTAACAAACCACTGAGAATCATGTTGTTGTTGTTGTTAGGTGCCATTGAGTTGGCTCTGACCCATAGCGACCCTATGCACAACAGAATGAAACACCGCCCGGTCCTGCACCATCCTTACAATCGTTGTTATGCTTGAACTCATTGTTGCAGCCACTGTGTCAATCCACCTCGTTGAGGGTCTTCCTCTTTTCCGCTGACCCTGTACTCTGCCAAACATGATGTCCTTCTTCAGAGACTGATCCCTCCTGACAACAGGTCCAAAGTATGTAAGACCCAGTCTTGCCGTCCTTGCTTCTAAGGAGCAATCTGGTCGTACTTCTTCTAAGACAGATTTGTTTGTTCTTTTGGCAGTCCATGGTATATTCAGTATTCTTCGCCAACACCACCAATTCAAAGGCGTCAATTCTTCTTTGGTCTTCCTTATTCATTTTCCAGCTTTCACATGCATATGATACGATTGAAAATATCATGGCTTGGGTCAGGCGCACCTTAGTCTTCAGGGTGACATCTTTGCTTTCAACACTTTAAAGAGGTGCTTTGCAGCAGATTTACCCAATGCAGTGTGTCTTTTGATTTCTTGACTGCTGCTTCCATGGCTGTTGATTGTGGATCCAAGTAAAATGAAATCCTTGACAACTTCAATCTTTTCTCCATTTATAATGATGGTGCTCATTGGTCCAGTTGTGAGGATTTTTGTTTTCTTTATGTTGAGGTGCAATCCATACTGAAGGCTGTGGTCTTTGATCTTCATTAGTAAGTGCTTCAAGTCCTCTTCACTTTCAGCAAGCAAGGTTGTGTCATCTGCATAACACAGGTTGTTAACGAGTCTTCCTCCAATCCTGATGCCCCCTTCTTCTTCATATAGTCCAGCTTGTCGGATTATTTGCTCAGCATACAGGTTGAATAGGTATTGTGAGAGAATATGACCCTGACACACACCTTTCCTGAGTTTAAACCAATCAGTATCCCCTTGTTCTGTCTGAACAATTGCCTCTTGATCTATGTAAAGGTTCCTCATGAGCACAACTAAGTGTTCTGGAATTCCCATTCTTCGCGATGTTATCCATAATTTGTTATGATCCACACAGCCTTTGCAGAGGCAATAAAACACAGGTAAACATCCTTCTGGTATTCTCTGCTTTCAGCCAGGATCCATCTGACATCAGCAATGATATCCCTGGTTCCATGTCCTCTTCTGAAACCAGCCTGAATTTCTGGCAGTTCCCTTTCGATATACTGCTGCACCCATTTTTTAATGATCTCCAGCAAAATTTTGCTTGTGTGTGATATTGATAATATTGTTCAATAATTTCCACATTCGGTTGGATCACCTTTCTTGGGAATAGGCATAAACATGGATCTCTTCCAGTCAGTTGGTCAGGAAGTCGTCCTCCGTATTTCTTGGCATAGATGAGTAAGCACCTCCAGACCTGCATCTCTTTGTTGAAACATCTCAATTGATATTCCATTAATTTCTGGAGCCTTGTTTTTCGCCAATGCCTTCAGAGCAGCTTGGCCTTCTTCCTTCAGTACCATTGGTTCCTGATCGTATGCTGCCTCTTGAAATAGTTGAACATCAACTAATTTCTTTTTGGTATAATGACTCTTCGTATTCCTTCCATCTTCTCTTGATGCTTCCTGTGTTGTTTAATATTTTCCCCATAGAATCCTTCACTTTTGCAACTCGAGGCTTGACTTTTTTCTTCAGTTCCTTCAGCTCGAGAAATGCTGAGCGTGTTCTTCCCTTTTGGTTTTCCATCTCCAGCTCTTTGCACATGTCATTACAATAGTTAGTCTTCTTGAGCCGCCCTTTGAAATCTTCAGTTCTTTTACTTCATCAATTCTTCCTTTTGCTTTATCTGCTCTACGTTCGAGAGCAAGTTTCAGAGTCTCCTCTGACATCTGTCTTGATCTTTTCTTTCTTTCCTGTCTTTTCAATGACCTCTTGCTTTCTTCATGTATGATGTCCTTGATGTCATTCCCCAACTCATCTGGTCTTCTGTCACTAGCATTCGGTAAGTCAAATCTGTTCTTCAGATGGTCTCTAAATTCAGGTGGGATATACTCAAGGTCATATTTTGTCTCTTGTGGACTTGTTCTGATTTTCTTCAGTTTTAGCTTGAACTTGCATATGAGCAATTGATGGTCTGTTCCACAGTCGGCCCCTGGCCTTGTTCTGATGATCTTGAGCTTTTCCACTGTCTCTTTCCACAGAGGTAGTCAATTTGGTTTCTGTGTGTTCCATCTGGCGAGGTCCATGTGTATACCCGTTCCACTGTTTATGCTGGTGAAAGAAGGTATTTGCAATGAAGAAGTCATTGGTCTTACAAAATTCTATCATTCAATTTCCAGCATTGTTTCTATCACCAAGGCCATACTTTCCAACTACTGATCCTTCTTCTTTGTTTCCAACTTTTGCATTCCAATCACCAGTAATTATCAATGCATCTTGATTGCATGTTTGATCAATCTCAGGTTGCAGCAGCTGATAAAAATCTTCTATTTCTTCATCTTTGGCCCTAGTGGTTGGTGCATAAATTTGAATAATAGTCATATTAACTGGTCTTCCTTGTAGGTGTATGGATATTATCCTATCACTGACAGCGTTGTACCTCGGGATGGATCTTGAAATGTTCTGACGATGAATGCAACACCATTCCTCTTCATGTTGTCATTCCCAGCATAGTAGACTATATGATTGTCTGATTCAAAATAGCCAATACCCGTCCATTTCAGCTCACTAATGCCTAGGATATCGACGTTTATGGGTTCCATAACCAAAAAAACCAAGCCAAACCCAGTGCCATCGAGTTGATTCCGACTCATAGCGACCCTATAGCAACCCTACAGGACAGAGTAGAACTGCCTCATAGAGTTTCCAAGGACCGCCTGGCAGATTCAAATTGCCAACCCTTTGGTTAGCAGCCATAGCACTTAACCACTTAACCACTATTCCACCAGGGTTGCCACGGGTTCCATAGCCTAGCTAAATCGACATATAACATTAACCACCACACTTCTTCTCCCAACCTGAATTTTCTCTCTGCTTTGCCTCTATAGACCTTGTGTTCCTTTATCAGGGTTCCTGTTACCTCCCATTGTAATTTTCTGCTTACTCACCTGTCTTCCCTACTAGCCATAAGAACCTTGAGAAAGAGCTCTGTGTCTTGTATCTCTATTCCATTGCATAGAGAAGATCCTGGTAATAGCAGGTGTGCATTGAATGCTGAATTCATTCATCTATCAGGGAGAACAATAATCCCATTAAACAATAAACAAACAGCTAATTTGTGTGACACTGGCTCTTTAGTGCAACATTCCATAGGTAGGAGAATCCTTTAGGCCTGTAAGCCATTGCTATGGAGTTGATTCTGACTCATAGTGACCCTATAGGACAGAGTAGAACTGCCCCATAGAGTTTCCAAGGAGCACCTGATGGATTCGAACCGCTGACCTTTTGATTAGCAGCTGTAGCCACCAGGGTTTCCAGAGAATCCTCTAGTGGTTAGAAACTATGGGATAAAACTCCATGGAGGAGATAGGATATGAACTAGACCTGAAGGACATGCACGGTTTGAACAGCACACATTAACAGAGGCAGCAGCATCAGCCGCAAACATATACCACTTAACTGCATGCCAGGCAATGGCGCTTTACAACAGTGACAGCCTTGTGAGTAAGCACTGCTATCATCTAGACCCCAGCCAATCAGGTTTAAGAGTCTGTACTCTATCCCACCCTGCCGGAGCACGGCATGAACAACGACTCAGACATGCGAATGCTCATAGCATGTTGTGGCCCAGCTGAAGAGCAGTGTTAAGGGGTGTTGTGAATTCAGGTTGGATGGATAAGAGTGCCATAATAATATTTGTATAGTACTTGGTGGTTTAATAGTTCAATAATATTTTTATAGTACTCAGCGCTTTCATGTGCATCATTTCATTTGGCCCTCACACAGTTCACTGAGATAGGTATGGTGGTGTTATTACTCCTATAACAAAAATAAAGAAACTAAGGCTCAAAGCTATTAGTGGTAGACTGAAACCCTGGGCTCTGTTCTTTTTAGTTCCATGTTACAGAGGATCTGCAAAGCTATTAAGAAACATTTGAAGTTGTTGTCTTATGCAACAGAGAATCACTCTAGGCTCTTAAGAAGAGCATTAACGCTTACAGAAGTGGTGTTTGGCCAAAAGATTGACCCCATGTCACCACTTTCTGAAATGCTGAGGAAAAAAAAAATGAATCCAAAGACAGAGAGATTGAAGTAGGCACAAATTTTATTCTGTCAGCTGTGCTTGGGAGTGGTCAACAAGAGCAGAATTCCTCTCCATATGCTTGTTTCACCAAGCTACAATCATGTAAATAAATATTTTACACCATCAGGACACAATGACCCCAATATGCATTATATCATGAAGACATTTCTCCCTTTGAAATTGCTAGAATGTCTTAGGTCCCCTATCTTCTTTCTAGTGCCAAAGATTTGTAGTGGGAGTTCCCTCCTTTTTGGTGACCGAAGAATGTTTACCATATGTTTTGGTTCCTTGGTGTGGCAGAACCCATCAGTTGCCTGTCCAATAGTCATTGCCCCCTTTCTTCTGCTAGTGGAGCCCAGTGTTGTTAAGGGTGGCAATGTGCCGAGCCCTAGGTACTGAAACACTATTAGCCTACGCCAGTGGTTCTCAATTCTAGCTGTACATTACAATCACCTGCATAGCTTTTTAAACCTCCCACTGCTTGGGTGCCACCTGTAGATTCTTCAGTTAAATTGGACTAGGCTTTGGCCCAAGCATCAGTAATTTTTAAAAGCCCCCCTGGTTATTCTTTATGAAGTACAATTGGGATTGATAACCACTAGTGTAAACCAGTCATGATAACTCTATTCCTTTTTGCCATATACCTGACTTCTCAGCTTCTCTTGCAGCTAGAGGTAGCCAAGGGACCCAGTCTGTGGGAGTACATCTGGAAAAGATTTTGGGCTCCTGATAAAAGGGACAGACAAGGCTGGGGCTGTCCCTTTCCCCTTTTCCCAGGGATGCCTGGAGTTACAGTGGCCATCTTGAGATCATGAAGTGGCAAACATGAAGGCTGTAAGTCCACATTCTAAGGATGCTAGCAAACACCTGCATTTCTGATGGCAGCGTTGAGCAGATAATACAATGCTAGCAAATTCCTCTCTCCAGACTTCTCGTTTTGTGAGAAAAAGAAATCTTTATTTGTTTAAACCCATTGCCGTGGATTGGAACTTATAGTAACCCTGCAGGACAGGCTAGAACTGCCTCATACGGTTTCCAAGGCTGTAATCTTTACAGAAGCTCACTACCACATCTTTCTCCCGAGGTGGGTTTGAACTCCTGACCTTTCGGTTAGCATCCGGGCACTTAACCACTACACTACCAGTGTTTCTTTTTTATTTGTTTAAGCCTCTGTAGTCAGGTTTTTCTTTTTTTTTGTTCTTCTAGCCAAAGGTATTTCTAACCAATGCACGTGACAAACTAGCACAACCAGCCCTTCCCTTAGGCTTCATTTTATTCTTCCAAGACTTCAGGTATACATAGAAGTCTAGCATACATACTGCAGCTAGACTGAAAAAAGGCCCTGCTTCATTATAGGCAAACAAGAACTTCACCTTGGATTTGATTATACCAATGGTCAACCTAGAGCCTGATCAAACTACAAAAGTCAATGTGCAGAAATACAGAAAGCGTGGGAAAATTAATTTGGCTACAATATTCCTGGATCAGGAAAAGGGAAAGGAGGCCAGTGCAATAATTTAGGTATGGGGTGTCAGCCAGGCTGCTCCCTCTTCTATACATGTCTTCCAGTCTCATCAAAAGCTATCATCTTTTTCCTATGTTGGAGTTCTACTAGTTGATAAATTAGTTTATACTAGTGTGTGAAAGACTAAGAGTCTTCTGAAATCCCTCCCATATCACATGTAAATCCCAAGTGCCCAGGACACCCAGCCTGTGCATGCATATAGAACCATGCTAACAATAATAATCTACCTTTCACTGGTTCTTTGATTCAGTTTCTGACACAGGAACTTAGCCTTTTGCAAAGCACTCCCTCCAAGTATTTCTGGGTATTCCCAGAAATATTCCCAGTCAATGACCTGGCCCACTCTCCTAGGCAACACTGCTAGATCTTTTAGGGACTTCTACCAACTGGTTGAATCTCCAAGGTACCAAGTCCACCTGTGGGAAAGGGAAGGTGAATGCCCCAGTCCTCTCTGTGATACACTTCAGGAATGCTGCTCATGCTCCAATGTGTTCAAATTTAATAAAATGGCTCTTTCAGTTATGTCTAGTCCTTCCTGTCCACAGAACTCAGACACGGGTCCATGGGATGGGGCTGGACTGGAAATCAAGGGATAGCTTCCATCTGTCTCTAGTCAGAATCATCACCCCCTTCTTACAACTAAAGTGAGGCCAATCCTATCATGCATGACTATTTTCTTTAAAAGGAGTTCTTTTCATGAAGGTTTTTCTCTTTTTAATACCTGTTATGTCAGGCACTATACTAAATCCTGGGGAAACAGCATTGTGGGTAATAACAAGACAGAATTGCAAACAAAAACAAAATATCCATTAGAGTTAAACTAAACTCCTTTAGGGCAAGGTCTTCATCTTTTTCACTACTGTAGCATCTAGAAAAAGATTTGGCATGTAGGAGGTGCTCAAAAATTGATGAAGACAGATATAATCCCAGTCTTCAGGAAGCCCGCAGACTTCTGGTGGTCACCTCATCAGTTCACCAGTCTTGCTGGAACCCCACTTTAGCTCCAGCAGGACACTGGCCTGGGCATATAGATGTGTGAGGAATAAACAGGCCATTGCAGTTAATTAGCATTTGGTACTGTAAAAGCCTATCTAGATGTCTGTACTGCCTACTTGAGGGTGGGATCATGTCCATCATGTGCATTATTGTACCCTCAATATCTGGGTAATCACTATATCCTCAACCAGAATACCTGGCACTTAGTAGATGCTCAGTGAAAATTGAATGAATGAATGTAATGTGGCCAAAATGCTTACGAGTAGGTAATTGAAGCAGGCAGTCATGAAAGGGTTACCAAGGATTATTAACCATTCCATAATAGTTGTTTTTCAGAAAAGTCTACTCTGTCTCCTCTTGCTACATTTTTGTTACAACGTCTACAGCACTTCAGCATGATTGTTTGAATCCTCAGGTTTCTTGTCTTCTCCTGGCAGGAGGCCGAGGTACAGGTGCACTGACTCTGAATCTACCCGCTATATGGGGCGGCAGTAGCGAGCAGTCGCCATTTTTTCAGGGCTGTGCGCAATATTTTTAGAGCCATGCACAAAAAACTCACTAAAATTATGCGAACTGCACATGCATCCCAAGACTGAAGATCCCCCCTCACTCTTCATGCATATGTATGTCACTCCCTGTAAAAGGAGCAAATCTGCCCTGGTTCAGGGAGCTGGCAGCCGTAGGTCACTAGACCCTGCCTGTCTCCCAGTTTGCAAACTGTGAATAAACCTTTCTGTTCTTCCAACCCTGTGTCTGGCTGACTTCAATTTGCTAGTCTGCTGTACAAGAATCTATTAGTTGACAGCTTCATAATTACCATCTTATTAAGACAGAGACATTGCAGGTTTCTGGGTGAGATCTCCAGTGAAGAGAAACACAGTGCACCATAAAGATAATAACACTAGTCCATCATATTATTATTCCTCCTTGACACACTCCTTCGAGGAAGATGAAAGGAACAATGGGTTCCTGATTCAATACTCAGGGCTTTCGTGTAAATTTTTAATATTATAATCCCCATTTTACAGATAAAGAAATGGAGTCTCAGAGCGATTGATTTTCTAAGTTAGTTAAGTAGCAGAGCTAGGATAAGAATTTCATACCCAGTATACTCTTTCCATCACACCACTGACATATATCATAGGTGTCCCTGGTCTACATTAGTAAAAGGAACCACTATTCACATTTTAGATGATGTACTTAGTGGTCTGCTTCTGCCACTTAACCAGCTATTTGCTCATCTGTGCCTCCCCTTTTCTGTTCCTACTTGGATATAAATTACTCTGTCCTAAATTTACCTCACATGGAGCTTTGTGTAGAGCACAGTGCATCTCAGACTTTAATGTGTATATGAACTACTTGCATACCGATGCTGTCTTACCGACTCATAGCAACCCTATAGGACAGAGTAGAACTGCCCTGTAGAGTTTCCAAGGAGCGCTGGGTGGATTTGAACTGCTGACCCTTTGGTCAGCAGCCGTAGCACTTCACCACTACGCCACCAGGGTTTCTTTGCATATCTACTTGCGAATCTAGTTAAAATGCAGATTCTGATTCAGCAGGTCCGGGGTGGGGACTGACAGTCTGCATCTCTAACAAGCAACCAGGTGATGGCAGTGTTGATGGTTCTTGGGCCACACTTGGGCAGCAATGGTGTAGATTACTGATATAAAAACCTATTGCCATGGAGTTGATTCCGACTCATAGTGACCCTATGGGACAGAGTAAAACTGCCCTATATGGTTTCCAAGGCTGTAAATCTTTTATTGGAAGCAGGCTGCCACATCTTTCTCCCATGGACCGGCTGATGAGTTTGAACTGCCAACTCTGTGGTTTGCAGCTGAGAGCTTAACCACTGCACCACCAGGGCTCCTTGATTACTGATATGCCCACATGTAAATGGAAATACTTTCAGATGATGAGAACTTTAACCAAATAGTGTTGAGCCTTGTTCTATAAACGCTGGACCAACTAAAGCAGATCAAATGGCAGGAACAAGGAAATTGCAGTGTGGAAGTTACTTGGCCAACTCCGTGCTGGCGGCCAAATCGTAGCATGACCCTTTACAGTTACTCATAGGCTTTAACGTAGGATATTTACAAGTTTTTCTACTTGATCTTCACAACGTACTTTTTTAAAATTTGATCTTTACAACTGCTCTATAAGATAGGATGGGAATTAACATTCCTGATACATAGAGTACCCAATAAATGTTGGGTTTTTCATTATTATGCCCATTTTATAGATACAGGAAGTGAGCCTCAGAAAGGTTAACTGTTGGTCAAGTAGATGTTCAAAACCACATCTTCTGACTTCAAGTGAAAAACTCTTCCCCACCCTACCCAAACCCCCCTCTACTACTTCCTACTTTTCTGGGTTGTAAACACTCTGTTTTTTCCCTTTCATTTACCCATTTCTGTCTTTTTTATCATCCCCTCCCCGCTCCCCCCTTTTTAATAGACTATTTTTAGAGCAGTTTCAGTTTACAGAACAATTGTACAGATAGTACAGAGTTCCGAGACTCCCTGCCCCTGCACATCGCCTCTTCTATTAACATCCTGCATGCCTGTGGTTCATGTGTTACAATGGATGAATCAATACTGATACCTTCCTATGAAGTGAAGTTCACAGTTCACATTAGGGTACACTCTTTAGGTTGTATAGTCCTGTGGACTTCCCTGTATTTTTAAGCATGTAACTCACAGTCTATACACTTATGGCTTAAGAATATTGGTAATATTAATAAAATATTAGATTAGCAATGTGCTGGAAAAGATTGAAAAGATGAAATAAGACCAATTAATTTCCCCATTAATTCTTCTCATTTCTCTCTTTAAATAAATGGCTCAATGCCTCTCTTCCTCCACCCACACACATTAAAAAATATACATTCACAAAGACCAGACTTAATGGTCTGAGACTGGAAGGACCCCGGTGGTCATGGACCCCAGACCTTCTGTTGCCCCAGGACAGGAACCATTCCTGAAGCCAACTCTTCAGACATGGATTGGACTGGACAATGGGTTGGAGAGGGATGCTGGTGAGGAGGGAGCTTCTTGGATCAGGTGGACACTTGAGACTATGATGGCATCTCCTGCCTGGAGGGGAGATGAGAGGGTGGAGGGGGTCAGAAGCTGGCGAAAAGGACACAAAAAGAGAGTGTGGAAGGAGAGAGCAGGCTGTCTCATTTAGGGGAAGAGTAATTGGGTGTGTGTAGCAAGGTGTATATGGGTTTTCGTGTGAGAGGCTGACTTGATTTGTAAACTTTCACTTAAAGCACAATAAAAATTATTAAAAAAAAAATTTACTGCTTGTAAAAGTCTTTCTCAGCCCATTTTTCCTCTCCTGCTGGGCACACTTAACCCATGGTTGAAGCACTAAATTATTCTATTGAGACATTGTCACTCTTGTTAAGCTCTTGTGGTGTTTATGCCAGAGAGGGCAGTTGGCACCAGATGGTCAGGTGGAAGTTCTTCAGTTACTTCTGTTCTTGCAGAGGTCCCATTTTTTTCTGAATGTTATACATGAAAATTATTGAGGGCTTTCCCCCCTCTCCCCACCATTTTAATGTCAGTCTCTCATATCGGATGTGGATAAAGATTAAAGTGAACTCAGCAGTAAAGCTATTACCATCAGAGAAACTTAAACTGCTCCAATCCTAAATGGCTTCGGTTGCATTTTGAAGAGGGACCCGGTTATACTACTGTCATTACTGCCTCTGCCTACTGTGATAGTTAAGATTCTGTGTCAACTTGACTGGGCCATGATTCTCACTGTTTTGGCAGTCATATAATATTGTGATCACTTCCATGTTGAGATTTGATATGTGATCACCCCCATGATGGGATCTGCTGGGAGTAGCCAATTAGTTGAAAGGGAGTTTCCTTGGGCATGTGGCCTGCATTGAATATAAGCACACATTTTGGCAAGGCTATGGGGCATTTTGCCTGCACTGGATCCTGCAGCTGGCTTCTGTTTATCTGACCTCCAGTTCTTAGGACTTGAACTAGCAGCTTACCTGTATTCTTGCCTGCCAGTCTTGGGATTCATTGACTTTCGCAGCCTGTGAGCAACATCCAAATCACAAAACATCCTATTTCACAGAACATATAGTGAACATTAAGTGATGCATGGCTGTACATTTACTATGTCCCTTTTAAAGATGAGGAAATGACATTTAGGGAGGTTTAGTAACTCGCTCCAAGTCACAGAACTGGTAAGTCAGAGATTTAAATACAGGTAGCTGGTTTAGCTGGTCTCTAGGTCCAAGCACTTAATCATTCTTCCATACTATGCAGACATTGTTGGTCTATGAGATTTTAAATATAAATCTGCAGGCTCTTTCAATTAGAGAATAATACAAACTCTCACTCGAAGCAGTTCATGTAAAAAAAAGAAAGGATTTAATGGCTCCTGTCAGTAAGCTTTGGAAACCCTGGTGGCGGTAATGGTTAAGTGCTACAGCTGCTAACCAAAGGGTTGGCAGTTCGAATCCGCCAGGCGCTCCTTGGAAACTCTATGGGGCACTTCTACTCTGGCCTATAGGGTCACTATGAGTCAGAATCGACTCGACTACACTGGGTTTTGGTTTTTTTTTTGGTTTTTTGTCAGTAAGCTACAGAGTGGGCAGGGGTGACGCTGACCTCTGGGATGGGTGGGTCCAGAGATATGAACACTGTCAGGATTCTCTCTACGCTCCTTGCTCTATGTCAGATTCATTCTTTCGGACCAGCTTATAGGGGACCTCATAGTATCAGCTCCATTCTCATATCCTAATATGAGCCCAGAGAAGAAAATAGGGTTCCCTGCTGGTACCAGTAAGAAAAATTTCTGTGAAAGACTCCAATTGGGCCAATTTAGGTCATCCTTGTATCCATCCATCTTAGTTATCTAGCGCTGCTATAACATAAATACCACAAGTGGATGGCTTTAACAAACAGAAATTTATTTTCTCTGAGTCTAGGAGGCTAGAAGTCTGAATTCAGGGCGCCAGCTCCAGGGGAAAGCTTTCTGTTTATGTCAGCTCTGGGGGAAGGTCCTTGTCATCAATCTTCCCCTGGTCTAGGAGCTTCTCGGCACAGGGACCCCAGGTCCAAAGGATGTGCTCCCCTTCTGGTTCTTTGTTCTTGGTGGCATGAAGTTCCCCATCTCTCTGTTCACTTCTCTCTTTTATATCTCTGAAGAGATTGACTCAAGATACAACCTAATCTCATAGATTAAGTTGTGCCTCATTATAATAAAAAAAAAAAATAACTGCTTCTAATCCTGACTCATTAACATCATAGAGGTGGGATTTACAACACACAGGAAAATCACATCAGATGACAAAATGGTGGAAAATCACACAATACTGGGAATCACTGCTTACCCTAGTTGACACACACTTTTGGTGGACAAAATTTAATCTACAACACCATCCTAGGGTTAACTACAATGGCAAGGGAGATGGAGAACTATGCTTTGTTCAGCCTGAGTCACATGCCTGTGACCTGGGGGGATTGGGTCTGTGCCAGAGGAGGAGAGGAAAGTGCTGGAAAGGCTGATATCTCTTTGAAGTTCAAAAAGTACTGTCATATGATTTATACCTTTTGAGTCTCACCACCTTGTAAAGATGGCAGGATAAGATTTTCTAAGGAAACTGGTGGATTAAAGATGGCTGCAAAGTCTTTGTCATTCTTTCCCCTTCCCTTGAATCTGGGCTGGGTCTATGATGCTTTAACAAGAAAATGTGGCAGAACTTACTACAACTTCTTGGCCTTGCCTTTAAAATAACTTGCAGCTTCTATTTTCTTTCTCTGGGAAAACTCACTCTTAAGATTCTCTCTCTCTGATCCCAGCCACCATGCAGTGAAAAGTCCAAGCCACATGGAAAGGCCACATGTGGGTGTTCTCTGGTCAACAGTTCCAGCTGAACTCTTAGCAGACAGGCAGCATCAACTGCCCGCCATCTGAGTGAGCCACTTTGGACATTCCAGCACAATCGATCCCCTAGATAGTTGCAAGTCCCAGTCAAGATAACAGGGAAAAGAGCCAACCAAATGAAGTCACTCAACCACTGCACTGGAAAAGATAATAAAATGGCTGCTATTTTAATCTTTAAGTTTTGGGGTGGTTTGGTTGTCAGAAATAGACAACCAAAACAGAAACTAAGACTCATTGGCTAAAGGTCTCATAGGTAGAAAGTGTCAGAGCTAGGATGCTAAACTAAATGATACTCTGACCCTAAGCCACGGCGCTTTCTTTGATTCCCCACTACCTTCTATTAGAAATAGAATAAGCCTTAATTCAGCATTTCCTATTGTAGAAGTTCAGCCCCAGGAGGGAAGTAGGGAAAGTGGAGCACATAATTTATTCATTAATTCATCCAACAAATATTTGAAAAGCAAAAAGTCAGCATTCAAACCCATCAGCCAATCCTTGGAAACCCTATGGGGCAGCTGTACTCTGTCCTATAGGGTCACTATGAGTTGGATTTGACTCGACAGCAATGGGTTAATGTGCCAGGCAACTGAACAAAATGCATTCCCTATTCTCAAGGAACTCAGAGTCTATAGCAAGAGATGCCCCATAAACTGCTGATTTCAATATGGATTGATAAATACCCTGATGGGTAATGTGGAAGATGCTTTTGGAAGACATGGTCAGGCACTAAACCTAGCCCAAGGCATAAAATAACGGGTACAATTTTTGCTGGGTATGGGAGGGTATCTCGGAGTCTGTTTTGAGGTTGCTGGAGAGTAGACATAGAATGAATACAATTATACATCAAGATAAATGGAACAGAAATGGGAGTGAGTGGAGGTAAAAAGAGTCCTAGTATTTGGGATGGAGACATGAATTCTAGTCCTGCTTCTGCCCTTCATTTACATGTGCTTTTGGCCAAGCCATTGAACCTTATTGAAACTCAGCTTCCTGGTCTGTAAGACTGAGGTGAGGTCTCACTATTCTTCATGTACTTGACTGTTCCTCTAATTCCTCCCCTTCAGGTTTTGGCTTTCCTTGGAATTTTGTCCTCAGCTTGTTGCTCTTCCCACTGCAAATTCTCCTTAAGTGATATCATCTACTACTGCATATGACAATAAAACCCAAACTCATACACTAGCCCAGTTCTCTCTGCAGGCTGTCTACCAACGTACTCATCTGTTTGGTGAACATTACTAGATGTTCCACGAACATGGCAAGTTCCATTTGCCCAGAGGTGAGCTTATGGCCTTACTCACTGTCATGGGTTGAATTATGTCCCCCCCAAATGTGTGTCAACGTGGCTAGGCCAAGATTCCCTGTATTGTGTGACTGTCCAATATTTTGTCATCTGATGTGATTTTCCTACGTGTTGTAAATCCTACCTTTATGATGTTAATGAGGTAGGATTAGAGACAGCTATGTTAATGAGGCAGGACTCAATCTACAAGATTAGCTTGTGTTTTAAGTCAATCCCTTGAGATATAAAAGAGAGAAGCAGGCAGAGAGACATGGGGACCTCATGCCACCAAGAAACAAGAGCCAGGAGAATAGCGCGTCCTTTGGACCCAGGATTCCTGTGCTGAGAACCACCTCAACCAGGGGAAGATTGATGACAAGGACCTTCCCCCAGACCTGAGAGAGAAGGCCTTGCCCTGGAGCTGGCACCCTGAATTTGGACTTCTAGCCTACTAGACCGTGAGAGAATAAATCTCACTTTGTTAAAGCCATCCACTTGTGGTATTTCTGTTACAGCAGCACTGGATAACTAAGACACTCAATTGATTCCCACTTCTAATTTCTTCCTTAGTTGGCAGCACCACCATCAAAACAGCTGTCCAAGCTAGTGGCCCCTGAGGCTAATTTCACTGTTCCCTTCCCCTCAATCTCACACTCAATTGTTTCTCAAGTACTGTTAATTTCGCCTTTTTAAATGTTTCTGGAATACATCTGTTATGGGTCAAATTGTGTCCCCGAAAGAATCTGTGTCAACTTGGCGAGTATCGTGTGACTGTCCACTATTTTGTCTTCTGATGCGAATTTCTTATGTGTTGTAAATCCTACCTATATGATGTTAATGCAGTGGAATTAGTGAGTTTTGTTAACGAGGCAGGGTTCAATCTAATAGATTAGGTTGTGTATTAAGCCCATCACTTGAGATATAAAAGAGAGAAGTGAGCAGAGACACGTGGGAACCTCATACCACCAAAAAACAAGAGCCAGGAGAACAGTGTATCCTTTGGATCTGGGGTCCCTGTGCTAAGAGGTTCCTCAACTAGGGAAGGTTGATGACAAGGACATTCCCCTGGAGCCAGCAAAGAAAGAAAGCCTTCCCCTGGAGCTAGCACCCTAAATTTGGACTCCTAGCCCGTGAGAGAATACATTTATCTTTGTAAAAGCCATTCGCTTGTGGTATTTCTGTTATAGCAGCTCTAGATAACTAAGAGAGAATTTGTTTACTGGGAGTAGGGTGCTGCTCTAATAGATACCTAAAATGTGGAAGTAGTTTTGAAACTGTGAATGGATAGAGTTTTAAAGCTCCTAATAGTAAAAGCCTAGACTGCCTTGAAGAGACTCTTGGTGGAATTATGGACATCAAAGACAATTCTGGTGAGGACTCAGAAGAAAGTGAGTAGAGCTGTTACACTGGAGACGGTGCAGACAGAAAGAAGCAGTAGCAGAGAAACAGCATCAGCAGAATGAAGAGACTAGTGTGAGATGGTGCTGGAGCTTACCCATGACACAACGTGAGAGTTGAGTGCCTCTGCACAGAAAGCTTCCTGGCAGAGTGGGATGTCTCTGAGTACTTATTGGTGGAGCTAAGCTTGCCAACTGACATGAATTGAATTGTGTCCCCCCAAAAATATGTGTCAACTTGGTTAGGCCATGATTCCCAGTACTCTGTGGTTGTTCTCAATTTGTGATTGTAATTTTAGGTTAAAAAGGATTAGGGTGGGATTGTAACACCACCCTTACCCAGGTCACACCCCTGATCCAAAGAAAAGGGAGTTTCCCTGGGGTGTGGCCTGCACCACATTTTATCTCTCAAGAGAGAAAAGGAAAGGGAAGCAAGCAGAGAGTTGGGGATCTCATACCACCAAGAACGCAGCACCAGGAGCAGTGCATGTCCTTTGGACGTGGGGTCCCTGTGCCTGAGAAGCTCCTCTACCGGGGAAGATTGAGGACAAGGACCTTTGTTCAGAGCCCACAGAGAGAGAAAGCCCTCCCCTGGAGCCAACGCCCTGAATTTGGACTTGTAACCTACTAGGCTCTGAGAAAATAAATTTCTCTTTGTTAAAGCCATCCACTTGTGGTATTTCTGTTATGACAGCACTAGATGACTAAGACACTGACCCACAGAGCAAGAGAGCTGAATGCCTTCCAGCTGAAGTGTACTGGCAGAGTGGAGTGCCTCCAGGCACTTATCAGTGGAGCCACAGAGCTTTGAAATACTTTCCTGAGCTGGGCAGACGCTGGCTGGCAGCAAGGTCCGAGAGGCCAAGAGGTCAAGGAACCAGGAAGCAGAAGCTGAAGAGACAAGGAACACAGGAAGCAAAGCTTGCTCAGTCTCACAAGGTAGGGCTACAAACTCTGGGGTCTCAAAGGGTAGAGTTGACACTCAGATGAACTAGAAGAATGGTGTCACCCAAACACAAGGGAACAGTGTTGCCCTTCCAGTGGGCCAGAAGGTGGAGCTGAAGCCCAGGGCAGAGGGGCCTCCACACAGAATCCTGAGAGTGTGGCCAATACCTAGAGTCTGGAGGGCTGGGGCATTGTGAAAATAATCTCAGAGAACAGAGGATTATATTTAAGCCTTCAGAGCTGATGTAACATGTTCTGCTGACTTGCTTGGTGTCTATTATGCCTTCTTTCCCTCCAATTTCTCCCATTTGTAATGGAAATGACTAGCTTGTGCCTGCCTGTTGCACCATTGTACTTTGGAAGCAGATAACTTCTATTCCACATTTCACAGATGAAAGAAATGAAGGCGAATTTTTGGATTTTGGACTTGATCTAAGACTTTTGCTGTATGATGGGCTGAATGTGTTTTATATGTGGCAAAGACATGAATTTGGGGGGGCCAAAAGGTGGAGTGTTATGGGTTAAATTATGTCCCCCAAAGAATGTGTGTCAACTTGACTAGTATTCTGTGATTGTCCACCCTTGTCATCTGATGTGATTTTCTTATGTGTTGTAAATCTTACCTCTATGATGTTAATGAGGTGGGATTAGTAACAGTTATGTTAATGAGGTAGGGCTCAATCTACAAGATCAGGTTGTACCTTAAGTAATCTCTTTGGAGATATAAAAGACAGAAGTGAGCAGAGAGACATAGGGTCCTCATACCATCAAGAAACAAGAGCCATAAGAATAGCACGTCCTTTGGACTCGGGGTCCCTGCTCTGAGAAGCTCCTTGACCAGGGAAGACTGATGACAAGGACTTCCCCCTAAACCCAACAGAGAGAGAAAGCCTTCCCCTGGAGCTAGAACCCGAAATTCGGACTCCTAGCTTCCTGGGCTGTGACAGAATACATTTATCTTTGTAAAAGCTATCTACTTGTGGTATTTCTGTTATAGCAGCAATAGATAAGAAACATCCTTCATCCTTTGTCTAGATATTCCATAAACAGCTCATATTCAAAATATTCAAAGCTTAACTCATTACTCCCCTCTCTCAAACTTGCTCCCCTTCCTAGATATTCTATGATGTCACAGCCATTTGCCCAATTGCCTACTATGGAAATTAGGCATCATCCTAGACTTCTCCCTTTTCTTTGCTTCTTATAACCAGGAAACTACCAAATCCTGAGGCTTAGCCTATTTGCCTCTTAAATCTACCATGTCTCTCCATCCTTACCCACTTCTGTTTATTCTCAATGCTATCAGTTTTCACTTCCTGCAGTAGTACCCTAACTGGTTTCCCTGCCTTCAATCTTCACCCTCTGACCTCTTTTCCACAATGTAGCCAGAATCTGATCATGTCAGCACCCTCCCTGCCATTGTTTTCTAATTCTCTGATTCCTGGTATTTTTTTTAAACTCCTATACTGCAAGAGCTAGGAGAATGGTGCTACATTCCATTTCATCATTTTCCATTTGTCTCCCTGTACCTAGCACAATGTACCTGCCACGTAATAACCAGATGTCATTGAGCTGACTCCATCTCATGGCAACCCCATGTATGTCAAAGTAGAACTGTGCTCCACTGGGTTTTCAGTGGCTAATTTCAGATATGGATTGCCAGGCTTTTCTTCCCAGGTGGCTCCTGGTATATGCAAGCCTCCAAACTTTGGGTTAGCAGCCAAGCGCCTTAACTGTTTGCATCACCCAGGGCCTCCTGGGACATAATCCACAACCACCAAACCCAGTGCCAGACCATCAATTCCAACTCATAATGACCCTATAGGACAGAGTAGAACTGCCCTACAGGGCTTCCAAGGAGCAACTGGTGGATTCAAACTGCTGACATTTTTGGTTAGCAGCCGAACTCTTAACCACTTTACCACCAGGGCTCCATACCATCTAATCCTGTTGCCATCAAGTAGACTCCTTTCAGCACCATAGGAGAGTAGAACCGCCCCCATAGGGTTTCCAAGGAGCAGCTGGCCAACCTTTTGACTAGCAGCTGAGCGCTTAACCCCTTGACCACCAGGGCTCCTGGCACATAGTAAAAAAAAAAGTAGGTGCTCAATAAATATGAACCTGTGCTCACCTCCTCTCTGGGTTATAGGTTATTTACTACAGATAAATCCTTGGCATGTTCTTGGTGTCTGGGACTTCTGGAGGCAAAGCAACATGATACGGTTCACTGTTATATAGGTTGGAGGCCTGAAGTGAAAGTTATCAGAAACTGCAGTATAATAAAACAAAAAAACAAACCTGTTGAGGTCGAGTCGATTCCAACTCTTATCGATCCTACAGGACAGAGTAGAACTGCCCCATACAGTTTCCAAGCAGCGCCTGGTGGATTCAAGTTGCCGACCTTTTGGTTAGCAGCTGTAGTGTGTAGCACTTAACCACCACACCACCAGGGTTTCCTGCAGTATTACAGTGCCAATGAATTGTGTACTCAATACGTAAAGTTAGATATATCCCAAGATATCTTCATGGTGGGGCTTTATGACTTCATGGCTCTGGACGAATGACTTCACTTTTCTAAATCTCCACCTCCTGATGAAATAAGCGTCCTGAGGCAGAAAACTTCAAAGCCGCCGTACCGATGAGAAATAATGGGCCCCCTTTTTTTTTTTTTTACGTAGTGACTGGCACGTGGTAGTGACTGGCACGTGGTAGTGACGACAGGCACGTGGTACTGCGCGCGTGCGCGTGACGAGAGGCTTTAACTCGGCGCGGCCCTCCCGGCGGCCCCCGGGGGAGGCGGGACCTGGCCGATTCCCGCGGTGTGGTCCCGCCATTGGCGGGCGGTTTGAATGACGGAAGTGACGATGGCTCGGCGATGGCCGCCCCGCAGGCGCACAAACGGCTGTTTGGAGGCTGAGTGGCCGTGGCTGTTCGGTCCTGCTGCTTCTGGGCTTCCGTTTCTTACTCCGGCTCCCCATTCTCAGGTGAGTGACGCCTCGGCTTCCCCGCAGTCCTGGGCGTGCACGACTTCCAGAGGCCCAGGAGCTGTGAGTGTGCTTAGGCAGGAGGGGATTCCATGAAAGGGCCGCGGAGCTAACAGCGCGCCCCGCGGTGGCCTCGGCAAGTCGCGGGCCCTGGCCCGGGTCGGGCTGGCGGCTGCAAAGAGCGCCGGGGCAGGAGGCACGTCCCGATTCAGGTCCACGAGCTTAGTGCGAGAGGCTGGTCGTCAGTCTTGCACGCTTGTGGCTTTGTGCGCCCTCCCGGGGTGCGGGGAGGGATCGCGTGGGTTTGCCCTGCAGTCTCCCGGGTCGCTTGATGGCCAGGAGGACTTCCGCGGCTGCTGCAGACACTTGGCCGTGCATCTTGCCTACCCTTCCCCCAGATCGCTGTGAGCATGGCCTGAAACTCGGTAGCCATTTAAGAGCCTTGCCTGGAATCGTTTCATGCAGCGAGTGTGCTCTGTTTTGGTGTCTGCCACTTTAAATTTTCCATGTATTCAGCCCTGTCACGAACCGAGATTTTAAAACAATGGCCAACGTCTGAGCCTTTAATGCTTAGAATGTAGTAGGCATTTTCACATTCATTAAGTCACAATCATCATAACAACCTGCTGGGGTAACTATTATTATCCCCGTAATACGGATTAGGAAACAGACCCAAAGTGACTAAGTGACTTGGTCATTGTCTTCTTGCTAGTAAGTTGCACTGTTAGTCTTGAACCCACATCTAAGTCTGCTATTAACTGAATGATTACCATGTATCAACCAGGGGCTTTATGCTGCAGTCCCATTTAATCCTCAGAACAAAATCTTGCAAGGTAAGTAGAATCATCCCTGTTATTGGATAGCAATAATACTTAGAGTTAAAAAATCCATATTGATTTGAATAAGTAATTGAATAAATAAATAATGGGAGAACAGGGAAACTTCCTTAAGTAGAATTCCAATTCATAAGTGTAGAATAAATAGTGAAAATAGACAATCTCTGTTTGATGAACACAGTAATTGTTCTAGACCAGAGTCATCAATGGATACTAAGTGGGCAAAAGTACCATGAGAATCAGGGTATTTACATAACCTCAAAGTATCTGTCCACGAGATACTTACAGTTTACAAGGAGAAGTAGTAACATTACAGTGGAGAACCTGGTAAGACACCATTTTAATTAGTGATACGTCACTGGTCGTAACATCAACGTCGTTTATCTCCTGATCTGATGCACTGAGAAAGGCACGTCGTCACTTCTGTGTTATTCTTGCCCAAAACACATAACGGCAGTCTAATCAGACAAATCCAAATTGGGGAATATTCAACAAAATAACTGAAGAGTATTTTTACAGAAATGTCAAGGTGTTGAAAAGAAAGGCAAAGACAAACAGAGGAACTGTCCCAGATTAGAGGAGACAAAGGAGACATGACAACCTTGGCAACCTGAAAATATACTTGAACTGTAATTGGTCAAGTGCCCCAGCTGCTGCACTCTGAAATCCTTCTGCGTGGAGGCAACACTTTTCACGGGCTTCTGTCATGATACTAAAGCAGACCTGTTCCTGGGAGACAAGGAATTGGATCAAGAACTCATTGGAGGTCTTGCAGAGCCTTCCTCAGACTACATGGCAGTCTAAGAGGCATCTACCTAGCTTTCCCTCCCTTCTTCACTCAGTGTCAGACTTGAAGTCTGAGGCTCTCCCACTCTTTACCAGCTACCTCCCCATTTTCCCTCATAAAATCTGTGGGGTTTTAATCCCATCTTGGCATCTGCGTCTTGTAGGATCCTGAGTAATGTGTGTTCTTGAATTGGATCCTGGTCCAGAAAATGGACATTAGTAGGGCAGTGGACAAAATTTGAATAGAGTCTGTGGATTAGTTAATAGTGCCAATGTGAATTTTCTGGTTAAATCTGAAATTATTTTCAAATGTCAAGTTTAAAAAATATATATATACACACACACATATATAGATAGATATCTACATACACACACAAGAAAACAAGTTATTCTGTCACATCTTAGGGGCTAAAAATAACAGATGTGTATATGATGTTTCCCTGTAGTCCTCTGGCAAATGAGAATGATTGGTGCTCAAAACAATCTGAAAAATTATAACTTATTTCTTTTTTAGGAAGTATAATTTAAGTAGAATAAAATCTACAAATCCAACTATACCATTTGATAAATTTTCACATATGTATACACCTGTGTAACCACCACACCGATCAAAATACACATTTCCAGCCCCCCCCAGGGTGCCTTTGTGCCCCCTCCCAGTCATTAATCCTCATAAAGGTGACCCTTATTTTAACCTCTTTCATCATGGATGAGTCTTGCTTGTTTTTGAACTTCATGTAAATGGAAGTTTATAGTATATTTTCTTTTGTGCCTGGCTTATATCTTTCAGTGATATTTTCTCTGATATTTCATCATGGATTCGTTTTAATAGTTTGAATATGAGTGAATTTTCAAAGATCTTCAGACAAATTAAAAAAGGCACACTGTGAAGACTAAATTCAGTCTTGCTCATTTTTTCTTCTTTGTTCAGTTCTTCGTTGTTCTTCAGTATCCCCACTCATGAAAAATATTAGCTTAAATAAAATGTTCCTCCCTCTAAAGGATGTCAGAAATTTAGGAACCATTTGGAATAATGAAACCAAATTCTTTTCTTGGCTCTGCTGCTAGATACTGTCACTTATGGCAAGTCCTTTAATTCAGGAGGCCTTTGTTCACATCTAAAATGGAGAAAACAGTAGGCAGCTATCATTATCAAAGTCTTGGGAGTATCAAATGAGTGGGATCATTAGAAAATATTTTTAAATGCAAGTGATTATTGCTTTTTGGCATCAGAGAGCTAATGTTAAGACAGTAATAATGTCTTACACTTATGTAGTGCTTAACCATGGTCTAGCACTTTACCTAAATTAGCTCATGGAATGAGTCATTCATTCAGTCAGCATGTTTGCTGAAGTGCCCACTGTGCACCAAGGTCCTGTTTCTAGGCTGTAGACATAAAACCGCAAGTAAGACAGTTCTTGCCGTCATTGATCTTACATTCTGATGGAGAATTCAGTGGAAAATTATTTATTAGCTCCTGTTAAAAAAACCAAACCCATGGCCATTGAATCGATTCTGACTTATAGCGACCCTGTAAGACAGAGTAGAATAAGGTTTCCAAGGAGCGGCTGGTGGATTCGAACATACTCTCCTAGCTCTTATTCTTTGTATTCATCTATAGTATGTGAAATAATACCTGGTAGTTGTTACTTCAGTTGTTACTCAGCAATATTTATTAAATTGGTTTGAATGTTAAAATATATTTTTTTGAAATCATAGCCCCTGTCCTTTAATTGTTAGAAATCTAGTTAGAAAGTCCAAACTATAATTGATGAGAAACTAGCAGGTAATACCAAGACAACATGAATAAAGTCCCCACGTGGATGTATCGGTAATGTGTTATAGGTGGGCAAGTCAGAAGTGCGTGAGGAGGGCAGAGCAGGAGTTACTTGAGGACAGCTTCACAAAGAAGTGGGGCTTAAGCTATAACTGCAGAAAGATGCACACACCAAAAATCCAGTTTGTCTGCTTGGCTGTTGTGAGGAAACATGAGAATGTTGACTTGTCTCAGATGTCATGGTTATGTGCTGATGATAAGGGTCTAATTTTTGGAGGTGGCAGTAATGGAACAAACAGATAATACCAGGATCACCTGAGGAGAGTTTTCAAATTATAGATACTACAGATTCTTATGTTCTTTCCGTTTCACCCTACTCCACTTTCAGAGATACTGGAATGTTGTGATCTAGGAAGGAAGGTATAAACAGTAGAATGGAATAAATCTGGGGGTCCAAACACTTGAGACATTCACACAAAATTATTCTAAAAGAATTTTTTAAGCGATCATTTAAAAAAACACAGCATTGTAATTGTTGAAGAATTGTTTACTGTAGAATTTAGTACATGGGTTTGGTGTGATTTCATGAGGTACAGTGCACCCTAGTGATCAAGTTATATAAAAAAAGACTGGGAGCTGAATCTGAGAACCAGGAACTCCTGAAATTATAGTAGTCTTGCTGGTTATGAGCAGCTTATCAGAGTTCTAAGGTGTTAAATTATAATTGTGAAAACGTTTTTATGCTAACATCTTTTTAAGTCTTTTTACTTTTTTTGTGTTTGTTGTTGTTAGGCGCCTATGGGTTGATTCCGACTCATAGTGACCCCGTATATAAGAGAATGAAACATTTTCCAGTCCTGAGGAGAGTTTTCAAATTACAGAAACTATAGATTCTTACATTCTTAAAAATGTAAAAACATGTTTTACGTTTAAGCTAGGTAAACTCCGTAAATGCCCAGGAATACCAGAAAAAAAGCCAAACTCATTGCCATGAAGTCGATTCCAACTCATAGCGACCCTGTAGGACAAAGTAGAACTGCCCCATAGGGTTTCCAAGGAGTGGATTCGAACATCCAACCTTTGGATTAGTAGCTGTAGCTCTTAACCGTTTCGCCACCAAGGCTGCAGTCAGGAATAAGCCAGTTCTAAATGAACAGTCATCTGCTGTAGGTTGGGAAGTACTTCATCCATGTGATTCTGATGTACTCTCCACTTCTCTTCCTTCACCCGTCTGAGAACCGCTATCTGAGTGCTGAATTAATAATTGCTGTTTGTGAACAGGTTGGTCTTTGACTGTTTACCGAAATTATTATTTTATCTGCGTGCACACAGCCCTTAAAATGTCAAAAGTATTAATACACATTTTAAAAATTATTCTAATTTTTGCTGCCCTATTTTAATGATATATATTCTTAAAGACATTTTTCTTCTTTAAAAAAAAAACTAAAACTTTTATATTTAAAGTGCACAGAAATGAAAAGAAAAGTAGTGAAGGCTGGCAGGCTGAGATTGAGTCCTAACGAAGAAGCTTTTATTTTGAAGGAAGATTATGAAAGACGACGAAAACTAAGATTGCTGCAGGTATGGTTTATTTGGAATAGAGTTTCAGATTCCTTGTTTCCCCCCAGATTATTTGTATTTTCTACATGAGAGTGTTCGAAGTCAAATTTTGCTTTTAAAAAACCTTTTCCAGCGGTACAAGAGCCCTGGATCTTGTGTGGTAACTAGTTTTGGAACATTTGAAAAATGGAACAAGATGGTAAGTGGATTGAAGAACAGTTTGAGGATAGGGATTATTTAAATTAATAATTAGTGGAAAATACTTCTTTAAATATTATTTTTTAAATTATCTGTAACTGGTGAAGATTAAGAGCAGGAAGATTAGAATGGCTTTTAAGAAGACTTAGTAGAAAGATTGTTTGCTGAAGCAAATTAATTAGGGAGGTTGTAGATTATCCTTTCGTGGAAGATAGTTAACTGTGAAGCATGTTTTAGGTGTCATTTTGTGCAGCATTGGTGGTGATGTACCCCGTATCTGTAGTTCTCATCTGGCTCTGTCTGTAGTCATCCAGGCTATAAATTTGTTGAATCGTGCTTACTGTCTTAGCTTCTTATAGGTTACAGGAGTGATAATGGCAGTCCCATTAAGACATGGGGGAAAGGGGAAGATAATAGCTAGCCACTTAGGGGATATTAGATGTAGTGTTGAGATTTTTATTTTTTTATATCACTTAGATTTTCTGTTTGACAGCCCTTATCTGATATGAATATTCAAAAGAAGTGATAAAGCCTAAAGAGAATTCATTTGAGTTCCTGTTTCCAAAAAAGCTCAAGCAAGCCTCCTTTTATATAATGTGTTAAACACTCTTCTTCAGGTTCGAGAACAAGAAAGGGATATCGCCTTACAAATAAGAGAAGACATAAAACAGAGGAGAAATCAGCAATTCACTCGTTTAGCAGAGGAGCTAAGAGCAGAATGGGAAGAATCACAAACTCAGAAAATTAAGAACTTAGAAAGACTATATTTGGCAAGTTTAAAAAATATGGGAGAGGGGCATCGGCAGGCCAAAGAAAATGTAAGTGAGCACTTTATTTGACTACCTGTGACAATAATATTTGTTAATAGTGAATTATAGTTACTGAATGTTTATATGATAAAAATGTTTTTATGTATAGAATTTATTTTGGGCTGCCTGAACTTTTTTATAAATTTAATAAATTCGAGAAGAATGATACTAAGTTTGTAAGAGTTATGTCAGTCGGTTAAAATGTACCTGTGATGTTCAAATTAGCATTATTCTCTTCTAGCCCTCATGTATACATAATCACTTTCTGAACCAGAAGTTCTTATTTATTTCAAATTTTGCACAGATTCAGTGGGGGGAATTCAGATTTCCCATTTCAGTATCATTTTTCATACCTCTGAACATATACACTTGAATTTCATTCACAAAGAGTAAAAATCCGTTGATCACTTTTAGAAATGTAAAGCTTAGTATTTAAGACTGTTTCCTGACCTTGATTTGATTATTTATTGTGATATATTGTTGGAAAATAATTAGATTGCAGTCCCAGAGACAGTCTCATAAAATAAACAAGCTGATTTCAAAGAAGGCAAGTCTTTGATAACTTCTAGTAAGGAAAACGAGAGCACTGGGTTTTTCTGGGTTAGTAAGGAAAAGAAATACCTGTTAAGAATGTGACAATCAAGTGTGTTCCTTAGTCCCTGAGTTTAGTCAGTGTTTCTAGTAATAGCCTTAAGTTCTCATATCAGATTTTTGTAACTATGTTTATCCCACCACTAACTTTGTGCTTTAGTGCAGTGTTTCCCAAATTTCAGGAATATCATCTTCACGATTTTTGCCCTGGCTGGTATTTTAATTTAAACGGATGCCTTTTTTTAATTACTTAAATTAATTTTTAACCTTGTTCTAAGTAATTTGGTATTCTATTTACATTTCTCTAATAATATAAATTCAAATAATTATATTAACTTTAAAGTAAAATGTTCCCACTTACATGGCGTATCATCAGTGGTGTCATTACCATGCTTTGGGAAATGCTACTGTAGTATATGGGAAGAGAATAACAAAATTGAAAAGTCACTTCTGTTCTGATAGCAGATAAGATGCTTTTCTATCTTGTTTGACATGACCTTTTAAGTAATATATTTTTTAGGAACCTGATTTGGATGGCCTGGCACGACAGGCAGCAGAAAGGAAAAAAAAAGCAGAAATGAGGCATAAAGAGGCCCTGAAAATACAGAAAAATAAAAAAGAAATATTAATGAAACAAAAAACCTGGTAAAGTAATATTAATTTTACCATATTCTCAACTGAAACTGACTTGGCTAGCAGTAGAAGGTACATTGGGTACTGTATAAGAAGATACTAAATAAAAGTCATATAGTGTATTGACTAAATTTGTTAAACTGAATTTAAAAATAATGCAGTATGGAGTAGTTTGCATAGGTGAACATAGTAACAAGTGACCTTTCTCTTTTAGCTGTGTTTTGAATATTCTGGGTTCAGTAGTAATTACTAAGTTCCTGGAGAATGTATACTAATACAGAAAGTAATTGTCCAGTAACACCCATGTCAGCCAAAAAGGGGAGAAGAAAAATCAGAGCAATTAAAACATTAAAAGAAGTTGTCATTAGTGAGTATTTTTGCATATTGTAAAAATTAAGGATTCTGTCAGTAGTCAGCAGTGGTCATTTCATATGGTGGCCCATCTTTATCAACACTACGAGCTTCTTTATTCTAAACTCTTCTACAATAAGGATTATAGAATAAAGATTAAATGTTTCTTGAGTCAGTCTCCACCATAGAGTTTTAAGTTTTTAGATATACCTCTTGACCGTTTGCCCAAATTATATTAATTGCATACACATAGCCCTTTAAATGTCAGGAGTATTAATACAAATTTTGAAAATGATTCTTACTTGTCTACTGTGTATAGGCTATTGTAGCAGCATACTGAACTTGTGGAATCAGAGTGAAGGATTTCTTGAGATCTTATGTTTTTTATATTTTTACTGCCAAGGATTACGCTGTATTATTACCTGAGAGACTCATTTATGACATCTTTTGTTTTCTCGAGGCATATAAAAGCTCGACAGGCAGCACTGCTCATGGAAAAAGAAAGATCTGCCAAGATTACAAGTCTGCCGCCTCCTCCTCCAACTCTTTTTGAGGTGAATACTTTGAATGTTGAGAAGAACTAAGTTATAATAATTCTTCTTTGCTCTTAGAATTCGGTGGAGGTCAAAGTAACCGTCATTTGTTTAAGCTTAATTTTTAGTTGCACCAGTAACACGTGTATATCTGGAGTATTTAAAAATAATCGTCACTGTCATCATTTTACCCATAAATAGTATGTAATTCTGATGCATAAGGACTTTAAAAAAAAAAAAAAAAAAAAACTACAATGCTGTTATTATTCCCAATGTCATCTAATACCCAGTCTGTGTTCATTTTTCTCCAATTCACTCAAAAACTTTTTTTTGTTGTTTAAAAAGCTATAGCTTTCGTGTTTAAAAATCATATTAGTTCTGTAGTTTGTTTTTTCAGTGCTCTTTATTTGCTGAAAAAAACTGAACTATCTGCTATAGAATTTACCACACTCTGAATTTGGCTGATTATAAATAGTCAGCATGTTGAAGAAATTAAGGTTCAGATAAGTTAATTAATATGCACAAGATCTCATGAAGGAAAGGGGCCTATTTTTTTATGGAAGTAAAATGTGTGCTTTTACAATTTGGAACTCATTTTGGATACCCGTTGAACACCAAACCCATTGCTGTCGAGTCAATTCCAACTCATAGTGATCCTATAGGACAGAGTAGAACTCCCGTATAGTTTCCAAGGAGTGCCTGGTGGACTCAAACTGCCGACCTCTTGGTCATCAGCCATAGCTCTTAGCCACTACACCACCAGAATTTGCTCATTTTGAGTATAACATTTAATTTTTTAAGTAACGTGGAAATTAATTTTAAAAGGTATCATCTTGTTCACATTAGCTTCTGTTTTTTTATCTAAAAAGTTAGGTAGAAGTAAAAGGAAAAAAATCTTATATACACAATAAAAAAAATTCTGTACAAATAGAAAAAAAACCCAATTGCTCTGAAGTCTACTCCAGCTCATGGTGACCCTGACTCATGATGACTCCACGTGTGTCAGACTAAAACGGTGCTCCATAGTGTTTTCCGTGGCTGATTTTTCAGAAGTAGATCGCCAGGCCTTTCTTTGTAGGTGCCTCTTGGTGGGCCCCAGCCTCCAACCTTTTGGTCACAGTTGAGCACATTAAGCATTCAGACCAACCAGGAACTCCATACAAATACTACCGGTTGCTGTTAAGTCAATTCTGACTCATGGTTACTCCATGTGTTACAGAGTAGAACTGTGCACCATAGGGTTTTCGAGGCTGTGACCTTTTGGAAGTAGATCACCAGGCCTTTATTTTGAGGCTCCTCTCGGTGGGTTCAAACCACCAACCTTTCAGTTAGTAGGCAAGCATAAACTGTGCCACCCATGGACCTGTATACACATCCTAGGGATGTGTGTGATAAGCATAAATACTGGGCAGTGACCTTTTAGGCTTTTCATTTTATCAGGATTCCTGCTTTTGTGCTAAGCCCTTTGCTACATAACATTTGATCCAATAACATTCAGATTAAGAGTCAGATTTCAGTCATGTGAAATGATACAGGCCAGGCAATATTTTATCTTGATTACCTTTTAACATAATTCCTAATGTTCATAAGAAGCCAGGGTCAAAAATTTACAAAAAGCAAATGAAATGTCTGTGTAAGTGCTTTGGCAGGTATGAATTATATGTAAATATATGGTTGTGCTTCCCCCATTAAAGAGTACAATGAATGCCTGTATGTCTACCACTTAGATTCCACTGATATAAAATTGTATATAGATTTGAAATAGATACGTTTATATATGTATACTTTGAATGTAAATTGCAGAGTTGACGTTTTAACCGTAAATACTTCAGCAGCAGCTTCTAAGAATAAGGACATTCTCTCTTTTTTTAAAAATTGTACGTCGGATAAAGTTTACACAACAAACTCACTTCTCATTGAACAGTTAGTACACATACTGTTTTATGACATTTGTTACATTTTGTTTTATGGGCCTGCCCAATCTTTGGCTGAAGGGTTAACCTCAGAAATGACTTCATTACTGAGCTGAGAGGGTGGACATTCTTTTACACAATCAAAATACCATTATCACACTAAGAAAATTAACATCAATTCCTTAATAGCATTTAATATTTAGCCCAGAATCATAATTCTCTGATTGTCCCTAAAAATGTCTTGTAGCTTTTTTTTTTTCCCCAAAATAGGGTCCAGTCAAGACTCATACATTGTTTTGTCTCTTTGGTCTCTCTTAGCCTGGAGCATTATCCACCCCCTGCCCCAGCCAGCTTTTTATTGTGGACTTCTTAAAGAGACTCGTTTCTTTTAAAATGTTTCATTCTGCATTTGTCTCATTGTTTAGACATGGGATCATGCACTGTATTTTCATTAAACTGGAAGTTAGGTTTAAAGGCTTTTTTATGTTTAGGCAAGAATACCAAGCAGGTGATGCTGTATAATTTATTGTACCACGTCAGGAGGCACATAATGGCAGGTTGTTTATTTATTAATGATTCTAAGTTTGACCATTTGGTTAGGTGGTGACTGCAAGAGATCTCATCATAAAGGTCTGTTTTTCCCTTAATTTGGTTAATTAATACTTGGTTAATTACCAAGTAATCTGTGACGGGATACTTCAGCACCATGAAGGTATCTATTATCCTCCGGTAATTATTCATTGGTCTCCTTTTGTTTAAAAAGAAAGAAAAAAGCATTTTCGTCAATAGGCATGAACCGTAGTTCCTTTTAAAAAGATGTTAACGCAAATTGCGGATTTGTGCCGCCTACCACAAAGTCAATAGTGAGACAGGAGGAGGTAAGCAGTAAGAAGGCTTTATTGAATACCAGTATTCAAGAGACAGAGAGGGTTAAATTTCTCTCAAATTCTGTCTCAACCTAGAGGACTAATTGGAGGGTTTTTATACGGGGAAGGTCAGGGTTTGAAGGTTTTCAGGAATGTTGGTTTTTCTTTGAGGTAGACACGGTGATAAAGTGATCTGTTATTGAAGTCCTGCAAGTCTCTTCCTGCCATCCTGGTTTCTGTCACAAGATGGATCTAAGCTTTGTTCAGCTACCTCGGTTTTGTGTATTTTTTCCTTGGGAGAGGAACGTAGCTTAATCAGCAACTAAAAATTGATTTTTTTTCTTTAAAGGAACAATCGTGGGACAGATTCCAGAGCAAGTAATTACGTTTCAAAGACTAGCTTATACAGTTATACTAAAACATTAGAAAATATATTCTCTCTACTTCAATACTAAAACACTAAAAAAAAAAAAAAAAAAGTTTTCTCTACTTCAAAGACAGGATATATTCTTAGCTTTTTCCCTTTACCAATTTTTAAAGAGTTGGTATAATAATCAACTCCAATAGTGGCAAATGAGTTTTTTCCTTTCTTTTCTGTGTCACTGTGGACTTGTAAATTTTTATTTATTCACTATTACGTAGTCATTATTCTTTCTGATGTTCATAATGTCTTCAATTTAGTCAGTGGAAGCCTCTTCAAGCACTTCCTTGCTTTGTGGCCCAGCAAATGACCCAGGTTACTTTATACTTTCTCTGCCCCAGCTCTGGAATCTCTAAGGAGCGTTGAGTCTTTTAAGCAGAGAATGGCACTTAAAAACCAAGATCTGGGTCATTGTATTATTTGACTAAAAACATTGTTTTAAAAAGAGATCCATTACCCTGCCTCTAAAGGTGTTAGGGAAAGGGGGACAATGTCTCTGAATGTATGTTGAGTTGGTTGTAGATATGTGGGGTGTAAGGAAAAAAAAGGTTTGATTTGGGAAAAGCTAGGTTGTAGGACAAGCATTTTGGGACCAGGGAAATATACCATATAAAGACCTTCTGTCATATACACAGGATGTAGGTACATCTGTATCACTGTTCCTCCAAGCAGATAAAATTATGAATGCTGAAAAACCTGGGGAAATGAATCTAAAATATTTAGTCTTCTCAAACCAAGAAGGCCTTCCTTAAGTAATCTAAGAAAATAACATTGCTTTTTGTGAGCTAAAACCTTACAAGAGAACTGTTCACATGGTAAAGAGAATTGTCACTTATTGAGTGCTTATAAGATACTAGTTGTACAAGGTTCTTCATTCACATCTCATTTAATCACAATGTCCCTGCGAGGTAGGTATTATTATCCCCATTTCATAAGTGAGGAAAGCCGAATGTCAGAGATTAAGTAACTTGGCCAAAGTCATTTAACAGATAAGGGAGACAACCAGCATTTTTACCAGGATCTAATTTTATAAACTCTTGATCTTTCTACTCTGCCACTTAGCCTTCTATAAATATACTTCAGAGTTCACTTTATAAACTGTTTAAATAAACTGTTTAGGCAGTGAACAGTCTGTAAATGTAAATAACCATAATCTTGTCATAGGGCTGTTAAAGAATAAAGTTTATATCGAAAACCTTGAGCTACTTTAAGACTTCATAAGCTTCTCATATCTCTTACATTCATCTTATATAATACCTTTTACATTTCTAAAATATTACTTTATCTGTTTGCACTGTCTTTAGAGATAGTTTGTCAGAATCAGGAGAAAATTGGCTTATTTTACAATCATGGGTCTTCCCTCAGTTGGATACTTTTTTTTCCTTATTTTCCTTTGCTGTGTGAGCCAGTTTCAGGTACCTCAGAGTGCTGGTATTGGCCTGTACCTGGTTAGGTCAGGCTGGAAATAATTACTGTAAAGCCAGAGAGAAAAAAACACCCCAAAGCCAGAGAGAACACATTAGGAAATAGACTGAGTGATTTTAACTTATTAGGGAATCATCCTAACTGTCAGCCTATGAAAAGTCTCATGGACTAATTTGACTAAAAACATTTAAGTATAATTTTACTGGAAGTCATATTAAAATTGATAAGGGCTGGGAATGATTTAAATCTCAAAACTGTGATCCCAATTTCCTATAGGATCTCACATGCGATCAATCTGTATATATAAAAAACCAAAACCAAACCTGTTGCCATCAATTCGATTCCGACTCATAGTGACCCTGTAGGACAAAGTAGAACTGCCCCGTACGGTTTCTAAGGAGCACCTGGTGGATTCGAACTGCCGACCTTTTGGTTAGCAGCCGTAGCTCTTAACCGGTATGCCACCAGGGTTTCCAATATATAGTTCACTTTATTTCAGAAGTACTGGTACTTGAAAGTTACATACATGTAAATTGAATCATGTTTTCATATCAAATTACATAACTTTAGTGATTCCTTTTCTTCAAGGTTCTTAATTCCTTGTCAAGATGCCTCATGGTTTATTTTTTAAGGCATTAATTCAAAAGCTAAAATCCTTCTGTAAAGTGTTTTTTTTTTAACGTGTATTACCATATCTGAATTTTTGTTCTGTGATTTCAGTTTCTTAAAATGATGTGTGATTATATTGAAGCTTTGATTATAATGTTGATGTTTTCATTGGCAGAAAATATTTCCTTGCAGTTTTATCTTTCGCCTGAATGAAGGTCACCCTATTATATCCATCCACATGTATTTCCTGGTACTTGCCAATAACTATCTTCTGACTTGTCTAAAGAGTTCTCAACTTTGGTTGTACATTGATATTTTAAAAGTACAACTGCCAGGCTGTGTCCTCAAAGGTTCTGATTTTAATTGGTTTGGTATAGGACCAAGACAGACTACTCAGATGATTCTGCTCTAATCAGACTATTCTTTTTTACTTGACATTTCATAATCCCACCTTCTTGCCCTATTTCCATGTTTCTTCTTTTCATTTTACATGAGTCCTCATCATTCCACACATACATATTAAAGCTAAGCCTTTGATGAATTCACAGAGTATTCCTATTTAAACTTTTCACTCTTCTCAGCTTGTGTTGAGTTTGTGATATTAGTGTTACTGCTTTTACAATTCTCCAAGTGCTTTCTCAGACATTATTGTTTGGTTCCCACCGTAACTGTCACAGTGACCATGTGGTACAGGTACACAGCTGTATACCTGTTTTTCTTGAGAAAGCTGCGAGACAGAAAAGCTAAAGAATGTTGCTAGGGTTTCAATATTCTTTTCATTAGGATACAATATAAAATGCATGCCTTATTATTTAATTTGTTTCTAATTGTTACAACTGATAGCTTGAGCTCTTTGAAGACGGGGGGCATTATTTTATTTCACTTTTCGGTAACATTCACAACACCTAGCAGTGTGTTTTTGGCTTCTTAGCAGTGTGTTAACCCATGGTAGGTGCTTAAGAAATTTCTTGTTTAATTGATTTAGTTAGATATCAGTGCATAGTAAATTGTGGTGAACTGAATCTGTTTTTTTTTTTTTTTTTTTTTTATAATAACTTTTATTAAGCTTCAAGTGAACGTTTACAAATCCAATCAGTCTGTCACATATAAGTTTACATACATCTCACTCCCTACTCCCACTTACTCTCCCCGTCTTGAGTCAGCCCTTTCAGTCTCTCCTTTCTTGACCATTTTGCCGGCTTCCCTCTCTCTCTATCCTCCCATCCCCCCTCCAGGCAAGAGTTGCCAACACAATCTCAAGTGTCCACCTGATATAATTAGCTCACTCTTCATCAGCATCTCTCTCCCACCCGCTGACCAGTCCCTTTCATTTCTGATGAGTTGTCTTCGGGGATGGTTCCTGTCCTGTGTCAACTGAAGGTCTGGGGAGCATGGCCGCCGGGATTCCTCCAGTCTCAGTCAGACCATTAAGTTTGGTCTTGTTATGAGAATTTGGGGTCTGCATCCCACTGATCTCCTGCTCCCTCAGGGGTCCTCTGCTGAGCTCCCTGTCAGGGCAGTCATCGATTGTGGCCGGGCACCAACTAGTTCTTCTGGTCTCAGGATGATGTAGGTCTCTGGTTCATGTGGCCCTTTCTGTCTCTTGGGCTCTTAGTTGTCATGTGGCCTTGGTGTTCTTCATTTTCCTTTGCTCCAGGTGGGTTGAGACCAATTGCTGCATCTTAGATGGCTGCTTGTTAGCATTTAAGACCCCAGACGCCACATTTCAAAGTGGGATGCAGAATGATTTCATAATAGAATTATTTTGCCAATTGACTTAGAAGTCCCCGCAAACCATGCTCCCCAGACCCCCGCGCTTGCTCCGCTGACCTTTGAAGCATTCATTTTATCCCGGAAACTTCTTTGCTTTTGGTCCAGTCCAATTGAGCTGACCTTCCATGTATTGAGTGTTGTCTTTCCCTTCACCTAAAGCAGTTCTTATCTACTGATTGATCAATAAAAAACCCTCTCCCACCCTCCCTCCCTCCCCCCCTCGTAACCACAAAAGTATGTGTTCTTCTCAGGTTTACTATTTCTCAAGATCTTATAATAGTGGTCTTATACAATATTTGTCCTTTTGCCTCTGACTAATTTCGCTCAACATAATGCCTTCCAGGTTCCTCCATGTTATGAAATGTTTCAGAGATTCGTCACTGTTCTTTATCGATGCGTAGTATTCCATTGTGTGAATATACCACAATTTATTTACCCATTCATCCGTTGATGGACACCTTGGTTGCTTCCAACTTTTTGCTATTGTAAACAGAGCTGCAATAAACATGGGTGTGCATATATCTGTTTGTATGAAGGCTCTTGTATCTCTAGGGTATATTCCTAGGAGTGGGATTTCTGGGTTGTATGGTAGTTCTATTTCTAACTGTTTAAGATAACGCCAGATAGATTTCCAAAGTGGTTGTACCATTTTACATTCCCACCAGCAGTGTATGAGAGTTCCAATCTCTCCGCAGCCTCTCCAACACTGAATCTGTTTTTATGACCAATGTAGGAAAGAGTGGGAACGGTAGTTGGTTCTGTTGAGTTTTTTGTTTAGGAATAAGAGTAATTTAAATATTGGCCATTGTCCTAGGACCATAACTGAAAATATATCATTAGACATTGAGAAGAAGTAAGACTAATGTAAATTAAGTTAGAACTTCTGTCGATTAGGTATGGAATAGGACATAATAGCTATGTTCTGTTTTCTTATAAAGTAAAATGCTTATAATTTGATTTAACATACCTTGTAAGGTGAGCATGTATATACTCAGGAGATTTAAAGATAACTGTCTGTAAATAACAGATTATATCAGGAATTGAGGTGAGTGAAAGACATCAATTACACTAGAGACACCTAGAAAATGTTTTGAAGTACTAGTGACTCTTGAAAAATAAAACTTTTAATAACCTTTATTTTATTTTTTATACTCATGTTAAAACTGGGAATTATTTAATTCTGGAAAAAAGAGATTTATTTCATTGTGCGCAAACTTTCATTTTATCTGGGGTCAAAGTAAGTGGTTAAAATACAAGTTGATTTTTTTTTGATTCAGCTTTAAATGAAAATTAATGCTTTTAACTTAAATTATGTTCTATCTTTCAGAACATTGATGTAAAGAAAATTCCATCAGTAAAGACCAGTAGTTCTACCTACCATCATCTTTACACACTGGTGAATAGAGAGATGGACACAAAGCAGGTGATTGACTTATTGTTTATGGCCCTTGCTTTATTATTTCTGTGTTCAGTGAGTTGAATTATATCTTGGTTTCTATATGTGGTATTCCCAGATTTCAAAATTTGAAAAACTCTACTATTACCATTTTAGGGTAATAGTGATCAAAAACCTTTTAAATATGCTTTGAATTTCCATGTCAAGTATATGACGGTTTAGTATGAATGAAAGAAAGGAGTTGGCTATTTAAATAGTCATATTTTTAAATAATGAATTTTAAAACTTTTTTAATCATAAAAATAATACATAGAAAATTTTGAAACTATCCACATAAGCATAAATTATAGGAAAAACACCTATGATATCATTGCCAAAAGATAATAATAGGTAATATTTTAATGAATTTATTATAGTCTTCATTTTTATGTAAACATTTACACACACTTTCCAAAAGACTGGGATTATACTATTTGAAAATTACTTTTTCATTGCACAGTTTTGGGATCAGTTTCTTACTTCTTACATGTTCTTTAAAAACAATTTCTGACAACTACTTAATATTTCATCATAGAATTTATTTAATCATTCTCCTATTCCATTTTTTCCTTCTGTAAATAATGTTAACATAATAATCTTGTGCATTTTATCGATTTGATGGCACTTAACAACCATCTGGTTGTACTGAATTCAGTCTGGTGGAGGCTGTGGTAGATGTCCATTAGTCCTTTGCACTAATCTTTCCCTTATGCCTTTAGTTTTTTTCATTCTGCCTTGCTCCTGAAGGGGTGAGACCAGTGGAGCATCCTAGATGGCTGCTCACAGGCTTTAAAGACCCCACATGCTACTCACCAAAGTAGAATGTAGAACATTTTCTTTATAAACTCTGTTATGCCAATTGAGCTAGATGTTCCCTGAGACCATGGTCCCCGCAGCCCTCTGTCCAGCAGTTCAATCCTTCAGGGAGTTTGGATGTGTCTGTGGAACTCCCGTGGCCTTGCCTTGTCCAGGTTGTGCCAGCTTCCCCAGTATTGCGTACTGTCTTATGTTTTACCAAAGTTACCACTTATTTTTTGTCTATTAAGTATTTTTCCATCCCCACGCGTCCTCTCCCTCGCAACCATCAAAGAGTGTTTCTTTTTGTATGTAAACCTTTTCATGAGTTTTTACAATAGTAGTCTCTTGCAATATTTGTCCTTTTGCATTTGACTTATTTCACTCAGTGTAATGTCCTCCAGATGCATCCATGTTATGAGATGTTTCACAGATTCATTGTTGTTCTTTATCTTTGAGTTTGTCGCTGTCATTTTGTAGCGCTTTTTTTTTTGTGGTGCTAACGTTTTCTTTGTTCCTCTAACTCTACTGTGCTGGGCTCCTTTTGTTTGTGGAATTCTTTTTCATGTCTTTTGTTTTTACAGATTTTGTTTTTATTGAGGCTTTATGTTTTTCTTCTTTATTTTGTTGAGTAGGTTTGTTAAACTTTCTTTGTGGTTACCTTCAAATTTACCCTTGTCTTCCTAGGTTTGAACCAGTCTATTACGTGATATCACCTTGCCTTCCTCCCCGTTAGAAAGTTCTATACCTATACTGTTTATTCCCTCTTTTATTGTTCTGACGTTGTCATTTACAGAGTAACCTCTTTGGTTCCCTATTGCAATTGTTTTGGTTTTGAATAGTCCTTGAGAATTCATTTCCTAGGTGAGTATCTGGCTGGTACAATCTTGCATCCTAGATTTAGGCTGTGGTCTGATGTTACTTGTTCTCAGACCTAAGAACTCCCTTTAATAATTCTTGTAAGTTTGGGTTTGGTTTTTACATATTTCCTTAATTTCTGTTTATCTGGAAATGTCCTGATTTCACCATTTGAAAGAAAGTTTTACGGGATGTATTATTCTTGGTTGGCAATTTTTTTCTTTCAAGGTTTTATGTATGTCATCCCCTTGCCTTCTTGCCTGCATGGTTTCTGCAGAATAATCAGAGTTTAGTGTTGTTTCTCATCTGCATGTGACTTTGTTTTTCTCGAGCTTCTCGCAGGATTTTTTCTTTGTCCTTGGTTTTAGTGAGTGTGATTATGATATGCCTTGCTGTTTTTCTTTTGGGGTCTATCCTGTATGGGGTTCATTGAGCTCCTTGGATGGTCAGCTTTTCATCATTCATGATATTAGGGAAGTTCTGTCAGCAATTCTTCAATTATCCTATCTGTGTTTTCCATTTTCTCTCCCTGTTCTGGAACTCTGATCACTAGAAAATTTTTGCTTTTGATTGTATCCCACATAATTCTCAGGGTTTCTTCATTTTTCTTCATTCTTTTTTCTGATTTTTCCTCAGAGTCGTATTCGAGTGTTTGTCTTCAATTTTGCTGATTCTGCCTTACGTTGTTTCAAACCTGCTCCTCAGCCCTTCTATGGCACTGTCCATTTCTGAAATCTTGTTATTTATCTTTTGGATTTCTAATTGTTGTTTTTGTATTACTTTCCTGAATTGTTCCGTTTTTTTTGTCTGTATTTTCCATGAATTTGTCTGCCTTTTCCATAAAGTCGTCTATTTTTTCCTCATTTTTGTCTGCTTTTTGCTTCAGCCCTTGGATTGCTCTGAATATTAGAGATTTGAATTCCCTGTCAGGTAGTTCTAGTGCCTTTTCTTCTACTTGAAAGTCATCTGATCTTTTATTTTGATCACCTGCTGGACCCATCCAGTCCTTTTTTTAAATATGTTTTAATATTGTCTGCTGTCTTTGGGACATTCAGTAGTTATTTTCTTTGTTTCTTGATTGTAGATTTGTTTCATCCTGCTTTTTTTGTTTTATTTGTTTATGTCTGAGCAGGCAGGCTGTGCATTCTTTGTTGTTTGTCTGTCTGTAGTCATAATACTTTTCACCTCCTCGTCCAATGGGCAGGGCCAGTTATTCAGCTATGGTGCAGCAAGGCAGGTCCAGCTGAAGCGGAGGGGTCTGGATGGGTAGTTTGTGGCACGTGCTAGGGCTGACAGGGCTGGCCAGGAATCAGTGCTGGGCAGGTTCTAGTAGGCCATGCCTATGCTGCTTGGAGGTGTGATGTTCAGCATATGGTGTGGGTAGGCAGGAAAGAGGGGTGAGGTGGTGATGCGTGGAGCTAATAGGGGTATGGGAAAGACGAGAGAAAGGAGAGAAAAAAGGAAACAAAAAGAAACAAGCAAACAAAGGGGAAAAAAGTGCTAAGGGAGCTTGTACAATTGCTTTTTTTTTGTAAGTGTCCTCCCCTACCCCATGTTTGTGGGCATATTTGGCTACTAGGAAAACAAACTTCCTCAATATAGCATTCATATGGTGTTTAAAAATGCATCAATTGCATGTTTTGGTGGATTGCTAAATAGCAGATATTAATATCAATATTCAGTCAAGACCTAAGGTGAATGTCACCATCATAGAATAGATTTCTGGGATACAAGAATAAATCTGAGATTTATTTAAACCTTAAATTATTATTACAGTTTTAATATTACTGTAATATAGGAACAGTAACTTTAGTCAGTTATGGTTACTATATAGCATATTTTGCAATATTAAATAGATGTTCAGTTTTAACTAAGATTGGTGAAGGAAGACTTTTTGGCTAGCTCCATTGGTGTAGGTTACTGCTGATGGTGTTGCATTGTCATTAACTTTCCTTTTTCGTAGTAAATAAAAGACCTATTTCATCTTCAGTTTCTGGACTTGAAGATGAGATCAGTAGCAGTAGCTCTAGTGCCATTTTACAAAAGCAGTCCCACAAACTAGAGCTTTGTGTATTGGTTGAAGAACATGCTTTCTAAATGTTTTCAGGAACAGGCTTGTGATTGCTGTCTTCCCTTATGTAAAATTATTATATATAATATTTTCTTTTCATTTGCTGCTTCGTACCAGCACCTAGGAAAAATCTGCCCTTAAGCCTTGGTTTCAGAAATTTGACAATAGAGCAGTGTGTTTGGCTTTCAAGATAAAATTGTCTGTGAATTTTCATCTGCACCTCATATCATAAGCACAGTAATTAAGCATCTTCCTTTGAGAATACTTGCATTCTTGGAATATATGTTTGGTTTTTTATTTCTTAGCAGCTTTCCGCACAGGAACTACTTTCATTTGTTTAGCTTTAGTCAGCCTTTTTAGCATGTAAAAGCTGCTATAATGTCTTGTTTAAAGAGCCTCATTAAGTCTTTGGCTGAAGAAAAATGATCAAAATGCTGTATTCCAATTTAGAGCCAGTAATTCTCTAAATTGTGCTGTGCTACATTGACTTTCTACAAAAAATTAAACAAAACATGCTTGATATTCCTGAATTACCTGTGGCCTTCATTATGTTTGTACCTTTGTCAATGATGGTGGCATTACCACTTTTTTAAAATGGGTTTTTCATTCTAGAAATATTTATCCATTCAGGCCCACTATATTGTTTGCTGTGAGTCCCAGAGATGTCTGCAGACACGTAAAGTCAAGACAGTAAAATTCGTCATCAATTTACCACGCTATCGAACTTAAAAGGACTCCTGTCCAAATGCCTTCTGTACAAGATGCAAAAGTAGCATATTTAATAGTTAGTTTCACTTGTCATTTTGTACCCTGCAGGTTAGAATTCATGGAAAAGTTTTTCAGAAACGTGTTTTCTAAAAAGAATTTTTTTGCCTGGGAGTCACATTTGTACAAAGTTCATATATCTTTTTATCTTCAACTATTGAAAATGGAATCTATAAAAATTTCAAGCAGATTTTTGTTTAAATTTTTAATTATATTGACACAAATCTAGAAGTGATTTTTTCCCCCCGAAAGCATTCTTGTAAAATTTTGTTTTGAAGTTTGGTCAGTAAGAATGAAATTTGTTTCGGATACCTTATTTTTTTGTAACCCTTTATTTTCTCTACGTACTTTATTATGTCTGGACTGAAGATGTTTATCATGCATGTTACGTTATTTGACATTCTGTCTTTAATTAACCCTCAAAATATGTGAAGAATTCTTAAATGATTTTTTTTTTAAAAACCGTCATGGCCTAAATGGATTGAAATATTATTCTTAAAGGTTATTTTGTTTAATGTTATACATGTTAATATACTAAATAATTCTACAAAAACTATAACTTAGATTTAATGTAACCTTTATTATTCTGCCAGATATTATTTAGATTTGCATAGATGTTTATTGACTCAAAAGGGATATAGTTTTTTTAATAAACTTCTTAAGGCGATATCCTCTTAATGTCAATCTCTTTACCAATTTACCTCATTATTTGAGAGTTTTTAATAATTTTTCATGTAAAGTTAATAGCTTTCACAGGCATCGTTAATGCTGTTTCAACTGATTGATAGAATTTCAACATAGAAAATACATAAAGAGATTTTCACTCCAAGTTACATGTGGAATGTTTACCTATATTTGTAAGTGAATGCTGAGATAGTAATAGTAAATCTAGGTTACCTGCCTTTTTTTGTATTACTCTTGGTACACTGGAGCCCTCCTGGTGCAGTGGTTAATAGCTTGGCTGTTAACCAAAAGGTTGGCAGTTCAAATCCACTGATGGCTCCTTGAAAACCCTATCAGGCAGGTCTGCTCTGCGCTGTAGGGTCGATATGAGTCAGAATCATCTCAGTGGCAACGGGTTGTATACAGGTTGTTACCCTAATGAGATATGATGGCTGGCTATGCAGTAGTATAATCACTGTTTACACACAAATTCTAGAAAGTCAGAGGTGATATTGAAGTAGATATTTTGGTGATTTGGCCTTCATGAGGCTGAAGCCGAGCCTCACATTTTGTCTGCAAACCAAAGCCAAGCGTTGATGCTTCCCTAAATTATTTATATGAAATTTGATTTTTGTGGTTGCCTAACTGCTAGATTTGTTGGTCTTTACCTTTCAACATTTTCGTTTTGATGGAATTTTTTTACTTAATAAAAAAAGACAGAGGAGTATAGCCTAACCTGGTTTGAAATTAACGACCTAAGTTTTTCATAGCGTGACTAACAGTTTGATCCTTTTCATAGATGTGTGCTATTGATGTTTCTTGGTGTTTAAAATATAATTCTTCTTACCCTTTAAGTTTATGTAAGTAGAAAAACATGATTTTAAAGTTTTGTTTTTTAGATATGACTTTGGGTCAGTACACTTCATTCTTAAATTGTCTAAAATGTTACTGATTGACTGCTAGCCAGATCCTCATTTGGCTGCGGAAGAAGAAGCCAAACGTTTGGAAGAACTACAAAAACAAGTAGCACAAGAGAGACTGGAACAGTTTGAAAAGGCGCACGTACGGGGTTTCCACGCAATGAAAAAGATCCATTTGGCTCAAGTAAGAATTATATTCCAGCTGTGACCACTACTGGTAGGCTTATTGGTAGCAGTGCAGAACTGATCAGTGAATGGGCTCAAAGTAAGGAAGTATAAAGGTATTAAAGCATTGTCTCCTGATTCATATGACTTCAAGTTACCCAGTTTTCTTTGCCCTCCTGTTCCAAATTTCAGATTGGGTAAAGCTATTCTAACTTACAGTATATCACTGCACTCTAAACATTTTGCAAACGGTAAATTGTTGTCAGGAGTCAGTGGAAAAGAGAAGACCCTCAACAAGGTGAATTGACACAGTGGCTGCAACAATGGGCTCAAGCATAACGATTGTAAGGATGGCACAGGACTGGGCAATGTTTCGTTACGTTATGCATAGGATTGCTATGACTCAGACAGACTTGATGGTACCTAACAACAACAGATTGATTAAAAATCTAATATTTTAATCAGTCTAAAAATAGCCTGAGAAGAAATTAATATTTTTGCATCAGTTTTCTAATTTAAGTATTTGAATTGCGTTTGTGCTCCTTAGATTTGAACGTTCAATTCAAGAAATATTTAATGAGCAAAACACTTGTTGGCTTTGTAGAGTATTGATTCAAAGGTGAAGTCATTATCCTGGCTTGTATGGAACTTTGAAAAAGTGACTTTGTCACAGACCTGCAAAATATATATGACGAAAACTGACTTTCCAGTTCTAAATACAGCTTCATTTCTTAGTGTTCAAACATAAGCATAAAAATGATTGATCTTGTTAAAAGTCTGATTTTATTTTCTGAATTCGACTGATGCATTTGGATGTTTTAAACCCTCATCTTAAGCATGAGTTTTTAAGTAGTTTGGTAGGAATTAAGTGTCTGTCATATGAAAGTTCATTTGCGTAACTTGAACTAAATTATGACCTTCTGTTAAATTTTTAGATGTTATAAGCTGACAGTGAATTAAGGACTAAAATAATTGAATGTCTGCATTATTGTCAGCAACTCTCCTTATTTGAGCCTTAAGCCTATGGTAAAAAATGCATGAAAAGCAATCTTAAACTGAACACATTTCTCCATGAAAGCCATAACATTTAGTTGGTTAAGAAAGTGGGCTCCATAGTCAGCCTGGGTTTGCCTCCCTTCTTTATCACTTAGCTGGTGAAGCAAGCCATTTTACCTCTCTGAGCTCTGGTTTATCGTCTGTTTTGTGAGGATTAAGTGAGTTTAACAGAGCACTCTGGAATTGTGCCTGGAATTTCATCAGCTCTGAGTAAATGGTGGTGGTGGCGGTCAGTGTTAGTGTAAATAATCCAGGTAGAATAATATGTCGAACTTTGAGTGACCTAGAAAATAGTGTATTCAAGTAACTTTGAGGTTAATGTCATGAGATGATTCGAATCTTAATGTAGTGGAATAAATTAGTTCATAATTTGATTCATTTTAAGGGCATGGCAAAAAAATTCACCCCCAAATAACAAAATATTTAAAAAGTTTACAAAAGAATAAGTAGTGTGTATATATTATCATTTGACACTTTATTATGCAGGCTGTCCCCTCCTTTTTATATAAATAAATTCTTAAATAAGAATTGTTGTCCAAACCATGTAATCTTACTACTGTTAGAGAATTTCCTTTCCCTTGTCTTAACCTTTTTGCTGCAGATCCTATTGTGGCCTAGAGCCTTGTTTCCTGCTAGGGTCTGTTACAAACAGTTTTTGGCTTCTACCTACCTCTCCAACCTTTTTCCTTAACCACCCTTGCCCTTCATGCCCTAGCTGTAATGAACAGAGGTTGTGTCCCTAGCAGCTAGCAGGGTACCTAGCATTCAGGAAATATTTGTTGAATGAATAAATTAAGGTTTTTTTTGTGGCAGAACAAATGGTGGAGGAGAGAAGGGAACCCCAGGCCCTGTTTCTCATTATTTCTCCACTTTTCCTTCATTATTAGTGTTAATAGTCAAAGTTGGTGACTCAGCTGTCATTAATTCTCTTTCTTTATTCCTGAAGAATCAAGAGAAACTAATGAAAGAACTCAAACAGCTACAACAAGAGGACCTGGCACGCAGGAGACAGAACGTAGCACGAATGCCACCACAACTAGTTGAGCTGCCATACAAACGCAGTGAAATGAAAGAAGACTGGCAGAGAGAGCTAGAATTTGCCTTCGAAGATATGTACAATGCAGACAAGAGTAAGATAATTTTCAGTAGACTTTCAACAGTACTTTTAAACATTTTGGTGGGAAAATAAACTTGTAATGATGTGGCAGTTTTTATTTTTAAATGAATTCAGAGTTTGAAAGAGGCTCTCATATACTTAGAATCCATGAGGGCCTTTAAATCTTACGATTAAATTATTTTTAATCATTTTGGAATAGAAACATGTCTCTGTCTTTTTTTTTTTTTTTTATTGAGAGGTGAAAGGGGACTTGATTTTGCACCTTGAACCAGAGCCTTTGCCCACGGTGGTTGATCAGACCCAGGATCAGGAACTGGACCTTTCAGCGGATCAAGAAGATTTAAATGAAGCTGAGAATCTACAAGTGACAGAAGCTGAAAAAATCTGCCCTGGTGAAACAGACGGTAAAAAAGCCCTTCCAAGTTGGCAGTATTTCACAGGGAGAAAACGCTAATCATCAGCCAACAGTTAGGAAAATCAGGTCTAATTTAAGTACAATGACTAATAACTATTAGGAGTGGTGGAAGGAGGAAACAGCATTTTCAAATTTCCATCATTAAAGGTCCTTTTCATATACATAGGACTCAAAGCTTTTTTTATTCATAGGTACATACAGTCTGATGATTTTGAGGTTATTTAAGTTAGGTGCTCAATTCTGAATTCCTTTGATTTTTTTCAGACTTTCATCAAATCATCAGAGAGATCTTACTGTGTTCAGTCACTGCTAGGTACTTCGTGTATAATGAATAGCCCAAGCTTAAATCCCTCCGTCACTCGTCTGTATATCTTCACCATTCTGAACTTTTTTATTTGGCTGTCTTTCCCAGAGTGTCCAACAATAAATGTATCATTTTCTCATGCCTGCTTAAAGCTCTTCCTGTCTTCCTTATCTTAGTGAATGGTACCACAACCTGCAGTCCTCAAGCCAGAACAATAGGAGTTACTTTTAACATCTTTTTCTCTTTTACCTCTACATCTCGTTAATAACAAAATCCTTCATTCTGACCTTTTTTCCCTGTGCCTGCTACTATTGTCTTCCTTCAAAACCTCATTGTTTCTCCCTGGATTGCTTCAACAACCTAATTTATTTTCTTGTGGTCTGATTCTGCTGTGCAGCTAGAATGACCTATCAAATGAAACTCAAATCTTGTTCTCCTTGCTGTCTCTTTGAAAGACTTTAATGGGCCCTCAGAATAAATTCTACACTTTGTTTAAACGGAAATTATTTAGATATAATTTACTTAGAGTAAAAATCCACCACAGTCAAGATATTGTGGAAACCCTGGTAGTGTACTGGTTAAGAGCTATGGCTGCTAACCAAAAGGTCGGCAGTTCGAATACACCAGACGCTCCTTGGAAACCCTATGGGGCAGTTCTGCTTTGAGTCAGAATTGACTTGACAGCGACGGTGTTTTTTTTTTTTACAGCCAACATATAGAGCATTTCTATCATCATAAGAAGATCCTTCAGGCCCCTTGGTAGTTAGTCTCCTTCCTCAATCCTTGGCCACTGACAACCAGTAATCTGCTCTCAGTCACCCTGGTTTTGCCTTTTCTAGAATTTCCAATGAATGGAATTATATACTATGTAGTCATTTGTATCTGGATGAGCACTTTGAAGTTCATCAGTATTATAGCATGTATCAGTATCCTCTTTATTGCTGAATAGTATTTCCGTGTAGAGCTATCTATCACATTTTACTTATCCATTCACCAGTTGAACATTTGCATTTTTTCTATATATTTGCTGTTATGGATAATTCTGTGAATATTCACATGTAAGTGTGGATGTGTATTTTCATTTTGGTTGAGTAGATAAGTAGGAGTAGAATTACTGAGTTGTATGGTAAATTTATGTGTGGAGCCCTGGTGGCGTAGTAGTTAAGTGTCCGTCTGCTAACCGAAAGGTTGGCGGTTCAAATCCATCAGCAGCTCCTTGGAAACCCTATGGGGCAGTTCTTCTCTGTCCTATAGGGCCACTATGAGTTGGAATTTATGTATAACTTATTAAAAAACTGCCAAACTGTTTCCAAAATTGCCATGCCATTTTACATTCACACCAACAATGTATGAGGGTATGAGGGTTTTTGTTTCTCTATATCTTGGCACTAAAGGGGTAGTTACTCCTCAGTTCCAGCTGATCCCATTTGGGATTGCTAGCTTGGTGTTTCCAGGTCTTTTGATTATTAGGAGCTAGGAATTCCTTTGTTCTTACATCCTTATTTTTAAATATTAGTGACTAACTTATTTCTTAAATACCAGTGATGAATGGAAGAAACCAGGCACAAAAGTGTATGATTCTTGTTTATATGAAGTTTAAAAAAGATAAAAACAGGCAAAACTAATCTATGGCACTAGAGGTTAGAATAGTGGTTATCTTGAAGGGAAGTATTGACTGAGAGGCGGCATGAAGGAACCTTCTAGGTGCTGGAAATGTTCCATATAATGATCTGGGTGCTGTTTTAGGTAGGTGGATTGATGGATAGAATTCATTGAAAGCATTTATGCTTTATGCATATTGAAAACATTTAAGTTTTGAGTTATAACTCAAAAAGTTAAAAACAATCTCTGTAGGTATTCTTAAATTTTATTCCTTGATGAAACCAGCAGACTATGTACTTGCAACACTATTTTGTCCTGTTAACTAAAAATCAAACCAGTTGCCACGGAATCGATTCTGACTCATGATGACTCGATGTGTGCCAGAGTAGAACTGTGCTCCATAAGGTTTTCAGTTGTTAATTTTTTGAAAGTAGATCACCACACCTTTCTTCCAAGGCCCTTTAACCTTTTGGTTAGCAGCCAAGCACTTAACCATTTTATGTTGTACTGATTTTTAACATTGCATATATCAGCCTAGATGGAAGAATGTTCTTAGAAACAACTTAAATTTTTTTTTTTTTTTAATGGGATCTCTTCATGAAGATAGGTGGAAGAAATTTTCCTCGAATAGTACCAGAAATAATTTGGGGGCAATGAGTTTGCTTTTACATTTATAACTAGTGATGTTTTCCTCTTTAGGCTACTAGGAAGTACAGAGCCATATTTGGGACCCTTCTGTAGCAGAGAATATAGAACCTTAAAACACATATTTCAGATACTAATCTTGCCCACAAATTAATTAGTAGGTATACATCCTGACTTCGTTTAGCAAGCTGACCTAGCATCTTTCTGATAAGCTTTTTTTTTAAATAATATATTTTGTTGTTGTTGAGAATATACACAGCAGAACATACACCAATTCAATTTTTACATGTACGAGTCAGCGACATTGGTTACATTCTTTGATTTGTACAACCAGTCTCACCCTCATTTTCCAAGTTGTTCCTCCCCCTTTAACATAAACTCGCTGTTCCCTAAATTTTCTGTGTAATTATTTGAGTTGCCATTGTCAGTTTGATACCATTTAGATAGATTTTAGAAGAGCGCAAATGCTCAAGGCCGACATTCTCTACTAGTTAAGCTGAACTATTGTTTGGTTTTAAAAAGACTTCAGGGGATATTTTTTGGTTTAAGATTATTGCAGGGCAATAGTTTCAGGGGTTCATTCAGCCTCCATGGCTCCAGAAACCTGGTAATTTTTTTTTTAAGCTTTAAATTTGTATCGGAAAATAGTTGGATTTTGACACCTTTACTACTTGAACTTGTTGAAAAAATTATTTCTGGTTTTAAAATTGGAACTGAATCAAGTAGCATTGTTGTATACATTGTTAAATTGTAAATATTGAGAAAAATAAAGTTGTGTTTTTGTTTTAAATAGCAGTTGTAGAAGTAACTAAGTATAAATATAGAACAATTTACCTGATCTGTAATAGATGCTGAACAATTTTTTTTTCCTTTTAGTTCCCTTGGCAACGAAGACCCAACAGATCCCTTCAAAAATTCTTTTTAAAAAATTATTAAATAAGATCCGAAGCCAAAAATCTCTCTGGACAATTAAATCCGTGTCTGAGGATGAAAGTGAAATGATTACGACTGTTAGTGAAGCTGAGAGTAAAGCACTTACCATGGAATCAGGAACGATTGCCAGTGAAGAGCAAGCATTATCCGCTGGGCAGGAACAAGGTGATTCTCTCCAATAGCCTTATTTTATAGCACACAAACCCTCCTTAAAATTGTTTAAAAATATGCTCATTCCTGAAAAATAAAGGACTAGAGGTCAAAAGGAAGAAAAAATGTTAAAGTCCATAATCCTACCAATTAAAGGCAACAAATCCCAGGAAAACGTACTGAATCTTTTTCCAGATGACTTTCAATGTATTATCATTGTTGATAATACATATTAATTCTTGTGTAATTGATGAACCAAAATTAATCAATTCTCTTATTTTTCTTGTTATTTCTTATCTGTAGTAAGCATTCTTTTAGTGAAGTCTTTTTCCACATCTTTAATTATTTCCTTAGGATGAACCCTTAAAAACGAGAATTCCTGAATCAAAGAATATGAACGTATTAGTGGCTTTTGAGTGTTTTCTGTTTTGTTTCATATTCCACCAGATATTTGGTTTCTTTGTTCATTTTAAAGAACTTGTTTTAAATAACCTATTAAATATCAGAATTTACAATATCTGCTTTTTGAATTATATACAAGCAAATGGAATGATGGTGATATATCTCTGTTTTGCTTTTTTCCTTAAAATTTTCTCTTTTAGATTTAAAGATATAATTGAATTTGTGAGGAAATGTTTTACTACCAGCCTTCTGAAAGAAGGCAGTGACTTGTCCATATTTGGATTTTGGCTTTTGTCCTAAGTATAATAGGAAGCCTTCTTGAAATATTTTCCTCATCTGGCCTCTTGAGACCATTGTGTCTTGGTTTTCCTACCTCACTGGCTCCTCCTTCATGGTTTCCTTTGCTGTTTATCCTCATTTCTACAATCACTAAGCATTCACCCCAGAGCTCCTTCTTCCTATCTCTTCTCTCTGTATTTGATCTCCTCTAATGTCATCACCTTAAATATAAATATACCAAGTGTATATTTCTAGGCTAAATGGCTAGAGAAAGAAGAAACAGCAAAGGTAATAAAAAAAAAAGTAGCTAGAAAAGTAGGAGAGAGAATATGGTTGTTGGAAGGCAGAAGGGGAGGGAGGGAAGGAGGTCTTTCACGTTTAATCCATATCCAAGTTCGTTGAAAAAGATCCTGTATGATTAGGCTTTCTCCAGCCTCATCTTGCTTCATTCTCTGCCTTTTTGACTGCACCCTATATACATAGACCTTTTAGCTCCTTGAATGGGTCATGTTTTTTTTATCCTAACAGGGTCTTCATACTTGCTGATCTGTCTTTCTGCAAAGGTCTCCTACATACGCCCATATCCTTTACCTGCCTGATTCCTCTTTACCTTTCACAGGTCTGCTTATATGTCATTTCTTCAGAGAAATCTCACCTGACCCACTGATCTAATTCAGATTCCCCTGTTATACTCTATTGTATAACCCCCTTTTTTTTCCTTATATAATGTTTATTACAATTTCTAATTTTATAATTTTTCTGGGATAGTTATATAATGATTCAGTCACTCATACAACACTATAAAACCTCTTTGACGCCTTTTCTTATTTACCTCAGCGTCTTCGGTATCTTGCATGTAAGTAGGTGCAGAATGAATGAGTGAGTGAATGAATAAGTCACACAGGAGTTTCTGGCTACTCTGATACGATCAAAGTAATATCCTTTTCTGTTGTGTTTGAAACCCTATGGACATACCTTTTTAATCAGCGCTTCTGCACATTTTACTTTTTGTTTACACTTTCAATTTTCTATCTGTCTTCTTGGATTGATTAGGTCTTGGGTTTAATGGATAATACACCTGGTCATCAGGAAAGTGACTGGATCGTGACTAACTAAGACTTTCAGGTAGACCAGAATTAAATTGTTAATCTGAATGCCGATTTTCGTTTCACTGTTTGCTTTAGATCTAAGCTTGACAGTAGTACCAAAAACCAAAACCAAACTCGTTGCCGTCAAGTCTATTCCAACTCATAGTGACCCTATAGGACAGAATAGAACTGCCCCATAGAGTTTTCAAGGAGTGTCTGGTGGCTTTGAACTGTCGACCTTTTGGTTTGCAGCTGTAGCTCTTAACAACTACACCAGCCAGGTTTCCAGACAATGATGATATGTTCATAATAACAAGAGTATCTTTTACAGTTCTTGAAAGTGATGCACAAACAGTTGAGTCAGGATCACTTACTATTGAAGATAAGCCACTTTCATGCAGTACAGACTCTGAAAAGCAACAAGGTATTTCTTTTTATCACATCCTCAAATTAAACCTGCTTGATTTTTCACAGATTTTTTTCTAATAAAATTGCATGTAATAAATAAATGAAAGGACATTATAGTGGTATCAAAATTCTAAATTGTTGAAACTCATTTCTGTTTGGGGGATTCTCTTAGAAGTAAATGAGATCCAACCTATCACGACTGTAGCTCAGAAGTCAATTCTACTTCATCCTCAAGAAGCAGCAGCCAGAATTAGAATGTCAGCAAGGCAGAAACAGGTAATTTGGAATTTTAATTTTAAAGGTTTCCTTCTTCCCTTACATACTATAATTTTGTTTGACCAATGAAATTTGTCTTAATGTCTGGCTGCTTTTGATACCACCTCTTCTACCATGTCTTACACAAACATTTAACCGATAGCACTTCATTCTTTGCTTGTATAAGCCACTTGATACTTACTGCGTTCTGCTTTTTTATACTTGTATTTTATACTTTTGTGTATATCCTAACCAGTTGCCGTTGGGTCAGTTCTGATTCATGGCGGCACCATCTGTCAGTAGAACTGTGCCCCACAGGATTTTCAATGGCTGATTTTTTGGAAGTAGATTGCCAGGCCTTCCTTCTGAAGTGCCTCTTGGGGGGCTCAAACCTCTGACTTTTCAGTTAGCAGCTGGATGAGTTAACCCTTTACACCACCAGGAGTATCTTCCCTATAAGATGTGTAAGTTTTTTAAAAGGAAGAAACTGCCCTTTTTTAGTTCAATTTAGTTTCTGGCACATTGCTTTATACATAGTGCTCAATAAAAATTTGTTGAATAAATGAGTACCTTTATTTTATGTTAAATAGCTAGACTTTATAATCCTAAAAGTTTTTTGAAAACTTAAAAAAAATTAAACCTCCTTAACTATAATTTTGGTCTCTTTAACATTGTAATGAAAATATATAACGAAACATTTGCTGTTTTAACCATTTTTAAATGTATAATTCAGTAACATCGATTACATACCCCATCTTGTGCAACAATCACTACTGTCCATTTCCAACGATTTTCATCACCCTTAACAGAAACTCAGTGGTCTTATCTACTGTCAATAAAAGTTTTTATACAATTGGTAATTATTACTAAGTAAGAGGCTAATTATTATTAAGCCAGTCAGTTTATAGTCATAGTTAGGTTTTACAAAATATACTTGGGCAGTGAAAATTCTATCAGTTAGTATTTCTTCTCAGATTAGTGTTTTCTAATTGATATTCTAGAGTAATATTGTCCAATAGAACTTTCTATGCGGATGAAAATCCCCAAATATATGTCCAGTGTGGTAGCCACCAGCCCCGTGAGCTTATCCACTACTTGAAATGTTACTAGTGTGACTGAGGAATTGAATTTTAAATTTTATTTAATTTGGATTAATTTAAATTTAAATAGTCACATGTAGCTAGTGACTACCATATTGATAGTACAGTTCTGGAGATACTACAGAACTGTAAACACCCAAATTCAGTGGATCCTGTAAGTGTGGGAAAGTAAGGAAGGTTTAAACAAGAACTCAGCTGTTGCTAGTGTTTCCTGATTAGAGATAGGGATGCTAAAGTATCACGTTGAGATACTTTTGTATTTTGAAAGCAAGATCATTTTTTAAATCTCTCTCATAGGAGTGCTTTTCTTTATACAACTGCATGCATTCCTTTCTCTGTTCATTCAGTAAACATTTATGAAGTCCCTACTTGGCATCAGGCTCTGTACTAGGTGCTGAATTTAGCAGCAGCTTAGTCCCTGTCTTCATGAAACTCTGAGTTACTCTGACATGTGTTCATAGTACTTTGATCCTTTGTGTGTGTGTGTGTGTAATATTAGACTGTAACCCTTCTGCCAGTTGCCATTTTCTTCCCATCTGTTCCATGCGTGACAGAAGAGACACAGAATGTTGCTCATCGTATTATTTTTTAGCCTCTAGGTAAGTGCGCCCCTTTATAGGTGTGCTTAAGAAGTCCGTGTTTTGGAAGGCCTTGATACTTAATTTCTGTAGTCATTATTTACGTTGAGAACAATGTAAACCAAAGATGTGGACACAGAATATGGCAGAGCATCATTTGCTATTTATTTAGAGGTGTTTCTTTAGTGGTGATTTGGGTTTCCTTGAGCTCTCAGAAAGTAGAAATAGTTGATGTTTTTATTTTTTCTTCCTCTTCTGCCTTGTTTTATTTCTCTCCCTCTTTCTGCTTTCCCCTCTTCTCGCCTCTCGCTTCCTTCCTCTCTCTGGCAGTAGCAACAGCAGAGAAAAAAAATCACTACTTCTTGGGTAATTGTGCTTTTGGTGATAAAAGCTGTTTCTTTTTGTTGCAATGCATGTGAACTTGTATTCGTGAGAATTTGCTGTTAGTAGATCAGTAGTATTTTTGTTACCTAGATAATGGAAATAGAAGAGCAGAAGCAAAAGCAGTTGGAATTACTTGAACAAATTGAACAACAGAAGTTAAGATTAGAAACTGACCATTTCAAGGCTCAGCTGGAAGAAGAGAAAAGAAAAAAAACTCAACAGACTGAGGTAGGATGCAGGAAATCTCATCTCTCATAGATCATAGGGAGATAAAAAATATGAGCAACCTGAGCATTCAAAGAAAAGTAAAATGTCTGTCAAATTCTTACTTGGTCATTTTTTTTTTTTAATAATGTATGTATAAGTGTGCACCAACCTAATGGCTTCATCTTTCAGTTTCTGTGGGGTGCCAGTATATATGGCCAGGATTTGTATGTAATGGGTATGTTGAGCTCTCAGACTTGGCACTAATGGAAAATAACAGGTTACTTCCTTTCTTAATAATGAGAAGTATCTGTCTCTTTATGAGAAACAAAGTTACATGGAAGTTTACAATTTTAGAACTTCGGTTTATATAAAATACTTTAGTACTTCTTTCTGAATTTGCCTTTTAATTAGTTGTATTATCTTTTATTAGGTTGGCATTGCTCCAGCATCAGGCACCATAATTTCTGATGAAGATAGTCATAGGCGGATGATTCGTAACTATCAACATCAGCTTTTAGAACGAAACAGGTATTAGCTAGGATACAATTCATATTTGATCGTGTGTGGCTACATCTTCAGGATTTATTATTTAGTTTGTATGAGGATCTCATTGGGTTTCCCTTAGGACTGTGGCTTATAGATTTCTCCTGGCAGTACAAGAGTTGTTTCTTTGAGTATGGTTATGACCGTGACTATGGCCAACCGTAGAGTTTTTATGTTTTTTATGTTTAATGTATAGACACTTGAGAATAAGGTGCTTGTGTTTTGCTTTTCATCATAAAAGAGCAATGTTTGTTTTTGGTAGGTTACACAGACAGTCTGTCGAAGCTGCCAGGAAACAATTGCATGAATATCAGACCATGTTAAAAGAAAGGTACCCATCCATATCAGCAACATCATTGATTCCCGACTCTGTTATGTCCGTACCACCTCAGAAACCTGAAAGGCCCACTGTTGTATCAGAGCATTGGGATCAAAGTCAGAGACCCAAGTTGAGCCCTAACAAACATCAACCCATACATATCTCCAGATTAGAAGAAAGTCATTTGCAAGTACCAAGACAGAATCTCTTTTCACAGAGACAGGTGGAAACAACAGAAACATTGAGCTCTTCAAATGTTTTAGCCAAGCAGTCTTTGGAACATCTAAGGTTATTCTCACAAGCTAAAACACAGCAGAGAGACTATAAATTGGTTCCTGAAGATTCTCATAGATTTTCAAGGGCTTTGTCACATGATAGGCCACTAAAATTTCAAGATACTGGAGAAATACCTCCAACATCTAGGGCAACAGCTTTTCAAACTTTAGACTCCCAGCAGATGTTCTCAGAAAACAGTCAAAATATATCTTCTAAACTGACCGAATCCTCTTCGTTTCTACCACTGGTAGCTGAGCATTCTTTTAGTTCTCTGCCTGCTAAAGGTGAATCTGGAAGAATCCAGGAACCCTTTTCAATGAAGAGCAAAAGTACATTTTCCTTAGACCATTCTGTAATCAGTCAAATGCAGGATAGGCCTTTGCCATCCTCAGAGCATATCACAGTCCAGCAAGATAATTTGAAGGCTCTCCAAGAACAGTTGGACCTACAAAAGGAAGTTCTCCGAGCAAGACAGGAATCTCAGGAACAACTCCTTTTGCAGAAACAGAAAGAATTGGAAGAGCAAACTGACCTCTCCTTATTTCTTCCTTTGGTAGCTTCACATTCATTTGCTTCACTACCGTTTGCCAGAACTGAATTAGGGAGAACCCAGCAGTCTTCTTTAACCAAGAATGACACTACAGTTTATACAGGCCATCCTGTGACCCCACAAATTCAAGATAGGCTTTTGGGTTTTTCACAGCCTAACTCATCTCAGCAAGATAATTTAAAATTTCTCCATGAGCAGTTAAATGTTCAGAGGGACAGACTTCAGGCTAGGCGGGAAGCCCAGGAAGTATTACGTGTGTATAAACAGAGTGAATTTGATGGAAGCGTACCTTCTGAGAAAGCTGAATCCTCTACTCTTCCATCTCAGGTAGCTCAGCATACATTTGCTTCACTACCTTCTGCTGAAACGAAATCTACACAAACCCAGCAGCAGTATTCATCTAAGAGTGAGAAAGGAGTCCTCGCAAGCCAGTCTGAGATCTCAGCATCTCAAGATAGGCCTGTGAGTTTCCTACAGCACTTCCTACCTCTCCATGATAGTTTAAAGTTGCTCCAAGAACAGCTGACTGTACAGAGGGATGCTCTTCAGGCCAGGCATGATGCTCAGGCGGCATTGCTTTTACATAGACAAAGGGATTTGGAGGTCAGTAAGTCTGGGCAGATGAGTTCTTCGTTCTTAACAACGGTTGCTCAAGATTCAGTTGCTTCACAAGCTTCTGCTAAAGCTGAACCTAGAAGAATTCAGAAACACTATTTATCTGAGGAGAGTCTAATTCCTTCAGATCATTTGGTAATCCCAACATTTCAAGACAAATCTCTCAGTTTTCCACAACATAACCTATCACAGCAAGAAAATTTGACAACACTCCCAGAACAATCACACATGCAGAGCGTAATACAAGGCACTAAACAAGAAACTCAAGGATTGGTGTATAAACACAATGAATTGGACAAAAGATTTTCTTCTGAACAGACTGGCCCCTCTTCATCCCTATTTCAGGTAGCCAAATCAGGAAGATCCCAGGAATTTATGTCACTCAACAGTGACAGTACAATTCCTTTAAGCCATTCTATGATCCCAAAATTTCAAGAAAGACTTCTGAGACCTTCACAACATATATTACCTTTAAAAGATAATTTGGAAGAACACCAAGAATGGCTAGACACAGGGAAAGAGGCTCTTCATCTTACCCAGAAAGCCCAAGGAAATACATCTTCTGAACAAACTGGCTCCTCTTCATTCATACCCCAGTTAGAACAGTTTTCATATACTTCATTACCTTCTGCTGTGTCTGGTACAGTCCAGGAACCTGTCTCAATAGAGAGTGATAGTAAAATTCCTTCCAGCCATTTTCAGATACCACAACTGCAGGAAAGACTTTTGAGGCTATCACAACTTATCCAGCCTCAACAGGGTAATTTGAAGTCTCTTCAAGAACAGTTAGCTACACAGAGGGAATCTATTATTCAGTCTAGACGGGAAGCTCAGGAAGAATTCCATTTATATAAACAGAGTGGATGGAAGGAAAGGATATCTCCCGAGCAAGTTGGTACCTCATCCTTCTTACCCGTAGTATCCCAGCATTCACTTGCTTCAACACCTCTTGCTGAATTGAAGAGGATCCAAGAATCTTGTCCAACTAAGAGTGATAGTACAGTCTCCTCAAGTTATTCTGAGATGCCAAGATTGCCTGACAGGCTTTTAGATTTGTCAGAGCCTGCATTAACTCAAAAAGATAATTCGATTGCACTTCAAGAACACTTACATGCACAGACAAATGTCCTTCCTTCTAGTGAGAAAACTCAGAAAGAATTGGTTTTGCCTGGACAATGTAAATTTGAGGAGAAGGTGTCTTGTGAGCAGTTTATCCAACCTCACTATGGTGATTTAAAGGCACTTCAAGAGCGGTTAGATGTACAAAGGAGAACACAGGAAGTCCAAGAAGAATTGCTTTTACAAAGACTAAGTAAGTTGGAGAAAAGGGTATCATCTGAGCAGGTTAATACCTCTTCGTTCTTACCCCAGGAAGTATTGGCTGCTGCTGACTCTGGAAGAATTCAAGAGCCTTTCCCAACCAAAAGTAACAACATTATTCCCTCAGATCTTCCTGAGATTCCAGGAACACATGGTAGGCTTTTGAGTTTATCCCAGTCTGTTCTGCCTCAACAAGATAATTTGATAGCACTTAAAGAACTATTGGACTTAAAAAGGAAAGTGTGTTCTAGTGAGAAAACCCAGGAAGAACTACTTTTAAACAAACAAAGCAAGTTGAACAAAAGTGAATCTTCTGAACACTCTGTCTTCTCTTTGTCTCTTCCCAAGGAGACAGAGCATTCATTTATTCCACTACCTTTTGCTGAAACTAAACCTAAAAGAAATTGGGAATGGTATTCATCCAACAATGAACATCAAGCTCCCTCAAACAATTTTATGACCCCCAAATTACAGGATATTTCTAGTTCTTCACAGCCTGTTTTGGCTACGCAAGATAACTCGGGACTTCAGAAGCAGTTGGATCTACAAAGAGAAGCTCTACATTATAGCCAAAAAGGCCAAGGAGAATTGCTTGTCCAGAGACAAGCAGCATTGCAACAGCAGATACAGAAACATCAAGAGACTTTGAAGGATTTCTTTAAAGACAGTCAGGTATGTTTTGAAGTTGAATGTCTAAGAATTAAGCGATAGAGGTAACATGGCTCAGATGAGCTAAATATTAGTTTTAATACTAGGTTTAGGACAAGTTTTTGATTTTTCAATATTTATTGTGGTAAATATATATAACCTAAAATTTGTCATTTTAACCATTTTTAAGTATATAATTCAGTGACATTAATTACATTGACAATATTCGGCAACCATCTCTACCATCTATTCCCCAAACTTTTCCATTACCCCAAACAGGTACAGTAGAGGCTAAGTTTTTAGGTCCACCATCGGGAGTGGTTATACTTTTTAATGAAAATACCACCAAATGAGTATTGGAAGCACATCCTTTTTTTAAATCTATGGATAAAGTTGCAGTAGTGTGGTTGGTGGGACTATTTATGTGGTTGAGGTTCAAATTTAAGAAAGGGTGATATAAATCTAATGAAGAATTCTTGAAATGATCCCTCATCCTGTGTCATTCCTCACCACCCCTACTTTTTCAGGCAAGTAAGCCTATATTTGAAAATGATTTAAAAACTCAGAAGATGGAGCAGCTCAGAGAGTGGTTTCCTCACATCCAAGACGTAGCAACAGATGATCAGGAAGACATTAATCATGCAGATAGGAACAACTCCAGTGACAATCAACTGCTTTCAGAAGATACTACTACCAAGCAAAGTGGTAAGGCTATTTGTCACATTTTATTGTAATTACTCTGCTGATTTTTCATTGCTTTTAACTTCTGCGTCTTGCTGACTGAAGAAAAGTTTGTAGTGTGTTAATAGATTTTTATTGTGCCTAACATTGTCCTTGACTTGATAGGTGAACATCTGGACAAAGAACTGGGTAGGAGATCCTCAAAACCACCTCTAGCAAAAGTTAAATGTGGATTAGACTTGAACCAACATGAACTTAGTGCTATACAAGAAGTTGAATCACCAGCAAGCGGCAGAGCTTCTGCACTAGGTAAATAGATGGGTTGATAAAATTAGACTTTATAATAGTGTGCCAATTTTCTACATTTTTTCAGGGTGCTAAATTTTTTTGTTAAACTTAGGCTGTGAGTACTCACAAAAGGAAAAAAAAAATGGTTTACCTCCACAGGATTAGGTAACTAGTTTCTTTATCTTCCACATAGGGTAAACCAGTTTACTGTAGACAAAAAAGATCTGAAAAGGCTCCTTAGGGAGATGATAATGAATACAAGGTCAAGAAACACTGATTTATATTGATCTTCTGGTTTTCTTATCAGTTCTCTCCTGTTGTTCATTTCTGGAGAATTTCCTCAACTTTTCCTTCTAGCCTTTCTTGTAAATTTTTATTTTGACAATTAAATTGTAGTTTCTAAAAACTTGTTCTCTTTTTTCTGATTTTTTTTCCTTTTTCATAGCATCCTGCTGTTGTTTCATGGATGCAAAATATTATCTTTGAATATTTATGGGTTTTTTTTGTTTGTTTTTAAGTTTTCTTTGGTTCCCTTCATTTGCTGTTTGAGGTGTTATCTGTGTTACATTTAGGAGGCTTTCTGCTATTTCCTTGCATATTTGAATGGGACACAAAAATGCTAATTGGAAGTTCTGTCTATGACTAGGACTTAGTTACTGTTGAACTTCATTGGAAAAGATGGCTTTTCATTGGAGACTTTTGATTGAGTATCTTAGCTCTTTTCCCTGAAGCAGTTCACAGTTTAGCTTGTTGAAAGAATGATCCTCCAAGTTTGACATAAGCTTGGCTGTTGGTATTGTGGAGCCAGACCTGGGGAATATGGGATCTTACCACTGAAGATACAGACTTTCTTTTAATACCCTGGTTTCCTTGTGGCATTCTACCATGGCCTTCCACCCTGACCTCCTTTCTCTGCCTAATAATACCCCTGAATTTAGAGTATAGAAGATTCGATTTCTGCAGCATGTAAACCTTTACCATCCTCAGGGCATGACATTATGGGACAGGAATCTCAGGTGGGGGCAGGGAGTGGGGGCATCTAACTGTTGAAAATACTTACTTTTAAACATTCTTCCTGTTTTTAGTTCCCTGACTTATGGTTTCCTTTTGTAATACCTGAAGCCTTTAATTCCCAGGTGTTCCTGGGGTTTTGCACAGTAAATTAGCTTGCTTCTTTTGGTATAAATCACCCCTTTGCTTGTTTTTATTTTTGTATAGAAACATAGCATTCAGAGAAGTGTACAGATCTTAAGTGTTCATTTGAGTAATTTAGCACAAAGTGAACACACCCATGTAACCACCACCAGGTCAAGAACTGGAACATTAGACAACCCCACAAACTCCTTTTTTGTACTCTCATAATTATTATTCTCTCTGCCCTTCCCAGAGTCAACTCCTATCCTTATTTCTTAACCACAGATTTCTTGTGTCTATTTTTGAACTTTATATATATTATGAATACATATTATTTCTTTTAATACTATCAATGGTTATTAAATTCTCCAAGCAGTTTTCCTGTGGTAAGTCAATACTGAAGCATAATTTAGTATTAGAAAATAGGGGTATTGTTAAAAAAAATTAGTAAAAATTGAAGAATGTCTGCCTTGAGCATTGTGCTCTTTTAAAGAATTGTCTATATGGAATCAAACTGATAACAATACTATATTTTTATGCAAATAACATACGCCTTCTATGTTTGTTTGCCAACTGTTTCCTCCCCTTGTGAGGTATTTTCATAAGTGCCACTATACCAATTTTTTTTTGCAGCAAAAATTAGTATAAGTGTGCTTATGAAAATACCTTGTTCAGGGACGGAGCAGCTGGCAAACAAACAGAAGGTGCGCGTTATTTGCATAAAAATAGGTAACTCTAAAGGTTTGATAGGAAACTTAGGAGGCAGTAAGTTTATGTTAATGGGGGAGGAGCAATTTAGAAAAGAGAGTGACAATGGTTGCACAACTTGAAGAATATAATCAGCGTCACTGTATTGTACATGTAGAGACAGTTGAATTGGTCTGTGTTCTCTGTCTATGTTCAATAACAAAAATAAATAAAACCAAAAAAAGCCCAGATCTATTGCTGTTGAGTCGATTCCGATTCATAGCGACCCTACTGTACAGAGTAGAACTGTCCCATACAGATTCCAAGGAGCACCTGGTGGATTCGAACTGCTGACCTTTTGGTTGGCGGCCGTAGCACTTAAGCACTATGCCACCATAAATAAATCATTTAAAAATACAGTAAAATTTGAAGTAAAATAATTTGAAGGCCTGATTGTGTGAAAGATAAGCAGTTATTACTTACTTGCTACATAGATCAGAAAGTCTTTAAAGGTTTAGCTTTTTTATCTGTAATCTAAATTGCCATTTTAATTTTAGCTAGCTCTAGAAATTTACATGGAAATCTGATGAGACAATTTTTTTTTTTCCAGGCAAAACAGATTTTTATCAAGACAGAGACCCCATGAGGGTCTCAATAAGCCGAGAACAAAGTTTACTTGGTAGCTCACTGGACCATGACTCATTTGGTGATCATCAACCAGTTACCCAGAAGAATGTGTGTGGTGATAACTGTGATGAAGCAGGTGAGAGATAAATAAATTGAAAATGGAATTGCTGTTCACAAGGATATATACACAAAAGATACAAAAGATATTTCTTATGGCATTTTTTATACTAGTGAAAAATGGTAAATAACTGCAGTGACTGTTGGTAGGGAAATCATTACGGTACACCCATGCTATGTAGCTGTGCAGTTGGTAAAGCAAATGAGAGGAAAAAATCTTTGTTCAGGCATGGAAAATTATCTGGAATGGTAGTTACCAAAGTGCTCATCACATGTACCTTTGATGGAGAATGGGCTTCACTTCTTATTTTATATGTTCATGTCTTGAAGATTTTTTATAAGAGGCATGTTATTATTTTTGTATAAAAAATAGTTGAATGAGGGAAGTGGAACTTCTTTAGAAAATAAGTGGTTTCACTTTTGTTTTGTTGAATAAATACTAGGAGAGGGGATATAATAGAGTATATGAGTTTTATATAGTTAGTATCCTACTATATTTTCTGTTCAACCCTGTTTGTAATGACCCACATTTCATTATTACCTTTAAAAAATTCTATCTGAGGCATTCTAAATGAGTTTCTGTATGTTTATTTTCAAATATTTGGAAAATAGAGAATTATAAGGACAAAAGCCTTAAATCACTTAATCCTATCAGCCAAAGACAACCAGTGTTAATTTTCTTGCTTTTGAATATATTTGCGTATATAGCAAGCTGTTTTATATGCATAATATTGCTTACTGAACCTACAAAGCATAGCTTGGTACTGCTTTATTAGTTCTAAGGCATTCCGTAAGTAGTTAATTTTTCTAACCAGATTTCTTTTTTATTTAGCTGTAATATAACTACTTGAATAATCGCTATTTTAGTTATAGCTGTAATTTAATAGAATGAGAGAGACATATTTTTGGGATTTATAGAAAAATTGACTTCATAATCTTTTTTTATTATAGATTTAAATAACTGTAAAGGATATAATTTCTAGAGAGTTATAATTTTTGACATTTTAAAATAAAACTGTTACATCCTTCTTTTAGATTTATCCAATTGATCCGTCAGTTTTTATTTGACCTCTCAGTGCCACCAGAAACACACTGTAGTTGAACAAAGCTGGGTGTTTTGACTTGTTGCAGTAGGAGAACACGCACCACAGGGAACCATGAGGCATCTTAGTCAGAGGGCATTACAGAGGACTTCCTATAGTATATGGGCATGTATTATGTGATTTGGGGAAGGGTTCAAGCATACAGAGCTTAGTTTATTAATGTTGCATGCTGCTAGAAAGCAGGGGTAACTATTATCGAACATCTCGAAATTTTTATCTAGGAGATGGGAAGAATAGAGTGAGGCTAAATCTGTAATTGGTAAAACAGCAGTAGTTACTCATATTGGCCAGGACGGGGTGATGCTTTGTCATTTTTGTGGTTTGGACAGCAACATTCGTTTTTTTGCCTATGTTCACACATGATTATGAGTGGTCTGGTTTTTCTCTTGATCCCTCATGGTCACAGGAAACTCTGGTGACGTAGTGGTTAAGTGCTACAGCTGCCAACCAAAAGGTCGGCAGTTCAGATCTACCATCCTTGGAAACTCTGTGGGGCAGGACTACCCTGTTCTATAGGGTCACTATGAGTCGGCATCAGCTTGACGGCAACAGGTTTGGTTTTTTGATTATCATGGTCACAGAGTAGCCTCACCTGATACTGGTGTTCCATGAAATTTCTAATGCTTAACAGTAGAAGACCAAGATCTTGCTGTGAGCTCCAGGCCACCTCCTAGCAACACTACAGCCTAGCTGATAACGCCAGGTCAACTCTAGTGTTTCAGGGGCTGCTTTTCTCCTTCTTTGCATCCCCAGATTCATATTATTTCTATTTTGGAAGGGTCTCAGTTTTGTTATTCTCCATTTCCTCCCTGCCACTTTGTTTAAGTCCTCAACACCTCACACCTTATTTCTTAATAGCTTTTTAGGTATGTTGCGAACTCAAGCTTTATACCCTTTGCTTGTGTATGAAAACAGGAAATGGTGCCTTCCTGCGTAGTGTGGGAAGATTAACCTGGTTAAGGAGTTGTTCATGATGTTACTCCCCCTACTCAGGAACCTCTTAATAAGTCCCTTTGCCAGCCCTGGGGGCGTGGTGGTTAAGTGCTACGGCTGCTAACCAAAAAGTCAGCAGTTCGAATCTACCAGGTGCTCCTTGGAAACTGTAGGGGGCAGTTCTACTCTGTCCTATAGGGTCGCTATGAGTCAGAATCGACTTGACGGCAACACGTTTGGTTTTGTGTTTATTGTCAGCCCTGGTGGCACAGTGGTTAAGAGCTCAACTGCTAACCGAAAGGTCAGCAGTTCAAATCCACTAGCCGCTCCTTGGAAACCCTGTGAGGCAGTTCTCCTCTGTCCTGTAGGGTCACTGTGAGTCAGAATTGACTGGACAGCAACAGATTATTGCCAGTGAACCACGTCCAAACTGATGACATTTATTCCATTTACTTCCAGGGACCACCTGCTTTCAATGTATTCTTCTATACCTTAAATTACTCTGACTTTGCTCTTTTCAGTTTTTATATTTTACTTCTTAACCACTGCCCAAATGCATCTCTGTTCACTTAACCTCTCCTCTGTTGTTGTCTTCTAGCTATGTTATAGATAACAGTAAATAATTGTGATTAATTGAATTGAAAAACCTAGATGAAGTTCCCATCTCTCATCTAGCTTTCTTCTTCTGAATTAAAAATACCTCACCTTAAAATTTCACCATCTCTGTCTTCTTTATTTAAAATTTCAGTGAGTATAGACTCTACCAAGAAACAGGTAGATGGCTAATTAGGTCACAATAATATATTTTCTAAAGAAATAGAATAAAATAGAGTAAAAAATTGTATTTAAATAGACTTAAATTGTTTAGACATAATCTTTGATATTAACTTTGTTTCTACTTCATTACCTGTAATATAGATAATATTTTATGGAATTTTTGGAATAAATGTATATACACACATATATATGTACATATATTTATGCATGTGTATTGAGTTGCCATTTAAGAAAATATTTTTTACACAAACATTTAAGAAGCATACCTTTAATGTGTACAATTACCTATAATAGTATTGTCTTACTCATCTAGTGCTGCTCTAACAGAAATACCACAAGTGGATGGCTTCAACAAAGCAAAATGAATTCTCTCATAGTCTAGTAGGTTAGAAGTCCAAATACAGGGTGTCAGCTCCAGGGGAAGGCTTTGTCTTTCAGCTCTGGAGGAAGATTTTGTCATCAGTCTTCCCATGGTCGGGGAGCTTCTCAGGCACAGGGACCCCCGGGTCTAAAGGACACACGCTCTGCCCCTGGCACTGCTTTGTTGGCGGTATGAGGTCCTTGCTGCTCGCTTCTTTCTTTCTTATCTCAAGAGATTGCATCAAGACACAATCCAATCTTGTAGATTTGAGTCCTGCCTCACTAACACAACTGCTACCCATCCTCCCTCTTTAACATCATAGAGGCAGGATTTACAACATATAGGAAAATCACACAATACTGGGAATCATGGCCCAGCAAAATTGATACACAGGTTTCAGTCCATGACAAATATCAAGGTTATAACGAGTTTATGTTTGGTGGACCAGTTTTAATTTTATTCTGTGTCATAACCACAAACTCTCATATGCCTAGGCCAGCATTCTCACAAGTGTTGGCTTGGGAATAAGAAAAATTATCTGAGAATACCTGAGTTATTAATAGTGAGACAGAGAGTATATTTTTTATATATATTTTAGTATGTCAAATATAATTCATAATTATAGGAATACATGTTCATTGTTAATTTAGAAAACATTAAGAGGTATAAAGAAGTAAAAATTACACCTTATCCTACCATTAAGTAACCACTCGTTACACCTTTATGATTTTGTTTATTGTATTTTTATATGCATTTTTCTCATCTTTGAGATTGTATGATATTTATTCTATACTATATTCTTGCTTTTTCCATTTAAAATAATGACAAACATTTCTCATCCATTGGCTTTTTTTGGGCTCTGAGATGTAGTATTCAAATATTTTTCAAAGAGTTTTATACATAGAATAGCAATGAAAACTGCAGTTTTCCAGGAAAAAGACTATGTGTTTACTGGTGAATGCTTTTAATGAATAATGAGAAGAATTTCTTTTTTTTTTTTTTTTTAATAAGGCAAACTTGAAGAAGCAACATTTGAAAGTAAATCGCAGGAAAGCAGGAAATGGTGCCCTCTGGTGCTAAGAATTTAATTGTGCTAACCCAAACTTTTTTTTTTTTTTCATTTTGAACTCTAAAATCCATTTTACAGTCAAGGCCAAGGAGCCTATTGCAGACAGTTATGCAGCATTAAGTCATGCTGTGGAGGAACAAGGGCATACATATCTGGGTTCAACTGTGAAGCCAGAAAATAAGGTTAGTAATATCTTAATGTATGCTACAATTTTTAAAGAGTTATTTGGCTTCGTATTCTCTTTTGTTTAGAGAAGTGGTAAAAAATTAATGTCTGCATTCTCTGAGATCCACTCTTATGAAGTGGATCAGTGATGAAAATAGCCAAATCTGAGCATCAGAAGACCTTCCAGTCTACCTGATGCATGATCTCTGTAGTTCTGGGAAGCAATCGTATAAAATAATTTAATACAGTATGTCTGATGTGTGTGTGTGTGTCTCTGTGTTAATAAAGGTGACAGTGGATAACTGAGAAATTGTTGATGCATGAATAGGGTTGAATGTGTGTGTGTTTGTGTGTGAAAGGCTTATCAGTCTGAGCAATGATGAAAAAGTTTGCTACTGACCTTTGGAACTATGAAGGTGTCTACACTTGACCTGAGCTCAGAATTGATAATTGCTGATGGTGATGATTTGGGGTTTCACTATTAAATTTAAGTGACATTTTTTTCCCTAGATATTACTTCCTACATCCTGTTCTAATGTTCCCCTTGATTTTTAGGCTGAAACACAAGAGATTTCTCATGAGCCATTATCTTCAGTAACTATTTCTACTGGGAGCCTTCTAAGTTGTGAAAACACAGATTTGAGCCTTACGGATCCAGGTAATAACATTCAGAATGTTTGTAAATAAATTGAAATACCAGCAACAATTGAGTTACGATACTGGTGAAAGGAAGCATTGCCTCTTTAAATCTCAATAGTAAATATTGGACATTATCATATTCTAAACATGGCTGGAAGTCACAGATCCCTAACAACACTTTGAGAAGTATTCACTCTGTCACATTTTCCCATTCAGTGGAAATCTGAGCAAATTTCTTGGTTGCACTGATCCCATGGCATATCACCATGACTCTCTACCAAAATATGTCTTTAAGGAAGTACCCAGCCATGGCAATGAAATACTTTCATTCAACTCAATTTTCAGAGTCATTTGCAGAGCAGGTGGATCATAGACAACAAGAATCTACCACTGGAAAGGAAGAGGACACCGATCTTTTAAATTCTGTCATTCCTCCAATACAAGCTATTTATCAAAGGCCGAACTCTTCTGACATTCACAAATCTCCATTGCCTTTGATAGAAGAATTAACATCTGGTCAAACACACGTGCAGCAGATCATAGATAAGTACATAAATGAAGCAAATTTGATGCCTGGAAAAACAGATTTTAAGGGTAAGTATAAAAAATGTTTTTATGTAAACTAAGTCTGTTCAACTTAAACTTTTCATCCCTTTTAGTTTTGGTGATTGTTTGAACTTCATGTTTTTATGGCCTGCTGCAGTACAGTTATTATACAGAAAACAGTGAGAGCATTTAATGAGAAAGGGGATCTAGAGCCAACTAGACTGACTAGAGAACACGTAGAAGAGATTAATTAGCAAATTTTTCGTTACCATTGCACAGTTATAACTGCTGAGGCAATAAAAAAAAAACAAAAAAAAACCCCTGTTGCCATCGAATACTGCCAGGATTAAATTTAAGAGCTCAGAAATCAGACACACCTGGATTCCAGTCCTAGTTTGACTGTTTACTAACTTTGAGACAGTGGGCAATTGATTTACTCTGTAAAAGAGGAATGTTGCAGATAAAATGAGATGATGTACATAAAACAAATTGCTTGGGCCATGGTAACACTCATTAAAAAAATCATGATCCTGAAGTGAGCTAAGTGAGAACCACAAAGCATTTATCAAAGCAATGGTCAGATTTGACCTCTTATTCCTAGTTAACCTCATGAGACTTTTGGGGGTTGGTAGAAACGGAAATTTATTTGTCAAAGTTGTCAGTCACTGTGAGTATCCACATTTTTTTATACCTTGAAAATAATCATGATAGGACTTAATTTGAAATCATCTGCCAGTAATGAAAAAATTAGAAGTAATTTTGTTGGAGTTATCTAAAAAGCTTTTATGAATACTTTCTTAATACTAATTTTCAAGGCTTTATTTTAAATTTTAAAATTAATCTTTTTTTTCAAAGTTCCAGCAGTTCATCCTGACTTCCCAGAACTGGAACACACTATTCCAAATTTGCATCATCAGCTCTTTAAACCCTTAGAACCACATCTAGACTCTGATTTGTTATCCTCATTCTCTGGGATTTCTCAAGACAGCAGAGACTTTTACAAGGTATGGTAGAGTAGATTCTCCATTGCAGTGAATTTCCAAGAATAGTTTTAGTGTTTTCTTCTATTAGAACTAGGGTTCTTAGTCTTGGCTGCCTATTAGAATCATGTGGTAAGCTTTTTAAAATTCCAGTGCCCAGACTACCCACATCAATGAAAGCAGACTCTCTGGGAATGTTCGGGTATCCAGTTTTGTTTTTTCTTTTTTTAAAGCTCCCTATGTGATTCTAATGTGAAACCAAGGTAGAGGACAGCGTCATTAGGATTTTGTCTTATCAGCCTTATTTCCAGCTAGTAGATATCATCTCTGGAGGGTTTGCCCTTGTTTTTAGTTAGTTTTTGTTGAGTATTTGTTCATTTGTTTACTTTAATGGAATTCTGCCTTGAATAGTTCAGAAAATATGATTTTGCAACATTTAAAAAATCTCTTCCTACACAGTGAAGGAGCTGAGATTCAAGCCTGGATCTTCCTGTTTCCACAGCCTGACGTTCCAGGCTACTCTATTCCTAGTTCCTGTTAATCGGAAAATGATCTCATGTTCTAAACCTACTAGTTTTGATTAATTCACAATTTGAGCTGTGCTGTACATTTAGCTGATTAAATACATTAACTTCATTAGATGAACTTAGCAAATTTTCTAGAGAGACTGGAAAATGAACACCTTTTTTCTTAATTTATAAAACTTCTTCAGCAGTGTAGTTCTGATTTTCCATGCCTTGTGAAGAATTTCTTGCTTCAGTGCTAAAAATACTTGGTAGAATCTGTATGCTGGCTTCCCTCCTGAGAAGAAAATTCTGGCAGAAGCTGTTCAAAACTTCTAAATAATATTTTTCTAAAAATTCTCTTTCATATTGAATGAAAAGGAAGAATTGGGTTTGAATAAGCAAATCGTTACTATGATAGTAAGGTGGTAACTAAGGAAAAATATTATCAAAGGAATATAGTGATTATTGATTCAATTAATAATGATACATATCTTAATATTTCAGCCATTCTCGTTTTTTGCTAGGGCTCAGAGTCTTCATCTGAAAGCCAACATGCTACTGTATCATCCAAAAGCACAGTTTCTTTTCCAGCACCAAGGGGGAACCTGCATTCTTCTCTTAAGAGTCTGGACCTGCCACTTGACCCTACCTCGGCACGTGTTGCAGCTCAGAGTTTTATGACAGAAAATGTTACTGAGGGTATGTATGAACAACTTAGAAAAAGTTAAATAAAACCCAATACATTTTTGTTTCATGGTTCTTTACATCCACTTCTCTTGGAAACTGTGCTTAGCAGCTCCTAGTTTATTTCTACCCATCTTCTGCCCCCAGTGGTACAAGTTATGTTTCTTTGACTCTGTACTTACGTATTTAAACAACAGAAGTAACATAGGCCCAGTCTGCATTTTTTACAACACTGAAATAAAAAACAAAAGTTCTGCCTCTTGCTTTTCAATTTCCCTACCATAGTTGAGGTGATCAGTTAACAACTTAAGTTTCCTTCTAGAACTTTCTGTGCAAACGTATCTGTAGATGTGAGATACACATGCACTTTTTATTCTAAGTCTCTCTTGTAAAATCAACATTTAGTTGTTAGAGGAGAAAAAGGTTACCACAGTGTGTAAGAGCCAAACTGTCTCTATGAAATAGGAAAAAATACATGGTACAGAATTGTTTCAAGATCACTGTGACTGTCCTTCAGCTTTCTATTCATTTTTATTTCCATCAGCTTTCACTCCTAAAATTGCAGGGAGTAACCTTACTATAAACATTTTAATATATAAGTCTGAAGATCGATTTATTATTTTTAATTTACTCACAAAGTTGTAAAGACTATATCTGTATCCATTATTACAACAAAAAATGATGATTAACTGACTTCTTAAACTTTTTAATGCAGGATCTGAACAATCTTTCTACCAGCTTCTGCCAGAATTTTCTTCTCAGGAGGGGAGCCAGCATGCAGATCTACCAAGTATTTTTAGCATTGAAGCAAGAAATTCTTCACAAGGCATGGGAAATCAGAACCACCCCTCTGAAGAAGTATTACAAATTAAGAAAAAAGGTGTTCATTTTCCAGTCTCTCTAGAAAATTTGCTAATTTCATCTGATCCAGTTAGTGTATTTAGTCAGCTAAATGTACAACATAGCACTCCATGTGATTCTGCCTCTAGTGAGTGCTCAATAAAAGACCAACCAGAAGACAGAAAAAAAAGACTGTGCTTTGAAGGACTGTCTCAAAGAGAGCTTGACACAATGTTAGAGAATCGAGGTCTCATGGAAGATGATAAAAATAAAGCTGGTGGGGTTTTAGCCATAAAACCACATGCAGAGGAAATTGACTCTCAATTATGTGTAAGAACAGTGGAAATGGGAACTTTAATTCAGACACCCCATTCATTAACCATGCAAAATGAAAAATATTTTGAGAATTCAACTAAAAGGGAAACTCCAGAAATCCTAAGAAGCCTATCTCAACCAGCGCCATCAGAGCTCTTTCTAAGTTCTGGGTCATTTTCAGTACAGAGCTCTGTTCCAGTTTGGGTAAGTGAAATCTGTGTTGTATTGCTAGCATTTAAGTTCATTACAAAAAAAAAAAAAAGTTCATTATAGGAAAGACTATTTTGAAGCAAAGTTCAGGAAAAGCAACAAAGCTCAATCTCCATTGAGACTTTGAAGCTTGTGGTCTTTGGCAATCTCTAATGAAATGAAAACTCTTAAGTGAAAGCTGACCTCTAAGAGAATTTTACAAAAGACCTTGCCTTCCAATTCAGATACCCTTTTCCAGCTTCCCAGAGAAATGATGGCTTGGCCTATGCTTTATTCAACCCTTTCTGGGTTGAACCTCATAGCACTCCACTGAATTAATCCATTATTGAAATAGGTGTTTAGTGCAGTGCCATGAGGTTGGCTGCTAACCAAAAGGTTGGAGGTTTGAGCCCACCAGAGGCACCTTGGAAGAAAGTCCTGGCAATCTACTTCGGAAAAATCAGCCACTGAAATGGCAGCAACTGTTTTTTTCTTTTTCGTGTATACATTGTGAAGGTAAACCATTAGATTAAAATTCACAGCTTGGTGGGGTTGTTTATATTTATTGTCATGTAAATATTCCTCTTTAGGAAAGTAAAATTTTCCCTGCAAAACCCAAACATGGAACATAGTTCTTGTTTTACCTGATTATCTTGCCTAATTGCCAAGTTACATTTTTCACATTTTCAAGTTTTATTTTCTGACATGGTTTCCTTTTTAATTTTGCTGCACAGGAGACAGAGTCTGGCCATGGTATAATGGAAGAGCCAGAACTTACTTTAGTAAGCACCAGTGATATTAGTATTGCTGAAACAGATTTTGAAAACTTAACTCTAGAAGAAAGGAGCGACACCGGGGCAAAAAGCTGTTTTCAGGTAAATTTATATACCTTGTTTATTTAGCAACCTAGAGTGAAGAATTAGGAAAAACAGTAAAGGAGGCTCCGCCCCCCACCTTTTCTGCCCAGACAACCTCGTGAAAGCATCATTTTATACCAAATAGTATAGATATTAGTCGGTGTTGAAGGCTTGGGTTGGTACTCATGCTTGGCAGTCTCCAATGAGATACTTTGATCCAAAGAATCAGATAAAAGCTATGAGAGGCAGAAGACTCTAGAAGGAAATCCAGAGTTGAGCTGATGTGTTTGTAAAAATAAAGTGCTGTAACTTTGTAAGTTTCTTTTGAACTTGAATGTGTTTCAAATTACAATAAAACTGCAAAGAGTAAGACAATAGTGATTTTCAACATTCCCTGCGCATTCTTTGCACGCCACTCTACTCCAAGCAGACCATCTGATTGTCACCTGGGTGGTACTCAGGGCTTTGGAACGGTCTGTTCTGGCTCCTGCTGATGATCTGCATTCTAACAAGTTCCCAGGTGACGCCAGTGCTGCTGGTTAGGGGCCAGTCCTAGCAGGTCTCAAAATATATTTATACAAGTGTCACCTGGGGATCTTGTTAAACTGTAGATTCTGATTTAGTCTATCTAGAGTGGAAATACAAGTTTTGAGCAGGGGCTCAAATGAGAATGAACTGCTTTTAATTCTTAGAAAGGAATTCTGCCTTGGATTTAATTCTAATTTAGTTAGGACTCTGGTTAGCACAGTGATAACAGAACTGTAACTAAACCTAGAGAAATGCTTAAGACATCCTCACTTGCTGCTTGGTACAGAAGAGGAACACTATCAATGTATTTTTAAACATTTACTGTCGTGCCAAGAGCCATGCCTTTTGGGTTAATCTCCACAACTCAATTTTACATGTGAAGAAAAAGGCAAAAAAGTACATTTTTAATTCAACCAGCCTTTTCCCAGAGCTTATACCTAACTTGGACAACTTGCTTATGGCAGAAATAAATTTATAATAGTTCCTGACACCTACTTAAAAGGGAATTTCTAATTTTTATCAGTCTAAGATATTGATAAGTACTACAGAACCCATTAACTGGTAAGTGTCTTTACTGACAAGGATAGTAGCCAAGCAGTGAATCCAATGAGGTAATGAACACGTCAACAGGAATAGTTAATGCTGCCTGTCCTTCCCAGAAAATTCAGTAGTCCTAAAGCTGATGATGGCAGCTAAAAGGTGCGAGGACAGCACAAAGTACTGTGAAAATGGGAGCCAGTCTGTCATTGTGCCAGTGAATTGAATGTACACCTAAACGTGTTCTCTCCCACTGAGCACTGATCCAAACTTCAGAGCGTGCTTAGGTCTTTATAAAGTTCCACAGGCAGATACGAAAACACATCTCCAGTATGTACACGAATAGTTTAACTTCATCACACAAAACAGTCCTTGTTTTGATGGTCATATTATTTATATACTTGGGGGCAATGGAATTGTCAAGTATCTTAATGGTTCAATGAAAAATAGAGGGCAGAGATTAAAGTCATATAGCCAGAATCAAGAGCAAAGCTTTTGGCTCCTTCCAAAAAAGCAGGTTTTGGGTTATTGTAACATCAAGTACTGAGAAAGAACAAAAACTATGCATGTATAATTTTAAGCGGTAAACTCAAATATGACTTTCTCATTAGGTGAGTCAATTTCTGCCTCTTGTACCAGAAACAGAAACCACAGATTGTCCACCTGTATCAGAGCTTGCTGGGGAGAAGTTAACACAGCCTGCAGGTATGGCTTGAACATGTACTTGGGGGGCGGGGAGGGAGGACGGGCTGTCAGTGGGAGCTCTACCTGCCTCTTTGGGTAGCAGGAGGAAAGTAGGAACCCCACCATCTTATAAGCTAAAGTGAGGTGAAACATTTGGCACAGTTCCAAGGATCTTTTTTTTTTTTTTTAAACAGAAACCCTTCCAGAGTTCACAGCTATACCAGAGAGCTTACAAGAAGCATTTTTAAAAAGAAAAAAAAAATTTATCAAGAGATCCACTCAGAGACAGAAAGAAATAAAGAACAGAGTTCATGTCACCGGAAATTCACAAGTCAAAACAGCTCAGAAACCTTCTACAGGTATGTTCCTTATAAACACTCATCTTCACACCCAGTCAGGTTGAAATCTGATAGTGAAGGTTTTTCTATCAGTTGAGAATCTAGCATTGTATGTCCAATCAGTTGTTCTTCTCTCAAAGGCTCTTCCGTGAGTCGCCTCAAGGATGTGAGTAAAGGTAGAGTGTCTCTCCCTGAAGACAGAAGAACTGCACAAGCCCTCATGTACCAAAGGGCTTTAAGGTAGGTTTAGCCTTTATATGAATGCTTGATTGATTGCTGACGTAATTCTGTCTTAATCCTATATTAATTTATTACAGATCATATAATCAATTAGCTGAAGTTAAACAGGAGGAGAAAGCAAGAAAAGAAGCTTATGCCCAAAATAGGGCAAGGGCAAGAGAATTTCATAAAGTGAGTTGTCTCCCCTCCAATTTTTTCTAAGGTAGACAGACCATAAGAGCAACTTCTAATTAAGTTTTATTCTCTCCACAGAAAACACTGGAGAAACTTCGAGCCAAAGCTACAGGCTGACTTTCTGCAATGTAAAAGTTTTTATTATGTGTAGCATTAGGCAAAAATTATTTAATGTTAATAAATTTTATATAATGAGTTTTACATGTTGTCTTTCATCAATCAAGGTCACCTTAGTTCCTCAGGAAGCTTGCATCAAGATTGATCTTCAAGACAGCCCTGAAGAAGAAATTAACCATTGGTTAAACTTGGATCCATTTACTTCCCCCACGTCATCAGTCACGGACTATCAGTGTGTATCATCTTGTATCTCCTCAGGAAAAAAACAGCACACTACTGAGTGACTGTGGCGTTCTGTGGAGAACTTTCATCTTAGGTCACAGCGTTAAGAGCCCCTGGTCTCACAACTCCACAAGCCCTCTTTGAGATGACCTGTATCTTTTCTAATGTATACATACCTTTTTAGAAGAACCCATGTTAGTCCACTGTTGTCAATACAAAGATTTCCAGAGATAACTACTGTGCAGTGATCAGGAACTTTTTACTTGGACTGACTGTGTTGTCCAAGCCACAATCCACAGCAGATCTCAGACTTAGCACCAAAAAAAAAAAAAAAAAAACTCTTTTAGTGAGTACAGATGAAAAAGCTTAAAGAAAGTGTGTGCCATAAATTATATTTCTACTGGTGCTGATCTAAGCAATGGAAATAAAACAAGTAAGAGTATAAAATGTTCCCAATTGGTTGAATGCTAACAAGGTAGCAAGAGAGAAAACCTAGTGGGAAGTTTTTTTTTATGGTCAAGTCCACAGCAAATCAGAAACTGCATTCTAAAAGCCTTGGTAATGACCATTGTACGCTAGCGAATAATTTGGTGTGGTAAGTTAAAAACAATTACCTGTCAGAATTTTCTTTTAGTTGGGCTGCTTTAATTTTCAATTAAATATGGACATCCTGATGTACTTCAAAAGTCTATCACCTATGAAAATATTTCAAATTCCTATTAGGTTCCAAAGTGAACAGAAACCCAGTACACAATATGTATTGAAACTCTTTACTTTCATCAACTTGATCCAGTTGTTGATTCCAACTAGTCTGGAAACAAACTGACACTAAATATATGAACAACTAAACAAGAGGCTGAGTGGTCCCACTTCCATTTATATCTGAATCGATGTCATCTGTAATGCTCTCTGATCATGACTCGAAGGTATTTGAAACATGCAGGTTTAAGGTAGGTACATTTTACTTGACAGCTTTCATAATTTTTTAAAATATAACATCCATTTAATGTGGACTGATGTTCAGAAAGGCTATTTTCATTCAGCACAGTCAGAGCAGTTGAACACTTTGCCCATCATCATAACATCGTACGTAACTGATAGAGTATAAACACATGGTAGCATTTTAACATCTTTCTTTTTCCTCCTTACCTGTTAAGTAGTGCTAATAAACCATGAGATTTGACTGCTATAAGAATTTTTAGGTTAATAAATTCAAGAACTGCGATGCTTAAATGTTTTGTAAAGGAGAAGCTAAAAGGTATCTTACAGGATACTTGCATTGCCTTTATGAGGGAATAAATTAAAATCATACCTAGAATTTCTTCAAACTATTCATTCACTTCAGGGCCCTAGAAATAGAAAGCACATTATTATTTCGGTGAAAAATAAAAAAAGTATTAGTATTCAATGTGTTTCTATGTTGTTACATCTAGTTTCCACTCATTCCTTGGACAAAGTGTTACAGGTCTCATTGTCACCACTGCAATTAGTTCACTGTGATGCAAGCAAAACCTGTCTTAATTTAGCCACATTGACAATTTCTGGACACCATGATCAACTGTGCCCATTTTCACAAAAAATGAGGCTACAGAATAAAAGTTGTTCCTCAAACGCAGCACATTACAGTACACTTTTAAATACAATGGATGTTGCTACCAATAGGGATAACTGCTAAAAGCTACAGAAATATAAAGCCTTACATTTTAGGATCCGTGTACATAGATTCTGCCTTACTCTTAATTTCAGACATCCTAGAAAAAGAAAATAATTAGTTCCTAATGAAGATTATAACCAACTTGGCAGTATTTAACTATATAAACTGTACCAATAGAAATACCAGGTTTAACATGCACAAAGCCAAGAAAACCAACGATGCCAGCTACTGAATTTCTGTCGCACTGTCCTTTGAACATCCCAGCAGGAATGAACTGCTGGATGCAGATACCATGCAGTGCAGCGATTCAACTATAACCCACTCACTTCCCAAAGTCTCCAGTGCTACTCATTTCAGAAATAAGCTTACTTTCACACATCTCTTAAAAACCCAAAGTTCCTCTAACAGGTACACAATTTAACCTTTATTCCCAATTATTATTCCAAAAGGAAATATTGCTGCATTTTAAACTATCGACCTTGTCACTAGTAATCTTAATCTTGTCTCCTGTATTTAACTTACATAGCAATTAAGTCAGATCACTAAAAGAAACAATACACTGGCGGTGTCAATTCACTGTTGCTCAATTGTGCTATTAATCAGAACTGCTTTAAAGCAATTCATTATCCCTAACTGAATCAAACATATCCAAGTATGCATGGTATTAGGAGAAACGATATGAAGCTGCAACCTGAAAAAGGCACAAAAAAGAATTTCATCTGCTAACTCAATATTGACTCAGGCTTCAGCATTTTATAGCCTCAACATGCAACCTCTTGTTTATTTCATTCTACATATACAAATATTGTAGCCAATATTTTTGCCAAGGTTTTGATTCTGTATTTTATCCCTATAATAATAATTCCTAGTTACAACGGTAATGGCATGTTGTACTTAGAATTTATTTTTTCAGAAATCCGGAATCATTACATTTCCAAATAGATTAAAATATTCCACTTACCTCTACCATGAACGAGTTGAATGTAATCCTACGCCTATGGAGACAATACCGAGTGTAAGGTTTAGAACACCTTAAGTGTTTCAAGTTCCTGTGAAAACTAAACCCTGGACGTAAGTTCAGTACCCAGGTACAGGTACTCTTTCAGCTATACCTGGCCAGCTCAGTCAGAATGCAATTTAGTTCATGTATGAATCATTCAGCAGTTGAACAGTTAAATTCATCATGTGAACTGTAACAATATACCAAAAGATTACACTTCTCACCAGTTAAAACTTACCTAAAAGTAATCTCCAAGAAAACTATACATCTGCAGGATATAGCAATACCTAAGGTAAAAAAAAAAATTACTAGAGATCTTTCCTACTTTCATCAGCTTTCTGTCTTGTAGTTCCTTCCCACAGATCCAACAAATAGTTCTGTGAGTAAAGCAAAACCACATAGTTACTCTATGAGGCGTTTCCAACGATGTGGGTCTATAGGAAAAGCCCCATCGGGATAGACCTCAACTACTGTAATTTATAAACAATCTACAAAGGAAAGCCATTTTAAGAACTGTGATCTGCACTAGCCTGATCCGTGAAAATAATCACAAGGAAGAACTCAATCCTCAGAAATCACAAGGTAAGAGTTACTATATCAAAAGGAAAATTATACAGAGTACCAGAGTAGCTGCTGTAGATGAACCACAGGAAACGTATAAAATGAATTCTTTTGAGATTTCCAGAGAAATACTTATTCAAACTGCCTTCTTGCCTCAAGAACTACATAAAATGTTTTCTCCTCAGTTATTGGATTGGAAATCACTGTCAAGACCAATAGAACAAGTTAGGTGATTATGGTGCAATGAGTCCCCTTGTCCTTTTGACCTTAATTTTTGCAACTTAGGGGATGGATTTCACTGAGCCCCAAGGAGGTCTCACAGGTAACTGACAAAAAAACCCATGTGTCATGGCTTATATAAGCCCTAGACCATGGGAGACTCAGAGGGAGCTTCTAGGTTGGAGAGTGAATGTGTGCTTCAGGGACTTGGAAGCTCTGTGCTGGGACCCATCCCAGACCTTACCCTTCTTTCTGGTTATAAGACAACTAAAACCAAACCAAACCCAGTGCCGTTGAGTCAATTCTGACTCATAGTGACCCTATAGGACAGAGTAGAACTGCCCCATAGTTTCCAAGGAGCGCCTGGTGGATTCAAACTGCTGACCCTTTGGTTAGCAGCTGTAGCACTTAACCACTACGCCACCAGGGTTCCCATAGACAACTAAACTAAATATAAATACTCTTGGTGATTTCTGTGAGTTGCTCCGGGTAATTATTGAGCTCACAGGACACTGGGAGCCAGCAGGCCACAAGTTACAGAGCTGGGGACCCCTAAATTTATGGATGGTACCCTGAAGGGTAAAGAAAACCCCAAATTTGGGAGCCAGCTGATCTGAAGTTGAGGGGGTCATGTGGGCTACTGACGTGGTAGTCAGGATCTGCTGACCTAGTCGGGTGGCTGAGGACGACAGTGCCACACGCATGGAGCTGCTCATGATGCAGATGTGGGAAGGGGAGGGAAGGTGCGAACTGAGATTCATGCTGATCCTTACCAGTTAGCAATGAAGGTAGGATTTGCCCATGGTGCCCTCTGCCCAGTGCAGGAATTTTAATTACTTCTAAATTATTCAGATTAAAGAAGTTACCTTTGCAATCATTTCTCGCATTATACTACATCTCCTAAAGGTTCTGATTCTTGTTACAGCTCCTATCTCACAAAAACATGGAGCCTAACTTAGAGCTTTAAGGACCCTTTCCTGTAATTCTTTCATTTAGAGCTCTCATAAAATCAAGACGATACCATTTTATTAGGAAGCGTTACTGATCACTTCCTGAAATCAGTATTATACATAGAAATAAAAGGAAACCAAAGGTCTTCTAGTAAAATGAAACCAGTGTATGTTTAAATTACCTGACAATGTACTACATTTAGACAAAGCTGATCAATAAAGAAAAAAAACTAGTACCTAAAGTATTAGACATACCTCAACTTCACACATCAGGCTCTCAAGACAAAAGCCTAAAAAAGAGGCAATCAATGTTTCACTTCAACGTTAAAATTAGAATAAATCGATACAGCTAAGATAACCCTTAAGACCTATGGTTTTTAATAAAGTCCACAATACAGTGCAGGAATTGGACATAATGGCAATACCCACGTCAACTTTAAACATCTGGTGCAAATGGTTAACACGCTCCCAGACTGATTTAAGTCTACTCAGCGGTGCCTCAGAAGAAAAGGCCTGGCGACGTGCCAAAATTCAGACACTGAAAACCTTATGGAGCCCAGTTCCACGGACAGACAGGGGTAGTTCACCGCAAGTTGGAATGAACTCGATGGCAAGTGGTTTAATTATATATGTCCCTTCTTATCTGTATCAAAACTCATACTGAACAATGAGTTCTGGGTTGCAAAAGAGGATTTATTTTTGCACCTGTCAATGAGTCTTTGTCCACAAATTAAACAAACACAAACACAAGTGCTGTCATAGAAATGCAGGATATATGACTATGCGGGAATATCATTGTGACCAAGTTAAAGAAAATCGTAGTTTAAAGTTGTATACCCAAACCCACTGTTAACGAGTCAAATTCCAACTCATATCAGAGTAGAACTGCCCCGTAGAATTTCCAAGGCTGCAAATCTTTATGGAAGCAGACAGCTACATCTTTCTCCTGCAGGGCAGCTGGTGGATTCGAACTGCTGACCTTTCAGTTAGCAGCTGTAGCTCTTAACTATGCCACCAGGGTTTCCAAATATTTAAAGTATTTGGGTATATGGGTACTAAGCATTTGGTACTGAAATTCATTTGTATGAATAAACTGGGATTGAGAGGACTTAGGTACCATAAGGAGCGTATGGCTAGTTGTCAGTCATTTATCTATGATTCCCCACCCCCCAGGATTGAATAAGATCTCTAAACTTCAATGCCGAAATAACACCTGAGATGAACAAGTATCAGCAAACACAGCCAGCCCTTATTTATTTTTAGCAGACGATTTCTCTTTATGAAAGCCACAAATTTTCTGACATGTATAATTTCACTAGCTTTTTTAAATAAAAAAAATTTTTCCTAATGATTACAAACTTGTTGGCATACATATATGCTCACATTTACTTTTTTTCCATGAAAAGCTGCTTTTTCCTGATGTTTACCTTGTTTGACATTGATATTCCTATCTCTATTTCAGGTCATTCTGTCCTTTTTGTCCAATCTTTTGGCCTCTGAAATCCATGCAGTGTCTTCGCTATTTTCTTCACCTAAATTTGCCTTCCTCTTCTTTGGTAATTCACAACTTATTATGAAATAAGTGTCCTCCTGCATAACAAAATTAAACAATACAACTTGACATCTTTAGAAATGACATACAATGGTGATAAAAAGAAACGAAACCCATTGCCACTGAGTTGATTCCAACTCAGAAACCCTTTAAGACAGTAGAACTGACCCACAGGGTCTTCCAAGGAGCAGCTGGTAGATTTGAACTGCTGACCTCTTGGTTAGCAGCCGTTAACTCTTAACCACCGTGTCATCAGGGCAGTAATAGGTTACATCAAATACTCTGAAACTAAGTCTAGTAATTCCTGCAAATCATGACATTTTCTTTGGAGAATTAGATGTTCTCATCAGTACCCAATATATATATATATATTTTTGCAGTTCCTTCACTAATTACTAAACCTTTTAAAATTACCCTCCCATAATAAAACAGGATAAAGATATAAATCACTTACCACCAACTTGATATCACATTCATCACTATGTCCAAGATGAGTTGTATCCTCATCCTCAGCCCTGAAACATTAAAACGCACCATTAGTCACGTAATGACAATCAATTAGATGTATATTCTGACATACTTCTGGATGCACAAATATGCTAACTGGCCACTTACCATCTTTTTAGGGGCTAATGGACTTAACAGCTACTTATGACATAGTATGTTTTACAGGGGAAAATGACTGCCCTCTGAAGAAACCCAGAGCTCTAGCAGGATAAGAGGCAAAGAGCTATTCTCTGGTGCCAGTAAATCTAGCCTAGAACACCCTGAGCAGGGGTAATAAATGATGCCCATTGCCTGGAGGAGGCTTTTCATTTCTATGATCTTCCCTTTCCCTTTTATAACCATCCCCTACCTATTCTCTGTACATGCTACTTGGCACACAGACATGGCTGTCCAACTGGTATTTAATTCTGGGGAGAGGAACTTAATGCATTCTCCTTCCAAGGCACAAACTGGGGTGTACTTTGATGTGGATGGGAGACTAACTTCAGGAAACCCAGCTGCTAATGATGTATCCTGTTCTTCTCATCCCTGTCCTGTTTATTCTATAGATAATAAATACCTGTTGCTCACCCCATTACAAGTATCTGGTCTGTGCTCTGCTCTAAAAGATCTTTAAGAACTTTTGACATTGCATGTACACATGAAATAGCCATACCAGTCAAGACATACATTCTCTGTGGTATTCTGTGTAACATTCCAAATAAAGGTCTTTTTGTGCCAATGTCATAAAAGCTCAACTGTAATAATCCAAATAGCCTACTGTATCTGTGTTCATATCACTATTAAAACATAAATTAATGGCAAAATAGGCAACAATTAACATTAAAATTTAAATACAGACTTCATAAAACCCATGGCCAAAATTATTTCACATGATTCAACTTACACTGACTCTTCAATAGGAGATATGGACCCATCATCATCTAAGTATTTGTATCTACGACTATCAAGATCTTCTTTTTCTAAATCTTCGCCAACATTCATTTGTTTCAAAGATTCCTTGAGGTGGTATTCATACTTTAGTTTTTCAATGTAGTTGAAAAATCCTCTTGCTACAGCTTGCTATAAATCAAAAACATATACTAAGACATGGTCTTTCAAAATATATTTTCTTTCATGACTCAGCAAATGACTATATTCAAAAGGGGGCAAGGATTCCCTTACCAAGAACTTATAATTACTGGTCATGGTTCATTCATTCAACTGTAATTAACACTGCCAGGGTCACTGAGAAAATAAGACCAAAGGTTCCTCCCAGAAGCCTCAGTGACAATTTTATCAAGTAGCTAAAGAATAAGTATACTTTGAGCGGAAAAGTAGTTAGTACAGTATCAAAGCTACAGATCGGATGAACACATAAAAAGCTGAAGGGAAAATATACTCCAGATATCTTTAGAGAATTCTAAAAGTGGCCAAAAAAACTTTAAGCTACAACCTTAGCTATGTGCACAGACATATTTAATGCTGACTCACCTCAAAGGTTAAAATTTTTTTCCAAGGAAGTGGGTTTCTTCCATTCTCTGATTCTAAAAACAGGAAAGCAGATCCTTTATTTTTTAATTGTTTTTTGTCTATTTGTGAGCTTTTAGTGCTTTTCCTTCCTTTTGGTCTTCCCCTTGGTCTTCCTGTTGGCTTATATTTTCTCTTTTTTTTACGTTTCCTTTCCTTATATCTCTCAAAAACTGCTTTTAAAGTCAACGGTCTTGGTTCCACATAGGAATCGCTTGATGAATCTCTTGCCTGAACACTTTCAGATGAATGAACAAAAGTCCTTAGAGGGTTTTCTTGCCTCCGCTTAGGTGAGGAAGGAACACACTGAGTTTTAAATAAGCTGCTACCAGAAGATTCAGAGTTATCACTAGAAATAAAGAAAAAAATTGCATCCTCATGTTACTGAATGCGATTATTAATAACCTATCCCAAATAGACACTCCTCCCAAAGACCAAAGCAGGGATACATGCTCAGTATAATTTCACTAAAAAATGGAAGAGGCAGGGATGGGGCCAGGGTAACCTAGCCATTGAGTTCTGACCACCCTACATAAAATGGCCCACACAACTCTGGGGATTCAAACTGCCTACCTTTTGGTTAGCAGCCTGAGCTTTTAGCCACTACACCACCAGGACCCCCAACTGGGGGTGTATATGACATACCAGACAAGTATTTGATGAGAATATACTAATGCTGACGAGCCCCCACAATTCACGAAGTACTAAACACATAATTCATATACTTACGTCAGCATTCTACATTATGTGGAATATCTTAATGGGTTGATTTTTATGCAACATTCTCCACTGATGTCCATTTACTTGATATAAAAAAATGAGGCAACTTATCCAGGAAGTCAGATACTTTTGAATCAAAGTAGTTGTAATAACTCAATAAAATCACATAGATTTAATCTAATTTTGAAGGTCTGTGTAAATCAAGTTTTTCTTTCATCTTTCCTAATTTCTGAAAATTAACTCTTACCACTACTAATATCTACAACGATTTGTTTTCCTGGTAATTCGAATACAGTAAACATTAATGGAATCTACTGCTGAGATATTCCAGTTTAAAACAGTAACAGTTGATCTAAAAATGCAGACTTACCTATGATCCTCAATTTCTACAGCAGTAGCTAAATCAGATGTCATTGTGTAGCTGGGAGAATCCATTCCTTAGATAAATACTCCAAGTCCCTCAAGTCAGACTGTTTTATCCATCACCCGTTCCTTGCTTTAAGGGGATAAATTTCTGAAAATATAAATTCAGTAGATGTGATATAGCTTCCCTGAATAAACACTAAACTTCAGCACATAGATAGCAAGTATCTTAATACCGGAAATTTTGAAGTACTTTACACCATTAGCTGTGAATTTAGGCACAATCACTTGATTGAACAGGCCTTTAAAAGCTTCTCATCTAGAAAACAGTTTCACATCAAACTCTAAAAATGAGAAATTGCACTGACAGGTTCTATTCTGTCTTTCCAAATCTATTCAATGGTACAAGATACCATCCAGAAAAGTACTGTCATTCCCAGCAAAAGCATCCAACGTCATTCTAATTACCAATAAAAACTGTAATTTCACCAGGAGCCATGAGTAATATACAATTAATAGCCAAAAGGTTATTTCCCAAGATAGATAGGAACTCCTAGGAAAAACTGCCAGAAGGTAGACTGTGGTTCAATAGGCCTCAGTACACCAGGAAAAAGTCATCACCATTTACACCTGGATTCCATCACCATTTTCAACATCTGGTCTGGGACTTCACTTATGGTCTCTTAACATTAAGTAATTATGAAACCTTTTTTTGGTAAACGTTCCCATGTTGTCTTCATGCACAGAAACTGAGAATTGTGAATTTTCATTTCTTTCAATGAAAGGCTAAAACAGACTACTGAAGGAGCCCTAGTGGCGAAGTGGTTATGGTGATAACTGCTAACCAAAACATTGGCAGTGTGAAACCAGCAGTAGCTCTGCGGAATTAAGACATAGCAGTCAGCCTCCTAGAGATTTACAGGAAACCCTACTGGGTCGCTAGGAGTCAGAATCGGCTCCATGGCAGTGGGTTTTAGTGTCTTTTGTGGAGCCCTAGTGGCGCAGCCGTTAATAACTCAGCTGCTAACCAAAAGGCTGACAGTTCGAATCCACCAGCCGCTCCTTGGAAACTCAACGAGGCAGTTCTACTGTCCTATAGGATTGTTATGAATCAGAATCGACTGGATTCGAAATGAGTTTGATTTGGTTTTTGTCATTTTACAATACTTCACATATAATGCAATTGAAAAACTGAAAGATGATTTCCTAAGCTCATCTTCCTTACAGGATGCCATCATTCTATTTTTGTATTATTTTAGCACATAGGAGTCCCTGGGTGACAAACTCTCAAGTGCTCTACTAGCCAAAAGGATAGTGGGAGAAACCCACCCAGAGGAGCCTGAAAACCACAGGGAGCACAGTTCTACTCTGAACACATGGGGTCTCAGATGGCAACAAAGAACAAGTCTTCAGCGTACTTGGAAATCGACAAACTGCGTAACGATGCAATAAATTGTCATGATAAAACAGCAAAATGTTCCAAGTCTAGGGAAACAATAAGTGCTGCAATCTAGAAACTTGTGAAACTGCCCAACGGACCCATGCGGTAATCTCAAAACAGAATTTTTAAAGATTTTTTAAATGCAAAATTCTAAAACCGCTAATAAGCTATGAAGTACCAACTGCTCCAAATCAAAACCCCAAAAATTTGGATCCAATGGACCCTGACAGTATACCTGGAATTAAAACACACACACACACACACACACCGAGCACTCACCAAAATAAAGCTAATTTAAGTCACTTTATCAGAACCTGCTCAACTAGCATTCGTACTTGTCTTCCCATCCAGGGATTTTGCGGTTCTTCGAAGCCACGTGGCAAGCTAGAGCGCTCGGCCAGATCTAACACAGAGCACCCCCACGACCACTCACAACCGGGTGACCTTCGGCTAGGCCTCCGGGAACACCTAACCGCACGCCAAAAACTGGCGTCAGAAACATGCCGGCGTTTGGCATACATCTTAACAGCTACATACCAGACCAACGAAACAGGCCCACAGGCGATAACCGCGATTGTTCGGGACTCTGTCCGGCCATTAGGCCCGGGGAAGCCCTCCACCCTCAGGGCCTGATTTCCAGCGCTCGATTTCCCCAAACTACGCGGTGGTCCCGAGGAAAACTAGATCAGCGGCCTCTCCCCCGCCCACCAGACTGGTAGGAAGCAAACGCCCGTAAGCACTTCAGCCCAGGCCTCGGGCCAGAAGCCTCGGGTTGACGCGGCGGAAGTGTCCCTGAAGTCTGTACCTAGCACCCAGCAGCCTCCCGCTCCAACACGGCACCGCGCAGAAAACGGCCTACCTCTCTCCAACCGTTCGGAGGAAAGGGAAGAGCTATCGCGCGACCCGCCTAAGAGTGGGGCCGAAGTCTCGCGATACAACTGGACACCCGGGCGACAGCGAGAGGTGGGAGGAGATGAGACTCCCCGGAGCCATTTAGATCAACGCCAGGGGAGGTGTGATAAGAAGTAGGCGGAGCCTGAGGTCGTGACGTCAGGAGGTGGGGTTGTCGGAGGGAACGGTGAAGATTAAGTTGAGGCTTCCTAGACCGAATTAGGTAAGTGCAGTAGCCAAAAATATTTTGACAAACGGCAAAAACAAATTGTGGGCGAAAGGAGCGGAATGGATGTGAACTGCGAGGAAAAAAACCGTGAATTGTTTCCGGTGGTATCGCATTCGCCCTGCTGTCGTCTGACTTTCTAAAGCCTGGTACCGGATGGTGTGTGTTTTTCTTACATGCCAAGCTGTAGAATTCTAGGTTGGCAGATGAGTTTGGGTTTCTGTTCAGGAATGTGAAGCATCCCTTTTTGGCAGTTTTTGACATAATACTTTTGCCTTCAAATATCTGTTCTGTGTTAAAATATTGGGAAAGGTTCATGGTTTGACCGTTATCGAAATGTGTAACCTTTGTCCTGGACTCCAGTCTTACACCATAGCACACCCAGTTTCCCTCCAGACACCTTCAGATTCGTTTTGTTAGCCTCACCATTCCTTCTAAACTAAGGGTCAGCCTCCCAGGAGTTGGTTAATATACCACGAGTTACCCGCGGAGGAATTTTTTTTTTTTTGCAGTTCCCTCACCCTCCTCCCCTGAAAAAAAAAGTTCCTTGACCGGTTGCGGAGTGTTTAAGGTACAGCAGCTAAACTAGTTGATTTTTTTTCCACAAAGTAGTTAAAAAAAGAATGAGTCGGTTTGATTATTTTCCGCTTTCTTGTATAAGCAGTGATGTTGTCTAGTCTCCGTTTATAGTCAGCGTCATCCCAGGATTAGAAAGAACTTTAAGGGTAATCTGGTCTCTTTACCCCATTTGGCGCCAGATATCGAACAGCTTCAGGTATAGAAAGTCTGATTCTGTAGGCAGCCCACTGCATTTGACCCACGGAGTCTATGCATGTCTTATACACTGCCCTGTTCAAGGAGCATACCCGGCTATAGAATTTATGAGGCCCAGTACAAAATGAAAATGCAGGGTCCCGTGTTCAAAAAGCAGGGAAAAAGCTTTTCCTTCCGTGGTCTCTCTCGACTTGTTATGTTTTTTATTTGCTGTGTAATGCCATTCTAAGTAAAGAAAAATAAAAATTTAAAATTGTTGGCATGAATTTTATCATTTATCTTTATATTGTGCAATGCCAGTATTAAATACAAATCTAATAACATTTAACTCTTAGGCAGAATCACTGAAACGTCACAAAATTTGTATTTCATAGCTCATACAAATGTATGTTTTGTTCTAGTAAGAAATACCTTAGAACAGTAGAAACGCTGTGTAAAGCTAACTCAACTGTTTTTATTTCAGTTCTTGATACTTGCACGTTCTGCCAACACTCTGGAAGCCAAAGATTTTGAGGCTTACTGAATTCCCATGCATCTTGGGTCCATGATTCCAACTCTTATCAATGCTATTTATCAGAGTAGAACTGCACCTTAGGGTTTCCAAGAATGTAAATCTTTACAAAAGCAAATAGCCACATCTTTCTCTGGAGAAGCAGCTGGTGGATTCAAACTGCTCACCTTTTGGTTAGCAGCTGAACACTTAACTAGGGATCCTCTCTGCTCATAAAAACCAAAATCAAACCCTTTCCAATCTAGTGTATTCTGACTATAGTAAGCCTCTAGGGCAGAGCAGAACTGCCTTATAGGGTTTCCAAGGAGTGGCTGGTGGATTTGAACTGCAGACCTTTTGGTTAGCAGCCAAGCTCTTAACCACTGTACCATCAGGGCTCTTCTCTGCTGCTTATAAAAAAACAGGACATCACAAATGCTGTCTGCAAAAGTGGTGGCAAGGACCCATGGTGGGCATGCATGTCGCAGTGCTCTCCTCTGCTCCTGTGCATACCCTGTTGTCTCTTTGGAGTTTATTTGCAAAACCCAAGTTCGAAGACAAAATTATTTAAAAAAAAAAAATTTCAAGATGGTGACAGCAGAACATTTAACCAAGTGCCTTTCTGAGTGCATGGCCCTGTGTGACTGCACTAGTTGCACACCAGTGAAGCTGGCCCTGTACCAGAGCTTTATGAGTCTGGTGTGTTGTGAATGTAATGCCCGCTGTATGCTACAAAAAAAAAAACAAAAAACCCAAACCTGTTGCTGCAGAGTGAATTCCAACTCATAGTGACCCTATAGGACAGAATGGAACTGTCTCATAGGGTTTCCGAGGAGTGGCTGATGGATTCGAATTGCCAGTCTTTTGATTAGCAGCCAAGTGCTTAACCACTGTGCCACCAGGGCCCCCAATGTATGCTAGGTACTTGGAATACAGATATGAGAAACATAATCCTATCTTCAGATCACAAACTATGGAAAAGAGAGCAAGCAAACAGATGTACATAGATAATACTTTGAGTGCTATAGGATAACTCTGTACAGATTATTCCTTATTTTCAGCTGAAATGTATCAGTCCTTCACCAGTTAACCAGCGTGGAACAGTGTCATGAGTTCTGGTTTTATAGTGGGCTAGACCTGGAATTCTGTTTCTGCCATTTGCCAACTTAGTGAACTTAGATAAATAATACATCCTCTCTGACCTATTTTCTCTTTTGTGAAATGAGAAACATAATACCTCCCTGTCATGGTCGTGAGAGGTTTTGAGAGAATGTCTGGTATAAGGCTGCGCTCAGTAAATGGTAGCTTGGTTGCCATAGTTGGTCTACCCTTTTGGGGTGTTCTTTCTGCAACCTGACTTACCCAACTGCCTCCTATTTCTATTCCCTATTCTAAACTCAATTTCTGGGCCATTAACTCCAACGAATTGTATTGGGAGGGTAAATATTGTTTGCCTACATCTGCTCCAAGGCTTTCCTCTTGGAGCCTTTATGAATTTATATTAAGACCTTTCTAACCCCCTAGCTCTCATCACTCAAACCCTAACAACCCCCTGCCCTCACACACATGTACACACACATACTACTACCACACTGCCTTCTGTGCTAACTGTTGGCCTGTCTGAAGTTGTACATTTCTAAATCAATCATTCAGGCTGTAGCCTTGCAGGGTTGGACTTTGTTTGGGTGGGGAAATAAAAAACTGACCTTCTAGAGTTAGTAAAGGGTATAAAATTAGGATTATATTTGAATTTTCATTTGAGTAATTTCTACTGCAAACAAAGATATTGAGTGCTTTTATTATCCTCATAAATAAAAGCTGGTAAATGATAAAGCACTAAGTGCTAAATGTATGCAGTACTATGTTTATAGAAAATACTTGTCAAAAATGATCAAAACTAGAAACCCAGTTTCTAGGAAACCTGTGAATCTTTGGGGAATTAAAAAAAAAATTTTTTTTTTTTTCAAGTGATGTTGGGGGGCCAACCTTTCACTTGCTAAGTAAGCTTGTTAAAGTCAGAGGCTAATCCAGTTAATGAAGTGTTTTATTAACAATTTTAACAAGAACAACAGTGCTCTTAGAAACTCCCATAAGGGTTTTTTTTTCTTATTCCTTGTCGTGACTGGCCTAGTGTAGGATTACCCGCCCACTTCATATTGCGTCTGTTGTTTGTGGAGTCTTTTTTGGCTTCATTTTATCTCCCTCTGCTGGTACACCTCCTCATCATGTGAACCCTTGAGGTAAGGTATTAATCGCTGTGTATGTTTTTATGTATGCCTATTTATTGGTACATGCACTTAGCATATATTTTTAAAATACCAAATTATAATTGGTTAAAGATTATCAGAATAATTGAACAAAAACCTGCTTACTATAAAACGTATATTTGTAAATGAAAGTAAAAATTTGAATTTCAAAAGCTGATTATTTCTAGAAGTTTCCATCTCTTTTAGTACTTTAGATTTTCTTTTGTAAAAGTGATACTCTAAGGAACTGAATTTTTAACCTAAATGTCAAATGTAGAGTAGAACACACCAATCATCTATTATAGAAATATTTGCCAGTACCTTTTGCTTCAGGACCTGTATTCCTTACACCAACCATTAAATCGCATGTCAATCTTTGTGTATGACTAAAAAAAATGAATCACATGTGATCTCTTGGTTTGGAGTTTCCCCTTCCCAGTCTGTTTAAAATGACTTAAAATATCAGTATTAATAAAGAGTTGCTTGTGAGAATAAAGTGTTAAGAGATATGGTTGCCTTTCTGTATGAACAGAAACCTAAATGCCCTTTTGTCCTCTTTTAATAACTAAACTCTGAGTGTTCAATTCCAGATCAGCAGCTGTTCATGTTTGGTGCACTGTGGACTCTCGTGAGAATTAGCCTGCAGTAGCTTTATCTGTACAACCTTACACCTAAAGAAGAAAGAAAATGGCTTGTGTCGAGTCTCCTTTTCATGTGCCAAGCCTGGAGGAGCTGGCTGGAGGTAAATACAATAGAAACTCGTTGTCCTTTTCCGTGTCTATTCTGTACTATTTCTATTCAAAAAGTCTAACCTCCCCCCGGCAAAAAAAAAAGCTGTTAGAGCAAAAATTCACCATTTATAGATTCTTGGTAAGATCCCAGTTTTACAGGAAGAAAATAACCATAGTAATCTAAGTTTTAAATGTGTGCGATACCCAAAGAGTTGTACAATTTTGTGTTTTATTATCATTTTACCAGTTACAATATTCGAATATATAATCTATTATTGCATACTAACCATGTTCCCAATATAGTACTTTTTTTCCCCTTCTCCTCATGTGACAGACTGACAACGAACTTCCTTAGATTTCTCTCTGAAGTATACTTTTATGTGTATCACCTTGTTCAAACAAGAATTTAAAGCAGCTTTTTTCAAGATAACACATTGAAGGAGGAAAGATAGATAAGAAAAGGAAAATATGAATACAGATGGAAAGTGAAGCCAGGAATAGTTCTAATTCAAAACTGCATGGCCTGTCACAATGTCGACGCTTTTTTTTTTTTGAGCCATTAGGTTCTATTCTGATGGTAACTATAAAGCCTACCCTTATTGCTCAAAGTGTATCTGTCCTGAAGAGGTTGAAGTCAAAAAGTATACTTATCTTTTGCTTGGTTGTGGCTTTTTTCTTAGAGCCTGCCTGTTTTTTTCCTTAAATTTATCAGCAGCTAGTGAACAATCTGTATTATTAGTGTTTTTTACCTGTATTTCTTTTCTATCAGTCTTTCTGCCTTCCCGATACAGTAGGACAGCTGGATTGTGATACAAATCTTCTCTTTGAGTGCCTTTCTGCCACTTACTTCTCCTGCATGTTTATGGTTTATTTTCCTTCTATATGTGTAGGATATATTCAGTACAAAATATGTAATACAAGTTTTTTGGCTCAAAATTTATTTTCGACTTTCAGTATTTCAGAATATCTTATAGCAAGAATATCTTATAGCAAGAACATGGTCCCTTTGTAATTGGTAAAAATAGATTTTACTATTTTCTACACCCTGAATCTTAATTTATATATTCATTAATTTACAGTTATTGTATTGATAGGGGGATTTTTCATTTTGGTTCCTATTCTCATACAGATAAAAGATCTGGTCAAAAAAAATCAAACCCATTGCCATTGAGTCGATTCCAACTCATAGCAACCCTGTAAGACAGAGTAGAACTGCCTGCCCCATAGGGTTTCGAAGGAGTAGCTGGTGAATTCAAACTGCGAACCTTTTGGTTAGCAGCCTAGCTCTTAATTACTGTGCCACCAGGGCTCCAAAAGATCTGATATGGAATGTTTATATGGCTAGATTTAGGATAACTTTGTGTTTTTAGAGTGTGTAATTCCAAAACAATAAACCATAATGTCCTTAAACCCAAAATGTCCCCTAAAGTTATCCTAAAACTGAATGGTAGTATAACTAGTAAAAAAAGGTCCGCCTTGAGCATTATGCTCATTTAACAATTATCTATATGGGATCAAATTAACAACAGCAACTTGAAGGATTACATAGGAATCTTACCAGGCAGTGGGTTTATGTTAATAAGGGAGGAACAACTCAGAAAAGGAGGGTGAGAAAGGTTGCACAACTCAAAGAAAGTAATCAGCGTCACTAAATTGTACATACAGAAATTGTTGAATTGGTGTATGTTTTGCTGTGTATATTCTCAACAACAACAAAATAAAATTTAGAAAAGAAGAATAAACAATAATGGCTGGTCCTTCTATCAGAAAATTTTTGTAAGACTGTTTGTACATAAAGTACATTGTTCTTAGGTTTATAACTTTGAGACACCTGTGCTTATTTTTTTACATTTCTATTGAGGTGTAATGTCTATCGTAAAGTGCACTGATATAAAGTGTACAACTGGATGCATTTTAACATATGTTTATACCCATGTAACCTCCATCCAGATTAAGTGACAGACTATTTCCCGCATCCCAGAAGGCGCCTTTCTGTACCTTGCCAGTTAATATCCTTACCTCCAGAGAGAACCACTATTCCGACTTCTACTAGTTGCCTGTTTTTGAAATACACATAAATGAAGTCATACAGTATATACTATTTGGTATCTGGCTTCTTTTTTCTTTTGCTCAACATTTTGTTGATTGTAAGCTTCATTGCAGTTGTTGCATATAATTTATTTTAAAACAGTTTAAATATTTACATTTCAATAGGTCTTTGGAATTCTCTCCCCAAAAGGAAGATAGTCTCTGGCTATGTGTGCAGTCTGTTTATTTTCAATGATTTATAATCACTATGTTTTTATAAGTTAGAAGGAGCCCTGGTGGCGCAGTGGTTAAGAGCTATGGCTGCTAACCAAAAGGTCAGCAGTTCGAATCCCTCAGACGCTCCTTGGGAACCCTGTGGGGTAGTTCTGCACTGTCCTAGAGGATTACTATGAGTGGGAATCGACTTGATGGCAACAGGTTTTGTTGTTCTTTTTTTTTTTTTTTGTTATAAGATATTAATGTGTCTGTCTTAGTCTATTATACCTTATGATTAATTATGGATCTAATGTCTAAGCATTATTTATTACCATTTTCCCCACCCAATATTTTTGTTAAATGAGTTTAGTTTGGGAGTGTGACACACAAAAAAGTTAGGGAAGATTCGATATGTGGTGGCCAAGTTTTTACCTCATGTTAAATTCCGCTTTTTCTTGTCTTTATTAGTTCTGCAGAAAGGGTTAAAAGATAACTTTGCTGATGTCCAGGTCTCTGTAGTTGATTGCCCTGATTTGACTAAGGAACCATTTACTTTTCCTGCATTAGGTAAGCAGTTTTTGCAATTAGCTTTTATTTTTCAGTCCCTATCTTTTTTGAAATCAGGTTTATATTTAAGGATTATTTTAAATTATCCACAGAGAAAAGATGTTTTTCCACCTTACAGGCTAAATTATGCTTAATTTCTGTGCTCATTTTTTATCTTATATTGGTCAAACTTAACTTTATACCCTGTGGAAAGAGACTTTGTTTTATGCATTTTTATAATCTTCACAATTTAAACAGATATTCATTATGCTAGAATCCTTGATATCACATGGTGGTGGTGTTTTTATTTGTTCAAGTGTCTGTTACAGGAATTTAATTGTTATGTTTTTATTTATTTATTTAAAATCAGAAGGGATCTTAAGAGCCTTGTATTCGAATCATCAATTTAATACTTATTTGCCAGGTGATGATCTGGCCAATATCTTAAGTGAGAAGGAAGGGAAATTAAATTGGTTGAGTAAATATAATTTTTCAGACAGTGTGATAGACACGTATACTTGATCTGTTAATCAATTTTTATAATAACACTACCAGATTATAGATGAGAAAAGTAAAGCTCAGAGGTTAAGTAAGCCCAACCTGACCTAGTTTGTAATTGAAATTCACATCTAGGTCTGTCTGCTTCCAAAGTCCTATTTGCTTCCAAAGTCCAAGCTTCTTCCATTATACCCTGCTGTGGTGAGGAATTTAGAGATAAACTATCTCAGTGTTCCTTTATTATATAATTGACATCTTTCTTAAAAGCCAATTTGCCATACCTAATAACATGTTTAGTACTTCTCTTCTTCCTCCTAGTTTGTTGTGTAGTGTCTCGAGTCTTCAGAGCTTGCAAGTGGCCATTCAAGGCACAGCAATTGATGTCCGTTTGCCTGGAGCAACAGAGGATCAAGGAGAGTCAGGAATAGGAAGAGAAAATAGAACGTTTGGTTAGTTGCCTCTATGAACAACTGCTTCCTTTGCCATGAGACCAGAGGAACTAGATAGTGCCCAGCTACCCTTACTGAACATTTTGATCAAAGATTCTATAGAAAAATCCTGATCAAAAGCAACAAACGCAGAACAGAATTTCAAATTCTCATGGACTCCAGATTTCCTGGAGCCATGGAGGCTGGATGAACCCTTGAAACTACTGCCCTAAGATAATCTTTAAACCAAAAATATCCCCTGAAATGTTCTTAAAACCAAACAGTGGTTTAGCTCAACTAGTAAAGAATGTCTGCCGTGAGCATAATGCTCTTTTAAGATCTATCTATATGGGATCAAATTGCCAGCAACAACTTGAAAAATTAGATAGGACCTTAGAGGGAAGTGAGTTTATGTTAATGGGAAAGGAACAACTCAGAAAAAGGAGGCTGAGAATGGTTGCACAACTCAAAGAATGTAATCAATGTCACTGAATTGTATGTGTAGAAACTTGAATTGGTGTTTTTGCTGTGTATATTCTTAACAATAACATCAAATAAATTATTTAAAGAAAAAAAGCTAATTTGTCATAGAAGCCTTGCACTCTAGTTGTCTCTGCCACATGCTGATTTCATTGCCCTGGGTAAACCACTTAATATATCTGGGCCTCAGTGGGGGATAGGATTAAGTGTTCTTTTTGTGTCTTTCCAGCTTAAACAGTCTTTGATTTAAAGTACGTCTGTAAATTCTATGAGTTTTATGTACCATTTGGAAGTCTAAATTACTTTGACAGCATTTAGCATACTTTTTTTTTATAGCCATGTTTATTCTAAATATAAGAATAATATATAACCTGTTGCCATTGAGTCGATTCCGACTCATAGCAATCATATAGGACAGAGTAACTGCCCCATACGGTTTCTAAAGAGCGCCTGGTGGATTCTAACTGCCGACCTTTTAGTTTGTAGCCAAACTCTTTAACCACTATGCCATCAGGGCTCCGAAGAATAATATGTACTCCCTGCTAAATAAGTAAATAAGCAAATAAATAAAAAATCATAAAACAGAAAAGTACAAGGAAGAAGGAAAATGGTTACCTTAATTCTTTCATCCAAAGTGTTATACTTTGAAAAACAGTTTTCTGTTCAATAACTTGTGAGTATTTAAGTTGTAATACTAAGGAAGCCGGCTATGTATATGTATCATCTTTCCTAAACACAGTTAGGCATCTTCTATATGAACTGGTTTTGCTAAGGTCACCAATGTAATCTTGCTATATATTTGAGGCTGACTATTGCTATCTCAGAAACCCTGGTGGTGTAGTGGTTAAGTGCTACGGCCGCTAACCAAAAGGCCGGCAGTTCAAATCCACTAGGCGCTCCTTGTAAACTCTACTCCATCCTGTAGGGTCGATATGAGTCAGAATTGACTTGACGGCAGTGGGTATTGCTATCTTTTGGCACTTGTGCTCTTGGTTCTTTCTCTTCTCCCTGTGGTTCTTTCTTCTCTCCTCTCTTGGTACTTTTCCTGCTTCCTTGATGTTCTTCATCATTTTTCCTAGCTCCTTTCTCTTTCTAATTTTTTAGTATCAATTATTGATGTTTTCCAGAATTCTTTCCTCAGCCTCTTCTTAGTCTGTACACTGTCTCTGGGATTTTCCATCTACTCTTGTGGTTTTAATTACTACCTTGATACAACTTTGTAATCTGTACATCTCACCTAGATACCTCTCTTTCTTACCTATAGATTAGTATTTCCATCTGCTTACAGTACATCTCTACCTGTATATACTAGTGATGACTTGAAGTCAACATGTCTAAAATTTAACTTATTACCTCACCATAGTTTCCTATTCTCCTTTCTTTATTCCTCCTCAATCTCTACAGTCATCGTTATTAGCTTATTGTTTGTGTTTTGCCTAGACTACTGAAATAGCCCCTTAATGGTTTCTCTAAACATCCTTTCCATGTTACTATCACTTACTAGTGTCTTATCCATGAGTAATTTCTGCTAATTGCAAGGAAAACGTTTCCAAAATCCGCAGTTACAAGTGAGGCCTATTAGAATTTTGTACATCTACTCTCTGTATAGCTAAAGAAATAGAACAATCACTGACAGGGATCACAATAGAGGGTTCTGGTCAGAGCTGGAGAAAAATGGAGAACAAAATTCTAACTCACAAAAAAAGACCAGACTTATTGGCCGGACAGAGACTGGAGAAATCCCAAGAGTATGGCCCCTGGACACCCTTTTAGCTTAGTACTGAAGTCACTCCTGAAGTTCACCCTTAAACAAAACTAGACTAAAGGTGCATACCAGCCCAGGGGCAAGGACTAGAAGGCAGGAGGGGACAGGAAAGCTGGTGATTGGGAACCCAAGGTTGAGAAGGGAGAGTGATGACATGTTGTGGTGTTGGTAAACAATGTCACAAAACAATGTGTAGTAATTGTTTAATGAGAAGCTAGTTTTTTCTGTAAAGCTTCATCTAAAGCACAATAAAAAAATAAATAGAGCAGTCATAATTATTTTACTATGTAATATGTTAGTAGAGCCCTGGTGGTGCAGTGGTTAAGAGCTCAGCTACTAACCATAAGGCCGGCAGTTTAAATCTACCAGCTGCTCCTTGGAAACCCTATGGGGCAGTTCTGCTCTGTCCTATAGGGCCGCTCTGAGTCGGAATCTACATGACAGCAACAGGTTGTTATGTTAGTATGAAACTAACAGGACTACCCTTTCTCAAACAAAAGGTGATTATTCTCTACTCTGCATTTAAAAAATAAAAGTGCCTTCTCCCAACCTGTAAATAAAATGTGAAATGTAAATAAAGTTCCTCTCATCTGAAGTTATCTCTAATTAGCCTGTCATTTTCATAAACAATCTTAAGAGTAAGCAACTTTGGCAAGAGGATTTCCCAATATGGATTTTTAAAAGAGCTAATTATATTCTACCAGAGATAAATTAAACAATTTTAGCAAAAAAAGCCACCTAGATTTTAAAAGGAGTATGTCATTACAAATTCTAAAAATCTCATCAAATCCAGACTTTGCCCCAAGTCTAGCCCTTGCTCTATCATCAACTTTCTGTTGGCTTTATGCTACCAGTTACATCAAGTTATGAAGATACTAGAGACACAGGTAGTTAGAACAGGGAGGGGTCCTAGCTGTATACATCTTTCAGCCCCTGCTGTTCGTAAAACTCTATGAGACTGGAGAAGTTGTATACTCTTAATAAATTAGTGTCTTCTGGCATTTATACTTAGATGTTTCTTGTGTTTTTAAGATGGCTTATGTTTTTTTAGGCATCTGTGGGAAAACTAGAATTGCAGATGTAGGAGGTGTGCCTTACTTATTGCCTCTTGTAAACCTAAAAAAAGTAAGTGTTGTACTTTTTCTCTTCACATTCGCATGAAGATCATAAAAGTTGGGTTGATTCCTCTTATTTATTTGAAGAGCCATTGATCAATGTGGCAAGGAAGTGTTATGGATTCGTAATAAAAAGAAAACCAGAGAATTACTATAAGTTATAATTTATGAGTCCAGGGTCCCACTGTGATCTAATTTAAGTAATATTTCTTGTTTTCTTATATAGGTTTATGATCTGAATAAGATTGCAAAAGAAATCAAGCTGCCTGGAGCTTTCATTTTTGGAGCAGGGGCAGGCCCATTTCAGACTCTTGGGTTCAATGCTGAGGTCAGTGTATATATAATGTAATTATTGATCTGACATTTGGTTTGCCTTTTTCCTTTTACTATCAGAAAGCCTGCTTGACTTGTAAGTGGTTGGTGTCATGTCACATCATTTGATACTGTTTTTATAGCATATTCTACCCTTGGCCCAACTGTCATGGAGCACTAGCCACTATTTACAGAAATTCTCTGATGGCGTAGGTGCAGCCCGAGATGAATCCAAGGTCCCACTGTAGACCCTGGAATGTAAAAGATTTTTATCCTCACACATCAGAGGATTCCTAGCTCCTCTGTAATTCTTTGCTTTTGGTAAAGGGCAGCTTTGGATCAGAAGATGAATAGAATACGTAATGATCTAGTCAGTGCTCTCTTTCAGTCTAGAGAAGTGTGTTGATTATTTGCCAAAGGTACTATATATTATTACACGTGTCAGTACATTTTCAACACAAAAATATTGCATCAGTGTTTCTTGACACTTCATGAATGGAAGAGTGCAGTCAGTCTGCGCATTCACTCAGCCTTTTCAGATGTGACCATTTGTCAGTGATCACACAACTTCTTTTGCAGAAACATCATTTGCCTTGTGTTCCAGATAGAAAAAAAGCTTCAAATTTAAAATTAGACATTTTAAGGAAATGTTACAAATGCTGTAGAATCACTAAGAAATTCTGTAAACGTTTTATGTTTTCCAGATTTTTGGTATTTGTATCTCTGTTTCTTTAACATTTGGTGTCTAAAATTTAATAGTGCATGTTTTATGTTCTCTTATTAGGTCTTGAAATAAAAATGTTTTCAAGTCTGGGATAAAATATTTTGTCACATTTTTAAAGATAATCCCTTTATAGGATTGACAAATTGTTTTATTTACTTTTCAGTTTATGCCAGTTGTTCAAACGGAGAGTGAACACAAACCTCCTGTGAATGGAAGTTACTTTGCCCGTGTTAACCCTGCAGATGGAGGGTGCCTGCTAGAGAAATACAGTGAGAAATATCATGATTTTGGGTGTGCATTAATGGCTAATCTTTTTGCCAGTGAGGGCCAACCTGGCAAGGTGATTGTCCATAATAACACTGTATTTGCTAAATAGTCTCCAGTAGTTAAAACTTTGAAAATTTTATGACTTCAAACATGATTTTCATTAAAAAAAAAATCAAAAGTTGCTTAAGGCAAAGCCCCTTGAATAACCCAGTTATGAAAGATTCAGGGTACTACTGTAAGAGTGAGAGACTTATTTAAAGCTAAGGTTAAAAATAATACTCAGTAACCAGTTTCTTTTTTCTGCGTAACTAAAAGGTAACAGGATAGTAATTTGAGGAATGAGTTAGTCGCTTAAACTAACCATGCAGCTAAAATAGATGATTCCTACCTATAGGTAGCAAAATAGGTGGTTTGCTTGTTCCTAACAGTTTATACACTGATTCAACTAGACAGGGATGATGGTAGCAGGACATTTTAGCAAGAAAAAAGTAAGGTGAATTAGTGCCTTCCTTCATATTTACTTCATGTTAGCATATAAAAAGATGACTTCATTCTTAGCAGTTGTGAGGGCTCTTGGATATCTTAATAGAGACAGCCACTTCAGCTCCTTTGGAAATGAAGTAGTAAAGGCTAAATAACCTAATAGAGATAACATAGGTTCAGTCAGAATATTGAGGGAAGTCAGAAAATGTAATCATTCCCCCCATAAAAAAAAACCGGAGGTTAATCCCTTAAACCAGAGGATTTTCTATCTGTTTTCACCTTGACACGTGTGGTGAGTGTCTCCAGGGTTAAATGCAGGATTTAGCTGCGATTTTCTCCAGGAAACCATGAGTTAATTATATATGACTGGCATATGTCTGACTGATCAAGACTCACAGAGTATTTGAGACACATCAACTCAGATCTGGGTGCTGTAAACAGACAAGTGAATATTTGTATGATGGCATTAATTATATGATGTTTCACTTCGGAAGTTTAAAATGCAACATCAAGTGTTGCATTTTAAAACAGTGGTATGTGTATTTATGTTCTCCGTAGGTCATTGAGGTGAAAGCCAAAAGAAGAACTGGAGAACTTAACTTTGTGACTTGTATGAGACAGACTCTTGAAAAACATTATGGAGATAAGCCTGTAGGTATGGGAGGTACTTTCCTCGTTCAGAAGGGGAAGGTGAAAACTCACATTATGGTAAGGCTCTGCATGTGTTGGTGTGTGTGTGTATGCGACCACACTTAAGAATTTAGGATTTTTTAATATACTTTGATAATTCTATCTTTGAAGACATCCTGAGTAAAATCCTTTTACTATGAGCCTATTATTTTAAAATTTAGATGACAGACAATACTATAAATCACATTGTGAGATAACATCTAGCTAGAGTTCTTTTTTCATGTTAATATATTAGAACTTTCTTTTCAGTGTGTTTTTAAGAACAAGATAGATGTGAGTATAAGCCCTAGAAACTAAATATTATTTTCAATCCCAGAATCCCAAGCTCAATACATACTAAACTTCACTATTAAGATGGTTGTGCTTTTGGGGAAAGAACTCATTATGAAAAGTTATAATCTAAGGGACTAAATCAGTTTATAAAGCATTAGAGATTGAATACAAAGCCAGACCCAGGGCATTTGGGACTTTTTATTTTATAACTTTTGGTACATGAATGAATGAGCCATAAAAATAACTTCAACTTAATTTCTTTTTCATTTTTTCAGTAAAGCCATAAGATAATGTAGTATTTTAATGCTTTTTCATCTTGATAATTTTAAGTGGCAAGCCAGTGATCCTGTATAGAAAGAGGTAGTATTTGTAAACCTACTTACTTTTCCAAATTATTAGCAAAAGAATTATAGATATATTTATAAATACCAAAGGATTATAGGACCGAATCATAATGTTTTGCACTTCCAGATGAAGCTTATATTTTGTTCTTAACCAAAAAAACCCCAGCTGTCTTCAAAAGTACATAGAAGCACTCCTTTCTTCCTAATTCCTGGGTGTATAGATTTCATTTAGATGAGATTTAAACTTTCTAATTCTTCAGCAATTTATAATTTATAAATTCTTCAGCCTTTAGTAGCTCTTATCAGGAGTGAACAGGAGAGCATTACCATAAATAATGGTGTGTGTGTGCGTGTACTTATTTATTTATGTTTGTAAATGTATTTGAGTTCAAAGGAACCCTGGTAGCACAGTGGTTAAGTGCTTGACTGCTAATCAAAATTCCTGTGGTTTTAACCCACCATCTGCTCTGCGAAAGATGTGGCAGCCTGCTTCCTTAAAGATTACAGCCTTGGAGACCTCATGGGGCAGTTCTACTCTGTCCTTACAGGGTCGCTATGAGCCAGAATCCACCCCATGACAACAGGTTTTTTATTTGAATTCAAGGAACCATAAAAACAGAGGATGACGCAAAGCTTTCCTTCTATCTACTTTTCGTGCCTTGCTTTTTTCTTTCATGTACTGGTAGGAGTAATGAGATTGCAGATTAGGATGGCAACATAGTCACAAGAAAACTGGTAGGCTATGAAAAATAAAAATATATTAGACTCATTCCTTCATCAGTTTTAGTTTGTACACATTGACTATTCTTTGGAAAACTAAAGTACATAACTTCTCTTGATGCCCAAAATAGTCACTAGAATGTCAAAGAGGGCATACATTTTTTTAACTTAATGAAACTGCATATATTTCTAAGTTTTAACTTTCAGTAATATTCAGTGTAGGAACCCTGGTGGCACAGTGGTTAAGCAATCTGCTGCTAACTGAAAGGTTGGCAGTTCTAACCCACCAGCCACCATGAGGGAGAAAGGTGTCCAGTCTGCTTCCATAAATATTACAGCCCTGGAAACCCTATGGGACAGTTCTCTGTCCTATATAAAAAAAATATAGGGTCCCTCAAAGGGTCGGAATTGACTTGATGGCAGTGACTTAACATTCAGTATATTTACTTAATGATTTTTTTCTTGTAGCCTGCAGAATTTTCTTCCTGCCCATTGAACTCTGAGGAAGACGTGAATAAATGGTTGAATTTTTATGAGATGAAGGCTCCTTTGGTTTGTCTGCCAGTTTTTGTCTCCAGAGACCCAGTAAGTCTGTATTTCCCTTTTATATTGCAGTATACTACAATGATAACGCCTGAGTTTTAGGACTCATGTTTTTATCCTACTTTTTGTGTTGTTTTTTAAGAACTAAGATAATATCTAGAATTATCTTGAAAGTTAGGGGAGCAAGTGACCAGTCACCTATGCGTTAGGTAGAGCAAATTTTACCTTAGAGAAAATGAAGGCACAGGCATTTTAAATGGCACCCAGAGCCATGTTAAGTAGCGAAATCAGAACCGGGATTCAGATCTCCTATCATCTTATCTGGTGTTCATTATATTCTAAGACAATACTACAAGCTTACCCTTAGAGAAAAACAGTGCAGTATAGACCAGTTCAAGGCAAATGTTTCCCAGAATAATGACTGGTCATATCTTTTGATCTAGAAATTATATCCGAGGAATGTATCCTTAACTATTTGCACAGATACGTAAAATGACAATAGTTAACACCATTGTTGTATTAGCAGAAGAATTGGAAATAATCTAATTGTCAACTGGGAAATAGTATATCCATATAGTGAACACCATGTAAGTACGAAAGAATGGGGAAGCTCTTTTATGTTCTAATATGCAAAGACCTCAAAGGTATATTGTTAAGGGAAAAAAGCAATATGCAGAAGATTGTGTAGAGTACTACCACTTCAGTAAAAAAGATGAATATTTCTGGGAGGATGGACAAGAAATTCCTTATATTCCTTGCAAGGAAAGGAAGTAAGTCGGGAGGGGAGGAAGCGGAACAAGACATTTTACTGATTTTATCCTTCTTCATCCTTTGAATTTTGAATCATGTGAATGCATTACATATTTAAAAAATAAAATAAACTGTTGTAACATAAATTAAAAAAAAGGTCTCTCTCCCCCTTAAAAAATCCTATCCAAAATAATACGAATTGTAACAGATGCTTTGTTCTCCTAGGGGTTTGATTTGCGATTGGAGCACACTCATTTTTTCAGTCATCATGGAGAAGGTGGACACTACCATTATGATACTACCCCAGATACCGTGGAGTATCTTGGATATTTCGTACCTGCAGAGTTTCTCTTTCGTATTGATCAACCAAAAGAGACCCATTCATTTGGGCTAGATTAAATCAGCTGACACTCATTTAGAAAAAGAAATAATTAAGGTTTACTTCTTAAATTTAAAATCAGGCTCATTAATTGATACTAATATAAAATCCAATGGAAATGATCTCAGTACTAAACCTCATTTTTTTGGCATTTGAAATGAAGGAGCATATTGAAACTGTGTTCTATATTTTATAAATCTATTTTAGAGAAATCACTGTGAACAAAGATGCATAATTGAGATGTTCTTCATTGTTTTTATTCTATAGTATCAGCAAAATCGGTCATGGTTCACGCCTGTTATGGATTGAATTGTGTCCCCCAAAATGTGTGTTGTAAATCCTAACCTCCGTGCCCCTTGGTTATAATCCCATCTGGGAATGGATTGTCTTTGTTATGTTAATGAGGCAGGGTTAGTGTAGGGTGTATCTTGAGTCAATTTCTTTTGAGATATAAAAGAGATTAAACAAGCAAGCAAGAGAAGCAGAGATGGGGGAAGACACTTGCCAAGCCACATGAAGATTGCCCAGGACCAGAAGCTCAAAGAGATAAGAACTTTCCTCCAGAGCCCACAGAGAAAGCCTTCCCCTACAGTTGGCACCCTGAATTCAGACTTCTAGCCTCTTAAATGGTAGGAAAATAAATTTCTGTTTGTTAAAGCCATCTACTTGTAGTATTTCTGTTACAGCAGCGCTACATAACTAAGACACCACATATGTGAATAAAGCATAATATATTAAAAGCTGAGTTTTCCCCAGAAAATTTATTACCTCCGTTGGCCAAATCTATGGTTACTGTTCCTGGAACTCCTGCCCTTGGTCCATTTCTCTGATATGTTGCTTTTTTATTATTATTTTTTCTTTTAACAATTTTTATTGTGCTTTAAGTGAAAGTTTATAAATCAAGTCAGTCTGTCACATATAACCTTATATACACCTTACTCCATACTCCCACTTACTCTCCCCCTAATGAGTCAGCCCGCTCCCTTCTTCCAGTCTCTCCTTTCGTGACCTTTTTGCCAGTTTCTAACCCTCTCTACCCTCCTATCTCCCCTCCAGACAGGATATGCCAACACAGTCTCAAGTGTCCACCTGATACAAGTAGTCCACTCTTCATCAGTATCTCTCTCCAACCCATTGTCCACTCCCTTCCATGTCTGATGAGTAGTCTTTGGGAATGTTTCCTGTCCTGGGCCAACAGACGGTTTGGGGACCATGACCGCTGGGATTCCTTTAGTCTCAGTCAGACCAGTAAGTCTGGTCTTTTTAAGAGAATTTGGGGTCTGCATCCCACTGTTGTCCTGTTCCCTCAGGGGTTCTCTGTTGTGCTCCCTGTCAGGGCAGTCATCGGTTGTGGCCGGGCACCATCTAGTTCTTTTGGCCTCAGGATGATGTAAGTCTCTGGTTCATGTGGCCCTTTCTGTCTCTTGGGCTCATAGTTATCCTGTGACCTTGGTGTTCTTCATTCTCCTTTGATCCAGGTGAGTTGAGACCAATTGATGCATCTTAGATGGCCGCTTGTTAGCATTTAAGACCCCAGATGCCACATTTCAAAGTGGGATGCAGAATGTTTTCATAATAGAATTATTTTGCCAATTGACATAGAAGTCCCCTTAAGCCATAGTCCCCAAACCCCCACCCTTGCTTCGCTGACCTTTGAAGCATTAAGTTTATCCCGGAAACTTCTTTGCTTTTGGTCCATCCCAGTTGAGCTGACCTTCTGTGTATTGAGTATTGTCCGTCCCTTCACCTAAAGTAGTTCTTATCCACTAACTAATCCGTAAATAACCCTCTCCCACCCTCCCACCCTCCCCACCTCGTAACCACAAAAGTATGTGTTCTTCTCAGTTTATACTATTTCTCAAGATCTTATAGTAGTGGTCTTATACAATATTTGTCCTTTTGCCTCTAATTTCACTTAGCATAATGCCTTCCAGGTTCCTCCATGTTATGATGTTCTTTATTGATGCGTACGTAGTATTCCATTGTGTGAATATACCACAATTTATTTAACCATTCATCCATTGATGGACACCTTGGTTGCTTTCAGCTTTCTGCTATTGTAAACAGAGCTGCAATAAACATGGGTGTACATATATCTGTTCGTGTAAAGGTTCTTATTCCTCTAGGGTATATTCTGAGGAGTGGGATTTCTGGGTTGTATGGTAGCTCTATTTCTAACTTTTTAAGAAAACGCCAGATAGATTTCCAAAGTACCATTTTACATTCCCACCAGCAGTGTATAAGAGTTCCAATCTCTCCGCAGCCTCTCCAACATTTATTATTTTGTGTTTTTTGGATTAATGCCAGCCTTGTTGGAGTGAGATGGAATCTCAACATAGTTTTAATTTGCATTTCTATAATGGCTAATGATCGAGAGCATTTTCTCATGTTTCTGTTAGCTGCCTGAATATCTTCTTTAGTGAAGTGCGTGTTCATATCCTTTGCCCACTTTTTGATTGGGTTGTTTGTCTTTTTGTGGTTGAGTTTTAACAGAATCATATAGATTTTAGAGATCAGGCGCTGGTCAGAGATGTCATAGCTGAAAACTCTTCCCCAGTCTGTAGGTGGTCTTTTTACTCTTTTGGTGAAGTCTTTAGATGAGCATAGGTGTCTGATTCTTAGGAGCTCCCAGTTATCTGGTTTCTCTTCGTCATTTTTGGTAATATTTTGTATTCTGTTTATGCCTTGTATTAGGGCTCCTAACGTCCCTATTTTTTCTTCCATGATCTTTATTGTTTTAGTCTTTATGTTTAGGTGTTTGATCCACTTGGAGTTAGTTTTTGTGCATGGTGTGAGGTATGGGTCCTGTTTCATTTTTTTGCAAATGGATATCCAGTTATGCCAGCACCATTTGTTAAAAAGACTATCTTTTCCCCAATTAACTGACACTGGGCCTTTGTCAAATATCAGCTGCTTATATGTGGATGGATTTACATCTGGGTTCTCAATTCTGTTTCATTGGTCTATGTGCCTGTTGTTGTACCAGTACCAGGCTGTTCTGACTACTGTGGCTGTATAATATGTTCTAAAATCAGGTAGAGTGAGGCCTCCCACTTTCTTCTTCTTTTTCAGTAATGCTTTACTTATCCGGGGCTTCTTTCCCTTCCATATGAAGTTGATTTGTTTCTCCATCACATTAAAAAATGTCATTGGAATTTGGATTGGAAGTGCATTGTATGTATAGATGGCTTTTGGTAGGATAGACATTTTTACTATGTTAAGTCTTCCTATCCATGAGCAAGGTATGTTTTTCCACTTATGTAGGTCCTTTTTAGTTTCTTGCACTAGTACTTTGTAGCTTTCTTTGTATAGGTCTTTTACATCTTTGGTAAGATTTATTCCTAAGTATTTTATCTTCTTGGGGGCTACTGTGAATGGTATTGATTTGGTTATTTCCTCTTCGGTGTTCTTTTTGTTGATGTAGAGGAATCCAAGTGATTTTTGTATGTTTATCTTACAACCTGAGACTCTGCCAAACTCTTCTATTAGCTTCAGTAGTTTTCTGGAGGATTCCTTAGGGTTTTCTGTGTATAAGATCATGTCATCTGCAAATAGAGATAATTTTACTTCCTCCTTGCCAATCCGGATGCCCTTTATTTCTTTGTCTAGCCTAATTGCTCTGGCTAGGACCTCTAGCACAATGTTGAATACCAGCAGTGATAAAGGGCTTCCTTGTCTGGTTCCCTTTCTCAAGGGAAATGCTTTCAGGCTCTCTCCATTTAGAGTGATGTTGGCTGTTGGCTTTGTATAAAAAAATTCAATTCCTATTTTGGTGAGAGTTTTTATCATAAATGGGTGTTGGACTTTGTCAAATGCCTTTTCTGCATCAATTGATAAGATCATGTGGTTTTTGTCTTTTGTTTTATTTATATGGTGGATTACATTAATGGTTTTTCTAATATTAAACCAGCCTTGCATACCTGGTATAAATCCCACTGGGTTGTGGTAGATTATTTTTTGATAAGTTGTTGAATTCTATTGGCTAGAATTTTGTTGAGAATTTTTGCATCTATGTTCATGAGGGATATAGGTCTGTAGTTTTCTTTTTTTGTGATGTCTTTACCTGGTTTTGGTATCAGGGATATGGTGGCTTCATAGAATGAGTTAGGTTGTATTCTGTCATTTTCTACGCTTTGAAATACCTTTAGTAGTAGTGGTGTTAACTCTGCTCTCTAAGTTTGGTAGAACTCCGCAGTAAAGCTGTCCGGACCAGGGCTTTTTTTTGTTGTGAGTTTTTTGAGTACCGTTTCAATCTCTTTTTTTGTTATGGGTCTATTTAGTTGTTCTAGTTCTGATTGTGTTAGTTTAGGTAGGTAATGTTTTTCTAGGAATTCATCTATTTCTTCTAGGTCTGATATGCTGCTTTTAATGAAGCATATTCACTACAGCAAGAAGGACTGATTTATCCTTTAAATTTAGACTAATGCTTGGGATAGTTGTATTAAAAAAAAAAAAAAGTTGTATTAGCAACCTAATATTTGCCATTGTTGTAGACACCTAAAAGCAGGCTTCCATTTGCTTCTGGTTTCAAAATTCCAGCTTCCTTTTAGGTTATCCATGAAGCCTTCATCAAAGCATAGGTGGCCTATTCTTTCATTAAACAACAATTTACTGAGCATTATCAGTGTGCTAGGCACTGTACCAGGCACTATGGATACAAAAATGAGTAAGACATGATCCCTGCCTCAGAGGAGCTCAGTCTAGTGGGGACACTGACTTGTGAACAAATAATTAAACTAAACTATGACAATTTTTCTTTTTTTTTTAATGATAAGTCAAGCTGCGATATGCAGATGATACAACCTTGCTTGCTGAAAAGTGAAGATTTGAAGCACTTACTGATGAAGATCAAAGACTATGGCCTTCAGTGTGGATTACATGTTAATTTAACATAAAGAAAACAAAATCCTTAGAAGTGGACCAATAAGCAACATCATGATAAACAGAGAAAATACTGATGTTGCCAAGGATTTCATTTTACTTGGATCCATAATCAACACCCAGGGAAGCAGCAGCCAGGAAATCAAAAGACACACTGCATCGGGCAAATCTGCTGCAAAAGACCTCTTTAAAGTGTTAAAAAGCAAAGATGTCACCTTGGGGACTAAAGTGCACCTGACCCAAGCCATGGTGTTTTCACTTGCATCATATGCATGGGAAAGCTGGACCGTGAATAAGCAAGACTGAAGAATTGATGCCTTTGAATTATGGTGTTGGCAAAAAGTTGGAATCTACTCGATGGCAACAGGTCTGGCTGGCAAAGAATATTGAATGTACCATACAAGACCAAACAAATCTGTCTTGAAAGAAGTATAGCCAGAATGCTCCTCAGAAGCGAGGATAATGAGACTTTCTCTCGCTTACTTTGGAGATGTTATCCTGAGGTCAGGAGGGACCAGTCCCTGGAGAAACATCTCATGCCTGGTAAAGTAGAGGTTCATCTAAAAAGAATAAGACCCTTAACAAGATGGACTGACAATGGTCAGTCAACAAGTGGTCCCAACAATGGGCTCAAACATAGCAACAATTGTGAAGATGGCACAAGACCAGCCAGTGTTTTGTGCTGTTGTGCATGGGGTCGCTATGAGTTGGAACTGATTCCATGGCACCTAACAACAACACGATTAAGTCCTATCAGTATTGCCCCATAAATACTGTACATTAGAGGAATCTGTGTATTACAAACACACACACACATACACAAAAGAAATTTACTAAAGAACACGTGCTGGCCAAGATGAAATAAGCCTATAACAACCATTTATTGGATAAAGTACAAAAAAGCAACTCTGAGCACTCATAAAAGACAGAAGGCAAAACTTCAAGAATGAACAATATGGTAATGAGTTTTCTGGTTTTTCTTCCTTTTTATTCTCCTGGATTTGACCCAAAGTGGCCTGAGTCACAAAGCTGTTTTATGGGCATGGACAGCAAAAACTCCCAAGAGAAGGTCCTTTTTTTCTGGCCAGAGAACCAGGGGGCCCCTGAGAGTCACAGAATGTGGAAGTCCCCTTTTTTTTCATTTTTCTCCCGACGCTACACAAAGTCTAGCCCCAGCACGGCCAAAGCTGTACTGCTGCATTGACGGTGTCAGCAGAGCGGTCTAAAACCCCAAGAGAATCACCTAAAAACCCAGAAAATCAGGAAATAGTCTCCTGGTTGTCTCATTTTTCTCTCTCTATTCTCTTCCTGCTGCATCCAAAGGGTAGCCCCAGTTATGTGAAACCGAGTAACATTCGGGGGGGGGGGGGCGGGGGGACTAAAACTGAAAGAAACTAGTCTTTCTAGCCAGAGGAAGCAGGAAAAGGCGTGTGATTCATAATGTATTCCCTTATTAGACTTTTAATGTTTGTCAAGAAACCAAACCAGACCGGTTGCCTTGGAGTGGATTCTGACTCATAGCGACCCTACAGGACAAAGTAGAACTGCCCCGTAGGGTTTCCAGGGAATGCCTGGTGGATTCGAACTGCCAACTTTTTGGCTAACAGCCAAAGTCTTAATCACCATGCCACTAGGATTTCCTTAAAGTCTATAGGTGGTGCAAATGATTAATGCCCTCAGTTGCTAACCAGAAGGGTTTGGCAGTTCGAGTCTATCCAGAGGCACCTTGGAAGAAAGGCCTGGCAAGCTACTGAAAAATCAGCCAGCTGTTGAAAACCCTATGGAGCACACTCAGTTCTACTCTGATACAGGTGGAGTTGCCTTGACTCCAGGGCAACTGGTTAAGGTCTGTAGTGGTATCCTTTTGTTACCCGATTAGGGTCTGTGCCCTGGAGCAGCAGAGCCAATAAAACGTACTCCAAGTCAGAAAGAGTAAGAAAGTTAACTCAGGAGATGTATACATCACTGGAGACCCAGCAGCAACACAGGCTGTCTCTATGGAGTATGGAAGAGCGATTTTACATTAGCGCTTATACAGAATCTTATAAGGGTTAGAAGTGTCTTTGTGGTCAGCACACGGCCTGGACGGAAAAGTTATTCATTATAAGGTAGTGACAAAAGACTCTATCAGACTGAAGAGATACATGCCTGACATCTCTTTATCAGGCTAAAGATACACATATCAGACACCTGGGGTCTGATTTTCCTGTGGGGAAGTGTAAGTCATAGGTGGTTGGACAGAACAAAACAAAGTTATTTGCATCAGATTAAAACAAAGAACAAAGTCATTAAAGGTATGCAAAGGAGACAGACGGCAGGCAGAGGAAGGAGAAAAACTTACAGGTTCATCATGGCGTTTGACAAGTTCTCAATCGCCCGTTTTGAAAAGGAGAAAACATGCTGGGGAGTATTGGGGTCACACTTTCATTCCTGATATTAGTGATCTATCTGTGTCTTCTCTCTTTTTACCACGGTCAAAATACAGTATTATTAATTTATTGATCTTCCCAAAGAATTCTGTACCAGAAAATATAACCCATTGCCGTTGAGTTTGACTCAAAGCAACCCTATAGAAAAGAGTAGACCTGTCCCGTACGATTTCCAAGGAGTGGCTGGTGGATTCGAACCACTGACCTTTCGGTTAGCAGCTGAGCTCTTAACTACTGTGCGACCAGGGTTCCCAGAAAATAAAAAGAACTCTCTAAATTCAACAGTAAGAAAACACTCATTTTAAAATGGCCAAAAGACTTTAACATACACTTCACCAGAGAAGATATAAAAAGCCCACTGCCAACAAGTCGGTTCCGACTCATAGCGACCCTATAGGAAAGTGCAGAACTGCCCCATAGGACCCTATGAGTAGAACTGCCCTGTAAGTTTCCAAGGAGCGCCTGGTGGATTAGAACTGCCGTAGCTCTTAACCGCTACACCACCAGGGTTTCCCATTAAGTCATTAAAAAAAAAAAAAAAAAATTTTTTTTTTTTTAGAGAGATGTAAATTAAAATTACAATAAACTTAAAAAAAAGACTGCCAACACCCAGTACTGGGGATTATATGGAACACTTCGCTTTCTCATACATTGCCGGTGGTAATGCAAAATGGAACAGCCACTCATGAAAACTGTTCAGCAGTTTCTTAAAAACTTAAACATTTACCATATGACCCAGCAGTCCCACTCCTAGATATTTACTTACCTTGGAAAATTAACTTACATTGATACAAAAACTTGTACACGAATGTGCATGGCCAGACTACCAGAGAAGGGCACCAGCTACTCCATTAATATTTTGTTGCTGTTCAGTGATGTAAGCAACACAAAGTTTAAAAACACTTCTAAAAGTCTTATGAAGAAGAAAAATCCTGTCAGCAACCAGTCCCACCGATGAAGACCCCGAAACGCCTTTCGCCATGACCCCAGGAAGTTTTTCCCGATCTCCAATAGGATTCTCCCGCCGCGCGCGCCCGGAGCAGCCCACGCCCGCCCAGTGGCGCTCCCAAGACTGCTAGCCGAGGGCTGCAGTGCATGCTGGGAGAGTCCCTGGCCCTCCGCTTTGTTTCCGGCCCGACAGCTGAGTTTCTGCTCCCAGGCCCCCAGGTTCCTGGTTCCCGGCTCTTGGCGTAGGCGCCTCTGACTCCACCACGGTTTTTACCTCGCGCGGGACTCCTTTCGCTGCACGCCGCCGCCAGCATGTCTGGGGTTCGCGCTGTGCGGATCAGCATCGAGTCGGCCTGTGAAAAGCAGGTCCAGGAGGTGGGCCTGGATGGCACTGAGACCTATCTGCAGCCGCTGTCCATGTCGCAGAACCTGGCGCGTCTGGCCCAGCGAATCGATTTCAGTCAGGGTTCCGGCTCCGAGGAGGAGGAGGCGGCGGGCGCCGAGGGCGAGGCGCAAGACTGGCCGGGCGCCGGGTCCAGCGCGGACCAGGACGAGGAGGAAGGTGAGACTGTGTCTCCGCCTAGCAGGGTCTCGGGGTCCTAGTACTCGCTCGGTAATGTCACTCTGCCTCTCCCCTACTGGGCGCGACGCTGTGCGTGGGAGCAGTTTGAAAGTTAACACCCGTGAGGAAGAATTCTTGTGCTCATCATCATCGCTTTTTTTACAGCGGGATAATTTAGGACACTAGGTCTTCTTGAGTGGGAGCGTTTAAATAAATACAGTAGAACCCATGGAAGCTGGAAGCTGTAAGGCGGAAACCTGTCACAGAAGGAAAAGGCAAATATTTTCCACTAATAGTAATAGAAAAGTGTTAAGACTGCACCCTGCCAAAGGCGGAAAACAAGGCAGGCCTTTTGAGTTCCGGCTTTCACAGGTTTCACTGGGTCTTTCTTATAAAACTGTTGTAATGTGGCACAGGTTATGTCTGAGCTCATAAGGTAATAGCGCTGCTCTGGCTTGACTAGTTGTGTTGACTGGAGTACTAGGTGAGGTTTAAAGGATAGGCAGGGACTAGATCATGAAAGCCTTGTGGGCCAGGATATGCTTTTGGCTGTTACAAGGACAATGGAAAGCTTTTGGAGGCTTTGGAGTAGAGACAGAGATGAATTTGTTTTAAAAAGATTACTTTGGATGCCATGCAGTAAATGGATTACAGAGAAAATAAAACTGGAAGAGGGAGGCTAGCTAGGGGGCTATTGTAGAATTGTAGAAACAGTATGAGTGGTTTTGGATCTCATTTTCAGGGGAAAAAAAAATCAAAATTCTTTATTTAGTTATTTAACAGACCCTGTGTAAATGGAAGTTTAAAGATGTCAAGCGAATGGTGTTATGACAGTTGGGTCCATTTGGGGAAAAAAAAGTAGATACTACCTCATATCTCACATGGAAATTGATTCCACAAAGAGTGAAGCGCCAAATGAAGAAGGTAAAAATATTGGAAGAAATATTAAAAGAATAATTGTATAATTCAGGGAGCAGGACAGACCTTAAGCAAGGTAGGAAACAAGTTATAAAGGAAAAAATAAATACATTAATTATGTAAAATTAAAAAAGAATAAAGGAAAAAATAGCATAAACAAAGCAAAAAGATAACTGACAGAGTAGGAAGAGTATTTGCAACACATATGATACACAACTGGTTGTTGTCGTTAGGTGCCTTTGAGTCCAGTTGGTTCCGGCTCGTACGGACCTTGCGTACAACAGAAGGAAACACTGCCCTGTCCTGCGCCATCCTGGTGATAGTTGTTAGGCTTGAACCCATTGTTGCAGCCAGTGTGTCAATCCATCTCCTTGAGGGGTTTTCTCTTTTTCGCTGGCCCTCTACTTTACCAAGCGTGATGTCCTTCTCCAGGGACTAATCCCTCCTGATAACATGTCCAAAGTACATGAGCTGAAGTCTCACTACCCTTGCCTCTAAGGAGCATTCTGGTTGTACTTCTTCCAAGACAGATTTGTTCGTTCTTTTGGCAGTCCATGGTATATTCAGTATTCTTTACTAACACCATAATTCAAAGGTATCAATTCTTTTTCTGACTTCCTTATTCGTTGTCCAGCTTTCGCATGCATATGAGGCGATTGAAAACACCATAGCTTGGGTCAGGCGCACTTTAGTCCTCAAGGTGACATCTTTGCTTTTTAACACTTTAAAGAGGTCTTTTGCAGCAGATTGGCCCAGTGCAATGCATTCTTTGACTTCTTGACTGCCGCTTCCATGGGTGTTGATCGTGAATCCAAGTAAAATGAAGTCCAACTTCAGTCTTTTCTCCATTTACCATGATGTTGCATATTGGTCCAGCTGTGAGGATTTTTGTTTTCTTTCTTTTTTTTTTATGTTTAGGTGTAATCCACACTGAAGGCTGTAGTCTTTGATCTTCATCAGTAAGTGCTTCAAGTCCTCCTCACTTTCAGCAAGCAAGGTTGTGTCATCTGCATAACACAGGTTGTTAATGAGTCTTCCTCCAATCCTGATGCCATGCATGGTCTTCACATAGTCCAGCTCCTCACGTTATTTGCTCAGCATACAAATTGAATAAGTATGGTGAAAGGATACAACCCTGAGTCACACCTTTCCTGACATTAAATCACGCAATATCCCCATGTTCTGTCCAAACAACTGCTTCTTGATCTACGCCCAGGTTCCTCAGGAGCACAATTAAGTGTTCTGGAATTCCCATTCTTTCCAATGTTATCCATAATTTGTTATGATCCACACAGTTGAATGCCTTTGCATAGTCAGTAAAACACAGGTAAACATCTTTCTGGTATTCTCTGCTTTCAGCCAGGATCCATCTGACGTCAGCACAATTGGTTAATATCCCTAATACTCAAAGAGTTCCTTCAAACTGGAAGGAAAATGACAAATCAATGAAAAAATAGGCCAAGGATATTAACAGGTTAAAAAGGATAGACTTCATATGCCAATAAATATAAAAAAATATGCTCAATCTCACTAATGCAAATTAAAGCATCGGTAAGATACTATTTTCATGTGTAAGATTAGTAGAGATTTACAAGACTGTTAATACCCAGAGTTAGGAATGTGAATTCCATAAATCTTTGTGGAAGCAGAATGTCACATCTTTCTCCCATAGAGTGGCTAATGGATTTAGCCATAGAGTGGCTAATGGATTTGAACCGCCAATCTTTTGGTTAACAGCCAAGCACTTAACCAGCGCGCCACCAGGGCTCCTTCAGAGCTTTTTTAGAAGACGGTTTAGCAGTTCAATATATACAGATATGTGGAAACCCTGGTGGCGTAGTGGTTAAGTGCTACGGCTGCTAACCAAGAGTCTGGCAGTTCGAATCCGTCAGGCGCTCCTTGGAAACTCTATAGCGCAGTTCTACTCTGTCCTATAGGGTCACTATGAGTCGGAATCGACTCGACGGCAGTGGGTTTGGTTTTTGGTATATACAGCATGTTTAAAATGTGCATATCATTTGACCCACTAATACCATGGTTAAGAATTTAATGCGGTCAGGATGTTTACTGTAACACTGATGGAAGCAATCTCCATGTCCATTAAATGGGAATGGTTAAACTTATTGTACATTCATGCTCCAGAATGTCGTGTTGTTATTGTTAGGTGCTGTTGAGTTGTTTCTCCGGGGCACTTGGGTTGGGCCTCCTGGCTAGGTCATGGTATCGGTGTTAAAAAAAAAATGAAGTAAATCTATATGTGCTTATGTGAAAGTGTCTCTAGAACATGTTATTAAGTGGGGGGAGGGAGGAAACAAATGACAGAAAAATGGGAGCATATGTATACAAATGGGGACGTTGGTGATTCAGGGGTAGGATTCTCACCTTGCATGCCGGAGACCCAGGTTCATTTCTGGCCGGTGCACCTCATGCGAAGCCACCACCTATCCGTGAAGAATTACGGGTTGCTTTTTTTTATGATGCTAAAGTAAACCCTGGTGGCGTAGTGGTTAAGTACTACGGCTGCTAACCAAAAGGTCGGCAGTTCAAATCTGCCAGGTGCTCCTTGGAAACTCTATGGGGCAGTTCTACTCTGTCCTATAGGGCCACTATGAGTCGGAATCACCTCGATGGCAGTGGGGTTTTTTTTTTTGGTATGATGCTAAACAGGTTTCAGCAGAGCTTCCAGACTTAGGTGGACTATGAGCGTTCTACTTCTGCAAATCGGCCAGTGAAAACCTTATGAATCCCAGTGGTCAGATCCCCAACTGATCATGAGGATGGCTCAGGACTGGGCAACATTTTATTCTGTTGTGCATGGGCTGTCCATGAGTTGGGGGCCCCACTTGATAGCAGGTAACAACAACAACAACCTGTATGTAAATGCAGAGAAAAACATTTGAAAGGGTACACCCTGACTATTAAAAGAGGTTAGTTCTCAAGAGAGGGGAGGGAGAGGACTCTGACTTTTTACTCTATAATTCTGCATTGTTTGAACTTTTCTCACACTGAGCATGTTTTTGTATATTTCATTAAAAAATTAATTTGAAAAAAGGATTGAAAGATAACATTAATAGTGGTTAATATCTGAATGATGACATTATAGGTAATTTTTGTTTTTGTATTTTTCTGTATTTTGGAAATTCTTTACAATTACTTATTCATGTTTTAAAAGCTGAGGAGGGGGAGGGAAGGTCATTAAAAGGCTTGCATAAATTTTTAAAGTTTTTGAGCTCCTGCTTAAGTGTTGCACTGATATATTTAACCTGCGGAAATTGGATATCGCATTTGTTTTGCCATTGCAGGAATGCTAACGTAAATGTTAACAAAGATTCAAGAAAGAATGAAGGGAACAGAATAAAAGAAAAGGGATCAGTTTGAAATAAAATTCATTATTTCTCTTTTTAATACTTTGAAACCTGCAAATGAGCTTTCTGTCTTCTTTTCAGTGTAGTTAATACTTGTATATTTCTTTTTTCAGGGTTGGTAAAATTTCAGCCTTCCCTTTGGCCTTGGGACTCAGTGAGGAACAATCTGAGAAGCGCCCTGACAGAGATGTGCGTCCTCTATGACGTTCTCAGCATCGTAAGGGATAAAAAGTTCATGACACTTGACCCTGTTTCTCAGGATGCACTTCCTCCAAAACAGGTATAAGAACATCAGTGGGCCTTAATCGAAGAATGGTGCCGTTTTATTAAGTCCCAGGACCACTTTGTAGGCTGTGTGCTTACTGTACTCTTTTCTTTTCTTGCAAAATGAAGACTAGATGAAACTTTAAAGACTGTTGTTGTTAGGTGCCCTCGATTCTGACTGGTAGCTTAGAGACTAAACGGCCTAAAACAAAGGCTTAAAACTGTATCTCCTCTTGTGTGTTAGGTAGCATTTATTAAATACCTGTGGCCCTTGGAAAAGTTAAGTTTCATTAATAATGGAATACTTTAAAAGTCCCCAAATTGTAACAAGTTTTTACAACCTGGTCCTTGGTCTGTAATATATTAAACAAGAGTGTGATGGTAAAAAAAAAAAATGACTTTGGAGCCAGATGGAGCTGGATTCAAATCCTGCCTCTACCCCTCACTAGTTGTGTGGTACTGAGCAAGTTATTTTCTCTTTCTAACTCTGTTTTCCTCTCTATAATGCTTCAAAATGTGTTGTCAGCACTAGAATGTAAACTCCAGAGGGCGGGAAACATGTCTGTCTTATCTGTCTCTGTAATTCCAGTGCCTAGCACCGTGCCTGGTATATAGCAGATACTCAGTGTCTTAGTCATCTAGTGCTGCTATAACAGAAATACCACAAGTGGATGGCTTTAACAAAGAGAAATTTATTTTCTCACAGTCCAGTAGGTTACAAGTCCAAATTCAGGATGTTGGCTCCAGGGGAAGGCTTTCTTTCTCTGTCGGCTCTGGAGAAAGGTCCTTGTCCTAAATCTTGCACTGGTCGAGGAGCTTCTTAGGTGCAGAGACCCCATGTCCAAAGGACATGCTCTGCTTCTGGTGCTGCTTTCTTGGTGGTATAAGGTCCCCAACTCCCTGCTTGCTTCCCTTTCCTTTTATCTCTTAGAGGGAAAACTCCCTTTACCTTGGATCAGGGAGGTGACACGAATTAGCATGATGTTACAATCCCACCCTAATCCTCTCAACATAAAATAACAATCACAAAATGGAAGACAACTACACACTACTGGGAATCATGGCCTAACCAAGTTGATACATATTTTTGTGGGGACACAGTTCAATCCATGACACTCAGTAAGTGTGGAACAAATAAAACGAGATAATGTAGTTATCACATAAAAAACTAGTAGCTCTGTGTCTGACACATGGCTACTCTATAAATATTAGCTGTTATCATTATTATAATATTTAGAGCCTCCACGGAGGCAGCCCTGAACCAGGCCCTGAAAATTGGGTGGAATTTAGGTAGTTAAGGAGTTCCTCTACTTGTTGGCAAGTTAACATTTCTACATCGTGGTTTCCTCATCTGGAGATATTACTAGGTTTTTAAAAATCTTACTTTGTAGGGTTGTTCTGAGCAAATGAGATGATAAATGCATTTAGAATAGCATTTGGTACATAATAAGAATTTAAGAAATGTTTCAGTACCTTACTACTATTCTAGACAGGGGAACAGCAGGAGAGAGGACACAGGAATGATTATTTTACCCATTTTTCAGGACGTGGTTTGAGAATGCCCTCCATGGAGTTCTTCCTACTGCTCTAGCTCTCAGTATCTCCCTCAAAATGAACTGGGATCATGTAGGTTGTGAGCGTAAAAATGATAATAACAGCAGCTAATGCTTATAGAGTAGCTATGTACCAGGTGTTATTCTAAGAGCTTTTCATATATTAACTAATTTAATCCTCTCAACAACCCTCATTTTCACAGTTAAGATGTGCTCAGAGAGGTAAGTACCAAAACCAAACCCACTGCCGACGAGTCGATTCTGACTCATAGCAACCCTATAGGAAAGAGTAGAACTGCCCCATAGAGTTGCCAAGGAGTGCCTGGTGCATTCGAACTGCCGACCTCTTGGTTAGCAGCCATAGCACTGAACCACCACATCACAGTTGATAAAATGCGCTCAGAGAGGTAAGTAGCTGATCTAAATCACATAGCTAGAAAGTGGGAAGGCTAGGATGGCCTTCATCCTTTTATTATCTAAATTCTAACCCCCACCTTTTTTTTTAGTATCTTGTTAGAAAAGTTGGAAAGACCAAATTGTAGAAGGCATTAAAAGCTGGGTAGCATTGTTGACATTTGATGAAGAACATACTCAGTTTTTGAATAGCGGAAGATGAAAACAGAAGGGTGACTTGGTGAATGAAGAGTCTGAAGTCAGGGAGTTGAGTTAGGAGGCTCTTATGATGGTGTCAGCCATGACCAAGTTAGTGACGTGGAGAAAAACAGTGAATGTAAAAAACTATTTGCACATAAAACTAACTGAATTTAATTACTTGCATAATAATTTCTAATAATCTCAAAATCTAGAAACATTGTGCTGGAAGACATCTTACAGGTCATTAAGTCTGCTTTCCTCATTTTACGGAGAGGGAACCAAGGCCTTGAGAGATTGTGATATATTCAGGTTGCAGTAAAGCCTGTTGTTAGAGAGCCAAGACTAGAAGTCTAGCCCCTTACTCATAGTCCAGTGCCTTTTCCATTATTGTGCACTGTTTTCCAGTGAGTCTCCAGGGAGTTCTTAAGATCCGTAGAAGCTTCTTAGAATTGGAGCCCTGGTGGCCCAGTGGTTAAGAGCTCAGCAGCTAACCAAAGGTTGGCAGTTTGAATCAACCATACGCTCCTTGGAAACCCTATGGGCCAGTTCTCCTCTGTCAGGAGTTCTACTCTATGGGTCAGAATCGATTTGATGATGGCGGGTCCCTGATACGACCAGACGATTGTTGTGATGTTTGTATGAAACATTTTATGTGATTTTCTCTCTTAGATAGCCAGAAACTTTATTTTGTTAAACCTGACTACTTAGAGATGTGTTCTGGTTAATAAAATACACAAATTGGTGGTGGTAGCAGATATTTATATAAGTATATATAATATATAGGTTTTAACTTTAAGCAGTTTTTTAAGAAATTAGCATTTAGTGAAGTCAATTTAATATTCATTCTACATGTTTTCAGTCTTAATTTCAAGGTACTTCCCTTTAAAAAAAAAAAAAAAACCATTGCTGTCGAGTCAGTCCCAACTCATAGTGACCGTATAGCCCCATAGAGTTTCCAAGGAGTGCTTGGTGGACTCAAACTGCTGACCTTTTGGTTAGCAGCTGTAGCAATTAACCACACTATGCCACCAGGGTACTCAAGGCACTTCAGTAAGTTGCAATTATAAAAGATAATTTCACGACTGTACTGGTTGGATCGTTCATGTATTCTTTGTGTCAAATATCATATGCCAGGCATTGTTATAGAGTCTACCATCATGTGGGTTACATTCAAGCAGGGATTATAGACTTTAAGCGGAAGTATAGTGACTGTCACCAAAGGGTATACACACCAGAGTGTGGCCTAATCTAGACTGGGCACAGTTGACTGCAGTGGTAGGTTCTGACTTCTAGTCTTTATGTGAGTTGACCAGAGAAATAGTTTTAGGGTTATTTAAAAAACAACACTATATTGTTATGTGTACTCCCCACCTTCTCTTTCCTTTTCTTTAATTTCTAAATTTTCTTTTTAGTATTTTTTTATTGAAAAAAAAATGTGTGATTTAAAAGTCATTTATAAATAATACAGAGCCACGCTTTTGGATTGTTTTTGTAGAACCCTCAGACATTACAACTGATATCTAAAAAGAAGTCACTTGCTGGAGCAGCGCAAATCCTATTAAAGGGGGCAGAAAGATTAACTAAATCAGTTACTGAAAATCAAGAAAATAAGCTACAAAGAGACTTCAACTCTGAGCTTTTGCGATTAAGGCAACACTGGAAACTCAGAAAAGTTGGAGATAAAATTCTTGGAGATCTGAGCTACAGAAGTGCAGGTATAGATAATTGTAAAACTATGTGTTTCATCTAAGTATATGCAAGATTGATTGGAATGCTGCATATTTCTTCTGTTGTTTCTCAAATACTACATTTGGATATTCTGATTTCTATACATTAGCCTAAAGGAGCTAAAACCACTCTTATTTAAGCTTATAATGTTGTCGTTAGGTGCCTTTGAATTGTTTTTAACTCATAGCAACCCCACTGACAGTAGAACTGCTCCATGGGATTTTTTCACTGTGATCTTTCTGAAGGTAGATTGCCAGGTCTTTCTCCCACAGAACCACGGAGTCACTGACTTTTTGGCCAGCAGCCAGCTGCTTAACCATTTGTACCACCAGGACTCCTTAATGATATAATAAATACTATAGATCTAATCTGAAAACCTTTTAGGTAAATTTAACAAAAAGTTTAAAGACAGGGTTTATGTGCTAACACACCCTGAACCATAATTGCCATTTTAGTCAGAAATGAGGTAGAACTAGACTCCTCAATCAGGACCTTACCTGTAACCCTTTAAACCTGAGAATAAAAGGAGAAAAGAATTTCTGTTTTTCCTTATTTTTCTTCCATTTAGCTTACTAAGCTGTTTTCAGGTCCTAGGTAAAGAGAGAGGATGGTGAAAACACTTCGCCTTCCTTATCCCAATTCAACCAAGGCTGCAACACTGACATAAGCAATATGTATTTAGTTGGATTATACCAAAGTTTGATGCTCTCAAATTCACATCTTTTGGTATAAATCCTTTGTCATTGAGCTATAATAGGTTTTTCAAGATAATGAAGGCAGTGTCTTGTAAGTTGCTCAGCGGTAATCAGAAGAGCTGTAAGTTAAAAGTTCATAAGGTTCACAGCTCAATGGGGTAAAAGTTTTGAATTCCAAGGAATAAGGAAAGGAGTCATGGCTATAATGGTTGAGATAACAATAGCAGAGAAGAACTCTACTTTGGAGTTAGGACACCTGAATTTAAATACCACTCTGCCCCTTTATTTGTTGTATACCTTTGTCATTTAGCTTTTGTCTTCTTAATTGTAAAATGAGGATAGCAGTACCTTCCTACCCATTGCTGTCGAGTCCATTCTGATGCACAGTGACCCTATAGGATAGGGTAGAACTGCCCCATAGAGTTTCCAAGGAGCGCCTGGTGGATTCAAACTGCCGATCCTTTGGTTAGTAGCTGAGCTCTTAATGACTGTGCCACCGGGGCTCCAGTACCTTCCTAGCAGATAGTAAAGGGTTGAAGGAGATAATGAAAGTAAAAATGGTTTGAAGCTAATTCTCAGATATTGCAGTTGAGGTCTAAAAAGGAATCACTCGCTGGAGCAAGCTATCATTTTCCTAAAACTAACTGAAGGTAAGTTGAGGTGGTTAGGTCAAATTAGGGAGTTTTGAATTCTGGAAATAAAATCCTATTTCAAAAGTGAATTCAAGGTAGTAAAGCCATTTTTACACTTTGATGGGTAGTCTGTAGAAATGGCGCTTTCTGCCTGTGAACATTGTAGATTACATAAAAATACTTTTCTTAGTTTCTGTCAGTGGGATTGTCACTCATGATTATAAGAGAATTGAATTACATTCTGTTTTTAATTGCAGGAAGGTCTTAAAAACCTTTCCATGTTATAAAACGGCAATTGTATTTAACCACACACTCGTCACATAATTCAACAACCCAGAACTTACTGAACTACACAAAAAAACACATAAAAATCTAGGAACTGGTTAAAAAGGGTGTGTCTGTTGTCCTTTTGTCTTTCTCTTGGTGAATTCAGAACACTTCAGCTGCAACCTTTCTACAGAGGCTAAGCTCCAGAAGTACTACATCTTCAAGTTTTAAGTCTGAGGAGGCATTTTGTAGTAGATCCTTTGTATCACAGTGCCATTGAAGTAAAACAATTTGGGTGGCCCATAGAGTCCATATTATACTGATGCCGTTAGATTAAGGAGTGTTTTTGTTTTTATTTTTAAAGTAAATAACACTCCGCCCCTTCTTTCCTCCCTTTGCTTACCACCCCTCCCCTATCTCTGCCAAATCTTTCTCATACGCACGCACACTTTATGGTTCAGCAGTGGGGTTATGAAGTATTAATATATAATTTTTTTTTTATGTAGGTTAAATAATGTTAACTTTTTTATTTTTCTTTTAATACCCCGTTAGGATCTCTCTTTCCCCATCATGGTACATTTGAAGTAATAAAGAATACAGATATTGATCTGGATAAGAAAATACCAGAAGATTACTGTCCCCTTGATGTCCAAATTCCTAGTGATTTAGAGGGATCTGCATATATCAAGGTAACTGTCAAAGTATTTTTAAAATAATTTCTTATTAATAGCTCAGAAGCTAATTCACTGACTTTTTTTTTTTTTCCATGTTGTTTGTATTGTCACATAGGTTTCAATTCAAAAACAGGCTCCAGACATAGGTGACCTTGGCACAGTTAACCTCTTCAAACGACCTTTGCCCAAGTCCAAACCAGGTGTAGTTATGTTTTATTCTCTAACTTCTAGTTTAATCTGAACCTAACATTTGGAAATAAATCGAAGATAAATACAGATAGGAAGAATAGGTGTTTGGAGTAGGAACAATAAGAAATGTACTTTTGTAGCCTTTTAGGGGGCTGGGAGATTCTATAGGAAACCCTGGTGGCGTAGTGGTTAAGTGCTACAGCTGCGAACCAAAGGGGTTGGCAGTTTGAATCCACCAGGTGCTCCTTGGAAACTCTGTGGGGCAGTTCTACTCTGTCCTGTGGGGTCGCTATGAGTTGGAATGGACTTGACGGTACTGGGTTTGGTTTTTGGTTTTTGAGATTCTATAATTTTTAAATTAATGAACCCTTAGTGAATAGCTATGGAATATTTTTTGAAGATTGACCTTACCAGTTTTCTGTGTAAAAGAAATGAGATTATACATAAAAAAAAAAAAAAAAAAATTTTTTTTTTTCTAATATACTGTTTTCTGTTTTTTTTTTTTTATTTGTTTAGATCACCATGTAAGCTAGTTAATGTATAATGTATTTAGATACATGTATATTTCCTGTTTTTCAGGTTCCCCACATTGGCAGACGAAATTAGAAGCGGCACAAAATGTTCTCTTGTGTAAAGAAATTTTTGCACAGCTCTCTCGGGAAGCTGTTCAAATTAAATCACAGATCCCTCACATTGTGGTGAAAAACCAGATTATCTCTCAGCCCTTTCCAGGTAAGAGAGACCAACCCTTTTGAAATTCTTAAGCAGTATGTTGTAACTGGGGGAACAGGACAAAGGGGGCATCTATTTGGGTGTGCTAGGGGAACGGTAAGAGCAAAGAGGTGGCCAATAAAGCATACAACACAAACTATGGTGCTGACTCTATTCTGTGTCTTAAATGACGGAAGTCCTGGATTTTAGAATAGCATATCGTTAAAAATTTGCACTAGTGTGGCTGCCATTCAGCAGTTGCTTTGAAGTGTCCATCCTAACACCATCTGTGGGAGATTTTTCAGGGATGTCGCCTTATTGTCTAAAGAGATAACAGTAAGAAAAAGTTTAGTTTATTAAATACCCTAAAAAAAATTGCCCCATAGGGTTTCCAGGGAGCAGCTGGTAGATTCAAACTACCAACCTTTTGGTTAGCAGCCAAACTCTTAACCATTATGCCATCAGGGCTCCAAATTGGTAGACATTGGATTTTCAAGTATTATTACAAAGTAATTGGGCTTACCTTGAAGGTCAGTTTGTAGTAAACTTATGTTTTACGTAAGTTCTGGGAGTATCTTTTTAGGTCTTGTCAAAAGAATGGGTTCTGGAAATGAAAACTCCCGTCCTGGTTTTCACGGGAGCAGGGAAGAGTATCTATCTTCTAGTCAGTAAGACGAGATACCAGCTCTGTTTAATTTTAAAGGCAGGAAGAAGCAAGTAAGTATGTAGCTTCTGTTCAGCTGCCTTGAGCCTTAGCTCCAAGTCAACAGCCACACTGGAGGTCAACAGAATTTAAGTTGTTAAATACTTGGTAGTTTATTATGTTCATAAACAGTCATTTTGGTGTACAGGTCTTAATTACGAGGTCTGATCTTCAAATATTGAATGTGTCTTTTGACAATGGGATATGACTATACTTTATGAAGATAAACAGTTTGTTCCTTTCCATATTTTAGATTATTTTCATTTGTCCCTTTTTTTTTGTTTTAGGCTTACAGTTATCTATTTCTTTGTGTCATTCCTCAAATGATAAGAAATCCCAAAAATCTGCTACTGAGAAGCAAAGTCCAGAGGACCATCTTTATGTTCTAGAACATAATTTGCATTTACTGATTAGAGAGGTAATGAAATAAATGTTTTTCTTTACACCGTGGTGAGCATATCCAGGGCAGTACGTATGCATAAGCCTCCCCTCGGTTGGGTCTTGATTACTCACAGAGCAGCAATAATCACTGACCATCTGTGAAGTGAAAGATCCTTGCTTTTTGCTGGGGGATACAGAGATAATCAGAATACAGTCCCTATTCCTAGTGGTAGAAATATACAACGAGCTTTATAGTAGAGGTATAAGAAGTGCATGTTAAATGGTGCAGAAGGGATGATTCTGTTTGGGGGATCAGGGGAAGTGTCTTGCGGGTGCCTGTGAACTGGACAGTTGAAATGAGTTATTTCAGGACATATTCTACCGTTAGGTTATTAGACCTGTGTTCCCAGAGTCCTGATTCACAGTTTAGGCTAATTTCGAAAGAATTACCTGAGAAACTTAATGTTGTTAGGTGCCATTTGAATCGATTCCGACTCACGGTGACCCTATTTACGATAGAATGAAACACTGCCTGGTCCAAAAACTTAATACAAATACATTTTCCAGCTCCCCTCGCCTCATTCCAAAGTCTGGTTCCATTGATTGTGATGATGCCTACAGTTCTGTACTTTGAAAAAGCTTCTCAGTTGCTTCTGATAGGCAGAACGGCTAACCTAGGGTATTGTAGAATAACTCTTTACTAAATGTGTATTGTGGAATAACTCTTTACTAAATGCATATGTTCTCTTGATCTGACTTACTGAACTTTATTTGATTTTGGATTTTAAAACTTTTAAAATAAAAAACAGAACTTGAGGGGGACACTTCTGTACAAACATTATATATGGCCCAGTAGATTCGCATTCATCTGTATGCCAGGATTGCTCATATGTGATTCAAACACATTGCTTTCATATTTCTAAAATGTGAGCTCTGCTTTGATCAGATGTTGCGTAATATTTCCCATGGTGAGTATTGGTCATTAAAAATGGCTTTTTTTGTTACAGTTTCATAAACAGACCTTGAGTTCCGTCATGATGCCTCATCCAGCAAGTGCACCTTTTGGCCACAAGAGAATGAGACTTTCAGGGCCTCAAGCTTTTGATAAAAATGAAATTAATTCATTACAGTCCAGTGAAGGGCTTCTGGAAAAAATAATTAAACAAGCTAAGCATATTTTTCTGAGGAGTAGGTATGGATGAACACATTTACTATTTTTCTTTGGAATTACCTTCCTTTTTTTTTTTTTTTTTAATTATGATTTAGGTGAAAGTTTACAGAGCAAATTAGTTTCTCATTGAAGTTTATACACAGATTGTTTCATGGCATTGGCTGCAATCTGGCATTGTGTCAGCACTTGCCCCCTTTCCTTTTCCACCCCGGGTTTGCTGTGTCCATTCATCGAGCTTTCCTGCCCCCTCCTGCCTTCTCGCCTTTGTTCCTGGGCAGAGGTGGTCCATTTGATCTCATATACTTGATTGATCTAAAAAGAACATTCCTCACATGTGTTATTGTTTGTCTTATAGACCTCTCAAATCTTTGGCTGAAGGGAGTGACTTCAAGTCTGAGTTAGAAAGGTGTCCAGGGGCCATAGTCTTTTATTATTTCATGTACTTTATTTTTTGGATGCTGTCTTAGTTATCTAGTGCTGTTATAACAGAAATACCACAAGTGGATGGCTTTAACAAACAAATCTATTCTCTCACAGTCTGGGATGTTGGAAGTCCGAATTCAGGGTGCCAGCCCTAGGGGAAGGCATTCTCTCCCTGTCAGCTCTGAGGGAAGGTCCTAGTCATCAATCTTCCCCTGATCTAGGAGCTTCTTAGTGCAGGGACCCTGGGTCCAAAGGACCCGCTCCCCTCCTGGTTCTTCATTCTTGGTGGTAGGAGGTCCCCCTGTCTTTCTGCTCTCCTCTTATATCTCAAAAGAGGTTGACTCAAGATACAACCTGATCTTTGCCTCATTAACAGAACTGCCTCTAATTCTGCTTCATTAACATCACAGAGGTAGGATTTACAACACATAGGAAAATCACATCAAATGACAAAATGGTGGACAGTCACACAGTACTGGAAATCATGGCCTAGCCAAGTTGACACACATTTTTGGGGAACCTAACTCAATCCATAACAGATACTTTTACCTTTTTTGCCATGGCGAGGAAAGGTGACTATAGTGGTCATAGACTGTCGAGGGGGAGACTTAGATCCATGGCTGATCTAACTTAATTATCTCTAACACTGATGGGAAAATTTTGAGACAACAGCCTAGGAATGTGCCTTAGAACATTTTCCTTTCTTCAGTAATTCATAAGATACTTATTCTTGAACTGATTTAAACCTTTTTTTTTTTTGAAGCGTTCTATATTTTTTTGTTGTCACATTTTAGAACTTTGGAAGCCACCTTCTTATATGTAGACTGACTTAATCCACACTTTTTGAGGTAGGTAGCGTTACCCTGTTTTTACTGATAAGATTGAGGCTTAGAGAAGTTAGGCAGCTTGTTCAAGGTTACAGAGCTAAGAAATAGTAAAACCAGGATTTATTCCTGGGTGTATGCAACACCAACACTTACTTTCTGTCTTCCGTGCCCATTTTTTAAAAAAGGACCTTATGTGATTGGCTATTATTGTATCTTTTTCATACGTTAGCTGGTACTCTTACATTATTGGAACTTAGTGAATATGACTGTTTTTACTTCATTCATGATTGTTCTTTGATAGAACTGCAGAATTTTCTGCATAGGTGGACTGTTGTTTTACAGATGATATTTTATTTTTGATTTTCAGTTTTTTCTTGTTAATATAGTCATGGTTTTATTAACACACTAGAATGAAAAATTAGTCCTTCAGCTTGTGGTAAATGAATTAGGAAGACATGTTAGAGGAGACAACAAGATGCAATGGAAGGAGTGAGGAATTTAGAGTAAAAGGTATCTCTAAGCCAGGGCTCAGCCACCCCTGGTAACTTTGGACAAGCCACTTAATTGCTGTGGCCTTCCATTTATTCTGCTGTCACCTGGGGATATAAGACTCAGGTCCTAAGATTAAACTAAATAATGTGTGCAGAAGTTCTTTGCAAACAATAGCATGTTATGTGGTAGGTTATTGTTGTTACTGTCCATGTATACATTTCAATTATAAAGCTTAATTTAAGTGTATTATTAGCTGTTATGGATTGAATTATATTCCCCCAAAGTATGTGTTATAAATCCTAACCTCTATGCCTATGGTTATAATCTCATTTGGGAATGGGTTGTTTTTATTATGTTGATGAGGCAGGATTAGTATAGGGTGTATCTTGAGTCTGCCTCTTTTGAGACACAAAAGAGATTAAACAAGTGACCAAAGCAGAGATGGGGGCAGAGAGATGTCAGGCCACATGAAGATTGCCCAAAAGCAGAAACTCCTAAGAGGCAAGGACCTTCGTCCAGAGCTGACAGTGAAAGCCTTCCCCTGGAGACAGCCCTCTGAATTTGGACTTCTGGTCTCCTAAACTGTGAGAAAATAAATTTCTTGCAATTCTTTTATAGCAGCTCTAGACATTTATTAGTCTTGCAAATTTCTGATTGTCCGTAAAATTCAGTGTTCCCTGAAGTAAATGAGGAGCAGGGGAATAACTGCCTTCAGAACCATTATTTATCTCAGAGGAGCAGTTTATAGTATTGGAAGCAGCAAAGCTTTAAAAATGTTCCTTTTTTCCTTAGTTATAGAAAAAGACTCTAATTGTACAAAAATAAAATTAAAATTAACCGCTATAACATCATCCAAAACTAAACCAAACCTGTTGCCATCAAGTCAATTCCAACTCATAGCTACCCTACATAGGACAGAGTAGAATTGCCCCATAGGTTTCCAAGACTGTAATCTTTACGGAAGCAGACTGCCACATCTTTCTCCCGAGGAGTGGCTGGGTTCAAACTGCCGACCTTTCAGTTAGCAGCTGAGCACTTAACCATTGTGCCACCAAGGCTCTCGTAAACACATACACAGGAAGAACTACTAACATGCTGGTCTGTTTGGGTATGGGGGTGTGTGTGTGTGTGTGTATCTTACTTTTTAAAGACATTCTGGATCGTGTACTTCTATCCTGCATTCACTTAAAATTATATTGTAAATTTTTTAATCTTTTATTAAATGCTTTCCAAAGGTAATAGCCTTTAATATCTCCTTATGTAAACCTTCTGTGATTTCTTTTACCAATTTTCAATTGCTAGACATTTTTTATTTCCAGTTTGTTGTCATATGCAATACTGAGATGAACATTATCATGTACATCTACCTGCCGTGTAGGAATTTTGAAGCACTCTCCCGGAAGTCAATCATGAAAAAAGAAGAGAAATCAGAACAGATTAAAAGGAAAAGCACTGGGCAGAAACAGCGTAAAAGAGCAAACCCTAAGCCTGCTTGTGTAAAGCCCCATGTGCTTAGCAGCTGGTCCTTTTTCCTGTTTTCCTCCCTTTTCTTTCTCTTGCCTAAAAAGTGTTAGAATTAGATAATTAGAAACTGAGGGCCTCCAAGTAGTTTGCTTAATTTACATGATTTATTCTTTGGTTCTAAGCAGTAGCTGTTTGGTGCATATAAGCTAAGATATAAAGGCAAAATTAATGGCTCTAGAATGAGACTCCTGGGGTTTTTAATCAGCTTACAGCTATGTGACCTTGGGAAAATTACCTAACGTTTCTCAGATTCTGTTTTTTCATCTGTAGAATGGAGATAATAATAACACTTACCTCACAGTGTCTAAGATTAAATGATATAATTCATTAAAGCACTTATTATAATGTTTGGTACATGATGAACATTTGATAAATCCTATTTCTCATCTGTGTTTGTCATTTTTATTGCTCTTGTAGTAAAAGGTTTGATTGTACAAAATGTCTCTAGCTTCTCTTGCATATGATTATAATTCCATTACAACAGTGGGTCTTGCGTATGTCTGTGGCTCAAGACATTTGTTAGCAGGGATCAAGTACTGACATTTATGAATTGATGTTGTTTATAGAAATTAGGTTAGTGCCCTAGAAATATCTTTCTCACATGTGTTCTGATAAGCTTTCCTTAGTGAGAGGAAATGGGTAGAGTTAAAGGGTAGCAAATCCACCATGAATCGTGATAATCCCAAGTATGTGCCTGAGAGTGTGTTGTGATGTAAAGTTTAAAACCGTGCATCAGAGCGATGTAAAAGAGTTCTCAGAACTATAGCCGGCTTTTTTGTAAAGTCTTGGCCTTTCAGATGGTGGTATTTTTTAAAAGCCATTTAGTTTTTAAATTTTTATAAAATTGATAAATGATTTAAAATTTTATATGGTGACCTTTTTTTTTTTAACTTCTTTTCTTTAAAAGAACCGCCGCAACCATTGACAGCTTAGCAAGTCGCATCGAGGATCCTCAGATACAGGCTCATTGGTCAAACATTAATGATGTTTCTGAATCTAGTGTGAAAGTTTTAATCACATCACAAGGTTATGAACAAATATGCAAGTAAGCATCAAAAATAAAAGTTTTCCATTTAATATGTGAAGTTGCTTTTTATGTATTGATATTGGTGAGTGATTAGATCAAGCTTTTTGGTTTTTATTTGCTAGGATAGGGTAACATTACAGTTAATTATACCAACTGTAGGGTATTTGTAAGAATGAGAAGTAAGAATGTCTAAAATAGTTTCTATTAGGTAAATGTCACGTATTTGAGCTATGATAAAAAATGAACCGCAGCACTGAACAGAAAGCTTCTAACTTCCTTAGACTTGAGGTCTGCTTCAGTTCTTGCTAGAGACTGTGGCAAGCCTAGGATATTTGAAGTAAAGTAGGGCCATTTACCATAGAGCCTGTACCCTCAATATTGTGCCCAAAACGGACTAAGTTTTGTAGCTGTTCCCTGGTCTGGCGTTGATAGTGGGGCTTTTCCGTTTCGTGATTATGCTCTTACAGCTGGCTGACGCCTGCTATGAAGGGGTGAAATAGCTTTTGTCCCCAGCTTTCACAGAGGTGCAGTCTACTTGATTTGTGTTTACAAATGACAAGTTAATATAAACTGGGTAATAGCCAGGAAAAAGTGTTTTTGGCCTGCGTTTGAGCCTCTTTGAAATTTAACAGCTGACAGAATGTAGCAGAGTCCCCTTCCCTAAGTCAGTCTGAGTGAGTCACTAACAAACATTTATCAGGATCTGTGAGTGCTTTATATTTTTCAAGCTTCACTTGCTCTACTTATTTCAGACAGACCTAACCAGGCACAGTGGGTCTCTCCAGTGAGCAAAACACTCTGCAACACACAAAACTACCACCCTTAGGTAAAATGGGCATAAAGTACATTTATAATGTTATTTTTTAACGTGGAGATTTTATTTTTTTAATGAAGAATAGTAGGTGATGGTAGTTAAAGAAAAAAAAAATCAAATAGAAGATAAAAGAGAACACAGTGGGGAAAAAATGTCTTCAAATTTCCGGGAAAACATGGTAGAATGAAGCTGGATCATAGAAGTTTTTCATCCCCTGTACCCAAAGAAATAATAAAATAATGGGAGTGACTTATAGGTGGGGAATTGAAGAGTGGGTTTTAAATATACGTGAAATAAGTTTGGCCAGAGGTTATAACCATTAATGCTATGTAGTGGGAAAATAGGGTTTCATTTAACTATTCTAGACTTTGTTTGTTTGAAATTTTCCATAATAAAAAGCTGAGAGAGAGAGAGCACAGAGGAAAGGAAAATGAAAAAAATCAGCATTAAATTGTTCACACCTAGAACTAAGATGAAACATCTATGCGACTATGGTTATAGGACCCAGTATAAATGTTATAAATTTCTTAGAAGAAAAGTTAGTGATAGTACTTGCCTTGACAGAAACAGGACGGTAGAGGAAGTAGGAGGAGGTAGTACACCCTCTCCTCACTTACTGACATGGTGAGGTTCCAAAGACCAGGTCATTATGTGAAAATGGAGGATGACTACATCATGTAATGGCCAAACCACTGGGAATCTTGGCTCAGCCAAGTTGACACATAAGCTTAATTATCACAGCTAGCATTACTTTCACCTCGTACCTCAGCATTCACTATGGCCAGATGTACATTGTTAGTGAACAAATTAGTATTTTTTTTTACTCTTGTAAATACGAAATGTCACATTAAGAGATCGTAGATAAGTGAGAAGGTGTATAATGTTCTCTTTTATAGCTGAGGTCAGCTGATGCTATTTAAAATTGAAGATAATTCTTTTTCTCACAACTTTATCCCTTAGTCCCTCTTCAGAAGCAATAATTTAAAAGTTCCTTATACATCCTTCTAGGAAATTCTGTGTGTTTACAAGCATATGTATTCCTCCGCCCCTCCCCACCCCTTTTTTACACTGTACCTTGCCTCTTTTACTCATTAGTAGTATATTGGTGAGTAAGCATTCCTTATCAACATGTATAAGCCTGCTTTATTATTTTTTACAGCCTCGTAGTGTTCCATTGTATATACCGGAACTTTTAGTCAGTTTTCTATTGATGATCATTTAGCTTGGGTGCAGGAAAGTGATTTTGTACATGTGTGAATGTATGCATAGGATAAGTTCCTACAAGTAGAGTGATGAGAATTCCTGTTCCCTCCCATTTGTTTAAAAAAAAAAAAAAAAAATTGCTTGGATTTATAAATCTTTCCATTTAAGTCTTCTGAGTTTTGTTTTTTTAGAATGGAATATGAAAATTTTAATTAATCAAAATTATATTTGTATGTAGATAATTGCCAAAATGCAAAATTGGAGAATTTTGTGTTTCCTGTGCAGATCATATGCTAAAAAATAGCAAGCTGGTTTGGCAAGAGTATGATCTACATGTTATTCATTAGCTATTTTTTAAGTATCTCTGTTTGACCTAAGCCAAGTTAGCAGGTGTGCGTATTCTGGATTGTTTCCCGATTATTTTAGGAGGAAGGGGTAAGGGATTAACAAAACCTTTCCCTTTCTACACAAGAATATGACTTCTGGTTACTTCTTTACCTCTAGTCCCCTGGTAACCTGATAAGAAAGATGTAACCTACAATACCAGGTGATACTGCGTGTGGTAAAATGATGCCAAATTTGTAAAATATATCTGGACTGGGAGGAATTAAAAATACCTGATGGGGACATCTTGGGCTTCCCTGGATAGGGTGACTCTTAAAACTGACATGTTTCTGATGGGGACCCTGGAAACCATGCCTGTGGAGTTGTCACAAGGGTTCTTAGCTCCTACGTGGAGTGAGGTTTCTAAATCAGGGCAGGTCTTGCACCTATCCAATGTGGATCTCATCTCCTTGCAGCTAAGCTGTGCTGCTGCTGTGTAGACAGCTGTGTGCCCTTCTGCAAGGACTGCCATAGAAGAGAAGCAGCTGAGGCTGCACTGTGGCAGGCCGCAGTTCCTGTCCTGTATCCTTCTCAGTAACCTGGTGCTCACTGTGGCCTGTGGTAGTGTTGCATGAGTACGTTTAGTTGATTCTAAAAAGACCTCTCCCCAACCATGGATGTTGGAGTAGATAATTATTATTGTTTTCTTTTCCTTTGATGTAAAGAATCAATGTCTGTGGCATAGTATAAGGTAATTTTGAACATTTCTAATGTTTAGTATTTGTGTCTGTAAAGGTCTATTCAGCTGCAATTAAATATTGGAGTTGAGCAGATCCGCGTGGTACACAGAGATGGAAGAGTAATTACACTGTCTCATCAGGAGCAGGAGCTACAGGATTTTCTTCTGTCTCAGGTAATAGTTGCAGACCCAGCTACAGGTTTTGAGCCCCTTCCTCTCATAACCATGTCATAAATTAGTTTTTTGAAGAACACCTTGGGCAGGAAATAGTTAAAAAGTATTCTGAATAAAAACTAAGCAAAGCTAATAAAAGATTTTAATGGTTTTATGTAATAGGAGGAAATGTACATTTTGTTAGAAAGTGACAGTGAAATAAGCAGGAGTGTGTGTGTGTGTATAATAAGACTGGACTCTTGACTGATAAAATACTGAAAACGTGCCAGTTATTCTTTGCACAGTTCAAATTTCTCCAAGGGAAATTTGCTTTTTGGTCACATCGAAATCAATTCTTGCACTATTCAATGATTTATAACTAAGATTTAATTAGGAACCAGATTATTTGGTATGGGGATTTGTTTAAAATTATCTCTGAATTGTAAACTTGGGTAAGTCAAATAGTTCTGTGGGTGTCTGTCTTTAGAATGGGCTAGCTAGTATCATGTAAAATGCCAGCACATTCACTGTTCATCTTCCATGGAGACTTTGAACATAGTATAGTGAGTACCAGTATACCCCTCACTTAGGTCTACCAGTTGTTACCATTTTCCACAGTTACTCGCTCTGTCAATCTTTCTATCTATCTGTCATGTATCTGATTTTTTTAAAAAACTTTTTGCAGACAATATAACACTTCACCCATAAATACCTCAGCATGCATCTCTGGAGTAAAAATATTCTCCCATGTAACTCTAATGCCATTGTGACTTCAATGAAAATTAACAATAGTTCCTTCTATGGAAGCTTTTAACTTCAGCTCTTAGAGTATTAGATTATATAGGAGAAGAAAACAATTTTTTCTGCCGTTTTATTTAATTTGTAGTGTATGTTTGATACCTGTAGTTTAATTGAAAGTGTTGATTAACTGTCCCAGATTTCTTTCCACTTAGTTTGTGTTTAAGATTAAGAACCAGGTCTGAGACTAGCAAATTTTTTTGTTTTTCATATTTACCAAAGTTTACAATCCCTTCAGGACTACGTGTGAGTAGAGAAGTATTAACCCAAGAAAACCAGAGAAAGGAGGATCCAATACAAAACTATAATGGCCATTCTCCATAGTAATAAATGGGATATTTTAACCTTAATCTTTAAGAAAGAGCTCCTCATATTAAGCGGCAGTGTGGACAGTGCTCTGGAGTAGGTGTTAGGAGTTCCAGTCGCAGCTCCTCCTCAAACTTGGTGTGTCACACTGGACAAATTTGTAAAACAAGAACAATATTTTTCCTGTCTCCTTCCTGGAAGATGTGATGATCTGGTGAAATACTGAATTATGGGAAAATGCTTAATTATGGAAAAGAGTGTATTTTTGAAATGCTAATGTAAGATATTTTATTTTCATATCACTATTGAAAATTCAAAAAAATACCAACACTTTCCACCCTAAAAGCAATAATCTTTTCTACTGATCTGCTTCTCTGGTGTCATGAAAATAAAACGCATTTGTGAGGCATGGCAGCCCAAGCTCTTGGTTGATTACATCACAAATTAGCTTTGGTCAAATTAAACACAAAAAGTAATTATTGTTGGGAAGTCTAATGAGCAAGGCTTAGAAATGGATGGGGACCAAAGAAAGCTAGTGAGTGAGACCCACAGCCCGGAAATTCCACTGTTTCCCGCCTGGCACTCCTGCCTTCACCACTGGTGGCAGAATGCATTCTAAATTGTCCCTGAATATCAGCCAGGGTCTTAACAGGAAATAGACACACAGAAGGATAATTCCAGAAGAGTCTAAGGATCTACAGTTGGTCCACATTATTTGCAGATTGCGTGTTTGCAAATTTCCGTACTTGCTAATATTTATTTATAATCCCCAAATCAATACTTGCAGTGCTTTTGTGGTCATTCACGGACATTCACATGCACCCAAAACCCGAAAACTTGCTGTGGAGTCGATTCCGACTCATAGTGACCCAACAGGGTAGAGTAGAACTGCCCCATAGGGTTTCTAAGGCTGTAATCTTCATGGAAGCAGACTGCCATGTATTTATCCCGTGGAACTGCTGGTGGCTTCTAATTGACAACTTTTTGGTTAGTGGCCAAGCGCTTTAACTACTGCACCAGCAGGGCTCCTTATGTGCATGCACAGATCAAAAAAAACCTGCTGCTGTTGGCATGCACAGAGAGGTGAAAAACTTGAGGAGCCCCATGTAGGTTGAACCAGCCAAACCAAAACCAAACCCAGTGCCGTCGAGTCGATTGCGACTCATAGCGACCCTTTAGGACAGAGTAGAACTGCCCCGTAGAGTTTCCAAGGAGCGCCTGGCGGGTTTGAACTGCCGACCCTTTGGTTAGCAGCCGTAGCATTTAACCACTACGCCACCAGGGTTTCCTGTAGGTTGAACACAGCTTGGTATTCACTAATTCAGTGTTCGCAGCACTTTATAGAATATAACTAATGCGAATGACAAGAATCCATTGTATTTAAGGTCTGGATGTAGGAGAACCACAAGGGGTAGTGCAGTAACTTGCTGCTAATAGTACCAGGCCCAAGGGACTTAGTAGGTACCAGTCATAGGTCCAAAGGGATAAGGACAGGGAGAGGTTATAGGAACCCTAAAGGGAAGAGTCATGTAGAATAGGCCACCTTTAGAATACCAGTAGTTTGTAGTCGGGGGGCATAGCCAGCTGAGATAGCCTCACAGGGAGGCAACCAGGGGAATCAATACCTTGGCCTCACTCTCTTGCCATCCTGTCACGGTTCCTGTTACCTGAACCCAATCTGAAGCCAGAGGGCAAGGAAGCTGTGCCAGATTCAGTGATCCAGATGGGAGTCTCCAGCTGGCCAAGTTTAGGTCACGTGCCTGTGACCCGCTGCCAGTGGGCAGGGAAAGGCTAATTTAGCTTCTGCAGTGGGAAGTGGTGTCCTGTTGTCTCCCTCCAATACTCACCCAGAGGAAGATTCGCCAACACGAGAAAGGGTACCTGTGCTAGACATTGAATACCCCAGGTTTACTTTGTGATCATTGTGCCAAGTCACTGCAAAGTAAATATCCCTGCTGATTGTCAATAAAGTTTCCTTTTTTCTTCACAGATGTCACAGCATCAGGTGCACGCGGTTCAGCAGCTAGCCAAGGTGATGGGATGGCAAGTACTGAGCTTCAGTAATCACGTAGGACTGGGGCCCATAGAGAGTATTGGCAATGCCTCCGCCATAACAGTAGCCTCCCCAAGTGGTGACTATGCCATTTCAGGTATTGTCTGCTTGTTTGAATGAGAAGGGACCATTGGGAGTTTGGTCTTAACATTTAGCTTTGATGGTTACACATAGTTAAAATTAAGTTATCTCTGTAGTAAGTGAGCTAATGTACTATTTATGCTGAGCATTTTTATGACCATAGCTATTATTCAGAGCAAGAGGTTATTACCCCTCTTTTCAGTAGTTATGAAAATTGTTTTTAGCAACATAGTTTCCTAGGAGATAGACTGAAAACTGCTGTCAGCATTGTTAGGCTTACAGTTTTAAGCCTTTAATTGATTAAAGGTAATTAGCTTTTTAAAAATGTACTGCTGCAAATATGCAAACAATGATACCTGATCCTAAAGATGGTAAAGGGATGGAACACAGAGGAGAGCTGTTTTATTAAGCACCTAGTAGGAGCCCTGATGGCACAGTGTTTAAAGCGCTCGGCTGTGTACCAGAAGGTTTGCAGTTCGAGTTTACCAGCCGTTCCTCGGGAGGAAGCTGTGGCAGTCTGCTTCTGTAAGGATTTACAGCCTTGAAACCCTATCGGGCAGTTCTACTCTGTCCTACAGGATTGCTGTGAGTCGGAATGGATTCGATGGCAATGGGGTGAGTCAGGTACTTTAACAGACACCTGCACATACATTATCTAGTTTAAACTTAGAGTGCTTCTGGTTTTAGTGTGATCTTATCTAAATAACTGCCCTAAATACTTTAAAAATATTTGAAAGACTAGGTAGTTAGAAATGTTTTCAAGCTTATGAATCTGCAGGTTTGGACATTGCTGGGTCTTTATAGATAGAAATTTCAAAATACTCTTTTCTTCTTTCCTGAGTAATAGTTTAAACTTTATTAAAACCTAAAGTTCTTAATTCAGGTTAATCTTTCCCTTATCCCTCCCAGTCCTGATTCTGAATGGTTGGGTTTCATTATATAATAGGTGTATATTAACAAACTCGTTGAATTACTAAAATATCAAATGAACACATTAAAAAAAATAAGTTGGCAATTTCCTGAAAATATATAGGACATTTGACTTAAACCAAGATTCAGCTCACCTAATTTTTATAGTGAAAACAGTAATTGATGAATATTTATACCAGCTGTATAAATTAGTACGTTTGCTTAGCATATTAAAACTGAAAAGCATTTTTAAACAAGAATGTTTAAGTTGGTAGGCAGACAAGGTTTTTGTATTCACAGTAGAATGAAGTTGTGAAAATTATCCCTGTTTTCTAATTTGGAAAATGAGTGTGTTGATATTTTGGTTTTGTTCCACAGTTCGTAATGGCCCTGAAAGTGGCAGCAAGGTCCTGGTTCAATTTCCCCGTAATCAGTGTAAAGACCTCCCCAAAAGTGATGTTTTACAAGATAGCAAGTGGAATCATCTTCGTGGACCTTTCAGAGAAGTTCAGTGGAATAAAATGGAAGGTCGAAACTTTGTTTATAAAATGGAGCTGCTCATGTCTGCACTTAGCCCTTGTCTACTATGATTTTTTCCAGAGCAGTTAGAAACTTTGACTTGAGATGTTTGCAGCATCAACTAGAAGCACAAGGAAGAGAACCCTTCCAAAGGAGTATTGTTTTTAAAAATGATAACTAGCAAATATTTACCTAGCATTTTGAAATCTTTCACTTTATAAGTGACAAGTGCTTTGAAATGCTGGTATATGTACAGTTACAGTGTATGGAGAGAGGTAAAATGATACATTTTTGTGTGTGTGTGCAGTTAGTCTGAACATTTTACTAACTCATGTCTTTGAATTTGCTTTTTCAAATATTTGTTCTTTGATGTTGACATCGAACAAAGTTAAGTGATTAAAAATCTCCAAATACTTTCTGAACTCTTAATTATCCAAATGAATTGTGTCCTTAACTGACTGGTCTCATTCTACTTACTGTTTGTGAAAGGAATTGCTTGGGAACATTTAAAAAGCCTTTATGACCCAGCTTTCTTACAGGAATTTACTTAGACTGAGACCTTTCCCGTGAAATGCAACAAAGTACATGCCAACACAGGCACCTTCTGTACCAGAGCTATAAAAGTGTGCTCCTGTATTAGTAATGAATTACCTCTTTCTCCAGTTGTCTTTTTTATGCATGCCTGACTCGACTTCTCAGCAATGGGTTTGGTTTTTTTGGTTTGAGACTAGCCAAGATAGATGCTTTGAGAACTTCACAAAAAGGACCCTTTGAAGGTATGTATAGTTGAGAAGTAGGCAGTTGTATCTGTAGGGCTTTCTCGTGTCCCTTTTTGACCTGTTCTCCCACTTTAAAGACCCCACTCTCCTTGAGTCACTCAGTGCATGCTCATTTGTAGCTCTCCCCTGGGGTTTTCTTTTCCAGCCTCCACCCAGTGCCTGGGAGTACTGCTTACAATTGAAGTCTTTGGTCCTATCTTACTCCATGAGCTCTCTGCTTTTTCAAAGGGAAAGTAACTAGTGGATTAATGGATTATCTTTTCCCAGTAACATGTTGGGACTTCATGGAAATAGTGCCCCAGTCCTAAAGTGTGCCTGAGGAATTTCTGAATTTCTTTAGTGAGTGGTAGATTTAATCTTACGAGCCTTTTGGTACCACTGAAAATTTTATTATATGGGGCTCTCTGATTATGAGTAAGGCCTTCATTTTTAAAATAGGCATTCTGTTTTATTAATTCATAAGATCAGTATGTGAGGTAATTTTTTTTTTAAAGTGCCTCTTTATTTTTTTCCTCTTTTTTTTTTTCTTTAAAAGAAAAACAGCTTGTAGGCAATGAAATACCTAACACCTTTGTTGAACTATGTTTTTCCTCCTTCTGATCAAGGTACTGCATCTTTCTATCCATGGGAATTAAAGGAAGTGGCATGCTTGGGCAACTAATCATTATTTAAAAATCTTTAGTGCTTCAGAAATTATGATGGCTTACAACATTTGCCTTGGCTAATTTACTAGGCTAATCTGTACAATGGAAACTGTGGTGGCACAGTGGTTAAGAGCTACAGCTGCTAACCAAAAGGTCAGCAGTTCGAATCTACTAGGTACTCCTTGGAAACCCGATGGGGCAGTTCTACTCTGTCCTATAGAGTCTCTATGAGGCGGAACCTTCGGCAATAAGTTTTTTTTTTTTTTTTTAATCTGTACAATTCTATTCAAATAAGGTCTTTTAATAGCTTTCAAAGGTTCACATTGTAGTGTACTATATCCCAAACTTAGTGAAGGATCAATTTTTGTTTTTTAAAATTTCCATCCACTACAGATTGATAACTTTGATAAAATACAGTTGCTATGTGATAGATCACTTTTATATGGTCTTTCTTTCCATGGTCTTATAACTCCCACCAAACGACTGTGTGAGGCTGTGCCAATGAGGTGCTTGTGGCCCACCAAGGGGATTGGATAACTTGTGAATAATGGAAATAAGGTACATGGCACCCTTGTGGGGTGGGACCATGCAGATAAGGTATATGGAGCCTAATGAGGGGATTGGTCAGTTTTGCCATCCCACTAGGCTTAAAATGAGCTATCCTAGAGGTGGAAAGGGGGGGTTCTCACTACCACCAAGAAGAAGAGATGAGCAGAGTTGTACCCTTTGGATCCAGAGTCCCTGTACTGAGAACCTCTTAGACCCATGAGACAGAGAGAGAGAGCTGTAACGCCAGAGACAAGATGCCAAGAAGTGGCAGCAGAGAAACAGGGGCAGCAGAACCAAGAAACTGACACGAGACAGCGTAGTGGGCCTCCTGGTCCAGAGAACAAGGCGGTTAAAGTGGATGTGCCAACCCACAGAGCGAGAGAGCTGAGTGCCTTCGAGCTGCAGCCTACAGGTGGAGTAAGGTGCCTCTGGGCACTTATTGGCAGAGCTAAAGAGCTTTGTAACACCTGCCTAAGTAGGGCAGAGGCCAGGCTCAGGGCCCAAAGGCCTGAGAGAGGCCTGTCTGCAGGCACAGCTAAGAAAAGGCTGTCCTGATAAAAAAATGAGTCATTCTTAATCCTGAATTGTAACCTGTTACTTCCCTAATAAATCCCATAACTAACTGTGAGTATGGTCTGTGAGTTCTGTGTGGCCATTGCAATGAATTATCGAACCTAGCAGAGAAGTTAGAGTGTGCAGTGGGAGGGACGGCCAGTGTCAGCACTGGTAAAGAGGTTGGAGTGCGGAGTCACGTCTGACCTCCACCTCACAGATGTCAGCCTTGGGTTGGTGATGCTGATAACGACTCTCCTCACCCCTTGTGAAGTTAGAGGACGAGGGCTACCGCTGCCACCACGCCATTTCTACAATAAAAATGAATTTAAAAAGTGAAATTTGTAAACAGATACAAAACGTATCCCTTTTATTTGATTTAATAGATACAAAATTACTGTCAAATTGATATAAAAATTCTGAATCTTTTCTCTTTCTATGCGTATCTGTGGACCAGTAACAGTTCACGAACCAGGACCGCCCTTTGAGTAGCACTGTTGGTAAGACGTGCACCTGGTCTTTTTCCCTGGGGTAGCTGACCACGGTCATGATCTGCATTTCCTTCATGTCTTCCTTTCTTCTGATTTTAAAGTCATTGCTTAGTGACTAGCCATTAACCACTTATAAAATAGCAGAAACTAAAGCAGGGCTTCGAACTAGTTCATTCCTGCTCTGACCCACTGCTGAGAATTTGCAATTTCCACCCCAGCTGTACTGAATCAGAATCTACATTTTAACAAAAGCTCCTAGTGATTTCTTACATATACCTGGGTGTCTTGTTAAAACGTAGACTCTGATTCAGAACACCTGGGGTGGAAATGCAACTTCTCAGCAGGGGGTTGGAGCAGAATGAACCAGTTTGAAGCCCTGAACTAAAACAAGTGTGGGGGAGATAAGGGAGCTTAGTTGCTGTGCCAGCAGCTCTTGTGCCTTATGGTTTATTTACCTTTTCTACTTACCATATCAACCTGAATTACCTGGAGTTGGGAGCATGTGCTGTGGATCTTGGGAAAGAAGTTGGAGAAAATCAGTTTGTCCCCCTTACAAGTATTTAATTATCAGCAAAAAAGCTGGGTTTGAATGTTGACTGTCCATGAGCTTGCGAGGTTACCCCTCTCTGGACCTGTTTCCTTATGTATAAAAAGGCGACCAGGATGCCTCCTCTGTTAACTTCAAGGGTGTTTCAGAGGTTTCGATATGGTTGGTGACACGTGTTAAAATCTAAAATGCTATGTAAATATAAAGCATTAAGCAACTGTTTTCTAAGGGTCTAGCCAATTATAAGTTAGGAAAATCGTTAAGACTCTAGCTTTATTTTTTTATTAAGAGAAAGCCTTTCAGGATGTCCTGTGTTTTTCAAATGTGACAGATGTTTTGTATGTGGTGGAGACAGTGAGTGCTGTTGTGGGTATGAAGATTTTAACTTTTGCCAGTTTATTTTTAAGGCCACGCCCTCTCATAATCTTCCTGATTGTCTTTAAACTTCCCTGCTCCTGTTCCTCATTTATGACCTACACCCTTGCGGCTAAAGCCATGTTGAATCTCACTGTAGCATGGAAACTTCTTCCCAAGTCTTACTGATTTTCCAAGCCTTATTGATGGCCAGTCACAACTGAAAAACTCCATCTTTTTAGGTAGCACCATGGTACAAGCACTACTCAGAAAGCAGTGACCATAGCTTCAGCGTTCTGCAGTTTGCTTTTACCTATTTCCAAGTCCACTTCTAGAAGTTTATCATATAGAAATACTTGCACTGACTCATAAAATGACCGAGATCCAGTGCTGTGGAGTCGATTCTGGCTCATAGTGACCCTAGAGGACAGAGTAGAATTGCCCCATAGGATTTCCAAGGAGCAGCTGGTGGATTCAAAATGCCAACCTTCTGCAAGCAGCCGTAGCTCTTAACCACTGTGCCACCAGGGCTCCAAGGATCATTAAAGCAGTCTGTAAAAGTAAAAAATTGAGACCAATCCAAATGTTCTTCAGTAGGAGAATGGCTAAATAAATTATGCTAGGACCCCCGGGTTCAGGTGCTTATTTGTATTTCTCTGAATGACTGAGGACTTTTTCTACTCCCACTCTTCTGGCCCCCCTTGCTTAGGAACCAGAACAGCTTCCATGTTATACTGTCTTCATTTCCCTATTTACCAGTTGTGAATGAGCCTCTTGCTGTTATAGAAACATTTGTTATATTACAACAGACTGTATTTGACTTGAAACTTGATAGATGAGGGAGAAGTTTGAGATACAAAAGTGACATACAATCTGAAAAACTGATAATTTAGTGAGTATGCCAGAGAGATGAAGCCAATGGCAGAATCTTTAAGCGCCCCCAACCTGGGCCTCTTGAGACCAAACAGACGTAATAGAGATGTGTGATGTGTTTGGTATTTGACGAAGCCTCACTCTAAAGCTTCACCATCAGATTTCTTTGCTGGAACACCATCAAATCAATGTGATACCCCTGGTTATCTCATTAATCACGAATTTTAAATTGTCATTTATGCATTGTTGATGAATGAAAACAACTGATTATTTAATAAATTCATTTTGTTTAATAGGAAAAAACCTTTTTAAAACATGAGGTACCTAAGGAAAATACTAAGACAGAAGTGCCTGAACAACCACTGGTCTGTTGCAACATAGGGATTTAACCTACCTGTTTGTTCACTTTGTAGGAGCAAATCTAAACCTAAAACTTTGGACTAGCAATGCACTCTCCTTCTGTCATGGATTGAATTGTGTCTCCAAAAAATATCTGTTGACTTGGCTAGTCCATGATTCCCAGTATTGTGTGATTGTCCACCATTTTGTCATCTGATGTGATTTTCCTATGTGTTGTAAATCCTACCTCTATGATATTAATGAGGTGGGATTAGTGGCAGTTATATTAATGAGAAGAACTCAATCTATAAGATTAGATTGTGTTTTAAGCCAATCTCCTTTGAGATATAAGAGAGAAGTGAGCAGAGAAATGTGGGGACTTCATACCACCAAGAAACAAGAGCCAGGAGAATAGCATGTCCTTTGGACCTGCAGTCCCAGCACTGAGGAGTTCTTGGACCAGGGAGGATTGATGACAAGGACCTTCCCCCAGCGCTGACAGAGAAAGCCTTCCTCTAGAGCGGGCACACTGAATTTGGACTTCTAGACTCCTAGACTGTGAGAGAATAAAGCTGTCCACTTGTATTTTTGTTATAGCAGTACTAGATAACTAATTCACCATCCCACCCCAAAACATTCAATATCTGATGAACTTTACATAAAAGCTTGATGTGCCAAACCTGCCAATATTCTTACAATTCCTGAATCCTCTGAAAGAGGAAGAGATTCTTAGGAGAAAGAGCTGAACGCATTAGCTCATAACAGGAGTAAGCCCTTGGTTGAGAGCCAGTCTGGTGGAATACAAAGTTTGCCCAAGGCTTTTATTTATGTGTATGTCACTTGGAATAAAAAGTCATTTTTTAGCAAACAATAATGTATCCATGCTATGGATTGCATTGTACAGGCATTTTAAGAAAAGTGAAGAATAGAGACACGAAATAATGCCCAAGATACATTAGGGGAAAAAAGCAAATTGTAGGATAATATGTGTAATAGAATTCCATTTGCCTAAAAAGAAAATAGGTTAAATAGTTGTGGTGTATGTATAGACAGATATGTTCATATATGCATAAAAGTCAAATTTAACCACTGGGGATGAAAGGAAAACTTTCACTAACTTTTACTTTATATAGAGAGTTAAGAATCATTTGAATTTTACAGAAGGATTGATCACTTTTGTAATTAAAACCAACCCAAAAGACCCATCTAATATTCAGAAGGCAATGGAAATAGCGACCTCAGGAACTATGTTCTCCAGAATTGGAAAAGCTGGCAACTGGAACGGTTCAGGTGCACAGAGAGGCACCCATAATACCATTGCGGTATGGTGGATTCCGACTCATAATGAGCCTATAGGACAGAGTAGAACTGCCCCATAGAGATTCCAAGGCTGTAATCTTTGTGGAAGCGACACATCTTTCTCCAGCCCTGACTGAAAAGAATCACCCAGAGCCTCTGTTCTTAGCAAGGGTGGGTCCACACACAAAGGGCCAGGGCTTCTGGTTTTATTTCGTTCTTCAAAACAGTTTTTATTTCCACAGCTTGAAACATATAGCTTGACATTCATACTGGTAAATCTCTATATGTAATATTCCTCTTTTGGGAAAAAAAAAAAAAAAAAGGCTCCAGAATCAAAAACTTTTCCACTGGAATGTTTGAGATGGAGGGAGCCTTGAAAGTGCAAAATAAATGCTTTTTTCAGAGAAATGGAAAGCTGAAGGAAGAAACCATGATGAGATTTTTTTGAGCAATTCAGTTTACATCTGAGTTTGCCCAGGAAGGCCCATCCCGGGGTAGAGTTTTGGAGGGCAGGTATTATATTCCATATTCCACGTATGCCAGCAGCTACCCAGCTCCAAACCAGTTTCCTGCTGATGGGCCTTCTGTGTGAAAGAGGGGAGAGCAATAACTAGACTGTCCTTGATCCCCTTTTGTCGGGGGTACTCTTACCGTGTTCCTTCATGGTGCTAGAGACTGACAGAAGCAAACTGTTGTGGCGGGGGGGGGGGGGGGGGGGGCGGTTCCTCTGACAGCTGCTGGGAGAGGGCCCAGGTGTGCATGTTTGCTTGTGTGGTGTGCATGTTTGCTTATGTGAGCGTGTAGACGTTCTTTGTGTCTGAGGGCTCTTTGTAACTTCTGTGTGTCTGGTACTACAGCTACAGACCAGCTGTAGAGACCAATTACTGTCGTCTAGGCCTTTCTCTAGATTATTGATAGTACATGTCTGAATACTCCAAAAGATTTCTTCCCATAGCTCTGGGTTCATTATTTAGGGAAAGGCCTCATACTAACTTTTTCAGGTAACCCCTTACCTGCCACATGAGAAATACTAAAGATATGGACACTGGGGACCTGAAGGGAGGGAGAACAGAAGGGAGTGTCTTAGCGCCCGTGTTTACATGGGTGAATTTCCAGCTGACGGCTGGGAACATCGCTAATAACTTCTGCCTCCATCATAATCGGAGTGGTACCTGTGGTCTGTAGTTAAGAGTGCTGGGAAGAGAAAAGAATTGGAAATAAATTAATTCGTGCCTGCATTAGAGCTTGCCAAATGGAAGCTGGGATAGAGAAACTTTCAGAGTAAACATGGTGAGCAGCAACCTGAGAGAATAAGGGCCAAGACTACCTATGGCTCAGTCCCCAATCTTACATGGAACCCCAATATCCCAGGGCATTTTATCAATTTCCAGCACTCAGATAATAAGTGCTCTTTGCTTTCCAGATCCTTGTAGGCTCCTTATGCTTTCCTTCAGTTGCTCGGAGTGCTCTATACAGACTGTGTGCTTTGTTTGATATCCTGGCTGTGAGGTAGGTGAGGCCAAGTGTTCTTAGCCCAGTTAGGAGAGGGAAGGGCCTGACTTGAGGCAGGAAGTGGCAATCACTGAGGGGGCAAGAACAGAACCCCAGGCCTAATGATTATCCAGGTGTACCACCCGGTTATTCAGGTTCAGCTTTCACCCAGGTTGCATTACCCAGCTCTTCAAGAGGCTGCCTGGAGGCCAGATGCTGCCCATCACATTGCATTTGAAGCTTAGTGGAGATGAGGTGCAGTTTTGCTCACACTGGCCTAATTTTGGGGTCATGGGAGGGAAAAACCAATTAGTGTTGGAATGAGGGAAGAAACAAAAGATAATCTCTCTGTTTCCTGTTCCCAAAGCTGGCCCCTCAGGAACTAATCGAGCTTCTCTTCCCAAAACTCCAAGCCACAGGGCCTTGCCCTGTCCTGAGCAATTCACTGCAGCCCAGTAGTGCTCATCTCAGTCTCTGTCTGCCTCTGGCTCCTAAGCAGCAGATTGTCTAAAAGCCTCAGGTTTGCTTACAGTAGCTCCCACAGCAGTGCTTGTGGGGGTTGGAGGACGCAAGCAGTTTGCAGAGCAAGCGGGAACACAAGGCACAGAGAGCATGTTCGAATGTGGGCTGCATACTCCTGAGCCTGGAGATACTCTGGCCTCTGATACAGGGACTCCTCCAACAGGCCAGTCCCTGGGCCACAGCAAAGTGTCGTGAGCAAGCTGCCAGCAGCTGCACTGTGCCATTGGTTATGGACCAACGTGGCCGGAAGCTGCAGCCAAGCAAAGCTCCTGGCGCAGAGCCTCAGTGCTCTTCTCCTTGAACTTAGTGCAAAGGCTACAGCTGGCTTTGTTCAGTCCATAGCCTTCAACTCCATGCAGTCAGTCTGTTAACTTCTTGCTGTCCCATCGCCAATGGGTTGCTGTGGCAGGACAACAGTATGGATCGGCTGCATTTGCTTCTTTCATTGGAAAATAATGTTTTCCTCTTGAGGTAGGAATGTAACTGGGTCCAGCCTTGGCTAACACTCAATGTCTTGCAGCTCAATCTCCTCAGTTCTGCTTTCTGTAAAGCAAAAGACAAGTCAGTGAGTTGAAGATGAGCCACACAGTGGCTTCTCAGTGAGAACAAGATAATGTGTGCCACCTCCATCTTCAAAAGCATGAATTATCACAAGGCCCAGACAGTTACCTTTGAGTTTGTGTCTTCTCTTCCTCTGAAACTTATATGCACACTTATTACAAACCCACATGAGGCTGATTAACACTGCGGCCACAGCAGCGAGAAAAGCAAGGAAGACAGCGACAAAGTGGAGGTCTTCATAGAGGATCTCTAGGGGCGGAGGTGAGGGGAACGGGAAGATAACGTCTCTTAATATCATGAAGTCAGCCTTCCACACACTCGCAGCCCAGAGGGGTGCCCACGCCCCTGGGCCAGTCTTACCTGAGACATGCAGAACGATGGTGCCAAACTGGCTGCTCCCCAGGCGTTCCGTCACTGTGATGATGTAGTAGCCAGAATCGCTCACGCCCACACTGAACAGCTGGATGGAGCCGTTGTCGAAGGTGCAGACTCGGTCCTTGTGGCTTTGGGAGATGTTGGCCTGAGTCCCTGGCTTCCACTCCACGATCTTCTGCACACCCCAGTTGGAGGTATACTTCCATTCGATGGTGGGCACCCCGAGGCAGGAGTATTCAACCGAGAGCAGAATGTCTTCTTTAACTGTGGCATTGATGGCAGACTGGGGAATGTACAACGATATGCCCTGACCTGCAGGATGGAGTGCCAGATGTTGGGCATGACATGAACTCATATTTAACTTCACAGAATTCATTAACAAATATTCATTGCCTATTACATGCCAGATAAGGAGCCCTGATGGCACAATGGTTAAGTGCTTGATGGCTAACGGAAAGGTTGGCAGTTGGAAGCCCCCCAGGAGCTTCAAGGGAGAATGACCTGGCAATCTGCTCCTGTAAAAATTATAGCCTAAAAAACCCTATGGGGCAGATCTGCACTGTCACATGGAGTCGCTGTGAGTCAAAATTGACTCAGCATCTAACAAGAACATTACATGTCAAATACTCTTCTAGGATTTGGTGCTAATGCTACAATGCAGGACAAGACAAAGTCACTGTTCCCTGGATCTTAAATTCTAGTAAGCAAGACATACCAGAGATTAATAAACAAAAGACAATTTTAGATAATGACACATGCTCTGAAGATTATAAAACATGGTAGTAGTGACTGATGAGGGTGAAAGTGGCACACCTTATTAGACAGGATGGTCAGGGAAAACCTCTTTGAGGAAATGACCTTTGAACTGAGACCTAAAGGACAAGGAGGAGGAGAAGACAGCGAGCCTTTTAGGCAGAAAGAACAACAAATACAAAAACTGTGAGATGAGAAGGAACTTGGTGTGTTTCAAAAAAAAAAAAAAACCAGTATGGCTGGAATGCAGTGAGCAATGGAGAGTTTAGAAGATAAGGCTAGAGAGCTGGGTAGGAGCCAAGTCATGACGTTGTGGGCCAGAGTCAGGGGCTGGGTTTTGTTCAAGGTGATGGAAAAACAAAAGAGGGTTCAGGCAGAGGAGTGACTGCTGTGGAGAATGTTCTGGAGGTGATGGTGGGGAGGGGAGAATAAAAGCAGGGAGACCAGTCAGGTGGTCTGATTTAGGACATATATTTGGAAGTAGGGAGGAGAGAACATGCTGGGGAAATGGGATATGGGGGTTGCTGAGGCAAAGAGGCATCAAGCAGAGGTTTCTGCTTGGGAAACAGGTGAGCTATAGTGCCATTAGCTGAGCTTCTGTATATGTTTTTATACGTATATTAAGGGCGTGCCATGCACCAGGCCCTGTGCTAACTGCGTTACACACATCATCTCATCAAAGTCTCGTACAGCCTACAGTGGCTCTATCAAGGATTTACATATCAGAAAGCTCAAGCTCAACAGGACTAAATAGCTTGCCCAAGTCCACCCTGCAGGGCTGAGAGTCACACAGGGGCTGTCAACACCAAAGCTTACACTTCTAGCCTCTATGCTTAAAGGTCAGTGGTTGGCAGAGTGGAGGGCACAGAATGTGACAAATGCCTCCACACTGAGGGGTGGTCAGGGCTGGCCAGAGACTGGAAGTGAAAAGGGCAGAATTTAAGCTTGGTTTCCACTCACAATTCCTGTTTCGCCTCCTCACTCCTTGGGTGCCCAGCTGCCATGGGTCCAGGTACATGCCTGACACTTTTCCAGGCCTTTTTATCGTCCTCTCTCATCCTAGCACATCCCCTTTGTGACCCTCTCCTCAGGCCTGGTAGGTGACTGGAGATAGTCTCATAAACTCCATGGTGAAAAGTTGGGGAGTAATTACAGCTTTCAGGAGTTACTGCTGCCAAATAAGAGAAATATATTTTGTCCTCAACTCTGTATTAGAAAAAAAAAAGTCAAATTCATAGGAAAGTTGAAAAACTAGTACAATTAACATCTATATCTCCTCCACCTAGGCTCACAATCGTTAACATTTTGCCACATTTCTTTTATTATCTCTCTATTTATATTTAAATTTTGCTACATTTGCTTTCTCTCTTTATCAATCTCTCTATATTTAACATTTTTCCCCCCTGCTGGCTTTGTGGAAATACATTTTTTTTTAAATAATTTTTATTGAGCTTTAAGTGAACGTTTACAAATCAAGTCAGTCTGTCACATATAAGCTTATATACACCTTACTCCATACTCCCACTTACTTTCCCCCTAATGAGTCAGCCCTTCCAGTCTCTCCTTTCGTGACAATTTTGCCAGTTTCTAACCCTCTCTAACCTCCTATCTCCCCTCCAGACAGGAGATGCCAACACAGTCTCAAGTGTCCACCTGATACAAGTAGCTCACTCTTCATCAGCATCCCTCTCCTGCCCATTGTCCAGTCCCTTCCATGTCTGATGAGTAGTCTTCGGGAATGGTTCCTGTCCTGGGCCAACAGAAGGTTTGGGGACCATGACTGCCGGGATTCTTCTAGTCTCAGTCAGACCATTAAGTCTGGTCTTTTTATCAGAATTTGGGGTCTGCATCCCACTGTTCTGCTCCCTCAGGGGTTCTCTGTTGCGCTCCCTGTCAGGGCAGTCATCGGTTGTGGCTGGGCACATATATTTAACATTTTTGATGAATCATTTGAAAGTAACTTGCAGACATTCTGACACTTCACCTAAAAACAAGCCATTCTCCTACATAATCACATTTTTATCCACGCCCCTTGAAAAAAAAATAACATTGTTATAATAATATTATCTAATATACAGTATGGTGGCGCAGTAGTTAAGAACTTGGCTGCTAACCAGCTTCCACGGCTGGCAGTTGGAATCCACCAGCCGCTCCCTGGAAACTCTATGGGGCAGTTCTACTCTGCCCTGTACGGTGCCTATGAGTTGGAATTGACTTGACAGCAACAGGTTTTGTTTTTTTTAATATACAGTATATATTCAAATGGCTCTAATTATCCACCAGATGACCTTTACAATCACTTTTTTGTTTTAATCCAGAATCCAGTCAAGGATGGCTTATTGCCTGTAATGTCTTATTAATGTCCTTTAATCTACTAAAGTTTCCCCACCTTTTTGGCTCTCATGACACGAACATTTTGGAGAGTCTAGGCCAGTTTTCTTGTAGAATGCTCCACAATCTGCATTTGTTTGTTTAGACTCAGATTCGACATTTTAGGAAAAATACTGGAAAGGTGATGCGTTCTTGCTGGATCACTCTAGAAGGCAAATAATGTTAGTTTGCCCCATTATTGGTTAAGGTGGTGTCCGACAGGTCTCTTCATTGTAAGGGTATTTTTTCCCTCTGTAATTAATACATCGTCTGTAGACTAGTACTTAGAGACTGTGTGAATATCCTGTTGTCCAACAGCAGTTCACACAGAGTTTAGCATCTTCAGATGAGCCTCACCTATGTTAGTTATTTCACTGATGGTTGGAAAATAGTGGTTTTCAAATTCAATCATTCCGCCTATATTTGTTGGCTGCCATTCTTCTATCATGAAGAGCTTTTTCTGCCCTCTTCCCTTTTTTAGCATCTCTATGGACTCTGGTGGTGCTGTGGTTAAGAGCTATGGCTGCTAACTGAAAAGCTGGCAGTTCGATTCCACCAGCCACTCCTTGGAAACCCCATGGGGCAGTTCTATTCTGACCTACAGGGTCACTATGAGTTGCAATCAACTCGACAGCAATGGGTGTGGTGTGTGGTATTGACCCATGACTTCTTTTTTTGTTTAACATGTCATAATCCATTATCATCGTTATAATTTTTCCTTCTGGGTTATCCTACATTTGGCCAGTAGGAGCCTCTTCAGACCATTCATGTGTCCTTTGAAATGTCCTCATTGGTTTTTGAGCATTTCCTTGAACAGATTGCATTTTAACAAGGACCCTCATGTCTTAAAGCCAAAGACTGAGAAATTCTGGCATTAGAGCAAATTGGTGGGGAAATCTTTTTGGACAGGCAGTTTTTCTGCATCCTGTGTTCTTACCGAATGGGTTCGTTGGCCCATGGGCCACCGGTGGGAATAAAAGCACAGGGCAAAGAGTGCCTGGTCTGCTGCTATGCTCATGGGGCTCAATAAAATAGTATCACGGACTCTCCAAGGTGGAGGGCACCTTAGTAGTCAATCTCCTACCCAGTGTGAGAATTCAAACAGCTCACCATTCAACCTCTGTTTGAACCCTTTTTTATAGCAAAAGCGAGGTCTCTACTAACAAGGAAGCCTTTTTTTCAATTTTGGGGAAGCTCTGTTTTAGAAGGGGTTCCCTGGCTGGTAAAAACAGTTAACATGCTAGGCTGATAACCAAAGGTTTGGAGGTTTGTGTCTAAGGTGCCTCAGAAGAAAGGCCGGGAGATCTCCTTCTGAAAAATCAGCCATTGAAAATCTTATGGAGCACAGTTCTACTCCGACACACATGCAGTCACCATGAGTCAGGGTTAACTCGATGGTAACTGTCTTTTTCTGTTTAGAAAGCTCCTTTTATTTTGATCTGAAATTTGCCCCCTGTGTAGCCACATGGACTACAAAAGTTCTCTGCTGGTATTTTGGAGCCCTTCAGATAACTGACGATGGTTCTCATGACTCCTTGGATCACCCTGTCTCATTCCAGCTCTCAGTGTGTTACATGGTCTCTGCGGGATGGTTATTCTTTAACAAAGAACAAAGTGCAGAATTTAAGGTTAGTGTGATAAAGAAGAAAACAGAGGTCAAATTCCAGGTCAGCCCTTGGAGGGCAAGAACCATGTGTTTTCTTCATCCTTGTGTGCCAATACCTGCCACGCAGTGGTTGGTCAATAAATGTTAAGTGAATGACTAAATCTTTACTGCAACAAGTGGCAGGAGAAGTTTCCTGATAGGGATATTGCTGCTTGGTGGTTTGAAAAATTAGGCCCATCTAAAAGGTAAATACACATAGGGAAGAGAATTATCATTTAATCAATGCTTCGTGTGCCAATTGCTATCTTAGGTATTTATTATGTACTTTACAATCATTATTTCTTTTATTTTTTATGAGAGTAAGCAACATGCCCATGTGGCTAGTAAATGGCAGAAGCAGGATTTGAATCCAGTTCTGTTTCTAAACCCTGTGCTTTTCCTGTTCTACCTTGTTTTCATCTAGCTATCCATCTCTCTCTCTATCTACCATTTATCCATTCATTTATATTTTCTTATTTCTCTTACCTCAAATATGAACAAATGGAATAGTTACTACGGTAAGATTTGGAGAACTATATTTAAAAGAGTGACAAAGCTATATCATAACCTCTGCATTTCCTGTGTATTCTGTGTTAACCAGGTTAGTCAAGATTAATCAGGTTAACCACTCTGTGTGACCAACCGTGGTGGTCAAGGTTACCAATAGGTTAGTGTCTTGGGAGACTGTTGTTGTTAGGTGCTGTCGGGTCAGTTTTGACGCACAGCGACCCCATCTGACAGAGAGGACTGCTCCATCGGTTTTCTTGGCTGTAATCTTTATGGAAGCAAATCACCAGGACTCTCTCCCATGGGGCTGCTGCGTGGGTTTGAACTGGCAACCTTTCGGTTAGTAGCAGAGCATTTAACTATTGCACCACTAGGGCTCCTTCCTGGGAGACTACCAGTCCTTTTAATACCCTCAAAAACCAAACCCGCTACCGCTGAGTTGTTTCCTACTCATGGTGACCCCATGTGTTGCAGAGTAGAACTGTTCTTCATAGGGTTTACAGAAGCAGAGTACCAAGCTTTTCTTCCCTGGTGCCACTGAATAGGTTCAAACTGCCAAGCTTTAGGTTAAGAGTCAAGCTCAAACCTTTGTACCACCCAGGGATTTAATAATCTTGTTGTTGTTGTTAGGTGCCATCCAGTCAGTTCTGACTCATAGCGACTCTATAGGACAGAGTAGAACTGCCTTATAGGATTTCCAAGGAGTGGCTGGTGCATTCGAACAGCCAATCTTTTGGTTAGCAGTTGTAGCTTTTAACCACTCAGCCACCAGGGCTCAGTCTTAGGGGACTTCATTTTGAGCCTTTTAGTTACTCTGGTTCAAGAAACAACAAAACTGAAAAACAAATAACAACCCCAAGTTTCTCAGCTACTGATACCAGTAGAAACCAGCCAGTGGACCCTTACTGGTTTCTGTATTTTGTCTTGACCAGAAAAACAAATTAATCAGACAAACTAACCAAGCATTTAACTAGGTCTTAGGAACAAAGACTTCCTCTCTCTATCAGTCTACATGTATAAAATTAAGAATAAATGGTCTACGGCAGAGATGGAAAAATTAACAATTGCAGAGGTTTTAAGGCTGTCAACTGTTAAAAAGGTTGAATTAATGAGTAACCACCCCTGTCCTCTCAAGAACAATTGCTAAAATCATTCTAGAACAAGTCCAGGGAAACTTTGTGGCTAGGCCAATATTCCGACCTGGCTCAAAAGTTCTACTCAAGGAGGCTGGTTCAGTAAATCAGATTTTTCTTATAAAATAGATGCCAGGTACCCATTAATAAGAATGATCTTTGTATGGACATGGAAAGATGTCCATGATATGTTTACTAAGTTAAAAAACACATTATAAAACAGCATAATATGATCTCGTTTATATTTGTATGTTGTTGTTAGGTGCCAGTATGTCAGTTCTGACTCATAGGGACCCTATGAACAACAGAGGAAATACCACCTGGTCCTGTGCCATCCTCACAATTGTTGTTATGCTTGAATCCATTGTTGTGGCAACCGTGTCAATCCATCCATCTCATTGAGGGTCTTCCTCTTTTTCACTGACCCTCTACTTTACCAAGCATGATGTCCTTCTCCAGGGACTGATCCCTCCTGATAACATGTTTGAAGTATGTGAGACGAGGTCTCGCTATTCTTGCTTCTAAGGAACATTCTAGCTGTACTTCTTCCAAGACAGCTTTGTTCATTCTTTTGACAGTCCATGGTGTATTCAATACTCTTCGCCAACACCATAATTTAAAGGTGTTAATTCTTCTTCGGTCTTCCTTGTTCATTACCTAGCTTTCGCATGCATATGAAGTGATTGAAAACACCATGGCTTGGGTCTACTTTGAGGAGGCAACTCTTCTCCAGTCATCTTTTGAGTGCCTTCCAATCTGAGGGGCTCATCTCTGGCACTATATCAGACAGTGTTTTGCTGCTATTTATAAGGTTTTCACTGGCTAATTTTTTTCAGGAGTAGACTGCCAGGTCCTTCCTCGTCTGTCTTAGTCTAGAAGCTCAGCTGAGATCTGTCCACCATTGATGACCCTGCTGGTATCTGAATACCATTGGCATAGCTTTCAGCACACAAGCCCCCACAGTACAACAAACTAACAGATGCATGGGGGTTATATTTGTATAAATATGTACTAATATGTATTTATTACATATAGATAAATTTTGGAGTAATATGTGCTAATCAGCTAATAGGAATTACCCTTTAGAGGTTGGGTGGCAAGGGAATTTTATTTTCCAAGTTATGCATTTATATAATTTTAAAAATTTTTGTTGTTGAGAATATACACAGCAAAACATACACCCATTCAACAGTTTCTGCGTGTAAAATTCATTGAAATTGATTGCATTATTCAAGTTGTACAACCATTCTCACCCGGCTTTTCTGAGTCGTTCTTCCCCCATTAACATGAACTCACTGCCCCCTAAGTAAGGTTCCTATCTAATCTTTCGAGTTACTGTCGTCAGTTTTATCCCATATAGATAGTTCTTAAAACATCATGATGCTCAAGGCAGACATTCTTTACTAGTAAAGCTAAACTATCGTTTGGTTTTAAAAAAGACTTCAGGGGAATTTTTGGTTTGAGGTTTAAAGATTATCTCAGGGCAATAGTTTCAGGAGTTCATCAGTATTGGCTCCAGGAAATTGGGAGTCCATGACAATTTGAAGTTCTGTTCTGCATCTCTTTTGGTTTCATAGCAATATTTATATAATTTTGTATTTTTCATTGTTATTTATTGAATTGATAATAATAAGATTTATTTTTTAAAAAATCTTTTTAAGTTCTTCTGATTAGACCAAGGAGTCTTATAAACAAATTTTAAAGAAAAGCTTGAAGTTTAAAAGTTTACTTTCCTTTTCATCTTCACGTGAAAGGACGCAGAGAGACACTAAATGTCTACCCATCTCCCATATTAGATGGGGGATGCCTCTTTTAACGAACAGGTCACAAAAACTGAAGATATTGGCAGGGCAGAAGTCACCTGGAACTTGAACCAAGGGACCCTCTGAAAGTCCATTCCCTGGAGATGGTAAGGTGAGATGAGACCCTCTGGGAACTAATCGGCAAGCTCGTCAGAGAAAGTACTAAGCAGGTGAAGGCCCCTACTGAGCAATGAGCTGGGATAGGATACTCAGAATGGTTACTTATTCTCTTTCTTACACCAGTTTCTAAAAATTGATTCTTTAGGAGGGATATATTTCCTAAAATCACAATAAAGATCAGTACTGTTTGGATAAGATTACGACGGACAAGAATATTGACTAACGGTGACAGATTTATTGCTGACGTGGTTTCTGAATTTCAGGTGTCACAGAGGAGACACCTTAATTAAGATAACTCGTTGCTCTCTCGTTTATCTGGCAAATCACTTATTTAGAAAGTGGGATGATCAGATGCAGCTGAGAAGAGGGAACAGGCATCACTGTCGTCACCATCAAGCCTTTAAGCAGCTAAAACGGAAATTGCAAGACCTAGGGTTCAAAAGTCCTCGTTCAGAAAACTGTGGAAGCGGAGTGGTGGAGTGGTGCATCACATCACAAAAGGGTTGTTTCCAGTGCAGTTAGGTGTAGTAGGAGAGGGCTGGTGCCAGCAGGGTGCACCTAGGTTCAAATCTTGGCTTGGGCACCTCCTAGCTGTGGGAACTGGAGAAAGCTCCTTAACTTGTGTGAGCCTCCGCTTCCTTCCCTGTAGAATGAGGCCTAAAAAACCTCCCAGGAGGAACGCTATGATGATGGTGAGATCACACATGTGAAGCCCAGCAGTGGTCCGGGTCCTGGATGGGCATATAACACCTAACACCTGTTCAGGAGCTGCAGCCCTGACTGCTCTCCTTTCTCTGGTCCAGACTGCCACTGGCCTGTTAGGGTGACCAACATTTGGGGTTTGCCTGGGGCTCAGGGGCTTCTTGGGATACTAAAATCAGGACCCAGAACCAGCTGCTCTCGAATGGATTCCAACTTATGGCGACTCCATGAGTAGAACTATGCTCCACGGAGTTTTCATTGGCCAATTTTTCAGAAGTAGGTGCCAGGCCTTTTGTCTGAGACAGCTGTGGGTGGAATCAAATGGTGATGTTAAACATTTGCGCCACCCAAAAACAAAACTCACTGGCGTCAAATTGATTTCCAATTCCTAGTGACCCTATAGGACGGAAAAGAACTGTTCCATAGGGTTTCCAAGGCTGTAATCTTCACAGTGCTTTTACCACTGCACCACCAAACCCAAAAAAACCAAACCCATTGCCATCAAGTCGATTTTGACTCATAGGGACCCTATAGGACAGAGGAGAACTGCCCCATAGAGTTTCCAAGGAGTGGCTGGTAGAGTCGAACTGCTGACCTTTTGGTTAGCAACTGAGCTCTTAACCACTACGCCACCAGGGCCTCCAAAATCAGGACAGTCTTGGGCAAACTGGGATAATTGGTCACCCTAAGACTCCACAAAGAAATGTTGAAGAACAAAAAGAAAACTCCAAGTTATACAACTGCTAATTTCTGAAGGACAGGGAGGTCAGAAGGGCCTTCATCACCCTCAGGAGATGCAGAAGCAGCCGCTCCAGGCTTAAACTGAGGGAAGAGGAAACCATTCTTCCCTTAAACCTTTGGCTCCCTAACACATGTGGTAGCCTAGCCTCTCAAGGGTCAGCAATCCCACTGTACTCCTATTTTAATGGAGACCTCCCAGTAGTCACTGAACCCAACAGCTCACCCTTCAAAGTTTCTTAAACAGCAGGGCACCACTGCTCATTGATTGCTGGCCTGGTGAAGAATATATGAAGCATATATTATTTCCATTTTACAGAGGAGAAATTAAAGCTTCCTGAGGTTAGGTAATTTGCCCAAAGTTACAGTGAGCTGCCAGCAGAGATTCAAATCCCAAGCACTTTCCACTGTCTTGGTAATGGAGCCATAAAGTTTTCAGGAGCTAGGAAAGGAACAGGAATAGTAGGATTTTTAAAGGGTGGCAAGGAGAGGAAGCGCAGTCCGGATAGTGAGAATAGTAAGTGGACCCAAGGAGGCTTAACGGACCGCAGCTGCAGCATGAGGAATCTATGAAGAAGGTGGGGGTGTGCAGAGGCGGAACAGTGTGGAGTTAACCCAAGGAGTGAGAACTTTATCCCTCAGGCAGTGAAGTCAGGACAGGATTCAGTGTAATGGCAAGAGCTGAACTGGGCTTCTGGAAGGGCAACCTGGCAGTGGAATTCATTATTTTATCACTTATACACGTGATCGGACCTGGGCCCACTACGTGTGGTGTCCTCTGCATCTTCTAGAGAACCCAGCGCTGGAGCCCAAAGAGCCAGGAACAGCCTGCGGCGCTAGGTGTGGCTGTGCCCTATGCCCCACCCTGCCCCTCCTGCTCAGCAGGTTTGCACTGGAGAACTCCGCCCTACCCATCAGAAGCCCCAGCGTCCAGCACACAGCCTGGTACTTTGTGGGTGCTCAAAAAATACTGGTATGAATGTCCTGCCTGTCAAACTGTTGCCAATTTGGAGAGATCAGGAAGGGGGGATGTTTGTTGAGCTGAGGAGCAATGGATTGAGCTGAGAGAGGTGCTAACACAGCCCCTTTCCCAGCCCTAAGTCCTCTGAGTTGATCAGCTAGGAGGGGAAACAGCACAGTTTTAAGACACGACTAATATGTCCATGTCTGTGCCCAGCTTCTGCCCTCCTTTAAACAGGCGAGCCTGTGATTTCGGAAACACAGCTTGTGTAGGCCAGCACGGTAACCCCAAATAATGGCTTTCAGGCTTAGCTGCCAGGAACAGTGGTAACTAACCTCTGCAAACAGTTTGCACCGTACCTTTCCCTCCTGATAGCTCAGCTAGTAATTCCCCCTCTCATTTCCTGAGCATTCAGAGACCAATGCTCAGGTGCAATCCCCAGGGGGCTCCTCGGTGAGCCTGCTCTGTTAATGACGATGGGAAGTCACCCAGATGTCAGACAAACGCAAACCACGTGGACACACGCAGGTTCGATGGACACGGGCAGGTTGGTCCCCTTTCTGTATTTCTTACCTCAACCAGAAAAATCACTCCAAAAATAGCATTAGCCACCATTTCTATTGGTGACACCTATTTGGTACCAGATGTTATGTGCACATTATCACAGCCCAATGCAACCGAGGCTGGGAAAGTTGAGCAATTTGGCCATTATCAGACTGGCAAAGATTAAAAAACTTTGATAATATACTATGTTGTCAGGAGTGTGCGGAAGTCAAACTCAAACATTACTGTGGAAATTGTAAATGGGTGTAACCTCTTTGGAGGGCACTCTGGCAAAATCTATGAAACTATTTAAAAAGCATGTACTCTTTGACCTAGAAATTCCACTTTTAGAAATTTGTCCTATAGGTAATAAGTGCAATGTATGCAAATATATATGTGTAAGTCTAGTCTCTGGGCATAGTATAATCAATTTTAATAGCAAAAGACTGGAAACAACTTATATGTTCACTGGTAGGGAACCAGTTAAATAATCAATATTCATACTTTGGAATACTACAAAGTTAGATCTGTATGTGTTGATATTAGATGTTCTCAAAATATTGTTAAGTGATTAGCCCCTATGCGTCCGGAGTAAAAGAGAAAGAAGGAAACCAAAGACTCAGAGAAGAAACTAGTCCACAGGACTAATAGTGTACACAGACTATGACCTGATCGACCCTGAGATCAGAAGAACTAGATAGTGCCCAGCTACCATTACGGACCATTCTGATCAGGAACACAACAGGATCCTGCTGGAATGTGAGCAAAATGTGGAACAGAACTTAAATTCTTAAAAAGTCCAGACTTACTGAATCAGTTGAGACTGGAGGACTCCCCTAGACTATTGCCCTGAGATATTCTTTAAATCTTGAACCAAAACTATTCATGAGATCATCTTTTAGCTAAATAACAGATTGGCTCATAAAATAAACAATGTCATCCATGAATACTGGGGTTCTTTAAAAAATCATCTATATGAAACCAAATGGTCAACATTTATTCAAAAGCAAAGACAAGAAGGCAAGGGGGCAGGGAGACTAGATTACTGGAAACAGAAAAACCAGAACAGAAATTATGAGAAAGTTGTCACACTGTGAAAAATGTAATCAATGTCACTGAACAAATTGTGTAGAAATTGTTAAATGGGAACCTAATTTGCTGTGTAAACTTGCACAGCAGTTTTAATTAAATTAAGTATATATATATATGGAAACCCTGGTGGCGTAGTGGTTAAGTGCTACGGCTGCTAACCAAAGGTTCGGCAGTTCGAATCCGCCAGGCACTCCTTGGAAACTCTGTGGGGCAGTTCTACTCTGTCCTATAGGGTCGCTATGAGTCGGAATCGACTCGACGGCACTGGGGCTTGATATATATACATATAGTATGTAGAGAACACCTCCATTAGAGTAAAAATAATTTTATGTGTACACACACACACACACACGCACTTATCCATTTAAATGCACAGAACACCTCTGGAAGGATACTTTTAACAACCAGGAGCTGTGGTTGTCTTTAGGGAGAAATCTGGCATAGAATTTCACTCTGTACCTTTTCAAACTGTTTGAATATTTCAGTAAGTTTGTGAATTACTTAAGAAATAAAAACACTGTGCTCCTGCAAGTAAATAAAATACATGCCAGGATTGGTTCTGAACCCAAGATTTTTCACATTTGAAACTGTTAGTAATTCACATTTACACAATTGAGAAAGTCCTTCACAAGCACCTTCTCGCCCTATGAGGCAGGCAGGAAACTGAGGCAAGGACACTGCATGTCTTGTGGAGTACACCTGCCAGGGAGTGATGTAAGTGCTTGACAGGCACTTGCTTATTTGATCACACTTTACAGGTGAGGAAACTGAGGCTCAGAGACATAACATAAATACCGAAGTTCTTGCTAAGCAAAAAATCAGAGCCGAAATTGAAACCCAAATCTCCTTTCACAGCCCTACAACTGCCTCCAGCAAGAGAAAGCACTTGAGTACAGACATGAAGTATTACACTTCCCTTATGTTTCCCAAAATATATATTTCTTGGTGCTGAAGATATGGGAGATAGATATGACAAGCAACAAGAGTCCAGACGCAGCTGTCTAATACAGTAGCTGCTTGCCACCTCTGGCTTTGAACACTTGAAACTGGCTCCTCTGAATTGAGATGTGCCGTAAGCATAAAATACACACTAGATTTTGAAGACTTAGTAGGATATAAGAATGTAAAACATTTCAGTAATAATTTCGAAATACTGATTACATGTTGAAATGATAATGTTTTGGATACATTGGATTAAATAAAATATATTACTAAAATTAATTTCACCTGTTTCCTTTTACATTTTTAAATGTGTCCACTAGAAAATTTTACTTTACATCTGTGACTTGCTTATGTTATTTTTCTATTGGACAGCCTAGGTTTAGACTGTCAATCTCCACTTTCCTGCAGGTTATGTCACCCTCTACCCTTCTCAACAATGTGACCTCGCTGTCCCCATTCTTTCCTCCTCATTCTTTAAACACGTTGACACCTCTTTTCTGCAAGTCCTGGCATCATCCTGAGTATCTTCGACATCCCTATGGTCAATTCATTCACCCTTATCTATAGGTACCTCCTCCCTCTACCTCGGCCTCCGGTAAAGCAACTTCCTCCATTGGCCTCATCAGTCCTTCCACTCCATCAGCTCCTTCTACTTTCTCCCAATCCATCATCCTCAGTTCATCTCCCAATCCATTGCCCTTCCTATCCATCTTAGATTCCATGTTCCGTTATATCCTAAACACTCTTGCCAATTCTCTACAGTCCCTTCACCTTTGTCTTTTCATCATCATCTGCCTGGCAAAACCCTACCTCTGGATCAACAACTGTCTACTTTCTCTTTGCTTGTATCTAAGTAGCCAACATTGCAGGAGAATGGCCCACAGCAGACATCCTCCCAGACAAGAGAATACATTATTTTCTGTATAAATTCATGATCACTGAATGCAAGCGAGCTCTCCATACTACCAGACAATCCTACTATTTTTTCACGTAAATTTACTCTTCCTTCTTTCGCAATGACTATTACAAGGCCCCTTCAGTCTCATTGGACCTCCAAGTTCCTTCTTATCCTCAGTAGATGACCTTCCGTTTCTGGGACACTGCTGATGACTCCCTCTTGCTTGAAACATCCTCTGGGCTTCTAGGCCACCACACCTGCCTGGTGTTCCTTCTATCTCTGACTAATCCTGCTCAGTTTCCTTTGCTGTCTCATCTTTTTTGATCTGCCATTAAACGCTGGAGTTCCTTAGACATGGTCCTAGGCCCTCTCATATCTTCTAGGCAATCCCAGCCTTGCACACGGCTTTTAGTCCAGTGACTCCCAAATTCATATCACCAGCCTACACCTCTGAGCTTCAGACTCATTAATCCAGCTGCCTACTTGACATGGGCACTTGACAGTTGACAGGCACCTCAAAATCGGCATCTTCAAAGATAAATGAAATACAATCGTGTCTATGTGCATTGACTCTCTCTGAAAGGATCAGAAGAAAGTGGTGACAATGGTTGCCTTTAGGAAGTAAGGGGAGGACCCAGGTGGCTAGAGTACAAGAGTAGAAGGAGACTTTTAAGTAGGCGCCTTTTCAGTTTTGGACTGTGTGCAAATAATACCTATTCAAAACATAAATAAAATGAAAACAAAATTAAAAAACAAAACAATGTATAACCCCCCACCATACACACACACACACACACACCCCCACACCAAAAATCTGGTCTGATGTTTCCAAACTCAGTGAAAGGCTTTCACAGCTAGCCAGTTCTACAAGCCATCACCTCAACACCTCCTTCTCCCTCACCCCCACATCCCATCTGTCACCAGACCCTGTCAATGTTACCTCCAAAATGTAACTTGAATCTGACCAGTGTGCTCTCTTTCCTCCACCAGCACACAGTCCAGTCCACCCCCACGTGGGTGGTCACAATCGTCTTCCAATTTGTCTCACCATGCTCGTTCATCCCCTCAAACCCATTCTGCACACAGCAGCCTGAGAGATATCTTCAAAACATAAATTTTACCATATCACTGTCCTGCTTAAAGCCCTTCTTTACCTCCCCAGGGGTCTAGGATTCAAGTCAAAACTCCTTCAGTGGCTTAACTGGCCCGGTGTGGTCTGATCCCTACCTACCTCTCAGACCTCGGATCCCTCAACACGCCCCTCATGCTCTGGGCTCCCAGCACACTGCCCTTTCTTCAGTGCCTTGGATTCATCACGTTCATTCTCACCACAAGGACCTTGCACATGCTATTCTCTCTACCTTGCTCCCTCCTTTCTTTCCCTGTTAACCTTTATTCACCCTTCAGATTTCAACTATTACCTATTTTGGGAAGCTTATCCCAACCACGAGTGTAGGTCGAGTCCCCTCTGACATGTCCTTATAACACCTTTCCACCATAGTAACTATCACAGTTCATAAGTATGCACTTACTTAATGTCTGTCCCCCTGTAGACTGTAAGTTCCACAAGGGCAGGTGCTGCCTATTTGACTCCCCACTGCAGACCCAGAGCCCTGCAGAGTGCCTGACATGTAGACATGCACTCTGGCTCAGTGACTTCCCCTACAGGTGATACATTTAGTCTGGAGGCAGGAGAGGTGGGGCGCCCAGAGTTATGCCAAACTGAGCACAGCATCAGGGTTAAGACCCCATAGCCAGCTCAGGTGGGATCCTTGGGACTCAGTTTTTCTCCTTCACCCTCTCTGAAATATATGTGTGATCCTCCTGTCTGAACTGCCTCTTACACACACACACACACACACACACACACACAGACGCACGCCCACAAAGCCCAGCTTCTAAGATTCTGGCAGATGGGGGCCATACCATATGTAGCGAGAACCCTAAGGAATCCTACCAGGCAAGCAAGGGCTTCAGAGAAGAGTCAAGCAGATGTGGATTCAAATACTGATCTGCTACTTGTTAACGCTGTGACTCTGGTCAAGTAACCTCAAAGTCTCAGAGCCTCTGTCCTTCATCTGTAAAATAGAGACGGCCATAGCCACCTCACAGGTCTGATCTGTTAAAAGAATAAAACTGAGCAAGTGCACGTCCAACACCTAGCACAGTGCCCCTCCTCCCCCACCACTGTAAATAAACAATAAATGTTAGCCACGGGTATATAACAGGTTATATACCTGCCACACCTAGAAGAATCCCAGGACTAATCAGAAGACAATTCGTGGTGCAGTTTGTACCTCAGGCTGCTGCAAACACACCCAGGAAAAGTGTAATTTTTAAAACAAAGGAAGCAAGCAAACTGCTTCTTTGACCCTTAAATGGAAACTCGGCTGCTGTGGTAAGCTGTCAGATCCACCCTCCTCCCCAGAATGCCATTAGGACACCTCATTCTGGCCTTGGGTGACTCCAGGAGGGGGAGGCTCTGCCCGTGGGAGCAGAAGAGGGCAAGATGGCGGCTAGAGATGTCCTGGGAAGGTCCATCCCAGGTGCAGGGAGCACATACTCTGCTGCTGGAAGGCCCAGGTTCTGTTCTGGTGGCACCACGTTCTAGCTGGGTGACTCTGGGAAAGTCCCCTCACTTCTCTGATGTGCTTAGACCTGCATCACCAGCACACAGCAGTGTGGGCCATGAGGGATGGCTCATTCAAACAGGGGCTGCTGAATTGAACTGACAGATCTACCATTCCAAACTGTATGTAGAAGGCTTGGTTGGCGAGGGAAGGAGAGATCTGGTGTCCTGCTTCTAGGCACTAGCTTCCAAAAGGAATCTGATCCAGGCCCATGTTGAGCCTGGGGGCAGGGATATCATATTAGCCCCATTTTACAGAAGGGCAAACAGTCCGAGGGGCCTCAACCTTAGATCCCCTGGACAGTGCCTGGTGCTGAAAGACCCACATCTCTCTCCTGATTCTCTGGAATTAGCTTAAGAGTCTATCAGAGATATTATTCCAGCACCTTCCATCCATGGTCCAAGATCTTCCCAAGCTTCATTTCCTGAACTGTCAGCTATGAAGAAATCGGCAAGAGCTGAAAAACCTGGTTTAACTAAGGAATGGTCGCCCCTCTTCTGGCCCACAGAGAGAGAAGTGGTGCTCATGATTCTCTGCCACTCAGAATTTTTCCTTCCCTGCTCACCTGACTATCTCCTACTTCACCTTCAAGGCTCCTTCTTCAAGAAGTCTCCTCCCAACTCCAAACCAGGCCAATACCTTTCTCCAAGCCCCTGTGGCATCGGGTGTTGAAGTCATCTGTTTGGGAATCTGACTTCCCCTCTGGGCTACATGATCCCTGAGTGCAGGGACTGTGCTATGTACCCCCAGTTCTTAGTACAGTACCTGGCATGTAGTAGGTGCTCACAAACTACTTACTGAGCCAAACCAAACTTCAAAGCAAAGCAGCTTTGTCTCTTGAACTAAGCCTGGTGGGGAAGTATTTATAGGTTTGTCAGGATAAAGTCACAGACAAGACATAAGGGAGACTTACAGTGGGGGCTTTGAGAACTTCCCAACAAGTTATTTCCACAGGATGAGAATAATGGAGGGGATTTGCAAATGGTCTAGTCCCGAAGTCCTCAGCCTGGCCACACGTTAGAATCACCCGAGGAACTTGAAAGCAAAACAAAGCCTGGGACATGCACTCAGGTTATTGATTTAACTGCTCTGGTATAGGGCGTGGGTATCTGTAGCTGGTCAAAGATCCCCAGGTGGTTCTAAAGTACTAGTCACTGGGGTAAGGGTCCCTGGGTAGTGCAAATGGTTAAGTGCTCACTGAAAGATTGGCAGTTCAAACCTACCCAAAGGTGCCTTGGAAAACATGTCTGGCGACCTGCTTCCAAAAGGTCAAAGCCTTGAAAACTCTATGGAGCAGTTCTACTCTGCACACATGAGGTCACCATGAGTAGGACCGACTCATTAACAACTAACAACAGTCACAACAACAACAAAGTCACTAGGCTAGCCCACCCTCCTTTCCCTGCATGCTCAGAGAAGGAAAGTGACCTCACTTAAGGGACTTAAGGATAGCACCTGGACCAGAACTGGTCCCCCAAGCCCTTTCCCTTCTGCTAGCTGAGGCTCCTCTAGGGTCAGCATGGCACAGCTTTAGCACCCCCAGGGTGCACCCCAGCAGGGGGAAAAGCCAATGTGCTTCCTTGAGCAGCTGAACACATGAACAAGGAATGTCCTGTGCTACCTTTACGGTTCAGTGTGTCATTTCCCCTTTGCCCCCAGGGCTGACTGGTACTTTCCCAGCCCAAAAAGTCAGTTACAGGAGAATATCATTTCCAACTCTGAATTTGCCAATTCTCTTCCCTCTAACTCCCAGCTCCTCTGGATAAGTAAAATCTTTTCTACACCAAGCCCATTTTCCAGGGAAAACCCAGAAGCAGAGACACCAGGGTCCTGAGTGCACAGGGTCAGTAGAGTCTCTGAGTGGGACACTGGCTAAGTTCCCAGGAGGTACATGCTAGGGCAACACCCACTTCCTCTTCTGTTGCTTAGCACACCTAGGTCCTGCCAAGCCCCAGGGGAAATGTCGTTATTAGGTGCTGTCGAATTGATTTTCAACTCCTAGTGACTCCATGTGACAGAGTACAACCGGCCCATAGGGTTTCGTAGGCTGTAATCTTTACAGAAGCAGATTGCTAAGTAGTTCTCCTGTGAAGCCTCTGGGTGGGTTCGAACCGACAACCTTAACCATTGTGCCACCAGGGTTCCTCCCAAGAAGAATAATAAATCTATTTTTGAGCACCTGCTGTGTGCTTGAAATTCTCCTCTCCACCCTGTTCTGCTGTACTCACTCATCTTTCAAGACTCAACCTCACCTTCTCCATGAAGCCTTTCCTGACTCCCAGGTAGGATGCCTCTATTTCTCCAACTACCAGTGACTGGCAGAAGCAACACACATCCTCTCTAGAAGAACCCAACTTCAGTCCAGTCCAACTGAGATTGTACTGAAGCTTTTGATTTGTAATGTGTATCCTGATTTTAGATATCTTAAAATGTAAAAAAGAGAAAAAAAAGTCTTACAGTGGAGGAAGTATGTAGTCATTGAGTTATTGTCCTTAGGTCCTGGCGATAGAGAGGAGGGTCTCCTGAACCCAGCCCCATCCCCCTCAAGCCAGCAATGAATGTACTCAGAAAGCCTCTTAGAGATCAGAAATGAAGAAATTTGGGTGACTTTCTGGTTGACTTCATCCCTCCCTCAATAGCTTTTATTTATTCCCCTGGTCACTCTTTGAGCACTAACCCTGGTGTCCACCCAACACTGGGAGGTGGTGGGGAGGTGTGTGTGCAGGTGGTACTTGTCAGCCAGCAGGGGGTGCTCGCCCTTCCATACCCTTCATACCATGTGCACACCACTAGCTCTCCACTCACCACCCTGTATTAGGGGTCTCTTCCTCCCCCGCCTCAGGACTAAAAGCAGAAAATAAATGCCCATCAGTTGGCTACAGAAAACGGGGCACATTTACATGATGAAATACTGTATAGCAGCTAAAAGGAATAAGCAAAATCTCTGCTTATCAACACAGATAGAGTGAAAAAAAAAGGCATAAAATCAAGTTGTTGAATAACAAGAATGGTATGATTACGTTTTTAAAAAGCACGTTCAAGACCACCTTTTTTTTCAATGGGAACATTTATATGGATGCAAAACCATTCTCTGTAATTACAATCTGGAAGGACAGGGTGGAGAGAGACCACACCTCGCTTCTCTGTCTCCTCAGGGGTCAGCACAGAGCCTGACACATCGTAGGTACTCAGTAAATAGGGGCTGCACGTTTGGAGGGATGGATCCAGGGGTCTCGAGAGGATTCATACTAAACCGGCTCTGCCTTCTCCTCCCTACTCAGAACCCACAGCTCTGCTCTGGCTGTGACAGCTCTGGGTCTTCCACCTCTTCTCCAGGCCCAGATTCAGCCCCCATCCTATTCTTTTGTTCTGGGGACTCCCTGGGCCAACTCCTCTAGCCTTGGCCCCACCCTGCTGAGGTGGGGATGTTAAAAAGCATGTGTGTGTGTGTGTGTGTGTGTGTGTGTGAGAGAGAGAGAGAGACAGAAGCAAAGCTGACTCTGCACCAGGCCATTAACTAAACTGTCCAGCTTTAGCCTAGGATCACGAGCTTCTAAATGAGAAGGAGCCCTGAGTGCTCACTGGCCTTGTTGAGAGCTGGGAAAGAAAATGAGCTTGGATCCTGAAAGGCGGGCTTCCCACCTTGGCCTGCTGAGAGAGGTCTGCCATCTTCCTGAGTAGACAAGCTTTTAAGCTCCATTTGTAGATGAAAGGTTTCAAATGTAGGGTGTGTGTGTGTACTTTCACACAGACCAGTGTAAACAATGAAAATCAGACTTTTTAGATGGAAGCCTTTGGTAGAGGCTAAAGAGGCAGAGAATGGAGGGAGCTGGTGAGAGAGGCACAAGGCCCACTCTACAACATTCCAGGAGTACAGTCCTCATTCAGGCAGGTGCACACTCATTCAACATCGTCTAAGGGCTGGGCTCCTGCTAGCACTGGGCAGGTGCTGGGGACCCAGAAGTGAGAATGAATGCCTATGTCCCTGGAGTTTACAGCTGTGCAGGAGACGGATAATCAAGGGACAGCTAACTTTTATCTGCCTCCAGGTCATGCATGTGTTGTCGTCTTTGGGACATCCTGCATTCCCTCCCTCCCATTCCCTTGGCTGCCTTTGTCCATTGTTAGTTCTGGGTAGATGTGGCTTTCATTTTGGAAGGCTTGCTGTGGTTTCCCAAGTCTGGGTTCTAAGACCTTTCTGGGGCTCCCAGAGCACAGGCATTTGCTGCTTCACAGGAGTTGCCACTCCAGGCTGGTACTCTTGTTTGCTTCTCTGTCTTGTCTCCCTGAGATACCATAAGCCTACCGAGGACAGATGCCCTGTCTGTGAACTATGGTATGCCCAGTACCCATCCAGCCTACTTCCTGCAGGCAGCGGGTGCAGTGAATGAATGAATGAATGATACTCTGTGGTGAGTGGCTGGCCCTGATTTTGTGTAAGAATGGTGGTTAGAAACATGTGCTTGAGGGTTTGAAAACAACAGAAAATGTCACTGCAATACCAAACACACCCATCCATCCACCTGACTGACTAGCCAGAGCCAGACCAAACCAAACTGAGACATGCAGCCTGTAAGCCTGGGTTCTACCGGAGAGGTGTGAAGATCAAGACTGGCTGGCAACCATGTGCAAACAAGGTAACCTCTCTGTGCCTCAGGCTCCTCATCTGTGAAACAAAGATAGGAGTAGCGTTTATTTCATAGGCTTGTCCTGAGTATCATATAAGCCTTGTAAAACCCGATAGATGGTGAATGCATAAATGCTTCATAAACCTTCCCATCCCTAGTGGCCCTGCTCTGGTCATTCCCTAATCCTCAGTTCACTAATCTGTAAAATGGAAATGATAATAATGAGATGAGAAATGATTAAATGAGAAAGCAAAAGTGCGTTATAATCTGTTCGTGTCGATGGGAGGTTGTTACACTCCATCAGACCCCGGGAATTGCAGGCCCGCCCACCCAAAGTAATCCCCTCGGGGCGGAGTCCGCGAGGACCACCCCTGACCTGAGGAATTCAGGGCCCAATGCCCAACCTATACCCTCCGAACTTTTCGCTTCAGGAGCAGGCCTGCATGACGCATTGATAACCTGGGTAAGCCCACGGAGAGAGGAAGGGGTCCCCAAGTTGGGGCGGCGTCTGTGGGGCCCTGCAGTGGTGGACACCTCAGCTGTAGTAGTGGTTATTCCAGGAAAAGAGAAAAAAAAAAAAAAAAAAATGTTGCACCAGAGGCCGCCACCGGGCCGGGAGCCGGTAATCTCGGGCCCGGCTTCCGGCTCGGATAACGCCGGGCTGGCTCCTCTCGGGCGCGGAGCGCACGGCAGGGCCACCGAAATGGCCCAGGGCGCGGGGACCTGGGGGAGCCTCCTCCATTGCCTCCGCCTCTCCGGCTGCGGGGTGCATCGGGGCCCCAGGCCGCGCCCAGCACGGCAAGGAGGAGGTGCGTTTCCTGCCAGCCGGGCCGGCGGCGGGCAGCCGCGAGACCCGGGAACCCTCCCGCGTCCCCCGTTCCACCACCCGCCTTCCGGTAGCCTCGCCCGGCGCCCTGAGCTTACTCTGCAGACAGCGGGCTGCGGCCAGGCAGAGGGCGAAGAGTCCCAGGGAGATACCTCGGTTCTTCCTCCTCCGGCTCGGCAGAGGCCTCATGAGCAAGCCCGGGGCGGCACCGGCCGGGCATGGGCTCTGCGGGCGGCGCGGCTCGGGGCCCCGGCTGTGCGCTCGCCGCGCCTGCCGCCCGCTGCTCCAGCTCCTGCCCGCCCACCTCCTCTCCTCCTCCTCTGGCTCCCGCAGGTTCTCTAGCGCCAGAGGCAGATGAGCTGGTTGTACTCTGGTTGAACCAGATCCAAGGAGAGAACGAAATAGAAAAAGAGAGAGAGACAGAATACACACAGTCAGAGGCAAATAATGGCAAATAATGAGCAATTTCCTTCCGTTCACACCCAGTTTACTGGTATTGATTCAAGATTCAGCTGGATGCTGGGTGATGGAGGGAGGGAGGGGAAGTACAAGCTGTTGCCTGAGGACCTAGAGGGACCCTATTGGCTTCTCCAGGGTGGGCTTATGACCCAGACTGACCCATCAGGGTACTTTGCTCCTCAGCCAAGTGTTTGGCTCAGAGATGGAAAGATAGAGCCTTCTCTAGGAATGGTGTATGGCCACTGCTGGCATTGTTAAAACCGGAGGGGTATGACCTGAAGGCCTCTCTTAGTTTATATCATTCTGTCTCCACTAGCTTGTCGGTTTCTTGGGACTAGGGGCCATGACTTACTCCTCTTTGGCACTGCGGTGCCTAGTACACTGCCTGGTAAGGGCAACTTTGATAAATGTTTGATTAATAAACAAATGGATGCAAGTGATTCCTGAATTCCCTTACATGGAATAAAGATGACCAGAAAAATGCCAAAAAGACCACTTGTGTTAGTCAGGACTTTTTCAGTTTTATATCATAGAAATCCAACTTACATTTGCTGAGGCAAAAGAGGGGCTTATTTACTTATGTAACTGGCAAGCACAAGGGTACAGAATTCTAGAACTCAAACCATAGCTTTAGGGCTCTGTCTCTTACCTCACCTCCCAGTTGAGTTTGTTTCAACTTGGCTTCAGTCTTCATTCAGGAACTCTCCATGTGACAGGTGAGAGGTCTCCAGGTACACAGGCTCTTCCTGAGGAGGGCATAGTGATAGGAAACTGGCTTTTTGGCTTACTGCCTAGCACCTGGCACGTGGTACGTGCTTAATAACTGTTTAAGTGACTGTATGAATGACAGAAGCTGAAGTCTGTGAGATGAAAGTTAGAAGATGAATTTCATGAGATAAAGAGCTGATAAAGGTTGGAGTGACTCAGTGATATTGGGAGTTTATATCTTGCCTCTGGCCATGGAGAACATGGAGTGATATCTCCTCTCTGGACTTACGAGGGACTGTTGCAGAAATTGTCACCCTAGCTACACATTAGAAAAAAAAACACCAATGCCTGGGCTCTCCTCCAGTTGAATTGCATCAGATTATCTGGGGGTGGGCTGCAGGCATCAGTATTTTCTGAAAGTTCCCCGAGTGACTCTAACGTGCAACCTGGGTGGAAAACCACTGCTCTAGATTAGAGGCTTCTTGTGGTCATGTTCAATGGTGCTCAGATTTGAGTTTATCAGATCCTTTCTTTAGTGTAGGATTTTACAGAGGGGAGGAGGGAGATAGCATGAGCCATTTTAAGACATGATTATATTGACCATTCCATTCATTCAACACATATTTAGTGCCTGCAAGATGGCAGGTGTGGCATTTGTCTGGTTGAGGTGTAGGGGGAGGAGTGGGGAGTAGAGTCTAGAGTGGGGAGTAGAGTCTAGAAAAGTAGGACTAGGATTTGAAGGGTCATTAATACTGAGTATTGAGGATGCTTGTTTTTGTGAAAAGGATATTGTAAAAATGGTGTGTTGGTGGGGTCTGACCTCCTCGTCTAACTTCACCAGGGGAGGGAGAGAGAGTCATTGTCAGCATCAGCAGCCCAAGGCTGGTTGTTCTGAGGCGGAGGTCAGACTTGCCTTCTCTCTGCAACCTTTTTACAGATTGCGACATCAGCTGTCCCTCCCACAGCATTCTCTACTTCTCTAACTGGGTTCGATAATTTATTGCAACGGCCAGGCAGAACTCACAGACAATACTGTCAGTTATGGGGTTTATTAGGGAAATAGCAGGTTATAATTCAGGATCAGGAACGACTTGGCTGCTAACCAAAAAGGTTGGCAGTTTGAATCCACTAGCTGCTCTTTGGAAACCATATAGGGCAGTTCTACTCTGTCCTATAATGTTGCTATGAGTCAGAATCCCCTCGATGGCACCGGATTTGGTGGTGTTTAAGCAAGTGAAAAACCCAGCAGAACACATTACATTAGCTCTTAAGGCTTGAAAATAAACCTCTGTTCTCTGAGACCACTTATTCAGTAGCCCTGCCCTACAGACTCTGGGTGTTGGCCACGCTTTCCAGATTCTGGGTGGAAAATCCTCAGCCCTGGGCTTCAGCTCTGCCTTCCAGTCCCACTGGAATGGCAACTCTGCTCCCTTGGATTTAGGCAGCCCCGTTCTGCTAGTTGGTCTGAGTGGTGACCCTACCCTCTTGTCCCCTGCAGGCCCCGTTTTTCTGCCCCTTGGGCATGGCAGCCTTGCCCTCTCAGCTTTGGCCAGCAGATCCAGCCTTATCCTCCTGGTACTTGTGAATGGCAGGGCTACACTCCAGAACTGAGTTGATGAAAATCTGACTTTTTGAGACCTAGGTTTTTTTTTAGGAGGCCATGGCCCTACCCTTTGACACTCCAGAGGTCATAGTCCAGCCCTTTGAGACTGAGGCAGCTCTGCTTCCTGTGCTTCTTGTACATAAAGCTTCTGTTTCCTAGTTCCTTGATCTCTCATCCCCTCAGGTCTCTTGGCCCTGCCTGGCCCCTGCCCTGCTTGGGTAAGTGTCACAAAGTTCTTCAGCTCTGCGGATAAGTGCCCAGAGGTACCCTACTCTGCCAGTAAACCTCAGCCTGAAGGCACCCAGCTCTCTTGGTCCACAGGTCAGCAAGTCTAGCTCCATTGATAAGCGCCTGGAGGCACCCCACTCTATCAAGAAGCCTCCTGCCCAAAGGCACTCAGCCCTGTTGCTCCATGAATCGGCTCCTGTGCCGTCTCACTCTGGTCTCCTGGTTCTGCTGCTGCTGCCGCTGCTGTTTCTCTGCTGCTGCTTCTTACCGTCTGTGCTGTCTCTGATGTTACAGCTCTCCTGACTTCCTCCGGAGCCTTCAGCAGAACTGCCTTTGATGTCCGTAATTATATCAACAGTCTCTTTGAGGCAATCGAGGCTTTCACAATTAGGCCCTTTAAAACTCAGCCTCTTCCCTTTCACAGTTTGAAAACTGTGTCCATGTTTCAAGTATCAGTGCAGCACGCCACTCTCCTGATACCAAATTCTGTCTTAGTTATGTAGTGCTACTGTAACAGAAATACCACAAGTGGATGGCTTTAATAAACAGAAATTTATTCTGTCACAGTCTAGGAGGCTGGAAGTCCGAATTCAGGGTGCCAGATCCAGGGGAAGGCTTTCTGTCCCTGTCAGCTCTAGGGGAAGATCCTTGTCATCAATTTTCTCATGGGTCTAGGAGTGTCTCAGTGCAGGGACCCAGGTCCAAAGGTTGCACTTTGTTCCTAGATGTTCTTTCTTGGTGGTAGGACATCCCTCTTCTCTCTGCTTGCTTCTCTCTTTTATGTCTCAAAAGAGTTTGACTCAAGATACAACCTAATGCTGTAGATTGTGTCCTGCCTCATTAACATACAGCCTCTAAATCTACCTCATTAACATCATAGAAGTTAGGATTTACAACACACGGGATAATAACATCAGGTCACAAAATGGAGGACAGCCACACAATAATGGCCTAGCCAAGTTGACACACATTTATTTTTTTTTCAATTTTTTATTGTACTTTAGATGAAGGTTTAAAGAACAAACTTATTTCTTATTAGTCAGTACACACATTGTTCTATGACATTGGTTAACAACCCCATGACATGTCAACACTCTCCCTTCTCAACTTTGGGTTCCCTATTACCAGCTTTCTTGTTCCCGCCTGTCTCATAGTCCCTGCCCCTGGGCTGGTCTGCCCTTTTAGTCTTATTTGTTTTAATGGGCCTGTCCAGTCATTGGCTGAAGGGTGAACCTCAGGAGTGACTTCATTACTGAGCTGAAAGTGTGTCTGGGGTCCATACTCTTAAGGTTTCTCCAGTCTCTGGTCAGGCCACCAAGTCTGGTCTGTCTTTTTGAGTTAGAATTTTGTTCAACATTTTTCTCCAGCTCTGTCCAGGACCCTCTATTGTAATCCTTGTCAGAGCAGTCAGTGGTGGTAGCTGGGCACCATCTAGTTGTACTGGACTCAGTCTGGCGGAGGCCGTGGTAGATGTGGTCTACATTTTTCTTGTTCCTGAAGGGGTGAGACCAGTGGAGCATCCTAGATGGCTCCTCACAGGCTTTTAAGACTCCAGACGCTACCCACCAAAGTAGAGTGTAGAATATTTTCTTTATAAACTATGTTATGCCAATTGAGCTAGATGTTCCCCAAGACCATGGTCCCCACAGCTCTCAGCCCATTAATTCGGTCCCTCAGGGAGTTTGGATATGTCTATGGAGCTTCCATGACCTTGCCTTGGACAAGTTGTGCTGGCTTCTCCAGTATTGTGTACTGTCTTAACCTTCACCAAAGTTACCACTTATCTAATGTCTATTTAGTGTTTTTCCATCTCCACCCTTCCCCTTATAACCATCAAAGGTTGTTTCTTTTTGTGTGTAAACCTTCTCATGAGTTTTTACAATAAGTGATTGACTTATTTCACTCAGCATAATGTCCTTCAGACTCATCTATGTTATGAGATGCTTCACAGATTCATCATTGTTCTTTATTGTTGCATAATACTCCATTGTGCGTATGTACCACAGTTTGATTATCCATTCATCTGTTGATAGGCCTCTATCTAGGTTGTTTCCATCTTTTTACTATTGTGAACAATGCTGCAGTGAACATGGATGTGCATATAACTATTCGTGTGACGACTCTTATTTCTCTAGGATATATTCCTAGGAGTGGGATTGCTGGATCATTGGTATTTCTATTTCTAGCTTTATAAGGAGGCACCATATCATTTTCCAAAATGGTTGTATTGTTTTGCGTTCCCACCAGCAGTGCATAAGAGTTCCGATCTCTCTGCAGCCTCCCCAATATTTGTTATTCCCTGTTTTTTTGGTTTCTGCCAGTAATGCCAGGGTGAGATGGTATCTCATCGTGGCTGCATTTCTCTAACGGCTAGTGATCGTGAACATTTCCTCATGTGTCTGCTGGCCACTTGAATGTCTTCTTTGGTGGTGTCTGTTCATTTTCTTTGCCCATTTTTAAATTGCATTATTTGTCTTTTTGTTGTAGAGGTGTTGGATTTCTTGTAGATTTTAGAGATTAGACCTTTGTCTGATTTGTAATAGCCGGAAATTTTTTCCCAGTCTTGTAGGTTCTCTTTCTACTCTTTTGGTAAGATCTTTTGATGAGCATAAATGTTTAATTTTTAGAAGGTCCCTGTTATCTAGCTTATCTTCTGGAGTTTGTGGGTTGTTGGTTTTGTTTTTTTTATCCTGTTAATGCCATGTATTTGGGCCTCTAGCATTGATCCTATTTTTTCTTCTATGAACTTCATAGTTTTGGCTCTATATTTAGGTCTTTGATCCATTTTGAATTAGTTTTTGTATATGGTATGAGGTATGGGTCCCGTTTCATTTTTTTGTGGATGGACATCCAGTTGTGCCAGTACCATTTGTTAAAAAGACTGTCTTTTCCCCATTTGATGGACTTTGGGCACTTGGGAAAGATCAGGTGACCATAGGTGGATGGATTTACATCTGGGTTCTCAATTCTGTTCCATTGGTCAATGTATCTGTCATTGTACCAGTACCAGGCTGTTTTGACTACCACAGCTGTATAGTAGGTCAGGTAGTGCAAGTCCTCCTACTTTATTCTTCTTCAGTAGTCCTTTACTTATCTGGGGCCTTTCCATATAAAGTTAATGATAAGCTTTTCCATCTCTTTAAAGAATGTTGGTGGTATTTGGATTGGGATTGCATTGTATTTGTAGATTGCTTTGGGTAGAATTGTCATTTTCACAATGTTGAGTCTGCTTATCTGTGAGCATGTGTGTTTTTCCATTTATGTAGGTCTCTTTTGGTTTCTTGTAGTAGTCTTTTGTAGTTTTCTTTGCATAAGTCCTTTACATCCCTGGTTAGATTTATTCCTAAGTATTTTAATTTCTATTTTAATTTTTTAGGGGCTATTACAAATGGTATTGTTTTCCTGATTTTCATGGTTCCCTTTATTGGCGTATAGGAATCTGATATTTGTATGTTTATCTTGTATTCTGCTAGCCTTCTGAATCTATTAGTTCCAGTAGTTTTCGCATGGAGTCTTTTGGGTTTTCTATGTATAGTATCATATCATCTGCAAATAGGGACAGCTTAACTTCTTCATTACCAGTTTGGATGCCCTTTATTTCTTTTTCTTGACTTGTTTCTCTAGCTGGAACTTCCAGCACAATGTTGAATAGGAGAGGTGGTAAAGGGCATCCTTGTCTTGATCCTGTTCTCAAGGGGAATGTTTTCAGCCTCTCTCTGTTAAGAATGATGTTGGCCGTTGGTTTTGCATAGATGTCCTTTATTACGGTGGGGATGTCTATTTTATTGAGAGTTTTTTTTTTTTTAATCAGGAGTGGATGTTGGACTTTGTCGAATGCCTTTTCTGTATCAATTGAGATGATCGTGTGATTCTTTTCTTTCCTTTTATTTATGTGGTGAATTACGTTGATTGATTTTCTAATGTTGAACCATCCTTGCATACCTGGTATCAATCCTACTTAGTCGTGGTGTATTATTTTTTTGATATGATGGTGAATTCACTTGGCTAGAATTTTGTTGAGAATTTTTGCATCTATACTCATGAGAGTTATTGGCCTATAATTTTCTTTTTTGTGTAGTGTCTTTGCTTGGTTTGGATATCAGGTTTTGCTGGCTTCGTAGGATGATTTCGGCAATATTGCTTCCTTTTCTACATTCTGAAATAGTTTGAGTAGTACTGGCATAAGCTCTTCTCTGAATGTTTGGTAGGATTCTCCAGTGAAGGCATCTGGGCCAGGGTTTTTTTGTTGTTTGTTGGGATTTTTTTTTTTTTTTTTAATTACCTTTTCAATCTCGTTTCATGTTATGGATCTGTTCAGATTTTCAGCATCATTTCGTGTTAGTTTGGGTAGGTAGTGTGTTTCTAGAAATTTGTCCATTTCCTCTAGGTTTTCAAGTTTTTAATAATACTCTGTAATGGTCCTTTTTATTTCAGTTGGGTCTTTTGTAATGTCCCCCATTTCATTTCTTATTTGGGTTATTTGTGTCTTCTCCTGTTTTTCTTTTGTCAGTTTGGTTAGTGGTTTGTCAATTTTGTTAATCCTTTCCAAGAACCAACTTTTGGTTTTGTTGATTCTGTCGTTTTCCTATTCTCTATTTCATTTATTTGTGCTCTGATCTTTATTATTTCCTTTTTCTGGTGGCTGTGGACTTCCTTTGCTGTTGTCTTTCTATTTGTTCAAGTTCTGTAGCTAATGTTTTGATGTTGCCCCCCCCTTTTTTTTTTGATGTGTGCATCTATTGCTATAAATGGACCTCTGAGCACTGCCTTTGCAGTGTTCCAAAGGTTTTGGTATGATGTGTTTTCATTCTTGTTTGATTCTAGAAATTTTTTGATTCCTACTCAGTGGTTTTTAAGCAGGGAGTTATTCAGTTTCCATTTAATTGATTTTTTTCCTTGCTCTTTGTGTTGTTAATTTCTACTTTTTTGTGTGATGGCACTGTGGTCAGAGAAGATACTTTGTATTATCTCAGTGTTTTTGATTTTGTTGGGGGTTGTTCTGTCGCCTGAGATGTGGTCTGTTCTGGAGAACATTCCATTGTTGTTGGAAAAGAATGTGTAATGTCTAGCTATTGGGTGGAGTGTTCTATATATAAGATAAGTTGGCTGATCATGCCCTTTAGCTCTTCTGTATCTTTCTTGAGTTTCTTTCTAGATGTTCTGTCCTTTACTGAGAGTGGTGTGTTGAAGTCTCCAGGTATTATTGTGGAATTGTCAGTTTCTCTTTTCAGTGCTGTTAGAGTTTATGTATTTTGGAGCCCTGTTATTGGATGCGTAGATGTTTATTATGGTTAAGTCTTCATGATGGATCATCCCTTTATTCATTATATGGTGCCCATCTCTGTCTTTTATGGTGGATTTTGCTTTAAAGTCTATTTTATCTGAAATTAGTATTGCCACTTCTGCTCTTTTTTGGTAGTTACTTGCTTGATAAATTTTTTTCTATCCTATGATTTTTAATACATTTACATCTTTGTTTCTAAGGTGTGTCTCTTGTAGACAGCATATTGAAGGATCCTATTTTTTTTATCTGTTCTGTCACTCTGTGTCTCTTTCGGGGTGCATTTAAGCCATTTACATTCACTGTAATTATTGATAGGTATGAGTTTATTGCTGTCATTTTGTAGTGCTTTTCTTGCGATGTTGACATCTTCTTTATTCCTCTTACTCTCCTGTGCTGAGTTCCTTTTGTTTGTGGATTTCATTTGCTTTTGTAGGTTTTGTTTTTACTGACTTTATGTTTTTCTTCTTTTTTGGTGAGTAGGAGTGTTAACTTTCTTTGTGGTTACCTGGAAATTTACCCTTATCTACCTAGGTTTGAACTAGTCTATAATTACTTGGTATCACCTTGCCTTCCTCTCCATTAGAAAGTTCTATACCTACACCGTTTATTCCCTCTTTTATTGTTCTGACATTATTGTCATTTACAGGTTAACCTCTGTGGTTCCCTGTTGTAATTCTTTTGGTTTTGGATAGTCCTTGAGAGTTCATTTCCTAGGTTGGTTTCTGGCTGGAACAATCTCGTGTCCTGGATTCAGACTGTGCTCTGATATTATTTGTTCTCAGGGCAAAGGACTCCCTTTAATAATTCTTGTAAGTTTGGTTTGGTTTTTACATATCCCCTTAATTTCTGTTTATCTGGAAATGTCCTAATTTCACCATCATATTTGAATTAGAGTTTTGCAGGATATATTTTTCTTGGTTGGGAATTTTTTTCTTTCAAGTTTTCATATACGTCATCCCATTGCCTTCTTGCCTTCATGGCTTCTGCCAAATAATCAGAGTTTAGTCTTATTGTTCCTCCTCTGAATGTGACTTTTTGTTTTTCTTGAGTTGGTCTCACGATTTTTTCTTTGTCTTTGGTTTTAGCGAGTGTGATTATGATATGACTTAGTGATTTTCTTTTGGGGCCTATCGTACATGAGTCCGCTAAGATTCTTGGATGGTCAGCTTTTCATCTTTCATGTTATTAGGGAAGTTTTCCATTGGCAATTTTTCAGTGAGCCTCTCTGTGTTTTCTGTTTCCTCCCCGTGTTCTAGAACTCCAATTACTTGCAAGTTTTTGCCTTTGATTGTATCCCACATAATTCTCAGGGTTTCTTCATTTTTCTTCATTCTTTTTTCTGATTTTTCCTCAGATTTGTATCCAAGTATTTGTCTTCAATTTTGCAGACCCTGTTTTCCATCATTTCAAACCTGCTCCACAGCCCTTCTATGACACTGTCCATTTCTGAAATCTTGTTGTTTTTCTTTTGGGTTTCGAATTGTTGTTTTTATATGGTTTGTAGTTGTGAATTTACTTCGGCATTTTGTTCTTGTTTTGTTTTCCTAAATTCTTCAATTTTTTTGGTCTGTATTGTCCATGAATTTGTCTGTCTTTTCCATGAATTTATCTATTTTTTCTTCATTTCTGTCTGCATTTTGGTTCAACTCTTGGATAGCTCTGAATATTAGAGATTTGAATTCCCTGTCAGGTAGTTCTAGTGCCTTTTCTTCTCCTGGAAAGTCATCTGGTGTTTTATTTTGGATGCCTACTGGAACCATCCTGTTTTTTTTTTTTTTTATGTTTTGATATTGTCTGCTGTCTTTGGGACATTCAGTGGTTAATTTCTTTGTTTATTGATTGTAAATCTGTTTGTTTTGTCCTGCTTTTTTGTTTTATTTAGTAATGTCTGAGCAGGTGGCTGTGCATTCTTTGTTGTTTACTCATCTGTGGTCAGGATACTTTTCACCTCCTTGTCCAGTGGGCAGGGCCAGTCACTCAGCTATGTTGCAGCAGGGTAGGTCCAGCTTAAGGGGAGGGGCTGGGCTGGGTTGTTTGTGGCATACACTAGGGTTGACAGGTCAGGCCAGGAATCAATGCTGGGCAGTTTCCGGTAAGCCACACCTGTGCTCTTCCAGGGTGTCATGTTCAAAGCACGTTGCAGGTAGGCAGGAAGGAGGGGGAAGGTTGTGATGTGTGGAGCCAATATGGGTATAGGGAAGAGGAGAGAGAAATAGGAACCAAAAATAAACAAACAAAAGAGAGTGCTAAGGGTGCTTGCCAATGGAGTGGAGAGGTGCGAAACTGAGAAACAGAGAAAAACAAAAAGGAAAAAGAAAAAAAAAGCTAGATAAAAGTTTGGAAGAAAAAATAGAAAAAAGAAAGAAAAGAAAAGCCCCAGGGGCCCCACTGGCACAGCTGCAAAAACTGGGGGAATGGCTCCCAGGCTATGCAATGTAGCCTGGCTAGAGGGGGTATAGATGTCACACAGTGCAGAGTATCCAAGAGACAGGAAAAGAAGATAAGTATAGAGAGATGAGAACTGAGAAATGAAGAAAGACAGAAAGGAAAAAAAGAGAAAAAAAGAAAAAAGAAATGTCCCCAGGGATCCCGCCTATGTGGCTGTGCAGATTGGGGGAGTGGCTCCTAATTCGTGCAGCGCATCCCAGCTTGAAGGGGCTCCCAAGCTGCGAAAAGAAAAAGAAAACAAACAAATAAACAGAACAAAGCAAAACAAAGCAAAGCAGGAAAAAAAAAAAAAAAAAGCCTTGGGGATCTCACCAGGGTGGTGTCACGGGCGGGGGTAGTGGTTCCCCGGTAGAGTGGGGCTTCGCAGCCTTTCAAGAGGAAGCAAAGATGGCACACACAGTCGGGTGTTCAAGAGAAAAGAGGGGGAGGTGGTGAGAGGCATGGAGGAAAACAAAAGAAACAGAAAAAAGCAATGCCAGAAACATACAATTGGCACTCAATTTGGGTGGGGTTGATCCAAGTGGCTGGGGCTGAAGCAGTTGCCTCTGGGGCAAGAGACTGCAGCTGGTGGGAAGCAGAGGAGGCAGAGGTAGGGGAAGAAGGGTGGGGGCTAGGAAAGCGTGTATCACTGGTTATTGGATGCTCTGTCTCCAGCTAGGAACTTCATGAAGCTGCTTTCCTGTACTCCCTGTTGGGTGATATCTGATGTGGGTGGGGTGAATCCAAGTGGCATAGACACTGCACTTCCTGGCTGGCTGAGCCACCACTGCCTGCCATGAAGCACAGAGGTAGAGCAGCAGGGAGAGGATGGAGAGTGGGAAAGTGTGTATCACTGGTTACTGGGTGCTCAGTCTCCTGCTGGGAGCTCTGTGAAGCTGCTTTCCCGTGCTCCCTGTCTGCCAGTTTCTGACAGGAGCCCAAGATGGCCAATCTGTGCTGCATTAACTGTTAGGGGACCTCTGTATCTCTCCTTGCTCTCTGTTCTCTGTCAATTTCTTATTTCATTCGGTGCTTGGCGGAACTCTTTATCTCTTCATTTGACACTTTGGGTTCCAGGACTGACATTTGTCTCTGTTTTGCTTAGTTTTTTGAGTCTTTGCTGTGGAGGGACAGTGTGGTGCTTCTGTCTATGGTGCCGTGTTGGCCAGAGGACCTGACACACATTTTTGAGAGTTACAGTTCAATTCATAACACACCTAATCATTGCGTGGAGTTTACAAGACCATGGTGAGAAAAAGCATGTAACAGCGATCCATCACACTGCAGGTATAATTCACGATTCACATTTAGTATGAAATGTTGTCTCATCCTTTGCAATTTTTGGCATACACTATAGCCCTCAAGTATTTGATAACTCTTCTCACCAGTCAGCCACTCTGGAAAAGAAAGCAGCACCCACCAGTGTAACCTGAGGACCCGTTCTTCCCTTCCTAGATAAGGGAACACTGTGTGTTTATAGAACTACCTTTATGACAGCTGTACATCCCCATACACATTTTTCATTTTCTAGGACAGTCCTGATTTTGAATATGCCATCCCATTGTTCCTGCTTCTTTTCTCTCTTGAAAATACAGCCGTTGTTTATTATGGGATGTGGGTTGCTGTGGTTACAGACAGTGGCTGAATTGGGATGGAATTGTGTTGAATGGTACGATACAGAAGGCCAGTACAAATTTTCATTAATGCTTGCTCCTTTGAGCTAGGTTTTATCGTGCCATATAGTGCTCTAAGATTCTCTAAGGTAGACTGGTCTGTGTTCCCCGTGTCACCTTGGAACCACACAGAAGCCAAGCCTACCAAGGGGAAGATTCTTCCTTCTTTGAGCTTCAGTGGCCCAAACTGCTTATACCACACAGTCTGTATCTAGGCTCTATAGCCAGAAATTGTGGTTATTAACACAGGCAAGCCGTACATCTCTTAAGGGTGAGTGCCATTGCTTGTTTGCTTTGCATCCCTTCCACGTGTTAATGGGAAGGGTGGGGACCTTATTGGGTAAGAACTGATTTGGAGTCAAGCAGACCCAGGAAAAGCCCAGCTCTTCCACTTGCAGCTGTGCGACCTTAGACAAATTGTTTGACATTCCTTTAGTGTCGGTTTCCTCATTGGTAAAATGATTCTGATATTACTACTTAATAGTGCTCTTGCGAGGGTTAGACACAGGTGTGAAGTGCTTAATAGTGGGCTGGTCAGATAGGCAATCCCTAATCCATGTTGGTTATTATCGTAGTACCTAGTCAGTGCCTTGCATAATAGGCACTCAGTAACCATTGAATACGTTTCCCTAGTGTAGCCATGCTTTTTAGTCCTGGACTCTAAGACTATCTACTTCTGAAGGGCAGAGACCATTTCTTCCAGATCTTTTATGGGCTCTCTCCTTGCACAATGCTGATCATACAGAAGATGCTGAATAAATATATAGTGGAGGCAGAGTGGTGGAGTGCAAATACCTAACCTGAATTCTGGTCTTAACTGTTCCACTATGCAAATGGTTTAATATCTCAGGGTCTCAGTTTCTTCATTGATAAAAATGAGGGGTTAGCCATTGGGTACTTGGTCTGGGACAGATGCTGTGTGCTTGGTCTCAGAATATGGTCTGCAGGAGATTTACAGTCAAGCATAACAAAACAAACAAAATTAAAAGTAAACAAACCCCTTTTCCTGAATTAGCTGGCAGTAAGGAGCCCTGGTGGTGCAGTGGTTAAGCACTTGGCTGCTAACCGAAAGGCAGGTAGTTCAAAACTATCAGCCACTCTGCAGCAGAAAGATGTGGCAGTCTACTTCTGTAAAGAATTCAGCCTCGGAAACACTATGGGGGCAATCCTGCCCTGTCCTCTAGGGTCATTATGACTCAACAGCAACGGGTTCAATGGGTTTTGTGAGCCTGTTGGTAAAGCAGGACCTGCCATCACCATTCGGTGAGCTTGGTATCCCACGTACGAGATGGGAACTGAGCATTCAGAGTCTAATTCCAATAAAAGTCAACAAAAAAGTCGTGAAGCCAGGCCACTATGAAAGAGTACTGCCGAAGAGAAATAGGTGTCATGAAAGCTTATATCACATCTAAAAAAAAATTACAATTTACCACTGTTCTCAATAAAAAATAACATGGTCCACTTGTCACAGAGAATTTTCTGATCCTGTGACCCATTACTGAAAATATTGGTGTAGGAGCTGTTTGCCCCGGCAAGGAGTATTTTATCACTGTCATTGTTTAGAATTGTGGGCACATGGTGGCAATAAAAACGTTCACATCGGACCTTATTCTTGTTTTTAAATTCTCCACAGACAATGCACTGTTATCACCTGCATCAGGGGCCAGGTGTTCCCTGTCCCTAATTAGCAACTGATTGAAATATTTGGGTGTCCTTGGGCTAGTTATCTTTGGTTTCTTACAGTTTTAACATCCTTTTCATCACTCAGCTCTAAGCACTAATTTTATCCCACGTGAGAGGCCTGACTATCCAATCTGAGTTAGCTCTGCCTCACCTACCACCCCGGTTATTGTCATGTCATATGTTTCAAAGTCATTCTTATTGAGGTTTAGTTTATGTGCAGTAAGCTCCATCCTGGAGTCTCTGGGTGTTGCAGATGGATAAGTGCTCAGCTACTAACCAAAGGGTAGGTGGTTCCAACCCACCCAGAGGCACCTCAGAAGAAAGGCCTGGCAATCTTCTGAAGGGAAACTGGTTTTTTTTTTTTTTTTTTGGAAGTTCCATTCAGTTAAAGTGTACAATCTGATTGCTGTTAGTTGCCACTGAGTAGAGTCCAATTCATGGCAACCCCATGTGTTATAGAGTAGACCTGTTCCATAGGATTTTCTTGGCCGTAATCTTAACAGAAGCAGATTGCCAGGCCTTTTCTTCTGTGGGTTTGAACCGCCAACATTTAGGTCAACAGTCAAGTGCAAACCGTTTGCGCCATCTAGGCACTTTTTTTTTTTTTTTTTACAATCTTTCTTTTTGTTACGTGTATATACCCATGGAACCATCAGCTCAATCAAGATACAGAACATTCCCATTGCTATAAAAGTTTCCTGTGTGCCTCTTTGTAGTTCCTTTCTCTGCCCTCAGACTCAAGCAACCATTGAATTGTTTTTTTGTCATGATAGATTCATTTGTATTTTCTAGAATTTTATATAAATAGAATCATACAGCGTATCGTCTTCTGTCTCTGGCTTTCTCCACCCAGCATAATGACTTTGAGATTCACCGATGTTGTCTGTATTAGTATTTCAGTCCTTGTTATTCCACTGTATGGATATACTACAGTTTGTGTATCCATTCACCTATTTATAATCATTTGGGTTGTTTCTGGTGTTTGCCTATTGACATCGGTCTATTTTATTATCTTCATTGCATGAAAACTATACGAAATTATCTTGTTTGTCTATTTGTTTGTCTCCTCTCAACTCCCCAGTTAGAACTAGGGGGACTGTCTTAGTTATCTAGTGTTGCCATAACAGAAATACCACAAGTGGATGGCTTTAACAAAGAGAAATTTATTTTCTCACAGTCTAGTAGGTTACAAGTGCAAATTCAGGGCGTTGGCTCCAGGGGAAGGCTTTCTCTCAGTAGGCTCTGGAGGAAGCCCCTTGTGCTCAATCTTCCCCTGGTCACAGGGACCCAGGGTCCAAAGGATGTGCTCTGCTCCTGCTGCTGCTTTCTTGGTAGTATGACGTACCCCACTCTCTGCTTGCTTCCCTTTCCTTTTACTCTTAAGAGATAAAAGGTGGTGCAGGCCCCACCCCAGGGAAACTCATTTTACACTGGATCAGGAAGGTAACCTGAGTAAGGGTGGTGTTACAATCCCACCATAATCCCCTTTAGCATAAATTACAATCGCAAAATGGAGGACAACCACACAATACTGAGAATCATGGCCTAACCAATTTGACACATATTTTCGGGGGGACACAATTCAACCCATGACAGGGACCATATCCTCCTTGTTCTCCATTTTACCAGCATTGCCTGAGACATGATGGGGTCTCATGTAAGAAATAACTCCAGGAATTTCAAAATTGGGCAGTACTTAGAGCATTCCTGTGTTCAAATGCCAACTATGACACTTAGCTTTGTGACCTGGAGGAAATAGCTTCATGACTGTGAACTCAGTTACTTCATCTGTAAACTGAGCATTATCATACTGTCTCACAAGATTATTGTGAAGATATGATAGACTACTCACTGGAAAGTCAGTGCTATCTTCAGTGATATGTGGTAACTCATTTAATTCTTGAATGATTTAATCAACACAGTGAGAGCACTACTGTAATTATCATTCTGTCTGTTTTACAAACAAGAAAACTGAGGCACAGTTAGTAAGTGGCAGAGCTGCACCTGAACCCAAGCTGGCTGGCTAATGAGACTGTTTTCCCTATCGCTCTGTTATTTTCTGCTTTTCTAGGCTGTTAGATAATATGTGGAGTGCCTAGCACAATGCCCAACACATGCTAGTTTCACAATAAATATTCATTGTCTTCTTCCTTAGGTATAAAGTCACAGAGCAAGATGCCAAACATCCTACCATTTACCAACAATTTCAGGACTGTATGTGCAGACTTGCAGCAGGTAAAACTCTATGGAATTTTGTAGATTGTGTGTACTGTGTTATTTTCATCCTCTTGACATTTCAGTTTCTTGGGTTTGAGACATGATTATAAGTACTGGGAAAACCATTTGTCAAGTAAAGTAGTTGAACTACATTTTTTTTCCAGTAAATTGGTTGTGAACCCTTGTTCATACTCATGGACCAGAAAGAGACTCCTGAGCCCCTTTTAAGGCAGTATGGGGTCTGGACTGAGTGATCCTGAAGGTGTTAGGGTTAGCATTGTAAGCAACTCAAAAGACAACAAGGGACCAATAAATGCTAGACCATCAGGATGGGGCTGGTGCCAATCCTCAGGGATGGGACAGCTATTTTCTGATTGGGACCGTTAAGCACTGTGCTAAAAATAACTGTTTAGGAATATTCTTAGGGCTACAGGCTATGAACTCTGTTGGTAGCCTTTTATCTAAATGGCCAATTGGGGAGAGGCCCTCAGATCCAGGGTGGGGCTGGAGTGAGGGAAAAACTGCCTGGTGATAGCCCTGGCCTTGATGGGCATTAACAGAGTGGAGGCAGGTGCAGGACAGGTGACCCAGGTTCAGGTCCTGCTTCTATACAAGCTGTCTCCAGTCCTGTACAAGACCTGGTAGGAGGAAATGTTAAAGGAGTCCCTCTATCTATCTTCCAGCAACTGCCAGTCTCACCTGGGAGACACAGGAGCTAGTAGGACCAGAGCTGTGTATATGTGAGGGAGTCCCAGGCACACAACATGGCATCCCCCAGGGCAGAGGGGGTGGGAGAGGGGTGACCAGGTTGGTAAAGGTAGCTTCTTGGAGTGGGTCTTGATTGATTAATCTTCCCCAGGACTGGCTTCATGGCCGTGAGGCCTGTGAGTGGCACAGGACTCTGGGCTGAGAGGGCCTCGCTGTTGGTTTAACGCTGTGCTGTCCTCATTTTGAACAAGGGGATCACGTTTTCATTTTGCACTGGGCCCTGAAAATCATGTCCTAATCCTCCCTAACAGGTTACTTCCATCATTTATTTTTCCATCCCAATAGGCTTGTGTTCTTTCACTCCCCTTTCAGCTAAAAGTGCCATCTTTCTCCTTATTGTCTGGACTTAAAACTTCAAAGCACCTGTCATTCATGCTTCACCCTGGCGCTCCATGCCCAAACAATTGCCCAGACCTAGGGTTATTTTCTGTAAATGCTTTGCATCCTTCTGCTCCTTACCATTTCAGGGCAATACTCATGATTCAGGGCTATTTTGTCTTTTATCTAGAGTCGCTAGTGGCCTTCTAATCTTCAAGTGGTCTAGGGACCACCATCTTCAGCAGAACCTAGGAGCTTGTTAGAAATGCAAAATCTTGCCCCACCCCAGATCTACGTTTTGACAAAACACGGAGATAATTCCTATGCAGTTTATAGTTTGAGAAGTCCAGTCAGTGGGACTGGAATTTGGCTATATATTAGAGTCACCTGGGAGAAATTTAAAACCTACCAGTGCTTGGGTCCCACCCTTCGAAAGTCTGATTTAATCAGTTAGCATCAGTATATTTTTAAAAAGCTTGTCTTCTCCACCTGTTTTAGTTATCTATTGCTGCTTAACAAATACTCCAAAATATAGAGCTTAAAATAACACACATATGTTATCTCACATTCTCTGTAGTTTAAGAAATTTGGACATAGCTTAGTTGGGTTTTTTGCTTTGGGGGTCCTTCTCACAAGGTTGAGATCAAGCTGTTGGCTCAGGGCCTCTCAGAATGCTGCAAGCAAGGTTCAACTGAGGCAGGGTCAGCTTCCAAGCTCACTCAGTGGTGGTTGGGAGGAGTTAGTTCTTCTCAGACTGTTGGACCAAGGACCTCAGTTTCTTGTTGGCTGTTGGCCAGCTGCTGCCCTCAGCTCCTGGCCACATGGACTTCTCCATCATGGAGGCTTGCCTCGTCAAAGTCAGCAAGCAACAGAGGATGCCAGCAAGAGAGAAGTCAGTCTTATATAACCTAATCATAGAAATGAAAACCTGTCATTGTTGCCATATTCTGTGTGTTAGGAGCAAGGCACTAGGCCCAGCCCACACTAAAAGGGAGGGGATGAATGCCAAGAGGCAGGGGCCATTGGGGGCTGTATTTCTTTCGTAGGGCTGCCCTAACAAATTGCCATGAAGTAGATGGCTTAAAACAACAGACATTTATTCTCTCATGATTCTGGAAGCTAGAAATCTGAATTCATGGTGTTGGCAGGGTTATACTCTCTCAGAAGGCTCTAGGGAAAGATTCTTATCTCTTCCAGCTTCTGGTAGCCCCAGGCATTCCTTGGCATGTGGCAGCATAACTCCAGTCTCTGCCTCTGTTGTCACATGGCATTTTCCCCTCTGTATCTGTGTGTCCCTTTGTCTCTTCTCTTTTTACAAGGATACCAGTCATATTGGATTAGGGCCTACCTTAGTCTAGTTTGATCTCATGTTAAATTAGCAAATTATATCTACAAGACCTTCTTTCCAAACAAGGTCTCATTCAAGATTAGCACTTCAGCATATCTTTTTGGAGGACACAATTCAATGCATAATAGGGACTGTCTTAGTTATATAGTGCAGCTATAACAGAAATACCACAAGTGGATGGTTTTAACAAAGAGAAGTTCATTTTCTTACAGTATAGAAGTCCAAATTCAGGGTTCCAGCTTCAGGGGAAGACTTTCTATCTCTGTTGGCTCTGGAGGAAGGTTCTTGTCATCAATCTTTCCCTGGACTAGAAGCTTCTGTGCCCAGGAACCTCAGGTCCAAAGGACACACTCTGCTCTCAGCATTGTTTTCTTGGCCATGTCTGTCTGCTGGCTTCTCTCTTTTATCTCTCAAAAGAGATTGGCTTAAGACACAATCTAATCTTGTAGATCTCATCAACATAACTGCCACTAATCCATCTCATTAACATCGTAGTGATAGGATTTACAACACAGAAAAATCACATCAGATGACAAAATGATGGACAATCACACAGTACTGGGAATCATGGCCTAGCCAAATTGATACACATATTTTTGGGGGACACAATTCAATCCATGATAAGGACCATCTTATAGGTGTGCCCATCCCACCATCTGGGTGATTCTAACATGGAGCCAGAGTTGAGAACCATTCTTCTAGAACAGAAATGATAAAGAACTCCATCCCTTACCTTAACTCAAATTAAATAGTAATAGAAGCCTGCAGTGATGTATTGCAAGGAATTGTGAGACTATATTGGGGCTCCGTGAGAAGAGTTATAATTGGATAGTAAGATCTGCCAAGGTCAAGGGATATGGTGAATGTGGGATAAGCCATCCCTAGACTAGACTCTGTCAACCCAAATACAGACTTTTGGAGAAGACTAATGCCTCTATCCAGTCTCCCTCAGTCCTCCAATATTAATTTTTTTTTTCTAATTTGCTTGCAACATGAATTGTTCTAAGTGCAGTTTTTTTTTTTTTTTTTAATTGCGATTGAGGTGAAAGTTTACATAGCAAATTAGTTTCTCTTTACTAAGTGCAGTTTTATGTCCTTCCCCTAGTAATACTAAGAATAGCTAACACCTTCTGAGGGCATACTAAATGCCAGACACTTTTCTAAGTGCTTTACATGTATTATCCCATTTAACCTCACAGCAATTCCATGAGGGAAGTTACTACTAATATCTCCATTTCCAATGAGGAAAGGGAAGTAGTGAGAGGTTAACTAACTTGCCTGGGTCGCACAACTAGTAAGCAGTGGAGCTAAGATTCAAATTTAACTGGTCTGACTCCAGAGTTCATACCCTTAATCACTAACTTTTTTTTTATTGTAGTTTAAATGAAAGTTTACAGAAACAAACTAGTTTCTCATTAAACAGTTAGAACACATTGTTTTATGACATTGGTTAACAACCCCATGACATATCAACACTCTCCCTTCTCAAACTTGGGTTCTCTATTACCAGCTTCCCTGTCCCCTCCTGCCTTCTAGTCCCTGCCCCTGGGCTTGTGTGCCCCTTTAGTCTCGTTTTGTTTTCTGGACTTGTCTAATCTTTGGCTGAAGGGTGAACCTCAGGAGTGACTTCATTAATGAGGTGAAAATGTGCGGGGACCATACTCTCAGGGTTTCTCCACTCTCTGTCAAGCCAGCAAGTCTGGTCTTTCTTTCTGAGTTAGAATTTTGTTCTGCATTTTTCTCCAGCTCTGCCGGGGACCCTCTATTGTGATCCCTGTCAGAGCAGTCAGTGGTGGTAGCGGGGCACCATGTAGTTGTACTGGACTCAGTCTGGTGGAGGCTGTGGTCCTTCGGACTGATCTTTTCCTTCTGTCTTTAGTTTCCTTCATTCTCCCTTGCTTCCAAAGGAGTAAGAACAGTAGAGTATCCTAGATGGCTGTTCACAGGCTTTTAAGACCCCAGATGCTACTCACCAAAATAGAATGTAGAACATTTTCTTTATAAACTATGTTATGCTAATTGAGCTAGATGTTCCCTGAGACCATGGTCCCCACAGCCCTCAGCCCAACAATTTCGTCCCTCAGGGAGTTTGGATGTGTTTATGGAGCTACCATGACCTTGGCTTGTATGAGTTGTGCTGGCTTCCCCAGTATTGTGCACTGTATTAGCCTTCAGCAAAGTTACCACTTAGCTACTGTCTATTTAGCGTTTTTCCGTTCCCACCCCTCTCCATCCTCATAACCTTCAAAGATTGTTTCTTTTTGTATGTAAACCTTTTCATGAGTTTTTATAGTAGTGATCTCTTATAATATTTGTCCTTTTGTGATTGACTTATTTCGCTCAGCATAATGCCCTGCAGATTCATCCGCATTATGAGATGCTTCACAGATTCATTGTTGTTCTTTATCATTGGGTAATACTCCATTGTGTGTGTGTGCCACAGTTTGCTTATCTCTTCATCTGTTGATGGGCATCTAGGTTATTCTCATCTTTTTGCTATTGTGAACAATGCTGCAGTGAACATGAGTGTGCATATGTCTATTCGTGTGACAACTCTTAATTTCTCTAGGATATATTCCTAGCAGTGGCATTGCTGGATCATATGGTATTTCTATTTCTAGCTTTCTAAGGAAGCGCCATATCGTTTTTCAAAATGGTTGTATCATTTTGCATTCCCACCAGCAGTGCATAAGAGTTTGATCTCCCTACAGCCTCTCACAACATTTATTATTTCCTTTTTTTTTTTTTTTTGATTCATGCCGGTAATGTCGGGGTGAGATGGTATCTCATTGTGGTTGCATTTCTCTAATGGCCAGTGATTGTGAACATTTCCTCATGTGTCTGCTGGCCACTTGAATGTTTTCTTTGGTGAAGTGTCTGTTCATTTCCTTTGCCCATTTTTTAATTGGATTATTTGTCTTTTTTGTTGTAGAGGTGTTGGATTTTCTTGTAGATTTTAGAGATTAGATCTTTGTCTGATTTGTAATAGCCAGAAATTTTTTCCCAGTCTGTAGGTTCTCTTTTTACTTTTTTTGGTGAGATCTTTTGATGAGCATAAATGTTTAATTTTTAGAAGGTCCCAGTTATCTAGCTTATCTTTTGGAGTTTGCGGGTTGTTGGTTTTGTTTTTTATCCTGTTAATGCCGTGTATTTGGGCCTCTAGTGTTGATCCTATTTTTTCTTCTATGAACTTCATAGTTTTTGGCTTTATATTTAGGTCTTTGATCCATTTTGAATTAGTTTTTGTATATGGTGTGAGGTGTGGGTCCCGTTTCATTTTTTTGCAGATGGACATCCAGTTGTGCCAGTACCATTTGTTAAAAAGACTGTCTTTTTCCCACTTGATGGACTTTGGGCACTTGGGGAAGATCAGGTGACCATAGGTGGATGGACTTACATCTGGGTTCTCAATTCTGTTCCATTGGTCAATGTATCTGTCATTGTACCAGTACCAGGCTGTTTTGACTACCACAGCTGTATAGTAGGTCAGGTAGTGCAAGTCCTCCTACTCTATTCTTCTTCGGTAGTCCTTTACTTATCTGGGGCCTCTTCCCTTTCCATATAAAGTTAATGATAAGCTTTTCCATCTCTTTAAAGAATGTTGGTGGTATTTGGATTGGGATTGCATTGTATTTGTAGATTGCTTTGGGTAAAACCCCCACTAATGTCGAGTCGATTCCGATTTATAGCGACCCTATAGGACAGAGTTTTTTTTTTTTTATAGGACAGAGTAGAACTGCCCCATAGAGTTTCCAAGGAGTACCTGGCGGATTTGAACTGCCGACCTCTTGGTTAGTAGCTGTAGCACTTAACCACTACGCCACATTGCTTTGGGTAGAATTGTCATTTTCACAATGTTGAGTCTGCTTATCTGTGAGCATGTGTGTTTTTCCATTTATGTAGGTCTCTTTTGGTTTCTTGTAGTCTTTTGTAGTTTTCTTTGCATAAGTCCTTTACATCCCTGGTTAGATTTATTCCTAAGTATTTTAATTTTTTAGGGGCTATTACAAATGGTATTGTTTTCCTGATTTTCATGGTTCCCTTTATTGGCGTATAGGAATCTAACTGATATTCATATGTTCATCTTGTATTCTGCTAGCCTTCTGAATCTATTAGTTCCAGTAGTTTTCGCATGGAGTCTTTTGGGTTTTCTATGTATAGTATCATATCATCTGCGAATAGGGACAGATTAACTTCTTCATTACCAGTTTGGATGCCCTTTATTTCTTTTTCCTTGACTTGTTTCTCTAGCTGGAACTTCCAGCACAATGTTGAATAGGAGAGGTGGTAAAGGGCATCCTTGTCTTGATCCTGTTCTCAAGGGGAATGTTTTCAGCCTCTCTCCATTGAGAATGATGTTGGCCGTTGCATAAAAAAAAAAAAAAAAAAATGCATAGATGTCCTTTATTATGTTGAGAAATTTCCCTTCTATACCTATTTTATTGAGAGTTTTTTTTTTTTATTAGGAATGGGTGTTGGACTTTGTCGAGCACCTTTTCTGTGTCAATTGAGATCATCGTGTGATTTTTTTCTTTCCTTTTCATTTATTTATGTGGCGAATTACATCGATTGGTTTTCTAATGTTGAACTGTCCTGGCATACCTGGTTTGAATCCTACTCAGTTGTGGTGTATTATTCTTTTGATATGATGCTGAATTCTATTGGCTAGAATTTTGTTGAGAATTTTTGCATCTATATTCATGAGACCTATTGGTCTGTAATTTTCTTTTGTGATGTCTTTGCCTGGTTTTGGTATCAGGGTTATGCTGGCTTCATAGAATGAACTCGGAAGTATCACTTCCTTTCTATGCTCTGAAATAGTTTGAGTAGTACTGGCGTAAGCTCTTCTCTGAATGTTTGGTAGAATTCTCCAGTGAAGGCATGTGGGCCAGGGATTTTTTTTTTTTTTTTAGTATGTTTTCAATCTCTTCTCTTGTTACGGGTCTGTTCAGATTTTCCACATCATTTTGTGTTAGTTTGGGTAGGTAGTGTATTTCTAGAAATTCGTCCATTTACTCTAGGTTTTCAAATTTGTTAGAGTGTAATTTTTTTTTTTAATTAATTTTTATTAAGCTTCAAGTGAACATTTACCATTCCAATCAGTCTGTCACATGTAGGTTTACATACATCTTACTCCCTTCTCCCACTTGCTCTCCCCCTATTGAGTCAGCCCTTTCAGTCTCTCGTTTCGTGCCAATTTTGCCATCTTCCCTCTCTCTCTATCTTCCCATCCCCCCTCCAGTCAAGAGTTGCCAACACACTCTCCAGTATCCACCTGATTTAATTAGCTCGCTCTTCATCAGCATCTCTCTCCCCCCCACTGACCAGTCCTTTTCATGCCTGATGATTTGTCTTCGGGGATGGTTCCTGTCCTGTGCCATCAGAAGTTCTGGGGAGCATTGTCTCTGGGATTCCTCTAGTCGCAGTCATACCATTAGGTATGGTCTTTCCATGAGAATTTGGGGTCTGTATCCCATTGGTCTCCTGCTCCCTCAGGAGTTATCTGTTGTGCTCCCTGACAGGGCAGACATCGATTGTGGCCAGGCACCAACTAGTTCTTCTGGTCTCAGGATAATGTAGGTCTCTGGTTCATGTGGCCCTTTCTGTCTCTTGGGTTCTTAGTTGTCGTGTGACCTTGGTGTTCTTCCCTTGCCTTTGCTCCAGGTGGGTTGAGACCAATTGATGTATCTTAGATGGCCGCTTGTTGGCATTTAGGACCCCAGGCACCACAATTCAAAGTGGGATGCAGAATGTTTTCATATTAGAATTATTTTGCCCATTGACTTAGAAGTCCCCTCAAACCAAGTTCCCCAGACCCCAGCCCCTGCTCCGCTGACCTTTGAAGCTTTCATTTTATCCCGGAAACCTTTTTGCTTTTAGTCCAGTCCAATTAGGCTGACCTTCCTTGTATTGAGTGTTGTCTTTCCCTTCACCCAAAGCAGTTCTTATCTACAGATTGATCAATAAAAAGCCCTCTCCCTCCCTCCCTCCCTCCCCCCTTTGTGACCACAAAAGTATGTGTTCTTCTCCGTTTTTTCTATTTCTCAAGATCTTATAATAGTGGTCTTATACAATATTTGTCCTTTTGCAACTGACTCATTTCGCTCAGCATAATGCCTTCCAGATTCCTCCATGTTATGAAATGTTTCAGAGATTCGTCACTGTTCTTTATCGATGCGTAGTATTCCATTGTGTGAATATACCACAATTTATTTACCCATTCATCCGTTGACGGACATCTTGGTTGCTTCCAGCTTTTTGCTATTGTAAACAGAGCTGCAATATAGAGTGTAATTTTTTATAATACTCTGTAATGATCCTTTTTTAATTCCTTTGGATCTGTTGTAATGTTCCCCATTTCATTTCTTGTTTGGGTTATTTGTGTCCTGTTTTTCTTTTGTCAGTTTGGCCAGTCGATTGTCAATTTTGTTGATCCTTTCCAAGAACCAACTTCTGGTTTTGTTGATTCTTTCAATCGTTCTTCTATTCTCTATTTCATTTATTTGTACTCTGAGCTTTATTATTTCCTTTCTTCTAGTAGCTGTGGGCTTCTTTTGGTGCTGTCTTTCTATTTGTTCAAGATGTGTAGCTAACGTTTTGATTTTTTCCTGTTCTTGTTTTTTGATGTGTGCATCTATTGCTACAAATTGATTTTTGAGGACTGCCTTTGCTCTGCCCAAAGGTTTTGGTATGATGTGTTTTCATTGTCGTTTGATCCTAGGAATTTTTTGATTGCATCTCTGATTTCTTCTGTTACGTAGTGGTTTTTAAGCAGGGTGTTATTCTGTTTCTGTGTAATTGATTTTTTTCCTTGCTGTTTGTATTGTTAATTTCTACTCTGATGGCGTTGTGGTCAGAGAAGATACTTTGTATTATCTCAATGTTTTGGATTTTGTTGAGGGTTGTTCTGTGGCCTAAGATGTGGTCTATTCTGGAGAACATTCCCTGTGCATTAGAAAAGAATGTGTACTTTGCAACTGTTGGGTGGAGTGTTCTATATATGTCTGTGAGGTCAAGTTCACTGATCATGCCCATCTGTATCTTTTTGAGTTTCTAGATGTTCTGTCCTTTACCAAGAGTGGTGTGTTAAAGTCTCCTACTATTATTGTGGAACTGTCAATTTCTCTTTGCAGTGCTTTTAGAGTTTGTTGTATGTATTTTAGAGACCTTTCATTGAGTGTGTAGACATTTATTATGGTTAAGTCTTCATGATGGATCATCCCTTTCGTCATTATATAGTCCCCATCTTTGTCTTTTATGATGGTTTTTGTTTGAAAGTCTATTTTATCCAAGATTAGTATTGCCATGCCTGCTCTTTTTTGATAGCTATTTGCTTGATGTATTTTTTCCATCCTTTTATTTTTAATAAATTTGTCTTTGTTTATATTGATGGATCCTGTTTTTTTTATCCATTCTGTCACTCTGTGTCTCTTTATGGGTGCATTTAGGCCATTTACTTTTAGTATAATTATTGATAGGTGTGAGTTTATTGCTGTAATTTTGTAGTGCTTTTTTTTTTGTGGTGCTGACATTTTCTTTGGTCCTCTTACTTTGTTGTGCTGGATTCCTTTTTCAGGTGTTTTTCTAGATTTTGTTTTTATTGAGACTTTATGTTTTTCTTTATTTTGAATAGTAGGTTTGTTAACTTTTTTTTGAAATTTACCCTTATCTTCCTAGGTTTGAACCAGTCTATTATTACTTGGTATTGCCTTGCCTTCCTGTCCATTAGAAAGTTCTGTACCTATACTGTTTATTCCTTCTTTTATTGTTCTGATGTTGTCATTTACAGATTAACCTCTGTGGTTCCCTGTTGTAATTCTTTTTACAACAGTTTTGGATAGGCCTTGAGAGTTCATTTCCTAGATTGGTATCTCACTGGTACAATCTTGCATCCTAGATTCAGGCTGTGGTCTGATTTTTTTCTCAGACCAAAAGACTCCCCTTAATAATTCTTGTAAGTTTAGTTTAGCTTTTACACATTCCATTAATTTCTGTTTATCTGGAGATGTCCTAATTTGAATGAGAGTTTAGCAGAATACATTATTCTTGGTTGGCAATTTTTTTTTTTTTCTTTCAAGGTTTTATGCTTGTCATCCCATTGCCTTCTTGCCTGCATTGTTTCTGCTGAATAATCAGAGTTTAGTCTTATTGTTTCTCCTTTGTATGTGACTTTTTGTTTTTCTCGACCTGGTCTCAGGAATTTTTCTTTGTCTTTGGTTTTAGCAAATGTGATTATGATATGCCTTGGTGATTTTCTTTTGGGGTCTGTCCTGTATGGGGTTCATTGAGCTTCTTGGATGGTCAGCTTTCCATCTTTCTTGATATTAAGGAAGCTTTCTGTCAGCAATTCTTCAGTAATCCTGTCTATGTTTTCTGTTTTCTCCCCCTGTTCTGGAACTTCGATTACTCACAAATTTTTGCTTTGATTGTATCCCACATAATTCTCAGGGTTTCTTCAGTTTTCTTCATTCTTTTTTTCTGATTTTTCCTCAAACAGGGTTGTATCCAAGTATTTGTCTTCAATTTCGCTGATCCTGTCTTCCGTCATTTCAAACCTGCTCCTCAGCCCTTCTGTGACACTGTCCATTTCTGAAATGTTTATCTTTTGGATTTCCAATTGTCATTTTTGTATGATTTCTAGTTGTGAATTTATTTGGGCATTTTGTTCCTGTATTGTTTTCCTGAGTTCTTCCACTTTTTGTCTGTATTTTCCATGATTTTGTCTGCCTTTTTCATGAGTTTGTCCATTTTTTCTTCATTTTTGGCTGCTTTTTGCTTCAACTCTTAGAGAGCTCTGAATATTAGAGATTTGAATTCCCTGTCAGGTAGTTCTAGTGCCCTTTCTTCTACTGGAAAGTTGTCTGGTGTTTTATTTTGGATGCCTAGTGGAACCATCCTGTCCTTTTTAAAATATGTTTTGTTATTGTCTGCTGTCTTCAGGACATTCAGTAGTTATTTTCTTCATTTATTAATTGTAGATTTGTTTGTTTTGTCTGGCTTTTTTGTTTTATTTGGTTATGTCTGAGCATGCAGGCTGTGTGTTCCTTGTTGTTTACCTGTCTGTGGTCGTGATACTTTTCACCTCCTTGTCCAATTGGTAGGACCAGTTGCTCAGCTATGGTGCAGAAAGGCAGGTCCAGCTGAAGGCGAGGGGCTGGTTTGTGTTGTTTGTGGCCCATACTAGGGTGGACAGGGTGGGCCAGGAATCAGTGCTGGGCAGGTTCTGGTAGGCCATGCATGTGCTGCTCAGGAGCGCGATGTTCAGCACACATTGCAGGTAGGCAGGAAAGGGGGGAAGGTTGTGATGTGTGGAGCTAATACGGGTATGGGAAAGAGGAGAGAGAAACAATAGCCAAAAGAAAACAACAAAAAAGGAAAGAGTGCTAAGGTAGCTTGTGATTGGAGTGGAGAGATGAGAAACCGAGGAATGGAGAAAAACAAAAAGAGAAAAAGAAAAAAATAACTAGGTAAAAATTTGGATAAAAAGGAGAAGCAAAAAAGAAAGAAAAGCTCCAGGGGTCCCACTGGTGTGGCTGCAAAGACCAGGGAAGTGGCTCCTAGACTGTCCTCCTAGACTCTAGCCTGACTAGAGGCGGGTATAGATGTCATAAAGCTCCAGCTATTCAGGAGACAGGAAAAGAAGGTAAGTATAGAAAGAGGAGAACTGAGAAATGAAGAAAGACAGAAAGGAAAAAAGAAAAAAATGCCCCCAGGGATCACACTGACATGGCTGTGCAGCTGGGGAAGTGGCTCCTAAGCCATGCAGCGGAGCCCAGCTAGAAGGGACTCTCAAGTTGCAATAAGAAAAAGAAAACAAAGAAACAAAACAGAACAAAGCAAAGCAAAACAGAGCAAAAAAAAAAAAAAAAAAGCCCCGGGATGCCACCAGCGTGGTGTCGCAGTCCAGGGGCATGGTTCCCCAGTCAAATGGTGCTTCAGAGCCTTTCAAGAGGAAGCAAATATGGCACACGGAGCCAGGTGTTCAGGAGAAAGGAGGGGAGGTGGTGGGAGGCAAGGAAAAAAACAAAAGAAATGGAAAAAAGCAACATCGGTAACAGACAAATGGCATTCAGGGAGCCTGCCACTGTTGTCAGGGTGAATCCAAGTGGCCTGGGGCCGAAGCAGTTGCCTCCCAGCCAAGAGACTGTGGCCCACGGGAAGTAGAGAAGGCCGAGGGGCGGGGGGAAGAAGATTGGAGGAAAAGAAAGCGTATATCGCTGGTTACCAGATGCTCTGTCTCCTCTTGGGATCTTCTTGAAGCTGCTTTCCCATACCCCCTGTCCACCGATCTCTGATGTGGGTGGGGGAAATCCAAGTGGCATGGATGCTGCACTTCCTGGCTGGTGGAGCCACCATTACTAGGCAGGAAGTGTGGAGGTAGAGCAGTGGGGAGTGGATGGGGGTGGGAGAGTGTGTATCACTGTTTACTGGGTGCTGTGTCTCCTGCTTGGAGCTTCATGAAGCTGCTTTCCTCTGCTCCCTATTCCCCAGACTCTTGACAGGAGTCCAAGATGGTGAATCCATGCTTCATTAGCTGATAGGGGCCTTCCACGTGTATCTCTCCTGCTGTCTGTTCTCTGTCAGTTTCTTACCATTCGGTGCTTGACTGAGTTCTTCATCTCTTCATTTGACACTTTGGTTTCCAGGACTGACATTTGTCTCTGTTTTACTTAGTTTTCCAGGTCTTTGCTCTGGAGGAATGGCGTGGTGCTTCTGTCTATAGCGCCATGTTGGCAGCAAGTCCTAATCACTAACTTAAAGTAAATATTTTCAATGATGACACGTTTTCATTTATGTTTGTCACGTCATTGCCATTTATAATAGTGAAACACTGGAAATAACATAAATGTCCAATAATAGGGAAATGGTTAAATAAATTATGATACATCTTTATGATTAACTATTATTCCCATTTAAAGGGACAATTTTCAAAGAATTTTAATGACATGGAAAAGTGCACAAAATGATGTTACAAGAAAAACTGCATATGGTATTTAATTGTCTTGTTGTTAGATGCTGTTGAGTTGGTTCTGACTCACAGTGACCCAACGTACAACAGAATGAAACACTCCCTGGTCCTGTGCCATCCTCACGATCTTTGCTATGACTATTTAATTACAATTATGAAAATATCTGCATGTGAATAGAAAAAAGAAAATGCAGCTGTATCTTTCTATGTTGTTGTTGTTAGGTGCCATCGAGTTGATTCCTACTCATAGTGACCCTATTTACCACAGAATGAAACACTGCCCTGTCCTGTGCCATCCTCATAATCGTTGTTATGCTTGAGCCAACTGTTGTAGCCACTGTGTCAATCCATCTTGTTGAGGGTCTTCCTCTCTTCTGCTGACCCTATACTTTACGAAGCATGATGTCCTTCTCCAGGGACTGATCCCTTCTGACAACATGTCCGAAGTATGTAAGATGCAGTCTCGCCATCCTTGCTTCTAACGAGCATTCTGGTTGTACTTCTTCTAAGACAGATTTGTTCTTTTGGCAGTCCATGGTATATTCAGTATTTTTCGCCAACACAATTCAAAGGCATCAGTTCTTCTTCAGTATTCCTTGTTCATTGTCCAGATTTCACATGCATATGATGTGATTGAAAATATTATGGCTTAGGTCGGGCACACCTTAGTCTACAAGGTGACGTCTTTGCTTTTAACGCTTTAAAGAGGTCATTTGCAGCAGATTTGCCCAATGCAATGTGTGTTTTGTTTTCTTCACTGCTGCTTCCATGGGTTTTGATTGCAAATGGAAGTAAAATAAAATCCTTGACAACTTCAGTCTTTTCTCCATTTATCATGATGTTGCTTATTGGTCCAGTTGTGAAGATTTTTTATTTCTTTATGTTGAGGTGTAATCCATACTGAAGGCTGTGGTCTTTGATCTTCATTAGTAAGTGCTTCAAGTCCTCTTCACTTTCAGCCAGGAAGGTTGTGTCATCTGCATAATGCAGGTTGTTAATGAGTCTTCCTCCAATCCTGTTGCCCCATTCTTCTTCATATAGTCCACCTTCTCATATTATTTGCTCAGCATACAGATTGAATAGGTTTATGGAAACCCTGGGTGACGCAGTGGTTAAGTGCTATGGCTGCTAGCCAAAAGGTTGGCAGTTTGGATCCACCAGGTGCTCTTTGGAAACTCTATGGGGCAGTTCTACTCTGTCCTGTAAGGTCACTATGAGTTGGAATCAACTCAATGGCAATGTTTTTTTTTGAAATCTTTCTATGAGTTATGTAATTATGAGTGATTTTTTAAAAATGAGATATAATTTACATACAAAAAGAATGCACGGATCTTAATTATCTAGCTCAATAAGTTTTGATAAATGTATACATCTATATAACTGCTGATCCCTGGATGGTGCAAATGATTTGCACTTGACTGCTAACCTAAAGGTTGGCAGTTCAAACCCATCCAGCAGTACCTTGGAAGACGTGGTGATCTGCTTCCATAAATATTACAGTCAGGAAAATCCTGTGGAGCAGTTCTACTCTGTAACATGAGGTTGCCATGAGTCGGAATCTACTCAACAGAAGCAGAGTTGGTTTTGGTATGTAACTGCCACCCTAAATGGTAGAACATTTCATCATCTGAGAAGTCCCCTCATGCCTCTTTCCAGTTAATCTTTTTCCTGTTTTTGCCTCTCCTCTCAACCCTGCCACATCCAGGCCAGCTGTCGTTCTCATTTTTATCACTGTAAATTAGTTTTAATGACCCAGAAAGACATCCCTTTGCTTTAGGGTCTAACAAAGCTGCAATCAAATTTTCAAATTTCATGTAAATGGAGTTATACTCTTTTGTGTTTGGCTTATGTTTTCATTATCTAGTGCTGCTATAACAGAAATACTACAGGTGGGTGGCTTTAACAAACACAAGTTTATTCTCTCATAGTTCAGGAGGATAGAAGCCCGAATTGAGGGTTCCAGCTCCAGGGGAAGGCCTTCTCTCCCTGTCGGGTCTGGGGGAGGGTCCTTGTGATCGATCTTCCCATGGGTTTAGGAGTGTCTCAGTGCAGGGACCCTGGGTCCAAAGGATGCATTCCGCTCCCAGATCTTCTTTCTTGGTAGTGGGATGTCCCTCTCTTCTCTAGTCTCTTCTTTCTTTTATATCCCAGAAGAGATTGGCTCAAGACACAGTCCAATCTTGTAGATTGAGCCCTGCCTCGTTAACACAAGTGCTGCTAATCCCATCTTATCAACATCACAGAGATAGTATTTATAACAGATAGGAAAATCACATGAGATGACAAAATGGTGGACAATCACACAATACTGAAAATCATGGCTTAGCCAAATTTTGTACATGTTTTTGGGGGACAAATTTCAATCCGTGAAACTTCCACCCTTTAGCCCCCCCAAATTCATATCCTTGTCACATGTAAAACATATTCAGTCCATCATATCATAGCAAAAGTCTTAAATCAACTCCAAGTCCAAAGTCCAAAAATTCTTCTTTGCGTGTTACATATAGAATACAAGTTATCTGCTTTCAAAATACAATGGTGCCATAGCTGCAAGCTAGACATTTCCATTACAAATGGGAGAAATTAGAGGGAGAGAATGCATAACAGGCACCAGGCAGATCAGCAGAACACATTACATTAGCCCTCAAAGCTTTGAAAGTAATCATCTGTTCTCTGAGACCATTTAGACAATGGCCCTGTCCTCCAGACTCCAGGTATTGTCCACACTCTCCAGATTCTGAGTGGAGGGCCCTCAGCTGTGGGCTTCATCTCTGCCTTCCAAACCCACTGGAACAGCAACTCCGCTCCCTTGGCTTTAGGCACGCCATTCTCCTAGTCCATCTGAGAGGTGACTCCACCCTTAAACACTCCAGAGGCCATGGCTCCACCCTTTAAGACTGAGGCAGCTCAGCTTCCTGTGTTCCTTGTCTCTTCAGCTCCTGCTTCCCGGTTCCTTGGGCTCTCGGCCCCTTGGGCATCACCACTGGCATCTGCCCTGCTGGGGTAAGTGTTCCAAAGCTCTATAGCTCCACTGATAAGTGCCTGGAGGGACCCCACTCTGCCAGTAAACTTTGGCCAGAAGGCACTCAGCTCTCTTGCTCTGTGGGCAAGTGTCCAGAGGCATCCCACTCTGCCAGGAAGCCTCCTGCACCGAGGCACTCGGCTTTCTTCCTCCATGGGCTGTCTCCAGCACTGTCTTTTGCTGAACTCCTGGTTCTGCTGCTGCCATTTCCCTGTTGCTGCTTCTTGCCGTCTGCAACATTTCCAGTGTAACAGCTCACATTGCTTCCTTCTGAGTCCTCATCAGAATTGTCTTTGATGACCATAATTCCACCAACACTATCTTCAAGGCAATCTAAGCTTTTACTGTTAGGCGCTTTGAAACTTTGCCAGCCTCTATTCATTCAGTTTCAAAATGCTTCCACATTTTAGGTATCTGTTGGAGCAGCACCCCCCTTCCAGTACCAAATTATGTCTTAGTCATCTAGTGGTGCTGTAACAGAAGTAACACAAGTGGATGGCTTTAGCAAGGAGAAATTTATTCTCTCACAGTCTAGTAGGCTAGAAGTCCAAAATCAAGGTGCCAGCTCTAGGGGAAGACTTTCTCTTTCAGCTCTGGTGGAAGGTCCTTGTTATCAATCTTCCCCTGGTCTGGGAGCTTCTCACGTGCAGGAGCCCTGCTTCCAAAGGATGCACTCTGCTCCCAGCCCTGCTTTCTTGGTGGTGTGAGGTTCCCATGTCTCTCTGCTTTCTTCTGCCTTTTATATCTCAAAAGAGATTGACTCAAGACACAATCCAATCTTGTAGATGGAGCCCTGCCTCATTAACATAACTGCCACTAATCCCATCATGTCAACATTACAGAGGTAGGATTTATGACACATAGAAAAATCACATCACAAAGCAAAAGGTAGACAATCACAAATTACTGAGAATCATGGCCTAGCCACATTGATATATATGTTTTTGGGGGACACAGTTCAATCCATGGTGATGGCCTACCCAAGTTGACACATATTTTTGGGGAACACAATTCAATCCATAACAGCTTGTTTCACTCAACTTAATGTGTTTTTTAAATATTTTTTATTGTGGTAAATACATATATAACAAAACATTCGCCATTTCAACATTTTTTACATATGCATAGTATTTTTGAGATTCATCGTTATGTTGCATGTTTGTTTCTTTTTATTGCTAAGTAATGCTCCATTGTGTGGAAAGATCGTGATTATTCATTCTCCTATTTTTGGTGTGCTAGCAAACCTCTAAAACTGAGGCACTGGGCATAATAAAATGGCTGACATGAGGTCTGAATCAAAATTCCATTTTGTTACAAGCAACTGCTTTTGCATTCCTGAGAATGTAACCTTGATTTTTCCTGTTGATATGCATATGGCCTTGGGCTTCTGGCTTGGTGGGACTAGAAGACCCTGACCCCGTATCAGTCATCTTTTTTAACCAGCCTGGATCTTGTCCCAAACCACTAAATAAGAGTGGGAGTCAGGAATGTGATTTAGTAGCTGTTGGGGGTCAGGAATGTAGTTGTAGGAGAATGAGTTTACTCAAGATGTTCCGGAAGAAAGGTAGTTGAAAATAGAGTCACTGATGATGTACCCACTTGTGACCATGTGACCATCACACACTGCCCTTCCCCAACTTTACTATAAAAGCACACCCCTCCCTCCATGCTTCAGAGCACTTGGTAGATTCCACTCTACCCTGTGTTTTTCCAATTTGTGAAAGGTATTACCCTCAATAAATCTCTTTGCTTTTACTTTAACAGAGTGAGCGTTCTTACTCTTTAACATTTCTTGGTGTCAGAAGTGGAATTTCAAAGACACATTGCCTTCAGTGGTCCCTGGGACATTGAGGACTTGGGTTTCTGGTGCCAGCAGAGCTGCTTGGGCTTGCCACCTCCCCAAATTCCTGGAAGTTGTTCCAGGTAGTCTCGAATCCAAGCTCTGCTGTATTTGCATTGATGCACTTTGAGATTTATTGTTGGACTCTTTTTTCTTTTACTTTCATTTTCAGTTTATGTTCTAAACATTATGAGGAGTTCATTGTCAGATTAAGCCTAGTGGGCTGTTACTTCAGTACTCCCAGGACTGTTAAGACTCTAATTTGGCTTTGGGTGGGCCAAAAGTTTCAGTCCATTAAGCTTGAACTCACTCTTTGCTTTCTTCTGAGTACTCATTTCAGGTATAAGCACACCATTAGGTTTCAGTGCACATTCAGGTTTCAGTAGCATATGTGAATTCACTGTTTTGGTAGAATGGGGAATGCTAGTTCTAAGAACTTGGCAGGCTGCCCTTGGGCACCATGCCCACTTATATGAACAAACACTATGATTCTCATACCTGCCTGTTTTTGGAACGCTGGCATGCTTTTTCTAAAGACAGTTTTGAAAGTAAGCCACCACTATGGGACTCCCTTGACCTGGCTAAATTAATTTTTTGTGTGGGAAATTGGAAAAACAAGGCTCCTGGGTTTGGCAACCATAATGGAATGCCTATTTTTGATTGGTATTTGGAAGCCTCCAAAAGACATCAAGAAAGTAAAACTGCTTCTATGCAGGATAGCATTTCTAAATTGACCAAACAACTAAAGAAAATGCAGTCAGGTGCCTGCCCTTGTTTCTCCTGCCCCCCCGTTCTTTCTGCCCCTCTGCTGGCTAACTCTATTTTATAACCTTCTCTACCTTCTTACTTCTCAACTAATACTTTTCCTGAATTTCCCTGCTACCCCAAGGAATCTGCTAAAAAAAAAAAGCTAGAGAAATCAGTTACTGATGTGGTCCCAGAAATGCCTTTTAAAATAAGATACTCTGCGGAAACTAATGAACTTCTGCAGGTTTCCTTTACTCTTTGGTTTAAAGTGGAACTCTGTACAATTGTAAAGGAATTTCCTAACTTTTTTTTTTTTTCATGAAGAACCTAGTTTACCAGACCTCCACCAATTAATAAATACACTAGTAGGAGAGGCTTTGAGATGGATGGAAAAACTGCAAACACCCAAAAAGGTCATTAGGTATAAAATCGGGTACCTCTGGCACAGAGCAAACTCACAGATTCTATCCCCCAAGTTTTTTTCCCTAGGAAAATAGATTGGGCCAAAGTCCAAGGTATAAACAAGAAAAGGATAAGAATGTTTATAATTATAGGGACCACTTGAGTAAACTTTTTTACTGAACACTTGGGCTTAAATCTAACAGAGCCTGGAGCTGAAGTAGCTTTCAAGTCCATATTCCTAAATGGACTTCACCCTGGATTATCTGAGCTAATCAAATACCAACGACTGGACTGGAAAGCGGTTTCCAACCCTGCAGGAATTTTATTTGTTGCTAGCAGACCAGAGTTTCAACCTATTCTTAATATCCTTGATAAATGAGCCTGGGTTTCCCTCTACCAAGATGCTGGTTTGGAATTCATGTTCAAAAACACTATAAGCTAAATATACTAGAAGTAATTTGGAATCTCAGTGATTATTTTGGGAAAATAAGTTCCCATCTGCGCATTTTCGACTTTGGGAGAATGAGCTCCCATTTGTGTTCTCTTTTCTTTCCTCTTTGGGGAACTTTTGTTTGATGCCCAAGGTTATCAGAGGGTCTGAGACCCCTCCATCTGAAACTTTGACAAGTTAATAAATTTTGTTTAGAACCTGTTTTTCTGTCGATTTGGTTAATCTTACCAAAGACTCGCTGTATACATTTTAAGAAATTGGGTTGTTTATGTTATGTGGTATTGTATAAGCCTGGTCTCTGTGGTGCTGATGTTTTCTTTGTTCATCTTACTCTCCTGTGCTGAGTTTTGTTTGTGCTATTTCTTTTTGTATCTTTTGTGTTTACTGAGACTTTATGTTTTTCTTCTTTATTTTGTTGAATAGATTTGTTAACTTTCTTTGTGGGTACTTGAAATTTACCCTTATCTTACTAAGTTTGAACCAGTCTTTTATTACTTGATATCGCCTTGACTTCCTCTCCATTTGACAGTTCTGTACTTACATTGTTACCCTTTTATCGTTCTGATGTCGTCATTTACAGATGATGTCTCTAGTTCCCTGTTTTGAATCTTTTAGTTTTGTTTTATCTTTGAGAGTTTATTACCTAGGTCGGTGTTTGGCTGATATTGACCTTTGTCCTAGGTTCAGGTTATTGTCTGATGTTGTTGGCTGTCTAACGGAAGGATTCTCTTTAATAATTCTTGTAAGTTTGGTTTAGTTTGTGCAAATTCCCTTAATTTCTGTTTATCTGGAAATACTGTAATTTCACTGTCATATTTGAGCTTTTTGCAGCATATGTTATTCTTTATTGGCAATTTTTTTTCTTTCAAGGTTTTATGTATGTCACCCCATTGCCCTCTTGCCTGCATAGTTTCTGCTGTGTAATTAGAACTTAGTCTTATTGTTTCCCCTTTGAATGTGACTTTTCATTTTTCTCAAGCTGCTCTCAGGATTCTTTGTCTTTCATTTTGACAAGTGTTATTAGGGTATATCTTGGTGACTTTCTTTTGAGATCTATCCTATATGGGGTTCGTTGAGCTTCTTGAATGGTCAGCTTTTCATCTTTCATTTTTCTAGGGAATTTTTCTATCAGCAAATCTTCAGTGATCCTCTCTGTTTTCCATTATCTTTCCCTTTTCTGGAACTCCAGTCACATGCAAATTTTTGCTCTTGATTGCATCCCACATAGTTCTTAGGTTTTCTTCATTCTTTTCTCTGATTTTTACTCAAGCAGTGGCAGCCATGTATTTGTCTTCAATTTCACTGATTCTGTCTTCCATTGTTTCAGATTTGCTTCTAAAGCTATTGTGCTGTCCATTTCTGAAATTTGTTATTTATCTTTTGGATATCTAATTGCTCTTTTTGTATGTTTTCTAGTTGATTATTTATTTTGACATTTTGTTCTTGTGTTATTTTTCCTGAATTCTTCTATTGGTTTGTCTGTATTTTCCTGGATATTGGGTGTTTTTTTTTCTGTGTTTTCTATGATTTTGTCTGTGTTTTCCTTGAACTTTTTCCTAATCCCCTGAAGGGCTCTGAATATTAGACTTTTGAATTTCCTATCAGGTAGTTCCAGTGCCTTTTCTTCTGATGGAAGGTCAGTTGGTGCATTATTCTAGTCACTACCTGCATCCATCTTGTCCTGTTTTTTTAAAAATATATTTTGATATTGTCTGTTGTCTCTGAGACATTTAGGTATTTTTTTTTTTTAGTTATTGATTGTAGGTTTGTTTTGTCCTGCTTTTTTATATTGTTTGGTTATGTCTGGGCTGGTGGGCTGGGTGTGCTTTGTTTTTTGCTCATTTGTGGGCGTGATAGTTCTCATCACCTTGTTCGTGTGTGCAGGGCTGGTTGCTGAGCTATGGTGCAACAGGGCAGGCCCAGCAGGGGAAAGGAGTGGAGATGAGTCATTTTTCTGCAGCTTGAATCAAGTTGGGGGCTGGAGTCATGCCACGGCGATCTGTGTATGGGGATCCCAAGCGACCAAGGGGCTTGGTATTTGGGCTTGGTTACCTTGGGGCCACAGCTGGTGGCAGGAGGATCTGGAGCTGACAGAGAAGAGCAGGGTTCAGGCCAAGTCCACTGGGGCCGCAGCTGGTGGTGGGAGGGGTCTGGAGCCAACAGGGAAGGGCCTGGGATGTGGGTTGCTACCCTTGGGGCCATGGCCAGTGTGGTGGAGGAGAGAAGTAGGAGGGGAGGTGAAGGCAGAGGCAGAGGGAGCTAGGTGGAGGAGGGCAATAGGGTGGGGTGGTACCATGGTTCCTGGCAGTTGGGGTTGCTGGGATAGGGTAGTTATAGTCGCTGTTCACCAGAGGTTTGAGGGTTGTAGGAGCGTGCTCCTCTGGTTACTGGGTGAGAGTCTGGGCTCTTCCTTGAGTTGCAGCCAGCAAACGTGATCTTACTTAGCCCTGGGGGTATTCCGCTCCATACCTCTATCTCCTATTGAGAATTCCATGGAGGTGCCTTTCTGCATGTGGGGTTGTTGGTTTTATTCCAAGTTGGCCATGCTGAGTCATGCCATTTGCCTGGGAACCTGCACTTTGTATCTCTGTTCCTTGCCTGTTTTCTGTTAGTTTTATCTTCTCCTCAGTGACTTTCTGTATGATACTTTATCACTTCTTTAAGGTTCTGGTTTCCAGGATTGATGTCTGTATCTCTTTTACTTGTTTTGGGGGGTCTTTGTTGCAGCCGATGGCTTAGTGTATCTGACTAGTCTGCCATCTTGGCTCTGCCCTTAATCTTGGTATGTTCTTGATACATCCTGAATATATGGCATTGTGTATCAAGATTACTGTGTATTATATCTGAAGCTCATTGAAAATAAGGTTAATCTTTATGTTTAGAAAGTTTCTTTTTGAATTGACTTTATTTGGCTTTGCATCACTTGTGTAATTAATTCCCATCAGGTCTTTCACTATTTAGAAGTATTATTAGTATAAGTCCATATAAGAATATGTCCATATCAAGTTTCATCATCTGAAGATGAGTTTTGTTTTACTGATGCACTGAAAATGCTTGACCCAAATAGTTCAACAAAAATGGACTATATCAAACTTATGAAGAGGACTATAATATTTTGAACATCAATATTATTGAACTAAATCAAGATTTTTAGAACTCTTTTTTGTTTTTTATGTAGAAGCTGACAAGATTTTCAGACTGCTACTGATCCAGAATTATATGGAACCAAAATTAACTACATAGGACTGAGTAAATTAAAAGAATTACAGTCAGGTTTATATGAGAGTATTACTGATGTTCAATGTGTTCTCTAAATATATCATGTTTTTCTTTCCTTTTCTTAATGTAAGAATCAGCTGTTGCAGTAACTAAAAACACCATGTTGGCCACCAAAGATCCTTTGGTAAGGGTTTTTCTCATCTCCTGATTCTTGCAGTTTGAATATTCCAAACAACACATCTTAGTTATATAGCTCTAATTTTTGGTCTTGGCTCCCACCTGGATGAATTAGTAGAGGTACTATAGGTTTGAGCTGAACTCAAGGTCATATATTAATTGATTTATCTCTTCCAGCTGACATCCACCCTTTTTTACAATAATTTTTATTGTGCTTTAAGTGAAAGTTTACAAATCATGTCAGCCTCTCACACAAAAACTTATATACACTTTGCTACATACTCCCAGTTACTCTCCCCCTAATGAGACAGGCCGCTGTCTCTCTCCACTCTCTCTTTTCATGTCCATTAAATCAGCTTCTAACCCCTCTACCCTCTCATCTCCCTTCCAGGCAGGAGATGCCAACATAGTCTCAAGTGTCCACCTGATCCAAGATGCTCACTCCTCACCAGCATCCCTCTCCAACCCATTGTCCAGTCCAATCGATGCCTGAAGAGTTGGCTTTGGGAGTGGTTCCTGTCCTGGGCCAACAGAAGGTCTGGGGGCCATGACCACCAGGGTCCTTCTAGTCTCAGTCAGACCATTAAGCCTGGCCTTTTTATGAGAATTTGGGGTCTGCATCCCACTGCTCTCCTGCTCCCTCAGGGGTTCTCTGTTGTGTTCCTTGTCAGGGCAGCCATCGGTTGTAGCCGGGCACCATCTAGTTCTTCTGGTCTCAGGCTGATGTAGTCTCTGGTTTATGTGGCCCTTTCTGTCTCTTGGGCTCGTAATTACCTTGTGTCCTTGGTGTTCTTCGTTCTCCTTTGATCCAGGTGGGTTGAGACCAGTTGATGCGTCTTAGATGGCTGCTTGCTAGTGTTTAAGACCCCAGACGCCACTCTTCAAAGTGAGGTGCAGAATGTTTTCTTAATAGATTTTATTATGCCAATTGACTTAGATGTCCCCTGAAACCATGGTCCCCAAGCCCCTGCCCCTGCTACACTGGCCTTCGAAGCTTTCAATTTATTCAGGAAACTTCTTTGCTTTTGGTTTAGTCTGGTTGTGCTGACTTCCCCTGTATTGTGTGTTGTTTTTCCCTTCACCTAAAGTAGTTCTTATCTACTATCTAATTGGTGAATACCCCCTCCCCCTCTCCTCTTGTAACCACAAAAGAATGTTTTCTTCTCAGTTTAAACTATTTCTCAAGTTCTTATAATAGTGGTCTTATACAGTATTTGTCCTTTTGCAACTGATGTCCCCCTTTTTTAATAGCTTATTAGTCCAGATCTGTATTTCAATAGTATAATCATTTGGCTTCTATTTTTCTACCTCAGATAGGATTAGGAAATGTTATGGCTCATGTCAAAGTTCTGACTAAGTATATTCAGAGTATTTTAAATGATTGACCCATGGTCTCCAAGAAATGAATACTGAGATGACTATGATGAGAGAAGTAGTTCTTCAAAACCAAATGGCCCTCAACATCCTTACTACTACACAAAGAGACACCTGTGATGGTTAAGATTATGTGTCAACTAGGCTAGGCCATGGTTCTCAGTGGTTTGCAGAGATTATATAATCATCCTCCATTTTGTGATCTGATGTGAGCAGCCAATCAGTTGAAAGGGGAGTTTTCTTGGGAGTATAGCTGGATGGGACCAGAAGACCCTAGCCCCCTATCAGTCATCTTGTCTAACCAGCCTGGATCTTACCCCAAGCCACTGAATAAGGGTGGGGGTCAGGAATGTGGTTGTAGGAGAACGAGTTCACTCAAGGTGTTCCAGGAAGAAGGTAGTTGAAAATAGAGTTGCTGATGACATACCCACCTTGTGACCATGTGACCATCACACAACTCCTTCCCTGTCTTTACTATAAAAGGACACCTCTCCCTCCATGCTTTCGGAGGACTTAGTAGATTTCTCTCTGCCCTGTGTATCTCCAGTTTGTGAATTGTATTACCCTCAATAAATTTCTTTGTTTTTACTTTAACAGAGTGAGTGTTCTTACTCTTTTACAATGGGCATTGGATTGTTTCTAGATTTTGGCTATTATAAAGTTGCTATAAACATTCATGTTTTTGTACATTGTTTTGTGTTGTCATATGTTTTCATTTCTCTTGGGTGTATACCACCAATATATAGACTTGCTGGATCATTGGGCAGATGTATGTTTAACTTTACAAAAAAAAGAACAGTTTTCAAAAGCAATTGTACCATTTTACATTCCCACAGCAGTTTATGAAAGTTTCAGTTGCTCTACATCCTTGCCAACATTTGGTCAAATCAAATTTTTAGCCATTCTTGTGAATATGAAGTGTTATCTTAATGTGTTTTATTTTGGGGGAAAAAAACTCCTTAGCCTGGTTTCAAGTTTATCTAATAAATAGTTTCAAAAAAGCTTTCCAGACTTTCCTCTCATTACTCCCATAAATGTATCCTGTATACCATTTGATCTGGACTTTTCTTATTCCTGGACCTGCCTGGTACTTTCCTGTCTCTGCAGTGGCTGAGAGACTGGAGGTGTTAGTTAGGAGTGGAAAAGGAGAATGAGAAAGAGGAAGACCGAGAAGGGGAGACAGACAGAGACATACACAAAAAGACAGAGAGAAGTAAAGCAGCAGAGAGAGAGATGGAATTAGAGGGAAATAATAAAAATAGAAAGAGACAGGGATAGCAGAGGAAAGGAAGTGGGCACAGGATAAAGGAGAAAGTAGGAAAAGGAGTGAGAGGTAAAGAAAGAGTAAGAAGAGATAGGGGAACAAAGAAGAAAATGAAGCAGTGCAGTATAATGAATTATTTAACGTGGCTCTTCTAGCCATGGTCTTTGTGACTCACACAGTGATTGAGTGGGACAGTGCAAATAAAGTATATGGAACCTGTGATGGTTGGGGTTATGTGTCAGCTGGGCAAGGCCATGATTCTCAGTGTTGTGTGGTTGTTCTCCATTTTATGTGTTGTAGATTCTTACCTCTACATATTTGATGAAGCAGGATTGGTGTAGGGTGTGTCTTGGGTCACAGCCTTGTAGGAGGGCGTGATTCAAGCCTCATCCTTACTAAAGTTACACCCTTCCCTGGGGTGTGGACTGCATCTAAGATATACATATGGATGACCTGGCAGGGCTCTCTCTCTGCATTTAGATCCTGCATTTGGTTTGCAATTGATTGACCTATGGCTCTTGGGATTTGAGCCAGAGGTCTGCTGTCTGACCTGCTGGTGGCCTATCTGACCTGATTTCACCAGCTTCCACAACCTTGTGAGCCAGAAGCCTGTGGTTTGAACTGCCAGTTTCGGTTTGTCAGCTCTTGCAGCCACGTGGGTCAAGAGAAGCCTACAACTGACTCACAGATTTGGGACTTGCCAGCCACCAGAACTGCATGAGCCATTTGCTTTATATGGTTCATGAGTTCTGTGAGATGTTGCGGTGACTTAGAGAACCCAGAGATGGGAGGGAGAGTACTGAGGGGAGAGGGAGTAGTTGATGTTAGAGATGATAGAGTGGGACAGCAGTTTGGAAAAGCTGGACTTTTGGGATGTCTTTAACCTCTGCTTCATAAGAACCACCTTTGCGGTGTTCCTTATAAAATAACTTATTCGTTTAAGCAGGGACAGGGAAGAGGAGGGAGGAATGGAGAGGAGAGGTGAAGAAATGGAGGACTTAAAAAAAGATAGCGACCCTATAAGACAGAGTAGAACTGCCCCGTAGAGTTTCCAAGGAGCGCCTGGTGGATTTGAACTGCCGACCCTTTGGTTAGCAGCCGTTAGCACTTAACCACTACGCCACCAGGGTTTCCAAAAAAGAGATAGAGGAGCCAAATCTTTGCCCTGCCATCTGTCCATTAGGCAGCCTTGTAATGGCTCCAGACTGGAGGGAAATGCATTGGCTGCGGGCTCCATCTATGCTCCTGAGTGGGCTGACGTCCAGGACTCACAGCTGACTGGTGCTGAGAGCCAGCCGTAATGGCCCCTGAGCTTTGTGGGCTGCAGAGGGACTGGAGAGAGCTAACATACTGCTTGGGCAAATGCCAGGCTGTGCTCACAGAGATGGCACCCGTCCTCACCCCATCCCTGGGGCCATCCTGGGGCCTGATACCCGGCCAGGGCCTGGAGACTGGCTACCTCACTGCTGCTGATAGATCTGGAGCGGATGGAGTAGTTCGTTTGGGGTGATCCGAATGTGTGAGTCCGGTTCCCTCTCCCCAGCTGGATCAGGGTGACAGGCAGCCCCTGTGGGTATAGTTAATGGTCAGAGAGAAGCAGCTTATGGCAGCTCTGGTATTTGTAGAGTGATCAGTCCTTTGGGTTCATTCAGACAGTCAGCAGACACTGATCCCACCTGCCCTCAAACAGCTCACCATCTGTCTAGTCCGTGGGAGGTGACAGTCAAGTAAACTACTACTAAGATTGAAATGTGTCCTGTAAGAGGTAAATACGGTAGCTCCTTTCCAATGGGAGGGGCTCAATAAAAATTTATTGAATGAATGAATGAATAAAGTTTAATCCGTGTGTCTAGGAGCACAGAGGAGGAAGGCTTATTTATGAACTAATTCTTTGCACAGGGTTGGACACTTGCTTGATGCCCAATACAGTTCTATTAAATGATTTGCTGACTAAACCTCACTGCAGAGAATGGGTAAAGCTTTGTCACTTAGTGACCTCCCTTTAAATGCAAATACTCCCCAGGGAGGTAGCACTATAGACTAGTTTGTTGTTGTTGTCAACTCCTGACTTACAGGGAACCTTCGCAATGGAATGAAATGCTGCACTGCACCATCTCCATGACTGGTTGGATAGCGGACCATTGTGATGCACAGGGTTTTTAGGGGCTGATTTTCAGAAGTAGATAAGTAGTCTTTTCTTTCTAGTCTGTTTTAGTCTGGAAGCTCCAGTGATACATGGTTAGAATCATAGGAACATGCAAGCCTCCACTGACAGATAGTTGGTGGGTATGTATGATATGGAAGGCAAAAATTCTACCACTTGAACCACCAATGCCCCAGACTATACTTTATCATGAACTTACTCATGTCTTCCATTTTTGCTCTTATTTACAAATCACATTGTTGTGTGCCATCAAGACGATTCCATCTCATAATGACCCTAAAGGACAGAGTAAAACTGCCTCATAGGGTTTTCAAGGAGTGGCTGGTGGATTAGAACTGCCAACCTCTTAGCAGCCTGAGCTCTTAACCACTCCGGCACCAGGGCTCCTCACAAATCACATTAGCTCCCTTAATACTTCTTTCCACTTGGTGAGTTGAATAGGACCAGAGTCATCGTCTTTATTTTACAGATGAAGAAATTGAGAGTCAGAGAGTCTGGGTATTATGCCCATTTGAAGTATTAGAACCATATCTGGAGGGCAGGGCATTTGACAGCTAATCCAGGTCTTGGTCCACTGCTCCATGTGGTCATTCTCACGCGTAATAATAGCTAACGGAGGGGGCTCTGAGGCAGATGGGGATTTGACAGAAGGGGTGATGGTGGTGGAGGGGGGGCCTAAGGAGAAGGAAACTACTATGTGCTAGCACTAATGCAGTTTCTGTATATAAGTTATTGCATTTACCTATCACAGTGGCTTTACTAGAAGGGAATTAGTATCCCCATTTTCTTGCTGTTGTTGTTAAAAAAAAAATTGTTGTTAGGTGCCGTCAAGTCAATTTCAACTCATAGGGATCCCAAGTGACAGAGCAGAACTGCACCATAGGGTTCTACAGGCTGTAGTCATTATGGGAGCAGATTGCTAGGTCTTTCTCCTATGGAACTGCTGGGTGAGTGCAAACTGCCAACCTTTTGATTAGCAGTTGAGCACTTAATTGTTGTGTCACTAGGGCTTCTTTATCTCCATTTTAGAGTTAAGGAAATATAAAACCAATTGCCATTGAGCTGATTTCTACTCATGGAGACCTCATGTGTGTCAGAGTAGAACTGTGCTCCACGGGATTTTCAATCCCTGATTTTTTGGAACTCAATCACCAGGACTTTGATCTGAGGCACTTCTGGTTGGACTCAGACCTCTAACCTTTTGGTTAGCAGCCAAGCACATTAACTGTTGCACCACCCAGGGACTAAGGAAATATAGTTTCAGAAAAATCAAGCAACTTGTCCAAGGTCAGAGCTAGGATTCAAACCAGATCTGTTGGATTTCCAACCACACACTCTTCCCATTGGATCTGGGTTATTTGAGGTAATTTTGAAGAGAGGGGAGCAAAGTGATAACATAGACGTTTCTTCCAACAAGTCACAGTTGCTCTAGGAGGGGTGGGGTAGAAGGGTGGAGATTGTGCATCTACAGGCCCCAGAGTCACTTTGGGGTTTCTTCCTTGAGGAGTGAACACACTGCCTCTTATCTGGCTTTTCTTTGGAAATAATAACAACAACAACAAAAACCCAAACCCATTGCCATGAGTTGATTCCTATAGCAACCCTATAGGATAGAGTAGAACTACTCCATAGGGTTTCCAAGGAGCGACAGGTGGATTTGGACTGCTGACCTTTTAGTTAGCAGCTGAGCTCTTAACCACTGCACCACCAAGCCTCAGTGATGGATACAATGACAGAGGTAGGTACAGGGAAAAGATCTCATTAGTTGGGGTATTTGGGATCCCAGGCAAATTCAGGGACAAACCAACCAATCAGGTTGAAGTAGAGGAGCGGTTCTGAGGGGGAAGAAAAGAATTTGCCAGTAAGTCCACTTCAGGCCTGCCGCCAGCTTGGGTGATTTCAGTGTCCCAGGGGTTGGCCCAGCCTCTCAGTTCAACCTTCTGACCTTTGCTTCATCTGCTTTAGCCCCCCACTCCTTTGGCCCACCCAAGACTTTGTTATTACCAAGAACAGCCTTCCCTCTAAAATCTTAACCCTCTGGTGACCCAGTTATTTTCTGCTTTGAATTTTTTGCTGACACTGGGTTTTCATTAACGGAAGCATGCTGAATCACTGCATATATCTGAATTTCTGGTAGGTAGTATGGATTTTTTTTCTTGCTCCATTCCACAAGCCTACCTTAAGTGTTTAGTTGTACATATGAATTACCACTAATTATACCCCAGAGTCTCCACCAGGGTCTATTGGTTCAAGTGTGTAAAAAATAAAAATTTTCGAAATTCCTATTTTTCCTACCAAAAATTCTTACACATCATACAATACCCTGTAAAAACAGTAATCTGCAGCACATGCCCATGTCTTCAGCTTCAAACAGTCATAAAGGCCCCTGCCTCATGTGCAGCACCCACTGTCAGTGGTACAGGAGCTTCCCAATAAACCCCAGAGGCTGAAGAAGCTCATGGTCACTTTACGTACCGCTGGGCTCCAAAGGGTTAAACTCTTACCTTCCCCCCTTTCAGTTTTCTAATAGTCTCCTTCCTAGTGCCATTTCAATTCTTATGGAAGTATCCATCTGGGGCCTGGAGTTTAGGCCTTGGCCCCTCCTTTATCCTTCATTCTGTTTGTTAGTTTATAGAACCCATTTTAAACTTGCTTAAGGTAAAAAAGAGATGTGTTCCCACTTTGAAGGGTTGCGTCTGGGGTCTTAAACGCTAGCAAGCAGCCATCTAAGATGCATCAATGAGTCTCAAACCACCTGGATCAAAGGAAATGAAGACCACCAAGGACACAAGGTAATTACAAGCCCAAGAGACAGAAAGGGCTACATGAATTAGAGACTACATCATCCTGAGACCAGAAGAACTAGGTAGTGCCTGGCCACAACCGATGACTGCCCTGACAGGGAACACAACAGAGAACCCCTGAGGAATTAGGAGAACAGTGGGATACAGACCCCAAATTCTCACAAAAAGACCGGACTTAATGGTCTGACTGAGACTAGAAGGACCCCGGCGGTCATGGTTCCCAAACCTTCTGTAGGCCCAGGATGGGAACCATTCCCGAAGCCAACTCGTCAGACATGGATTGGACTGGACAACGGGTTGGAGAGAGATGCCGATGAGGAGTGAGCTCCTTGCATCAGGTGGACACTTGAGACTATGTTGGCATCTCCCATCTGGAGGGGAGATGAGAGGGTAGAGGGGGTTAGAAGCTGGAAAATGATCACTAAAAGAGAGACTGGAAGGAGGGAGCGGGCTGTCTCATTAGGGGGAGAGTAATTGGGAGTATGTAGTAAGGTGTATATAAGTTTATAAGTGAGAGACTGACTTGATTTGTAAACTTTCACTTAAAATACAATAAAAATTATGTAAAAAAAAAAAAAAAGATGTGTTGGCTTTTTAACTGGTGTCATGGATTGAATTGCGTACCCCCAAAACGTCTTGTCAACTTGGCTAGGTCATGATTCCCAGTATTGTGTGATTTTCTACTGTTTGTCATCTGATGTGATTTCCCTATGTGTTGTAAATCCTAATCTCTGTGGTTGATGAGGCAAGAGGATTAGGGTGGGATGTAACACCCTTACTCACCTCACATTTCTGATACAATGTAAAGGGAGTTTCCCTGGAATGTGGCCTGCACCACCTTTTATCTTATAAGAGATAAAAGAAAAGGGAAGTAAGCAGAGAGTGGGGGACCTCATACCACCAAGAAAGCAGTGCTGGGAGCAGAATATATCCTTTGGACCTGAGGTTCCTGCATGGAGAAGATCCTCAACCTAGGGAAGATTGATGATCAAGACCTTCCTCCAGAGGCGACAGAGAGAGAAAGGCTTCTCCTGGAGCTGGCACCCTGGATTTGGACTTCTGGCCTCTTAGACAATAAACTTCTGTTTGTTAAAGCCATTCACTTGTGGTATTTCTGTTATAGCAGCACTAGATGACTAAGACAACTGGGAAGGACAGAGGTGCAATATCCAGGATCAGGGGAAGTTGTTAGACTCAGAGTCCCTGCGTGCAGTTGTTCAGGTTGTGCACGGCATAAGGGCACCACATCTAAAGAAGGGCCGTTGTGTCATATTACATGTGAAATATATGCTATTTACATACTAACCTAGTCAGATCAGGTGAGGAGCAATGAGGGAGAGCCCCCTCTTTAATAAATCCATGTTGGCATATGAAGCCACAGACATGCACAGGAGAATATGTACACACACACACACATAAATGCCCCAGCTATTATTTGGACCACCCCCGAGACTGCTTGCCACACCTACAGCTCCCAGAGGCATGAATCGTGTCCCTGTGTTCATGACCCCAGCATTCCTATCTGACAGGCACTTCATGAGTCGAGGAGAAGGCAGGATAGCCATTGGCTTATAAAGCTCCTTTAGAGTGGACCATACCAGGGCTCAGCTAACATGGCAGAGAGCGCTGCCACATCTGTTCTTACTTTCAGGAGTGACTTAGGGCTGTTCAGGTTGTGCAATGATATTTTGACAAAAAGGTTTTTTGTTTTTTTTTTTAAACTTGAGGAAGGGGTGCCTTTCTTGAGCCACAGAAAAGCGCTATATGGGCTGGGTGGCGCTTGTCAGTCTTACTTCATCTCTCAGCACTGCTTCTTTTATTCCTCACTATTGTGGAGGGGCTCCTCTGTGAGTATAGCGTTGAGCCTCAGAGTTTCATCCTTCCAGAACTGTGACTCCACAGGAAAAAGGTCCACTTCCCAGCTAGCTCAAGCTGAAGAGTGCTGGAAAGAACACTGATTGGCCTATCATGGGTCACATGACCAGTTTTGGCCTATCACTGTAATGGGCGATGGAGTGCCCTGATTGGCCACATCTGGGTCACATGTGCACTCATGTAGTCAGGAGAATCTGGGTCTCTTAGTAGAAAAAAAAAAGAAGGGGGAAATGTGGGGGACAGTAAAAATCCATACCTCTTTTCCTTCTCATCATTCCATAAATATTTATTGAAGACCTAATGTGTGTCAGACATTGTACTATGCACACTCTTCCTACCCAGGCTGAACCCCGTGTTGAGTCATCAGAATTACTCTTTCACCAACACCTTTCACTTTGAAATCTGGTATGGCAAAACCCCTGATACACTATGTCACAAACATCTTTTCTGCTCTTATACCTGGGCTGTTGCCCAGGGGTTCAGGCAGGGTCTCTGTTTTAATGAGAAGAGAGCTGGAGAGAGAAGGCTTCTTTCTGTAGACTTTTGAGCTGCAGAATGGTTGGTATGTTCTTACATGCAGAGAAACGGGAGGCCATTAGTCACACAAGGGTTTGCATTATTTACCATCAAATATCCCTGATGCAAGTTTGTTGAACAGTCTAGAAAAAAAAAAAAAATTTCCAAGAACAGATCAATGCTGTCATTAAGAGAGTAAAAACAGAAGCCCTCTAGGGCCAAAGTCTGGCAGTTTGGGCTTAGCGGCTGGGCTGCTGCAGAACCCAGGGAGAGGGAAAGAGAAAGAGCAGCTAGAGAAAGTGGTGTGGAGGGAGGAAAAAGCAAGGCATTAGGAGACAGGAGACCTGGGAACCAGCCCCAGCCCTGATGCTAATTACTCAGAAGGCTTAGAGCAGGTCATTTCATATGGCCTTGCCTGTTGTTTCCTTGTTGTAAAATGGAAACACTACCGTGTGGTCCATGTTTCCTACCCAAGCTACTTGCCTAAGCTTGATTCATCATGTGTTAGGCTAGATTCAGTCACTATTCCTGCTCATGCCCAACCAACGTGGGTTCAATCCCATCTTCACCATTTATTAATGGGTGACTCTGGTCTAATTTTGTTATCTCTCTGACTGTCAATTTTTCGATCTGTAAAATAGGTATTTTTTTTTAAATCTCTTTTTCTTTCCTGCTGTTTGTGTACAGCTCCCCTGCGCGCCTCCCTCATCCCCATGATGGGCTGTCTGCGGGGGTGGGGCACAGAGGGCACAAACTGGTTATTATCCCCCACGTTCAGACCTGCTCTATCCTGCTGTTATGGATTGGATTGTGTCCCCCACACCTCCACCACACAAATATGTGTTGGTATCCTAACCCCCATACCTGTGGGTGTAATCCTGCTTGGAAATAGGGTTTCTTTGTTAAGTTAATGAGGCCATATCAGTGTAGGGTGTGTGCTAAACCTCATCATCTCTGAGTTATAAAACTGGAGATTAGACACAGAAGCAAACCCAAAAGGGGGAAAATAGATGTCACAAGAAGCTCTCTAAGGAACACAGGAATGCCTGGGCTAGAGAAGTTGAAAGAGACAGGAACCTTCCTCCAGAGCCAACAGAGAGAGCACCTGCCTTTGTAGCCAGTGTCCTGAATCAACCAGTGAGAAAATAAATTTCTGTTCTTTAAAGCCATCCACGTGTGACATTTCTGTTAGAGCAGCATTAGATAACTAAGACAACAGTATTCCTCCGTGTCAGAGGTTGGCAAACTATAGCCCATGGGTCAAATCCAACTGGCGGCCTGTTTTTGTACAGTCTGTGAGCTATGAGTGCTTTTTTACATTTATGAAGGGTTGTTAAAACAAAACAAAACAAAAAACGAAGGATATGGGACGGTGACCATATGTAGCATTCGGATCTTCAAATATTTACTGACTCTTTACAGAGAAAGTTTTCTGACCCTTGCTGTATGTGAATATACCATAATTTATTTACCCTTTTTATTCTTGGTGGGCATTTGGGTGGTTTGCAGTTTTTGGCTGCTATGAACATTCTTGTATATGTAACGTGGTGTACAGGTACGTTTTTTCTCTAGGGTTTATACCTAGGAGTGAAAGTTCTAGGTCACTTAATAAACATATATTCAACTTTAGTAGATAACCCCAGGCAGTTTTCCAGAATGGTTGTACCAATTATAATCCCCATAGCAGTGTATGAGAGTTCCAGTTGCTCTCCTTTGTGGGGTAAAAACATCACAAAGTTTCGTAAAGCAAAAAGAAAGTTTTATTCGGCATACATTCAAGAAGGCAAAAGTTGAGAAGCAGACAAGCATGTTGCTGGAGCCATGTCTGCGCAAGTCCAAGGAAATATTACAGAATAAGCAAGAATGGGAAAACGGACAAGCATGTTGCCACAGCCTTGCCTGCCCCAGTCCAAGGAAGGTTACAGAATCATCAGTATATATTAACATTACAAATGGGTAACACCATTGAAAGCTTCACCTTTTCACAGATTGGCTAGAAACTGTGATCTTATGTTTTGAATTGTCTTTCTTAAAGATCATTGGTGCAGGTTTCAGTAACCACGGTCAGGAGGGTCTTCATTGGTCCAACAAACTTCTATTCACTAAATGTTAATAGAAAAAGATGAGTGGAAAGTCTTTTGTGTTCTGGCTTACGTGAAAGTTTCCCTAAAAGATATTTTCCAAGATTATTCCATCTATTGTCTTTATCTCAGGGCCCAGATGAGGTGTCCTTGTGGGTCCTTGTGAGCCCAACCAGCTCCAGCTGGGTCACATTCTCTATGCTCAAGGACAGGGAATAAATGATTGCAATATTGTGTCCTAAATCATCTCCATCCCCACCAATATTTAATATCGGCTTTTTAAAATGTTGTCAATTTGGTGGGCACGTAGTGGTATTTCATTGTGGTTCTAATTTTGCAATTTCCTGATAACTAATGAAGTTTATTGGACATTCCTGTATCTACTTTTTCGTAAATTGCCAATTCATTTCCAGTATCTTTCCCATTGTATTTTCTGTTTTTATTGATTTAAAGGTGTTCTTTATATATTTTGAATGTGAGTCGTTTGTCAGTTGTGTGTTGCAATATGTGGCTTGCTTTTTCATTCTCTTAATGATATCCTCTCATGAACAGAAGATTTTAATTTTAATGTAGTCAGAATTTATCGGTTCATTTTATAATTGTTTAAGAAACCTGTGAGGACATATATTTGTATTCTCGGTGCCTATCACAGTATTTGGGGCAGAGTAGGTTCTCAGTAAATATTTGCTGAATCAGAAGCATAGTGAGAGTGCCCAGGGGCAATCTCTACATTGTACCCCACCCACCCCCAATTCCAGCATCCTGGAAACCCTGGTGGTGCAGTGGTTAAGAGCTACGGCTGCTAACCTAAAGGTTAGCAGTTCAAATCCACCAGGTGCTCCTTGGAAACTCTATGGGGCAGTTCTACCCTGTCCTATAGGGTCATTATGAGTCAAAATCCACTCGACTGCAACAGGTTTGGTTTTTTTTAATTCCAGTGTCCAGGGTCAATCTCTAAATTGCACCTCCCTGCCCCAATTTCAAGATGAAGTAGACACTGATAGCAGAGTTGGGTCAGCAGAAACGCGTTCCCCTCTCTTGTCCAGCTGCCTCAGTCAGGTACCTTTCATATTTGAGGCAACTGGGAATGCCATTCCATGCCCCATCTGGCGTCCCCTAGGGCTTGGGGCAAGTAACCTCCTCTGCCCCGCTTCCTATGCTTCTGTGCTGAATGAGTGCTTTTTCTCCTAGTCTTAAAGCCTAGAACCCTTTTCTCTGGGAGCTAAATATGAAATCCTTTGAATAGCCACGAGGTGGTGCTCCAGGACTACTCACTGCAAGTTACTGAGGAATTTTGTGTCGAGGTCCAGGAGCTGAAATATCAGTGATTTTTTGCTGGAGAAGTAGGAGGGGAAGAGGGGTAAAGAAGGAGGAGGAGGGAGGAGAATAGAAAGTGGAGGGAAGAGGAGGAAAAAAACCTTTGGTCTTAGCATTCTTTGATTCCACGGCTGAGCTATAGCACAAGACTTTTTGTAGTTTTAGGCATTTATGATTTCCTGATATTTGATGCATTTTCTATCTTCTCCAGGGCAGGGGCTGTTTTATACTTCTCTGTACTGAATACAAGATCCAGCACATAGAAGGTTGAACTGAGATGACTATCTCTACCTGAAAGTCTGATCCCCATAAACTCTTCCCTGCCTTAGGCTTTCCTCCATTTCCTTTTTTGGTTGATGTCATCTGTCTGTCAGAGCCACTCTGCTCCCCAGCAACGGCAGTGGGTCTGTGCTCAGCATTCTCCACTCATTCCCCACAGGAATTGTTTCAGACCTTCACTTTGCTCCTCAATCCTCCCCATCCTTTCTCCCCATCCCTCCTTTTCAGAAGATAGCTCTCCTTCCCAGTTCATGGATAAAACAAGATGTTTGTGGAAACTCCCTCAGCATCTAACACTGCACCTTCAAACTTACCTCCTCTCCTGTTCCCCAGTGATGTTGGAAGGGCTGCTTTTATTTTGTTGTTGTGTGCCATCGAGTTGATTCTGACTCATAATGGCCCTCTCAGGCAAAGTAGAACTGCCCCACAGGGTTTCCAAGGAGTGCCTGGTAGATTTGAACTGCCAACCTTTTGGTTTTTAGCCGTAGCTCTTAACGATTGTACCACCAGGGCTCTGCTTTTATTTTAGTCAAGATGAATCCTATCTACCCACACTCTTTCATCCTTTATTCATCCATTCTTGAAAATTTATTATTTTCTGTGGGCTGGATTCTTGGACTAGAAGACAAGTTGTGTGTAAACACAAGCACAACAGTGAAGCCTGTGAGTAAAACAGACCAGGCCCCTTCCCTGTGTGGTTTACAGTCTAGTAGGAGGGACAATTGTTGGTTGAGTAACCAGCCAGCTAGGTGAAGGGGGTTCAGCATTTTCATATTACGCCCAGATATGCTAAGACAATACAGCTTTCTAGTTCTTATAACATATATCTTCTTCACAAATCAGTTAATGGTATCTAAGGTATAGAGTAAGTAATCAGGCCAAACTCACCCGGGGAGGCAGTTCCCTCAGATAAAGCTACCTGTACCTGCCATGTGTGGGCCCTGCTTGACCCCAAAAGTGCCATGGTGGGTATAGTGGCAGGAAGGGCTATCCATAGGCTGGTGACTGATTTCTCATGTTGTCCTTGTGTCTGGGGTCAGATCTCCCCATAAATTGTATAGGAGGAGCAGAGGGGAGACTTGGGTGGGCATGTGCTACCTATACTTAGACACAGAGAGAAGGACTCTGGGAACGTGTAGAGTCAGAGCCCTGTGGGTTTTCAGGGCCATATCCAGGATTACTAAACCCCAAGTGAAACATGGACAAGAAAAAAATAGTTAATAATATGGAAGCCAAGTGGGTCAAGACTGAGGGACTTGAGGTGTGAGGAGGTTGTGACCAGACAGTGGAGAAGTAAGGCCTGGTGGAAGGGTTTGAGTGGATGAGTCAGAACCTGCTTCCCAGCTCCCTAGTAACCTGTCCCTAGTATGTGAAATTCCCCATTAACTACTTACTCTTGTGACTGAAGATTTCATTCTACGTTAAAAGCGAAATGACATCTGGGGGAGCAGACTAGGAGCTGCTGTCATCTCTTATAGTCCTACAATTAGACTCAGATAACATTGGAGCACTTTGATATGCCAGAGACAAAGCCTGCTTTCACATACGCCATTGTATTTAATCTCCAGAACAACACTGTGATTTTGGAGATGAGGAAATTGAGATTCTGAGATGTTGCCCCAGTCACATGGCTGGTAAGTGGTATCCAGTCCCTGGCTTCTAGTCCAATGTTTTTTCTCTTGCATCTTATTGCCTTTATAGCAATAGTGTGTCACCTCGTTATATACAGAAAAAAAGCACCAGAACATGGGGCCAAGATGAAGTGAAAACACCCCTCTGAGAGATGAGGTAATAAATACAGTGGGTGAATGTCACCCCTGCATCTTCTTCCCGTGAACATCTCTCAAAATGCAGCAGCAGCTACAGAAAACAGGTGGCCTTCAATTTTGGACAGTGGAGCCAACAAAGAGAGGAGTTTAGAGTTGGGCATGACCCCTGTCATGGATTGAATTATGTCCCCCCCAAAAATGTGTGTGTCAATTTGGCTGGGCCATGATTCCCAGTATTGTGTGGTTGTCCTTCATTTTGTGGTTGTAATTTTATGCTAAAGAGGATTAGGGTCGGATTGTAACACCCTTAGCAGATCACATCCCTGATCCATTGTAAAGGGAGTTTCCCTGGGGTATGGCCTGCACCACCTTTTATCTCACAGGAGATAAAGGGAAAGGGAAGCAAGCAGAGAGTTGGGGACCTCACACCACCAGCCTCTCCTTAGAAAACCTATGGAGCAGTTCTACTCTGTCCTCTAGGGTCACTATGGGTGGGAATCGACTCTATGGCAACGGGTTTGGTTTGGTTTGGGTTAAGCCTCTTGAAGTACCTAAAATACGTAAGAAAAGTGGTATAGACAAGTTTTGTTTATCACGTTTACCAATGACCAACACTATCCCTTCTGCTCCCAGGCGCAGGGCTAGAATATGAAAGATCTCAAGGAAGTTTTAAAAAGATGTGTGTTCAAACAAATGTGATTGAAACTTACTTAAACCAAACCAAACCAAACCCACTGCCATTGAGTTGATTCTGACTCACTGTGACCCTACAGGACAAAGTAGAACTGCCCCACAGAGTTTCCAAGGAGCACCTGCTGGTTTTGAACCGCCGACCTTTTGGTTAGCAGCCATAGCTCTTAACCACTATGCCCCCAGGGTTTCTGAAACTTACTTAATAGGGACCAAAACCTGGAGATGGACTTCGGATTAAGGAAAGCAAGTTGAACACATCCACTTGTATTTACGCCCTCTTGAAACCCCTCTGCATTAACAATGGTAAAGGAGTTAAAAAACTTTTTTAGTTGTATTTTTGGTGAAAATATACACAGCAAAACACAGTTTCTACACATAATATTCAATGACATTGGTTACATTCTTCACATTGTGTCAACATTTTCATTATTTCTCTTCTAGTTGTTTCACTCCCATTAACTTAGACTCACTGCCCCAAATTTCTCGTCTATGCTTAAGAGTAACTATTGTCTATTTGATCTTATATAGGTAATTTTTTAAAAGAGCACAGTACTCAAGGGTGACATTTTTTACTTTTTTTGTGTGTGTTAAATTATTTCATTTTTTTTATTAACTTTTATTGAGCTTCAAGTGAACATTTACAAATCAAGTCAGTCTGTCACATATAAGTTTATATACACCTTACTCCGTACTCCCACTTGCTCTCCCCCTAATGAGTCAGCCCTTCCAGTCTCTCCTTTCGTGACAATTTTGCCCACTTCCAAATCTCTCTATCCTCCCATCCCCCCTCCAGACAGGAGATGCCAACACAGTCTCAAGTGTCCACCTGATATAATTAGCTCACTCTTCATCAGCATCTCTCTCCTACCCACTGTCCAGTCCCTCTCATGTCTGATGAGTTGTCTTCGGGAATGGTTCCTGTCCTGGGCCAACAGAAGGTTTGTGGACTGTGACCGCCGGGATTCCTCTAGTCTCAGTCAGACCATTAAGTATGGTCTTTTTGTGAGAATTGGGGTCTGCATCCCACTGATCTCCTGCTCCCTCAGGGGTTCTCTGTGGTGCTCCGTGTGAGGGTAGTCGTCGATTGTGGCCGGGCTCCAACTAGTTCTTCTGGTCTCAGGATGATGTAGGTCTCTGGTTCATGTGGCCCTTTCTGTCTCTTGGGCTCTTAGTTGTTGTGTGACCTTGGTGTTCTTCATTCTCCTTTG